>NC_135801.1:154490372-155090372 GCF_964213995.1 Mustelus asterias | reverse complement strand
CCCGGTTTCAAGCACAGGAATCAGGATATGCGATCATCCCATGCCCCATTAGGCCAAGGCAGGCAGCACACAAACATTGTGCTACCTACTTATTTCGATGATTGGCAATGTACAGCCAGTGTTAAACAAATTAGAAATTGAGGGCCATGGTGAGCACCAGCGGCACCTACCACACCCTGCTCTGAGGCTGCAGGTTGTGTTGTGGGAGGTAACACAGTTCAAGGACCACCTGTTGGGGTATGAGATCAGAAATCCTAAGGTATATTGTGAAGTTAGATGAGACCCCAACAATTTGCGATTTTGGCATTAGTGTGGGAATATGATGCTTCACTCTAGGCATGATTCTACTGACACACTGGGAAGCTTTCATCAAAACAAACTTTATTTAACAACACAATTTAACTATAACAAATGAATTAGTTCCTTTAGTATTGAGCAATACTTAAACATGACAAGGTACAATTCCTAACTGCGAATCTATCTCTATTAGTTCCAATTCAAGCAATATTCCTCTTACAGACTTCGTCTTACAGCCCTCTTCAAAAACAATTGGCAAATAACACAGGCTTACGTGTTTTTAGATCATAACAGTTCTAGAGCCTTTTGTACACCTTTGGAGAGAGACAGAAAGAGACACCTGTCTTCTGACAACCCCCATTGGCCATGTTCTCCTATTAGCACATGACTCTGTCTCTTGTCAATCAACCTAATCAAATCCTACTCTGAAACCCCAAGGGGAAAAACCAAATAATCAAAAATGCATTAATTCAGATTAAAACAAACACATTCCTAGCTAAAATCAATCATTAGCTTTCATTCTCAGCATGTGAACTGCCTGCTGCCCAGACAAACTGGCACCGTGTAAAACAGAGCTGAATTTTAAACACACTCCTCACAAGAAGCATTATATAAATACATTTCTTAAAGGCACAGTATCATCACACATCTCCTTCATGTAATGTAGTTGCCTCAGATACTGCTCCTGGCTAAGGGGGAGGCAGGGTAGTGTTCCCGGAGGATGCTGGGTGGGTACAGCCTTCAATTGAGATTCTGTTTCTCCTTCTCTTCCTCCCTCTGTGCACTGCTTCTCCACTCCACTAACTTTTTAAAAATTTATTTTACAGGATGTGGACATCACTGGCTGGAGAAGCATTTATTTATTGTTCATCCCTAATTGCATTTGGAAAGCTGCTTTTTGCAGTCCCTGATGTGTAGTTACACACACAGTGCCGTTAGGGAGGGATTCCAGGATTTTGACCCAGCGACAGTAAAGGAACGGCGATATACTTCCCAGTCAGGATGGTGAGTAACTTGGAGGGGAACCTCCAGATGGGTGTGTTCCCAGGTATCTGCTGCTCTTTTCCTTCTAGGTGGCAGCAGTCATGGGTTTGGAAGGTGCTGCCTAAGGAGTCTTGGTGAGTTCCTGCAGTTCGTGGAAGGGGTGCCAATCAAGTGGGTTGCTTTGTCCTGAATGGTATTGAGTTTACTGAGTGTTGTTGGAGCTGCACTCATCTGAGCAAGTGGAGAGTATTCCATTACACTCCTGACTTTTGCCTTGTAAATGGTGGACAGACTTTGGGGAGTCAGGAGGTGAGATACTCACTGCAGGATTCCTGGCCTTTGACCTACTCTGGTAGCAACAGTATTTATATGGCCAGTCCTGTTCAGTTTCTGGTCAATGGTAACCCCCAGGATGTTGATAATGGAGGAGGCAGCAATGATACTACCATTGAATGTCAAGCGGTGATAGTTTCCTCTCTTGTTGGAGAGGTCATTGCCTGGCATTTGGTGGTGTGAATGTTACTTGCCACTTGTCAGCCCAAGCCTGGATATTGTGCAGATCTTGCTGCATTTGGACATGAGCTTCGTCAGTATCTGAGGAATTGCGAATGGTACTGAACCTTATGCAGTCATCAGCAAACATCTCCATTTCTGACTTTATGATTAAAGGAAGGTTGTTTATGAAACAGCTGAAGATGGTTGGGCCTGGGACACTACCCTGAGGAACTCCTGCAGAGATGTCCTGAAGCTGAGATGATTGACCTCCCAACCAACCAATAATCATTTCCCATTGTGCCAGGTATGACTCCAAGAAGCGGAGGGTTTCCCCATGATTCCCATTGACCCAGTTTTGATAAGGCTCCTTGATGCCATACTCAGTCAAATGCTGCCTTGATGTCAAGAGCTGTCACTCTCACCTCACCTCTGGCATTCAGCCCTTTTGTCCATGTTTGAACCAAGGCTGGAATGAGGTCAGGAGCTGAGTGACTCTGGTAGAACCAAAACTGAGCGTCTGTGAGCAGGTTATTGCTGAGTAAGTAGTGCTTGATCGCACTAGTAATGACCCCTTCCATCACTTTGCTAATGATCGAGAGTAGACTGATGGGGCAGTAATTGGCCAGGTTGGATTTGTCCTGTTTCTTATGTACAGGACATACCTGGGCCATTTTTCACATTGCCGGATAGACGTCAGTGTTGGCTAGGGTTCAGGAAGTAGGTCTTCAGTAATATTGCTGGAATATTGTCAGGGCCCATAGTCTTTGCAATATCTCGTGCCTTCAACTGTTTCTTGATGTGGAGTGAATTAAACTGGCTGAAGACTGACATTTGTGATGCTGGGGATCTCCAAAGGAGGCTGATCCACTCCGCATTTCTGGCTGAAGATTGTTGTGAATACTTCAGTCTTTTCCACTGATGTGCTGGGCTCCTCCATCATTGAGGATGGGGATATTTGTGGAGCCTCCTCCTCCAGTGAGTTGTTTAATTGTCCACCATCATTCACAACTGCAAGTGGCAGGACAGCCGAGCCCTGTGCTCATTCGTCCTGTCATGCTGCAGCCCTAGAGGGAGTGCAACTAAAGCTCTTTTGAGTGAAATTAGGCTTTCGGCTGGATCTCCAAACTCTTCTGACCTCCTAGAAAAACTTCCCTTTTGAATCTAAAAGGCATTTCCAAACTGTTCTAGAAAAATGAAGCGTGGTACTGGAATTTCCACGTCGATTCCTTTAAATGGTGCTAGTGGGAGGGAAGATGGTGATTTGTGTCAGCTCCCACAAGCTGAGTTGAAGCCACAGAGCAGGGTGAGATCGGCGCTGTCAACTGCGGGCTTGAATGTTATTCAACTGGGAGTGACCTGATTGGCTTGGCAGCTCTTGCAGTCCCAACAGTGCCACAGCTCAGTAGTGGACGCTGCTGGGACTGCAAGCAGGCCGACAAAGAAGACAGTATGAACGCTGGACATAGGTAAGCCAGGGCTTTTTTGGGCGGGGGGGATTTGGAACCCTGGGGAAGGGGGGGAGGGGTCAGGTTTTGAAGGCTAAGAGGTGGGGCAAAGTTGGGGGATGCCATCTTGGCGGGGTGTGCCCCCGATGTGCAAAATACCCAAAATAGGGATCTGTGCAGGGCAAGTTAGTTTGCTTGGCACCACTTGTGAACATATTTCTTGCCCTTTATGTTTCTAGTAAAATGTCCTCAGATCTAAAGATAAACAGGCGCTGCATAATTGCTACCTGTAACTTTTCTATATATACTGTAAAGAGCTAACTTTGTGAAGCATATTCTCGAATCTCCAAAACTGAGTGTTACTGAAATGCTGGGTTAAATTCATCCCAGCTGTGGTACAATTCTGATTCATTCTCAATTAATCAACAAGACCCGTATTCCGATTACACCGAATGAGATCTTGGAGAAATGTTTCATAGATCTTCACAAACACCAAAACTATATTACGAATAACTTTTAATGTGCACTGGGTGTGAGACATACTTGGCTGTCAAAGACAGGTGTTGCAAACAGCAATGAGATGAATAAGCAGCTCATCTGTTTTTGGGGGCGTTAGTTAAAGGATAAATGTCTGTCAGGACACCAGGAGGTTCCTCTGTTCTTCATCAAACAAGCCACAAATTCTTGCAAAGCTACTCAAGCAAAAGTAGACAACATGCTTTGTTTAGAAACCCGTCTTGCCATGGCACTCCTCAGAACTGCACTGGAGCATCAATCTCAATTAAGCACAGTTGAGCCAAGCTCATACGTGTTCCATTAAAACAGCTAATGTGGCCATAGTACAATGCAAAAAAAAGGTAATTAACCTGTTTTTAAATGTCCTGTTTAAACTGCACAGTACTCGTATATTATAGGAGTTATTCATAGAAACATAGAAAATAGAACCATGAGTAGGCCATTTGGCCCTTCGAGCCTGCTCTGCCACTCATTTTGATCATGGCTGATCATCAAATTCAATATCCTGATCCCATTTCCCCCCATATCCCTTGATCCCTTTAGCCTCAAGAGATATATCTGATTTAAAGTTTATTTATTAGTGTCACAAGTAGGCTTACATTAACACTTCAATGTGAAAATCCCCTAGTCACCACACTCCGGTGCCTGTTCAGTACACTGAGGGAGAATTTAGCATGGCCAATGCACCTAACCAGCACGTCTTTTGGATTGTGGGAGGAAACCGGAGCACCCAGAGGAAACCCACGCAGACACGGGGAGAATGTGCAAACTCCACACAGACAGTGACCCAAGCTGGGAATTGAACCCGGGTCCCTAGTGCTGTGAGGCAACAATGCTAACCACTGTGCCACCGTGCCACCTGGATATTTGTGCTGTTTGCAGAAGAATTCTTGAACTCACAAAATGTTTTGGCCTCAACTACTTTCTGCGGTAGTGAATTCCATTGATTCACCACTCTCCGGGTGAAGAAATCTTTCCTCACCTCAGTCCTAATGCTCAAACTATGACCCCTAATTCTGGACTCCCCCACCATCAGGAACATTCTTTCTGAATCTACCCTGTCTAATCCTGTTAGAATTTTATAAGTTTGTATGAGATATCCTCTTGTTCTTCTAAACGCCAATGAATACAATACTCAGTTTTTTATGTTTTGTTCAGTCATGCGTTTCCTTTGGATGAGCCAAGAGTTACATGGGTCCTTGTAATGAGTTGACATTTGAAGGGTGACATCAAGGACCAAGCTAGGCATCAGACATAAAAACCCTAGAAATAAACGTAAATTACATACTATCATTTCAACAGTGGTTTACAAAGTCAGAAAGGATTAGGAAGCAAATGGAATTTCTCAATTGTGCTCCAGCTTTGCAATTTGGGAAACATTCCAAACCAGCATTATTCTATTTCAAATTCTTAATTACTTCAATAAATTGCTTTACCCAAAAAATATGCCATTCTGATTAATATATAGAAACTTGCCAACAAACAACCTCAACGTAACTTGACTGGATGAGGGGAGGGTGGGTTTATAGAGCTCTTCACATTCCTTCTGGGATTTAGGTTCAAATTTGACATCAGCAGATGCGATGGAAGTGCCCTTTCTATATTGACTGAAAGGGTATTAGCTGGAATGAATTTGGATAAGTTAGACTGGATTTTCCACAGGGCATTTCCATCAGAAATGTGCCAGGACAAGACTTCTTTCTGTTCAATAGCACTGGTACTGAGCCTTCAAGCACCAGATTAATTGTGGCCGAGCTCCAGACTTTGTAAATGCCTCTGATTGGGTGCGTTATTGTGGAATGGGAACTCGAGTACTGTGTTCCGACAGAGTATGCAAATTAATTATTAGAACAGAGCAAAAGGAAATTTGATTTGAACTGAACGCAAAGCAATGCTGAACCTGGCCATGTTTGGTGCTAACATTTGGTGCCAAAAGTGTTAAAATGCTCTCCTTCCAAGGCAGTTTGTCTTTTATCTTGACTCATGTCAGCTGACCCACCTTACTGAGAGAGTTTTACAGCCCCCTGCTGGTGACTTTGCAGGAGGAGGGGGGTCAGTAAGATTCCCTGGGTGGCCTTCCCGTCAGCTTCAACATGTCTTCAATTTAATGGGCAGCGTGATGGCACAGTGGTTAGCACTGCTGTCTCAGATCACTATGGATCCGGGTTCAATCCCGCCCTCGGGTGACTGTATGGAGTTTGCATGTTATCCCCGTGTCTGCGCAGGTTTCCTCCGGGTGCTCCGGCCATGCTAAATTGCCTCTTAGTGTCCGGGGGGTTAAATAGGTGCGGTTACAGGGATAGGGCCTGGGTGTGGATTGTTGTTGGTGCAGGTTTGATGGGCCAAATGGCCTCCTTCTGCGCTGTTGGGATTCTAATGGGAGGGGGTTGCGGTGTGACCTGAGATGGTAATTATGGCCACTTATAGTGTTGATTGCACTCTTTCAGCCAGCAGGAGTAGTTCAAGGATGGGGGAAACCCAACAGATCACTCTCCTCAGACCTCAAGAATGTAAAGTGGGGGGGGTGGAGGGTGCCTCCATTCCTAGTCAGTGCATCATACTCCTACATGGCAGCAGCATTAAAAGGGAATGTGGATCAGGTTTCAGTTTGGCTCCAATTCTCAGAATCTCCACTGGGAGTACAGAGACAATTAAATTATCTTACTATCCAATTTTTCTCCTGTAGGTTCTTGTAGGTTTCTGCTCTCAATCCTGAATTCAGCAACATTCCATCAATCCTTCCTCATTTCTGGAGATCACATGGTCTGGAATGGGGGGGTGGGGGTGAGCTAATAGGTTGTAATGAACAAAGCATCGTAGCTGTGAGGGACAGCTCGGTGGATAGGATATTGGTATGTAGATAGGCTGGAAAATTGGGCGGGGATCCTGGATTCAGGATTCAATCCTGGACCGGGGAGCGGCGCGGGCTTGGAGGGCCGAAGGGCCTGTTCTTGTGCTGTATTGTTCTTTGTTCTTTGTTCTTTGTTCTCTTCTGTTTCTCCCACTTATATTCCTCTTAATATTTCTCCATTTTGGAGGGTTCCTATTTGCTTTTATTTCCATGCCTTTTAATCAGCTTATTTAAAGAACAAAGAAAAGTACAGCACAGGAACAGGCCTTTCAGCCCTCCAAGCCTGTGCTGATCATGATGCCTTAACTAAACTAAAATAAGCCTTCTCCCTTACTCGGTCCATATCCCTCTATTTCCTCCCTATTCATGTACTCATCCAGATGCCTCTTAAATGTTGCTAATGTGCCTGCTTCCACTACCTCCTCTGGCAGCGCATTCCAGGCACCCACCATCCTCTGCGTAAAAAACTACCCCTGCACATCTCCCTTAAACTTTCCCCCTCTCTTACCTTGAACCTGTGCCCCTTTGTAATTGATGCTTCCACCTTTGGAAAAAGCCTCTGACTATCCATCCAGTCTATGCCTCTCATAATTTTGTATACATCTATCAGGTCTCCCCTCAGCCTCCATCTTTGCAGTCACCCTCTCATTCGGTTCCCTTTTGTATATCATCTCCCAGCCTTCATCTAATTCCTGCTTTAGATCATACCCATTTGTTGCTAATTCAAACCATTAACTTTTCTTAGTAAAAAATGTCAGCATGCTTGCCTTTGACTTCTGCCTTTCATTCCTCTGACCATTCCCCCTTCCACTTACACAATCTATTCAGGAGATTGCTTATCTATCATGTACTGGGTCAAGAAAATGGCCTACAGTCCCTGCTTCACTTCCTGTGGAGTTACAATGGTGAACGAGGAGTCAATTCAAGGGCATTTCAGGCATGTGTCCTTTCTCTCTTCAGAAGCTGATGGCTATGCTCCAAATTTGCAGAATTTTCTGTTTCTAATTCTTTCATTTCTACCATTGGTATCATGGAATTCTTTATTCTTATCAATCTTTGCCTATAACAGTGGATATTGTAATTGGAAATTAAATATCAAGCCAAGTTGGATTAGACAGGAAGGAAGGGTGTGGTATAGGACATGTTCTGCAGCTGATTGTGATTATCAGAAGGGTATGTCAGGAAAATAAGGTAATGAAATGACTTGTGTTTTTATAAGTACCAAATCAGATCTCAGCATTCCCACAACCTGGTTAAACTTTTCTTACATTTCCAATCAGTCTTGGTTAGTTTGTGTTGATATGTGATACACATGCAACAAATTTGCCCATTGCTTTTTCCTTTTTTCCAGTTCTTTGATTCTCCTTATTATTTCCTTTCCTGAACGTTGATTTCTTCTTCCTTCTGTGTTGTTTGTCTGTTGACATTTATTTTCTGGGCTTGTTTCTCTGTTTCTCCTTGTGAGTGCTCCCATTTACTCCTGTCCTTCTGTCTTTATGTTCAGCATCTCTATCTGTGCCTCCTGACTTTGAGTTCCATTCTCTAACCTGATTGATCTGTTTGTTGCTCTTTTTCCTATTCTCCTCCTTGATGTCTTTCTTTTAGATCTGCCACCTAAATTACCACTTTCTGATATACTTCAAGGGACAATGTGAGGCAGTTTGGGCAAAAAAAAAACTAGCAGACTAATTGGTGGGGACTAGAGATGCAGATTATGTGGTTGAGGAACAGGGGAAATAGCCAGCTGGAATCATACAGATAGTTAAAATTTACAGCCCAAACTTTCCCTAAATCTTTCAGCATTATTACAGTACAAGGGTAGTTTGCACCTAATTATCAGAGGAAATTTACACATTTCCAATTGATGCCAGTTTGGCATCAAAACATCGGTGCAAAAAGATTTCTTCAACTGTTGGCATCGCTTCTGCAATATTTAAAGTAGAAGTTTATTTATTAGTCACAAGTAGGCTTACATTAACACTGCAATGAAGTTACTGTGAAGATTCCCCTAGTCGCCACTGTCCGGTGCCTTTTTGGGTCAATGCACCTAACCAGCACATCTGTGGGAGGAAACCGGAGTACCCGGAGGAAACCCATGCAGACACGGGGAGTACACGCAAACTCCTCACAGTGACCCAAGCTGGGAATCATACCCGGGTCCTGGCGCTGTGAGGCAGCAGTGCTAACCACTGAACCGCCATACCTCCCATGTCTGATGAAACCTCAGCCCTAACATACGTTATCTAATATCTGTGTAGCTGAGATTTCTGGAGTTCAATAGCGATCTTCTTTGCGACTTTTAAAGAGGATTTGTCAATGGGGAGGTGATGGCCGAGTGGTATTATCGGAGACTATTAATTCAGAAACTCAGCTAATGTTCTGGGACCCAGGTTCAAATCCCACCATGGCAGGTGGTGGAAGTTGAATTCAATAAAAAATATCTGGAATTAAGAATCACTAAGTTGACCATGAAACCATTGTCAATTATTTGAAAAACCCACCTGGTTCACTAATGGCCCTTAGGGAAGGAAATCTGCTGTCCTTAGCTGGTGTGGCCTACATGTGACTCCCGAGCCACAGCAATGTAGTTGACTCTCAACTGCCCTCCCAAGTGCAACTAGGGATGGGCAATAAATGCTGACCAGCCAGCGATGCCTATGTCCCATGAATGAATAAAAGAATTATCAATGTGATTATTGTGTCATCATGATCCCATCTAACATTGGTCCTCTCATTAAACCTAGTTTTGTGAATTAGATGGTCAGGTATGAGGAAGTTATTATGATCATTTGTAAAAGACTATTTCAACCTCAAATCTAGCATTGTTTTCAGTTCTGAATGCTGTACATTGCAAAGATGTCAAAGCTTTAGAGAGAGTGCAGAAAAGATTTAAGGGAATGGTTCCAGGGATGAGGAATTTCAGCTACTTAGATCAACTGGAGAAGATGAGGTTACTTGCCTTGTAGAAGAGTAAGTTGGGAGGGGATTCGATAGAAGTGTTTAAAATCATGAAGGTCTAGACAGATTAGATATAGCAGGACTGTTCCCATTGTGTGGACGGGTCAAGAACTGGAGACCACGGCAGCATGAAGCTAATCATTTATACACAACTAGTGATTCTGTTCGTGAATGCACTGCCTGAGAGTATGGCAGAGACAGATTCAATCGTGGTTCTCAAAATAGAATTGAATAAACATCCAAAGGGGAGGGCAGGGTGGAATTGTTAGGGCTATAGAGAAAGAGTGGGAGAGTGAGAGCTGAATTGTTCTTGCAGACAGCTAGTATGGATCTAATGAGCTGAATGGACTACTTCTGTAAGGTCATGATTCTGTGATTCACAATTCTATAAGGACACAGTCTTGTTCTGTCTGAAGATGGCTGAACAAAACGTTGAACATTTCAGGTTTATAACTTTTGATCAGAGTTGTAAATGATCAGAGATGTCATAGATTTCAAACAAGTACAGAGGCAGGAGGAAACTGTGAGGACTGAAAAAAAGGAAAGATCCGCGAGAGGGTGGAAAGAGAGGTGAAATGACAAAAAGAATGATGATGCAAGGCAACGTACTATCTCCTTTTTCTTGCACTTCATTCCTTTTGTCTCTCCTGCCTTCCACCCTTTGCACACTTTCCCTTTTGTTCTTCCCCCCCCCCCTTTCCCACCTGTGTACTTGCCATTTCTCCAGTTCTGAAAAAGTTCATCAACCTGAAACATTAACTCTGTTTCTCTCTCCAAAGATGCTGCCTGATCTGCTGAGCATTTCCAATATATTCTGTTTTTATTTCAGAATTCCACCATCTGAATGTTCTGTTTTGGTCAAAATATATGCCAGGTGTAATCATAGTTAAGCAGGTGAAGTGACTCTGAAGCGTGGAATCATTATTACAAGTGTGTGTAATAACTAGCCAGTTATCAGTCATTTCTAACAATTCATTCAGAGTTTTAGAGAAGGGCAGTTAAAGTTTTAAAGCTTTAAATAGTCAGCAAAACAGGCAGCATCTTTGGAGAAACAGAATTAACGTTTTAGGTTGATCAACCTTTTTCAGAACTGGAGAAATAGCAAGTACACAGGTGGGAAAGGGCCTGATGGGGCAGGGGAAAGAACAAAAGTGGCTTATATTAACACTGCAATGAAGTTACTGTGAAAATCCCCTAGTCGCTACACTCTGGTGCTGTTCAGGTAGACTGAGGGAGAATTTAGCATGGCCAATGCACCTAACTAGCACGTCTTTCAGACTGTGGGAGGAAACCAGAGCACCCGGAGGAAACCCATGTAGACACGGGGAGAATGTGCAAACTCCACACAGACAGTGACCTAAGCCAGGAATCGAACCCGGGTCCCCGGTGCTGTGAGGCAGCAGTGCTAACCGCTGTGCCACCGTGCCGCCTGGTTGGCCCAAGGCATTAATTCTGAATGGTGCATTCTCTGGAAATAAAAGTAAAAAGCCAATACAGCAAACTATGCTTGTACCTGTAATTTTTAACAACATCCTGTGTGTAACAAGATGAGATGGACAGAGTCAGGTTTTGTTTACAATTGCAGGCTGTTCCTTCATTATGGGGTTCAGTGATTTTGGTTGATTCATTGGAGAAACTGATTTGTGCCCATCCCACTCTTTCTGTCTGACCTTGAGCCTCTCTACTGGTCGATAACCTATAATCTCCTGAAATTACTGTGTTATTTGGGAAATGGCACAAATGGTGCAAAAAATAATGTGGCCTTGATGGATTTTGACCTATTGAGGATTAATAAACTGTGATTAATTGATTGTAGTCACATTAATGGGTGAACAGCCATAGACTTCTCAGAATCTGGTGGTTTTCCACACTGGCTTTAAAATCAATGTTTTTCAGATCTTCTTACAATAGTGCTAACTAAAGAGAAAAGTGGATGAAGATTAAATATAAAATATTCTTTTGGTGTGATCAGCATTCTTGTCCATCAGTAATTAAACATGGAACATCAAATGAAAAGAGCAAAGAAATAATTGCTCTATTTGACGTTAATGGCTATCTTATTGAATTGCAGTTACCGTTTAGAGAAAGACATCTTTTACTGCCAGTTATCTATGATTATACTTAACAATGTACAATTTCAAATATCCTCTATGTACATGATTGTATCGCCTTAGTATAAGCTCCTCTCCACTGCCACACACACATATGTACCCTGTCCATCTTTCTTAATATGGTGTGAGAAGATGGTCACTTTTTGCTCATTGAGCTAAGGGGTGTTGGTGCTGGAGAATGTATCCATTTCCATTTCTGGCATCAAGTGCCAGCATTGAGTAGCCTCAAGTCATGAACAGTGGAGCTGGATATAGAACCTGGTTCCTTTTTCTGTGGCTGAGGGCACAGCCACAGAGTAAAAGGACGACCCTTTAGAACTGAAATGAGGAGGAATTTCTTCAGCCAGATGGTGGTGAAGCTATGAAATTCATTGCCACAGAATGCTGTGCGGGCCAGGACATTGAGTGCATTTAAGAAAGAGCTAGACAGGTTCTTGATTGGTAAAGGGATCAAGGGTTACGGGGAAAAAGCGGAAGAATGGGGCTGAGAAACTTGTCAGCCATGATTAAATGGCGGAGCAGAATTGATGGTCCGAATGGCTGAATTCTGCTCCTATATCTTTTCTTACCTCAGCCATGAGTGTGGGCCCCATCTTCGATGACCATCGCATAATGCAGCACATTGTGTAGGAAATTGCTGAAGCTTTCACCTTATTTAAATGGTTAAGTGAGGCTTCCAAAGTGTGAAAGGAACATTATTACAGTTGAGGTGTACATGGTACTGTCTCGCCCAGTGGGAAGATTCTATTTGACAAAGGCAACCGTATCAAAATCAATTCCTCTTATAATCCCCATAGACACCAATAACTTTTCAAAAGGTATTTTAATTCCCAGAGGCCAATGTAAAGGAACTTGCATGATAAGATTTCAAATGTTAAAACTGTTAAAAATTTAACGCAGCAGTGACTAAGTATTACTTATTAGGTTAAAACTCTAAACGACAGAAAATGCATTTCTTCATCAGCCTTTTAACACAGCTGATAAGCCCATGCCACATTTACTTTACAGTAGACTTTCAACAGGATTGTGGGGTGGGATTTTCCACCCTCCCTCGCCCCAAAACCGGAAAAGCCCACCCGATGTCAACGGACCTTTCCATGATCCGCCCCTCGACCACTCCGATTCTTGTGTTGAGCGGGATGGTAAAGTTGTCTTTTTCAAGAAATCATATAAAGTAATTTGCAGCTTTGTGCACTTCTCCCAGTTTCACTGAGTCATAGCATCCAGCATCTAATAGAATCCCCACAGAGCAGAAGGAGGCCATTCGGCCCATCGAGCCCACACTGGCAAGAATCCCACTCAGGCCCTATCCCCATAACACCACCTATTTACCCTGCTAATCCCTCTAACACTAGGGGCAATTTAGCAGGGCCAAACAGCCTAACCAGCACATCTTTGGACTGTGGGAGGAAACCGGAGCACCCAGAGGAAACCTATGCAGACACGGAGAGAACGTCCAAACTTCACACAGCCAGTCCCCCAAGGCTGGAATTGAACCCAGGTCCAGGCAGCAGGGCTAACCACTGTGCCGCCGTGCCACTCGTATTCGCTGAAAACTGTTACCCTCAGTCTTCCGAGAAATCCCGAATGACCTTGAAAAGCACGACTCACCCCGATACTTTCTTCCTGTGATTGCACCAGGAGGAATCTTTCAGAGTTCCAAAATTCCTGCTGGTTCCCTGTCCTCGACAAGTAGTCATCAGCTTTCCGATTGGGGAGCTAACACAGAATAACCACTTCCTTGCTGCTCACAGACACTATTGTTTCTCCATCTCTGCCTTCTACTGGACTCCCTCTCTCTCTGTTCCTGATCTGTGACTGAGGCATCATCAAGGCGGGTGGTGGGAATTGGCCTGCCCACCTCATGAGGAATTGTTCACGAGGCTGAAATTTCACTGTGGGGGGTGGGTGGGTATGAACTGATGTCAGGCTGAACCAGGAACAAAGTTTGGAGGCAGTCACAGGGGCTGTCAAAGGTGGAGGCAGGTAGGTTAAAAGGCCCGCCTCAGTGTTGTGGGACTTTGTCCCAGTGAAAATAAATACAAGGGCCCTCCAGCCTTCATCCCTCACATTCTGTCACCATTTACACATTCCCCATGTCCTATCTCTTGCCATCTCATCCCCCCACAAACTCCCTATGGACTATCATGCTTCTCATGTCAATCTATGCCATCTGAGCAACCTCCAAGGCCCCTCACCCCCATGGCAAAGTATTCCCCCCAAACAATATCCATGGTTCCTCATGCCCCCATACCAAGCTATGGTACTTCCATGTCCATTCATCTGCATTCATTGTATAGGTCCAATAATCGATAACATACCACCTTCACAAAAAAACTCCTATATATCCAATGCAGTACCAAAATTCCTAAGCCCCAGAGAAAACATTGCTTTATTGACAGTTCTGGCTCTTCAATCTATGCTGTCAATTTCATAATGTTTACTTAGACAGGATAAAGGGATTTCAAGTGCTTGCAGTTCCAGCTATAGATACTTTAAAGGGTCTGGATGATTGACACTTTTATTGGACTGCAGTAAAAAGGAGTTTATTGTAAGAAAGAGGAAAGTTATTCAATGAATGACTTGATTTTTTTACATATCCTACTGGCACTACGGATTTTATTGTAAGCTTGGCTCTGGAGAGATTGCGGACATGCCAATATGTCAGGGTCCGTTGCGGAATGTCACCTCCAGCCCTATCTGCAGCACCAGCAGTGGCCACCACTCCTGCTGGCTGTGCTGGTGTGCAGAGATGCTGGCCTCTGATTTGCTGGCAGCTCAATGAGGTGGGACTTCCTCCTATACGTAGACAGAAGTCCTCCTCATACTAACTGAAGGACCCGTTGCCCGGAAAACTAAAGTGGAGCAAGTCGGCTCAATGGAGTCAGGCTTGCTCCCAGCATTTACACTGGGTTGCAGGGTGCTTGCCCTCAGCATATAATCCAGTCCTTGTGATCAGTGAACTGAGTAGCAAGCTCAGTGTCAAAACACAAGGAACGGGTCATTTTAACTGTCAGGATTCTTTTCCACAGAACAGTCTGATACATGTCCAAACTCAGCAACACTGAAGGCGGATTGGAGGATGGGAGTTGGAACAGCATCACAGCAGGTTGCATCTGGAGCCCTGACAAAACAAAACCTGACAAGGGAAGGGAAGTGCAAGGATGGATGGATGTGGGGAAAGAGTGGGCTAGGCAGGGTCGTTGGGGACCGGCCTGGGATCAGGTAGATGCAACAATTCTTTGTGTCACCTTGCTTCTATTGCCTATCCCCACCACCCCACTCCACTCCAAGGAAACCTTTAAGAAGTAAAAGTAATCAATATTTTTGTCAGTCTTTTGGGGCCTTCTGATTCTTGGTAAAGCTGCTGATGTCAAACTTGCTGCTGCAAATGGTCAGCATCTGAATGATCTCATTATAGACACAGAATTCTGTATCTCAATTCATTGTCTTCCTAGGGTCTGGGCTTCATGTCAGGAATACATCTGTCAAATAATGTGTTCCATGCTGCTGATATTTTGACCCTCCAAAAGGCCCCCATTCTCACCAAGTTCAGGGGAGTAGTAGTGATACTTAAATTTCAGTAAAGGCAATCCTTGAAGCCTTGCTAAGTGCAAGTTAAGGGTTGAAATTATGACAGAAAATGCAGAAACTGCACAGCTGTGTGGTCAACATGCGAATGGGAAAGACAAGTTAATGTTTTAGGAGGGACTCTTAAACAAAACAGCTGGGTGGCACGGTGGCACAGTGGTGAGCACATCTGCCTCACAGCGCCAGGGACCTGGGTTCGTTAGGTCATGCCTCACAAACCTTATTGAGTTCTTTGAGAAGGTGACCAGAGGTGGATGAAGGTAAAGCAGTTGATGTGTATATGGATTTCAGTAAAGCATTTGATAAGGTTCCCCACGGTAAGCTATTGCAGAAGATACGGAGGCATGGGATTGAGGGTGATTTAGCGGTTTGGATCAGGAATTGGCTAGCTGTAAGAAGACAGAGGGTGGTGGTTAATGGGAAATGTTCATCCTGGAGTTCAGTTACTAGTGGTGTACCGCAAGGATCTGTTTTGGGGTCGCTGCTGTTTGTCATTTTTATAAATGACCTGGAAGAGGGCGTAGAAGGATGGGTTAGTAAATTTGCGGATGACACTAAAGTCGGTGGAGTTGTGGACAGTGCGGAAGGTTGTTGCAGGTTACAGAGGGACATAGATAAGCTGCAGAGCTGGGCTGAGAGGTGGCAAATGGAGTTCAATGCGGAAAAGTGTGAGGTGATTCATGTTGGAAGGAGTAACAGGATTACAGAGTACTGGGCTAATGGTAAGATACTTGGTAGTGTGGATGAACAGAGAGATCTCAGTGTCCATGTGCATAGATCCCTGAAAGTTGGCACCCAGGTTGATAGGGTTGTTAAGAAGGTGTGCGGAGTGTTAGCTTTTATTGGTAGAGGGATTGAGTTTCGGAGCCAGGAGGTCATGTTGCAGCTGTACAAAGCTCTGGTGCGGCTGCACTTGGAGTATTACGTACAGTTCCGGTTGCCGCATTATAAGAAGGATGTGGATGCATTGGAAAGGGTGCAGAGGAGATTTACCAGGATGTTGCCTGGTATGGTGGGAGGTTCTTATGAGGAAAGGCTGAGGGACTTGAGGTTGTTTTCATTAGAGAGAAAAAGGTTAAGAGGTGACTTAATAGAGGCATACAAGATGATCAGAGGATTAGGTAGGGTGGACAGAGGTGGATGAGGGTAAAGAGCCTTTTTCCTCGGATGGTGATGGCTAGCACAAGGGGACATAGCTTTAAATTGAGGGGTGATAGATATAGGACAGATGTCAGAGGTAGGTTCTTCACTCAGAGAGTAGTAAGGGCATGGAATGCCCTGCTTGCAGCAGTAGTGGACTCGCCAACATTAAGGGCATTTAAATGGTCATTGGATAAACATATGGATGATATTGGAATAGTGTAGGTTAGATGGGCTTTAGATTGGTTTCACTGGTCGGCGCAACATCGAGGGCCGAAGGGCCTGTACTGCGCTGTAATGTTCTATGTTCTATGTTCTATTACTGGCTTGGTTCACTGTCTGTGCGGAGTCTGCAATTTCTCCCCGTGTCTGCATGGGTTTCCTCCGGGTGCTCCGGTTTCCTCCCACAGTCCGAAAGACATGCAGGTTAAGTGCATTGCCATGCTAAATTCTTTCTCAGTGTACCCGAACAGGTGCCAGAGTGTGGCGACTAGGGGATTTTCACAGTAACTTTATTGCAGTGTTAATGTAAGCCTACTTGTGACACTAATAAATAAATCTTACACTGCCCTGAAAGGTTAGGCGGCCTCACTGCTCCAGATGCAAACTGATCTTTCCAGCACTTTCCAGCAGATTTTCAGCAGCTCCTCTATTTTGTGCCATTCTAATAAATCTTATGGTTCTATCTGGTCCCTTGGTTACTTGTGTTCTATCACATAGCATATATGTATTTACACGGTAGCAAGGAGGTGTGGTGATGGTGGTGACAGGGAGGTGGAGGTTGGAGTTTCACAGAAAGACTGAATTGATTGCATCAGGAGAGCCACTACTAAATCCCATTGTAATGGTTCTGAAGTAGTTTGAGGCTATACTTGCAGCAAATTCCAACAAGTAGATGCATAAATTCTTCAACCACACTAACATCAAAATTAAAAGGTGGATACAAGAGTATGTAAATCTCAAAAAAATATATAGCTCCTTGACACTTTTATTTACTTTGTCTTTCCCTGATACTTATTAAAAGTAATAAAGCAGAAGTGACTCATATGACACATTTCACAAGGTGACCCTCACTTTCATTTCATATTTATGAGTTTTGTAGATGGAAGATGTAAGTCCCAGGGCCAAACGTAAACAGAACTGAATCACCAAATTACAACATAAATAGAACAACTCACCTCTCATATGAATAAAATATTTGACAATTGGAAAGATATGTTATGTCAATCTAACTGTGCAAACCATTATACGGCTCAGACAAGATAGAACCACTCAAGCCTGCTCAGCCTGCTTACTAATATTTTGTCCTTTCCTGTCCGAGCTAATCATAGCTGAACTTCTATTTTTTGCCAGTGCAAGGATGTAAATGGGCCACAAATGCTATATCAGTTACTACTGCCAAAGTTGTTCAAAGGATCAAGAAGTTGCAAGTACAACTAATGGCCCAAGACGGACCGGATGGCACACTTCCATGAAACGGAGCTCTCCATTCAAAATCGTTCCTGGAGAATGTTAAAAGTCACCACAGGCAATGATTAGGTAAGCGATGTAGAATGACAGCACAAGAATGTGAAATAAAAGCAGAAAATGCCGAAAATACTAAGCCGGTCTGGCAGCATCTGTGGAGAGAGAAACACGTTCCAGGTCTGTGACCTTTTGTCAGAAGTGAGGATCAGGAATGTGACTTGGCTAAGTTCAATCCGACCTTATTCAAGCTCACGAAACTTAAATGTACTCTGACATGATTCAAATACCATTTCCTCCCTCAGGTTTATCACAATAACCAGCACTTGTATTCGGGCCAACGTAAGTTCCTATTGTTTCCATTTTGCCATTGAAAACAAAATGAATCCCTCCAAGAGCATTCTTAAGGGCCAATTATATTGCAATTTCTGCATCAACATGACAGTTTTCACATCACATTGACAGGGAAACTAAAATGTGACTATGGTTGGAAGCAGTTAATTCGAGGATGCTTCTAATTTTGGCAAGCAGTTAGAGGCTGCCTCGAAGAAATAGTCTCACACCAAGTGATGGCTTCACACTGGCTGCAGTGTAACTGGAGTTGGTGTGAAGCCACCTTTTTAACCATCCAAAGTTTAATGTGCCCCTAGATGGTGTCAGCCTGCATTTACATCTTTAATGATAGCAAAGGTCTATTAACATAATTTAATATTAGTAACTTTAAAGCTTTTACTATCATACTCCCTGCTATTGTGTTCACTGCTCTGTAACAGACTCAGATGACTAACACTATAAAATGGGCCATGAAGAAAAATAAACTTCTTGCTGTCTTGTTTTAAGAACTAACGTTCAGAAAAGAAAGGGTCAACATTGTCAGCTGGATTTCTAAGTTAGGCCAGATCATGTGGAGCATGTATCTTAACTGATGCACTTACAGATTATTCAGATTTCTCTTCTTTATTGTGATCCTACTGAACTAACGTGGATGACAACTGTGGATACAACTAAAGTTCAAACTGTCACACCTTCTCAGCTTTAGAAAGGTGCAATTCTTTTCCAAGTAGGGAATAATTTTGTTTTTTAGAAAAACAATGAGCAAATTCATTTGATTTCTAATATTTCATAAACGGTTGAAGCATAAAGCGAAACGCTGAGCAGCAGAAAGACAGGTTAGTCTTCAGAACTCAGACCGTATTCAATTCTGACTAAAGTTTCACATGTGAAATGTGAACTCATCCTTTCTCTTTTCGATCCTGGCGGACCTGCTGTATGTTTGTAATATCTTCAGTTTGATCTCCAGCATTTGCTGTTTCTCATCTTATCTCTTTTAAGATGTTGCCATCCCTATTTGTATGGAAGCAAGTGTAACTGAGGTAGCAAACTATCTCATAAGGGTTAAAATAACAATGCCATTGTTTGACCTAGCAGTAGTTCGATTCAAAGCCAGCACGCTTAAATGCTTATTTCGATTAATGGCACAAGCATATGAGAAAGACATGATCATTTTTAACCTGTAATTTTTGCTGCCTACAATGTGCAATCAATCGATACAATTGGCACTGAGGCACAAAAAAACAGCAGTTCTGTAGAATGGGAACCCTTTTGTAGGCAATGTTTCTTACTTAGAACTCAGGAACAGCATATCTTTCAGGGGTGGGTTACGATGGGTGTGGGTGGTTGGGGGGTGGGGTGGGCATGGGGTGTGCATGATTAGAAAATAGGGGAGAGGAAGAAAGTATTCTGCATTTTCTTTTCAAATTGGCCAGGTAGAGTAATTCATTGTGAATCTGTCCAGATACTACATGACAGAGGCACCTTTGACATCGGTGATCAATACTAATAGAATAGATCAAAAGGACATGGTTGTGAATACTGAAAACATCCATCGTTCGTTGGCAATTAAACTAAGAAAGGCTGAGCTAACATAATAAGATGAACACTATGGTTGGAATGCCTGAGACTCGAAGTTAGTTCTGTGTGATCGTCAACGGATGAAATAGAGGGAATTGTAACCACTAACAATAACTTTCAAATGGTGTTCACCGGTTGTTAATAGCTAATATTTATCATTGTGGGAAGATGCAAACATAAATCATTGTTTTGTTATCTGTATTCCCTATTTTTCACCACACATCCAAATACTCCTTGTGCAACCATCTTCAAACAGGCAAATCAATGTTCCATGCTGTGGACATCTTCCTGACTGAAGATGATCCTCCTATGTAAATGGCTTGTCATAAGAATAAACCTGCTAACGAAGGGTCGGATGAAGCATGTCTAACTTGTGTGCATCTGCTTTCCTGTTTGTAGGAAATAGTTGGCTCGATTCTGTATCCCAGTTTCTTACATTTGTAGTCACTCAGGAAATCACTGCAAAATTTTCAGATGATTAATGGCATCATCCCTAAAATGGTCAGAGCTACTTCTGACCCAAACACCTTCAAAAGGCCTTAGATCTGGAAATCAATCTCCTCCCTCTCCTTCTCACTTGCTTGCATCAGCTTTGACCCTGAGGGGAACATTTCTTTTGTGTTATATGTATAACAAAACCCTAAACCAATTTATAAAGAATGTGTTTACCTACACACATCGTGCAAAGCTCCCAAGAGGGTTTCAGTTTCTTTAGTAGGGTAACTGGTTAGTGTGTTGTCACAAAACTCATTTGTCCGCTGTTTTAAATTAAACTGGTTAAGCACGACATTAAAAAAATGTACAGAGGAGTTTTATTCAAACGTGTTGAGAAGTGCTCTGTTCCAACAATAGAAGATATGTGTCCATGTTCTCTGGAGTGGCGTGGATCCAATTTCTCAGTGTAGAAATATAGATCACGCATCCCTAACTGTTTAATAACCATCAGCTAGAGAACCACCTCGTCCCAAAGATAAAAAAGGTTGCATTCTAATCTACTGAATCAAACCAGCTCCATACACCCCCACCCCCTCCTCCATTCTATATTGCCATTCAAATTTCTGTCATTTCTTTTACCCAAATGATATTTTCCTTTTAAGCCTAGTCACTTACGGTTATGCCTTTAAATCAGCCAAGTACACAAAGATCACTGACTGAATTATTTTTAATTTAAGAAACTGACCAGAAATTGACAAGTATATAATTGAAAAAGAGATTGGATGACTTGAAGAATGAAATGGTAATACTTCCGCATTTATAGTGCAGCTAGAAAAGATTCATGGTTGGTGCACATTCTTATTTTGCACTTTGTAGTAAAATATATTCCACAGTTCTTCAAAAGACTGCTGAATCTGGTCCTGACCAAAACTTACACCCTGCAGTGCTGGCACCCTGGCTCTCATAAATCCTTGCCAGACTATCGACATGCAAAAAATACTTATTTAGCTTTTATTGAAGGATAAAAATTACTTTTGTTCCGACAAAATAATCTTTTAGAATTATTGCACCATTCCAAGTGTTCTGTTATTTCTATAAATCTGCCTTTTTCTTTCTTTGTCCCTCTATGCCTTTTGTTGTTTGCCCAGCTTTCTCTTTGTCCCTTTCTCTGTCCCTCGCTAGCTGTCCATCTCTCTTTTTTTTGTTCTTTTGTCCCTCTCTGTCTGACTACCTTCTTTCCCTTTTTTGTCCCTGGGTTTCTCCCTTTTTGTCTGTCTGTCCCTCTGTTCATCTGTCTGTTTATTGCTGTTAGTATTATGGTGAGGAAACCCCAGATGGGCTTCCTAAGTGCTATTTTTCTGGTTCTTTGATCTAAAGTAATAAAATATGTACGGCGCATATGGCTACACACAGTAAATCATATGTTTTTGTACATTGATTTCTATTCCCAATTGGGGAGATTGGGAGCTTTGATAAATCATTTTGAAATGCTTGCTGCTTACCAGTATATTAGAGGCTCTCTGAATTATGCTGGGCTGGTTCTTAGTGTTACACTGATTACAACATTTTGTAGATAATTGTGACCAATATTTGAATGTTGCCTTCGTGAAGAGGAGGCCAACTCTAATTAAAATCCTACTGCATTTGGCTGGAACAGTGAAATGTAGATGATTGTAAGATGCCTTCAATTGGTGGTAATCTTGATAACTTTTTATTCTACAAAGTAATTAATACTGAAATGTGTACGGGAGTATCTTATTTTCTTTTGAGAAGCCTAGGAATAAACACAAAATGTTGATGTTATGCTTTACCTTTTTATGAATATTGTTTTTCTTTCAGTGGTTATATGAGATTCACTGCAGGAAGGTCCCTTGTGATCTGGTGGTCTGTATCTTAGGTTGTGTAGCCCAGGGCTAACAATTGTCCTGTTTAGCAGTAATGCCAGGCACCAATAGCTAATGTAAGATTCCCAGTACAGCTCATGCCTTTTCAAAGATGGGAAGTATCAGAGACAGATCTGACCCTTGCAGGCTAAAACTTCTGATTATAATATGTTTAAACCTAACCAATTTATGGAACCACAGACATTTAACAAAGTTTAGCAGAGCTAGTTCTGATGAAAGGTCACAGACCTGAGATATTTGGGGGAGTGGATTCACGCCTCCCTGCGGCGTGTTTCTCGTGGCAGGAGGTGGCATGCTGTTTGCTGGCAGTGGGACCTGTTAATGCAATTTCCCATTGACTGCACCCCACGCCGCTAGTAAACCCATGATGGGGGTGCACCATCGGTGGGACCAGTAGATCCAGTCAACGTGAACAGCCAGAGAATTCCAGCCGTTAAATCTCCACAGATGCTGCTAGACCTAAGTGCTTCCAGAATGTTTTTATAACAAATACTATTTTGAACAAAATGGTCTATAAAATATATAAACACAGTCCATAAGGCATCATTTCACCTTCCCAAATGTTACAGTAAAAGCAAGCATACATAGAAACATACACAGAAGCAGGACTAGGGCATTTGGCCCTTCGAGCCTGCTCCGCCATACATTTTGATCATGGCAGATCATCAAATTCAATATCCTGATCCTGCCTTCCCCACCATATCCCTTAATCCCTTTAGCCTCAAAAGCTATATTTGAGTCCTTCTTAAAATTACTCAATGTTTTGGCCTCAACTACTTTCTGTGGTAGTGAATTCAACACATTCAGCACCTGCTGGTTGAAGAAATTGCTTCTTACCTCAGTCTTAAAAGGTTTACCCCTTATCAGGGCGGCACGGTAGCACAGTGGTTAGCACTGCTGCTTCACAGCTCCAGGGTCCCGGGTTCGATTCCCGGCTCGGGTCACTGTCTGTGTGGAGTTTGCACATTCTCCTCGTGTCTGCGTGGGTTTCCTCCAGGTGCTCCGGTTTCCTCCCACAGTCCAAAGATGCGCGGGTTAGGTTGATTGGCCAGGTTAAAAAATTGCCCCTTAGAGTCCTGGGATGTGTAGGTTAGAGGGACTAGCGGGTAAAATATGTGGGGGTAGGGCCTGGGTGGGATTGTGGTCGGTGCAGACTCGATGGGCCAAATGGCCTCCTTCTGCACTGTAGGGATTCTATGATTTCTATGATCTTCAAACTATGACCCCTAGTTCTGAACTCCTCCACCATCAGGACCATTCTTTCTGAATCTACCCTGTCTAATCCTGTTAGAATTTTATACATTTCTATGAAACCCCCTCTCACTCTTCTAAACTCCAGTGAATATAATCCTAACCGACTTAATCTTTCCTAATATGACAGTTCTGCCATCCCAGAAATCAGCCTGGTAAATCTTCGCTCCCTTTATTGCAAGGGCATCCTTCCTCAGATAAGGACACCAAAACTGCACACAGTACTCCAGGTGTAGCCTCACCAACACTCTATACAATTGCAGCAAAACATCCCTATCCCTATATTCAGATCAGCTTCCTATGAAGGCCGACAAATCATCTGCCTTCTTTACTGCCTGCTGTACCTGCAAGCTGACTTTCAGCAACTGATGCATGAGGACAACAAAGTCTTGTTGAGCATCCAGCTCACTCAATTTGCACCCATTCAAATAATAATCAGCCTTCCCATTTTTGCTACCAAAGTGGATAATCTTACATTCATCCACATTATACTGCATCTGCCATGCATATGCCCATTCACCCAGCCTGTCCAAATCACACTGAAGTATCTCTGCATACTCCTCACATCTCATCCTCCCACCCAACTTTGTATCATCTGCAAATTTGGAGACAATACATTTAGTTCCCTTGTCTAAATCCTTGATATATAACGTGAACATTTGGGGTCCGAACACAGATCTCTGTGGTACCCCACAAGTCACTGCCTGCCAATTGAAAATAAAATTATTCCAATTATTTGCTTCCTTTTCTCTAACCAGTTTTCTATCCATCTCAAGACATTACCCACAATTCCATGCACGTTAACTTTACATAGTAATCTGCTATGTGAGACCTTGTCGAAAACCTTCTGAAATTAACCAATCCTACTAGTTGCATCTTCAAAGAATTCCAGTAGATTTGTCAAGCATGATTTCCCTTTCATAAATTCATGTTAACTTGGTCTGATTGTACCAGTGCTTTCCAAATGTTGTGCTATGAAATCTTTGATACTGAACTCCAGCAACTTCCCCAGTACCAACGTTCACTGGTCTATAGTTCCCTGTTTTCTCTCTCCCTTCATCTTTGAATAGTGGGCTTACGTTAGGAACCAAAGAACATAGAACAAAGAACAAAGAAAATTACAGCACAGGAACAGGCCCTTCGGCCCTCCAAGCCTGCACCGATCATGCTGCCAGACTGGTCCCCTTCCGGGACCATATCCCTCTATTCCCATCTCATTCATGTATTTGTCAAGATGTCCCTTAAAAGTCACAATTATATCTGCTTCCACTACCTCCCCCGGCAGCGGGTTACAGGCACCCACCACCCTCTGTGCAAAAAACTTGCCTCCTACATCTCCTTTAATTCTTGCCCCTCGCGCCTTTAACTTATGCCCCTTGTAATCGATTCTTCCATCCTGGGAAAAGGCTTCTGACTATCCACTCTGTCCATGCCCCTTATAATCTTGTAGACTTGTATCAGGTCGCCCCTCAACCTCCATCGTTCCAGTGAACACAAACCAAGTTTCTCCAACCTCTCCTCATAGCTAATGCCCTCCATACCAGGCAACACCCTGGTAAATCTTTTCTGTACCCTCTTTAAAGCCTCTACATCCTTCTGGTAGTGTGGCGACCAGAATTGAACACTATATTCCAAGTGCGGCCTAACTAAGGTTCTATAAAGCTGCAACATTACTTGCCAATTTTTAAACTCAATACCCCGGCCGATGAAGCATGTCGTATGCCTTCTTAACTACCTTCTCTATCTGCGTTGCCACTTTCAGTGACCCATGTACCAGTACATCCAGATCTCTCTGCCTATCAATACTCTTAAGGGTTCTGCCATTTACTGTATATTCCTCATCTGTATTAGGCATTCCAAAATGCATTATCTAACATTTGTTCGGATTAAACTCCATCTGCCATCTCTCCGCCCAAGTCTCCAACTGATCTATATCCTGCTGTATCCTCTGATGGTCCTCATCGCTATCCGCAAATCCTCTAACCTTTGTGTCGTCCGCAAACTTACTAATCAGACCAGTTACATTTTTCTCCAAATCATTTATATATATTACAAACAGCAAAGGTCCCAGCACTGATCCCTGAGGCATACAATTTGTCACAGCCCTCCATTCAGAAAAGCACCCTTCCACTGCTACCCTCTGCCTTCTATGACCGAACCAGTTCTGTATCCACCTTGCCAGCTCATCTCTGATCCCATGCACTTCACCTTCTGCACCAGTCTGCTATGAGGGATCTTGTCAAAGGCCTTACCGAAGTCCATGTAGACAACATCCACTGCCCCACCCTCATCAATCATCTTCGTCACTTCCTCGAAAAACTCGATCAAGTTCGTTAGACACACCTCCCCTTCACAAAACCATGTTGCCTCACGCTAATATATCACTTATTTCCAAGTGGGAATAAATTCTGTCTCGAAGAATCCTCTCCAATAATTTCCCTACCACTGATGTAAGGCTTACCGGCCTGTAATTACCTGGATTATTCTTGCTATCCTCCTTAAACAAAGGAACAACATTGGCTATTCTCCAATCCACTGGAACCTCCCCTGGAGCCAGTGAGGATACAAAGATTTCTCTCAAGGCCCCAGCAATTTCCTCCCTTGCCCCTCTCAGTATTCTAGGGTATATCCCATCAGGCCCTGGGGACATGTCTACATTAATGTTTCTCAAGAACCCCAATACCTCCTCCTTTTTGATCTCAACATGACTCAAATTATCTACCAAGTCCTTCTCTTTGGTGAATACTGACACAAAGTACTCATTTAATACTTTTCCCATTTCCTCTGGCTCCACGCATAGATTCCCTTCCCTGTCCTTGAGTGGGCCAACCCTCTCCCGGGCTACCTTCTTGCTCTTTATATATGTATAAAAAGCCTTGGTGTTTTCCTTAATCCTACTGGCCAATGACTTTTCCTGACCCCTTTTAGCCTTCCTTACTCCTCACTTAAGTTTCTTTCTACTTGCCTTGTATTCCGCACTTGCTTCGTGTGTTCCCAGCCTCCGAACCTTGACAAATGCTTCCTTTTTCTCTTTGACTCGGCTCGCAAAATCGCTCGTTATCCAAGGTTCCCAAAACTTGCCATACTTACCCTTCATCCTTACAGGAATGTGCCAGTCCTGAATCCCTATCAATTTACACTTGAAAGCCTCCCACATGCCAGATGTTGATTTGCCCTCAAACGTCTGCCCCCAATCTACATTCTTCAGTTCCTGCATAATATTATTATAATTAGCCTTCCCCCAATTTAGCACCTTATTTTGAGGACTACACTTATCTTTATTCATCAGTACTTTAAAGCTTACTGAATTGTGGTCACTGTTGACGAACTGCTCCCCTACTGAAACATCGACTACTTGGCCGGGCTCATTCCACATACCAGGTCCAGTACGGCCCCTTCTCTAGTTGAACTATCTACATACTGTTTCAAGAAGCCCTCCTGGATGCTCGTTACAAACTCTGCCCCATCCACGCCCCGAGCACTAAGTGAGTCCCAGTCAATATAGGGGAAGTCAAACCACAACAACCCTGATACTTTTACACCTTGCCAAAATCTATCTACATATCTGTTCCCCATGGCCAGATCGCTGGGCCCACGAACATGCCCGGTCAACCTCGATACTCCACCACCACCTGCCCCACAGCTCTGACTTCCAGCTCCCCCTGTCCCCCGATTCACCTCCACCCCACTAGCAATGCTAATGCTCCCCTCTGGTAGTCCTGACCCCCCAGCAGGCTGACCACCCCCCCTCCCCTCCACCCTGATGGCCAGCCTCTATCCCTAGCCCCCCTCCCTCCCCCACCGATCCTGACTGCAGAGTGGCAGTGCAACCCACCTACCCCACCATCGACTCATCAGACCCCGCCCCATCAAGCTGTGCCCCCATCGAGCCCTACAATCAGGCCCCACCCCCTTGGTACTGCCCCATGCCCGATGCGCAGTGCCAAGATGCCCCCTGGGCATTGGTACTTTGCCCCTTGGGCAGTGCCGGGGGGGCAGGCTGGCATTGCCAAGGTGCCAATGCCCAGGGGGCACCCCTGCCCTGCCAGACCCTCTGGATGGGGGCCCAGATTGCCCCCCCCCTTCACTCCAGCAGGGTTGGGTTGCCAGATCCCTACAAGTGGGGAGCTACTGTAAACCCTGGTGGAGTGAAATACCCAGTCAAAGAGGGTCTGTTTCTTTCTTAGTTCCAATGAGTTCTATAAAGTACTGTCTTTCTGTTCTTTGAAACCATTCTTTCTGGAATGTTTTTGCATTGTCTTTTGTTATGAAGTTTCTTCCTTCTGACACCCTCAGAATGAGAAAAAGAGCAGACAAACTGGGGCATAAACATTCTTAAGGATACTTCTCCCTTTTGAACGTAGGATGATTTGTCAAGCTTCAAAAAATCAAATTTGCATCAAATGTTGGCTGGAATTCTCTGGCTATTCATGTCCCTCCGCCGCTGCCACAAGGATGGAAATTTTGGCGCTCAGCCAAATCTCCACCCACTGCAGCGGGATGGGAAAATCCTGGCTGCGAGCGAGGGTGGAGAATCCGGCTCATTGTTTTGCCTCATGGCTGTGTATTTGGGGGATTGAATAAGCACCTGCATCATTCATGGCCTAACAATGTGTGCTAACCTCAGACTGGGAGGGAGAGAGAGAGAGCGTTAAGGGGTGGCTGCTGCATCTTGCCTCAGCGTAAGTAAACTGAAGTCAATGGCAAGTACAGTCAGGCAGGTGGGGGCGTAAAACAGCTTACTGACACTATTCTATCAATTTCCCGCCGGATGGGAAATCTAACCTATAAACCTTTTCCTGCTGAAAAGGAGGATGCCAGTGAATTAATTTTACAAGCATTTACTACACTTCCGTGACAGTATGCACCAGAGATCTATGTGGGAACACTCAAGACTATGTCAAGATTTGTAGAATTCCAAATTTTGTCGTTGCAATGTATTGTTGCAATTCAGTCAACCTGAGAAACGCAGTAGAAAGGTCACATGGACTCGAAACTCTGTTTTTCTCTTTTCACAGATGCTTCCAGACCTGCTGAGTTTATCCAACACTTTCTGTTTTTATAGTTGAGAAACACTAATGTGGAGTTGCTTATGTGAACTTTGCAATGTAGCATTTTAAAAATTTGGAACACAAATCAAAGACACTGGGTGGAATTTTGCCGGCACGTCCGCTCAAAGTTCGTATGGTGCTGCCTGAGGCTAATGGAGAATGCCGTTTGCCGATGCTCGCCTGCTCCCGGAATCGGGGCGGGCGTGCCGGTAAAATTCCGGCCGTTGAGTGAATGATGATTTAGCTGGTAAAAACACTCAATTGTGCAGAATTACATCATACTTAACGAAGAAGGTTTCCACATTTGTCTCTGAGGCTGTCTGAAGGGAGCTAATTTCAGCTGGGACAACGTGGAGACATAAAATGTACTTTCAGCAGAGGTTGCAACATCAAGACAGTGATCAAGAGTTGGCCTCAGTATCCCTTAACTAGGAAAGGGAAAAAGCACCCAGGCCTCAGCTCCTTACCATTCTATCACATATGGACTTTGAATAAATGCTAAATTGGACTGAACTGTGATGTCAGTCATATTGTAACGGTACACAGGCAAGCAACGTTTTGACTCATGTTTAAGAAACAAAGGCCAATTGGATTAGATACTGTCTTATTGTATTCTGATGGAAATCATTGCTTTCAGGAAAAGAATTTAAAACCAAAGTAGCCTCAAGTTGTTACTTTGACACCGGTAAAGCAATGTTTATTATTGACATGTTCTATGGTGGCATTCCAATTTGTTCACGTTCTTCCATTGTGCAACCAACATTTTTGGCACTGCTGCTTCAATATGAATAATCTAAACGAGAGTGAAATTTCCTGGCCTGTAAATTCACTGCGAAGTATGTTTCCTGTGTTTCGGCACTCTCGCTGAGCTGAAATAAAGGAGTAAATTTTCATATTTAGCTTTCCCGATGCAGAGTTTTGCATGAGGGAACACATCTCAGGAACTCGGGTGGCTGCCTATTCATGGTCCATGGTTTTTTGTCCATTGAAATTAATTAATGGAAAATCATGACCCGTGAATCAGGCTTGCATCTGAATGCCTGGGAGCACTAATGAGGCGGTTTTACCTCAAAGACTCTCCTGCTCGATCCTGGACTCCTTCCTTTCCTTCCAACGGGGGTTCATTTTCACTTTTGGCACAGATAGAAAACTGTCGGATGCAGATCAGTCTCCCTAGGCTCAGCAGAATTTCAGAGAAAAGGGAAATGTGGCAGGGGTATAACGGATGATAGGTCTAAGAGAAGGCAGCCCCTACCAAAACTGAAAACTATCCCCAATTTTCAAAAAGAGAAATCTTATGAGTTTTACATCCCTGTCTTTTCATAGAATTGTAGAATCCCTATAGTGCAGAAGGAGGCCATTCGGCCCATCGACTCTGCACTGGCAACTATCCCACCCAGGCCCCATCCCTGTAAGCCACGTATTTACCGTGCTAATCTTCCTGACACGAAGGGGCAATTTAGCATGGCCAATCAACCTAACCCGCACATCTTTGGACTGCGGGAGGAAACCAGAGCACCTGGAGGAAGCCCACACAGATACGGGAAGAATGTGCAAACGCCGCACAAACTGTCACCCAAAGGCCGGAATTGAACTCAGCTCCCTGGCGCGCTCTGCTGAAGGTTTCAACACTTCCCGGTAATTTTTTTTTTACCTTGACAAACTCAGCAAGCCAACCAACCACAAGAAAGTCAGCGATATGGTGGTTATTGGATAGTGATTAGTAGCAGAAAAAAACTACTTTTTCTTGTAATCTAGTAATGCTGAGGCTGACCGTCCCAGGTGGATTTAACTAACTCCACACACACAGCAGAATGGAACAGCACAGCAAATTAATTTTACTTGCGATGCTGAACAATTATTGCACACATACGAACTGTTGGTTCGTTCATAAAATACTTTAAATGGTAAACTAGAGGGTATTATAAACGGATGCAAATATTTATTAAGAGTGTAAAAAAAAAAGTCTGTAATCATGTCCTGTGGTCCCAACATGTTTTAATTAGTAGATTCTGATAGATGTGCTGGATTAAGAGATTCCGGACAAAAAGCTCTCAGCTGTATTCCTAAGTATATTTAACGAGCTTCTGGAAACATTTCTTTTGCATACTTGAAGTATCCCCTGCAGTTTTTTAAATGGACATTTACTTCTAATTTGCAGTGCAGATCAGCAGTTTTAAATGGCACTGCTAAAGATTAATACAAGCTTCGAAATAAGAGCTGCCAAGTGTAAGGACAATACAATAGCATTGTACACTCAGATATATAAGATGTATGAAAGGGAGAATATACTTTATGTACTCGATTGCCTAAAACGTACCACTTCTGCAGTGTTCTGTCCACTAACTGCTGCGACTCAGTGAAGAGTATTTGTATTACATGCTCAAACCCTACCAAGAACGAAACACACCACTGACAGAGAGGATATTGTGTAGATGTGATCAGTGGCAGCTGCTGATGTGTCCTGCTCGTAGTAACTACAATGGGAACCCTTGCTCAACAGCTGCCTAATTTGGCTGAGTGTTAATTCAAGTCAATTTTAATGAAGATAAAAAGAACAACTGCTGATGCAAAATGGAAATGGCTGGAAATGCAAAGAGATTCAGTCAGCATCTGAAAGAGAAAGAGAGGTCAATGTTTCAGTGGGACCCACTAACACTGACTAAAAGGTTCCATTGGCAATATTAACATTAACCAGCCTTCTGTCCTGGAGGAATAGGTGGTGCAAAACAGGAGGCAATTGCTCAGGATGTGGCCATCAGCAGGGCCGAATCTATTGAAGATGATATTAGATTCAAACCTAATCCTTCTCCTGACAGGATAGATATCATACAGGTGTGAACCACAAATCTGCTGGATCTAGTTTCACTGTTACAAGGGCCTTAACCACCAATATATGGAGGAAATGTAAGCTTTCTTGAAGGAAGGATAAGGTCTGTTCAAGCGCCATTTACTGAAATTATTCAATTCCCAAGCCCTCTAAAAATGACGACATGGCACGGTGGCACAGTGGTTAGCACTGCTGCCTCACAGCACCAGGGACCCGGGTTCGATTCCCGGCTTGCGTCACTGTCTGTGCAGAGTCTGCATGTTCTCCCCGTGTCTGCGTGGGTTTCCTCTGGGTGCTCCAGTTTCCTCCCACAGTCCAAAGATGTGCAGGTTAGGTGGATTGGCCATGCCAAATTCTCCCTCACTGTACCCGAACAGGCGCTGGAGTGTGGCGACGAGGGAATTTTCACAGTAACTTCATTGCAGTGTTAATATAAGACTACTTGTGACACTAATAAATAAAGTTAAATGAAAAAGAATTAGGCTGTAGTTCTCAGTAAGAGTAAAAAAAATGGCTGGAGTGCATTGATTGACAAGTAATTTGGTGTAACTCAGCTTTGACAAAGGTTCATCTGGACTCGAAACGTCAGCTCTTTTCTCTCCATCAGGATGCTGCCAGATCTGCTGAGATTTTCCAGCATTTTCTCTTTTGGTTTCAGATTCCAGCATTTGCAGTAATTTGCTTTTATCCAGGTGTAACTTTGGTGTTAGTTCCGAAGTTTTTCCTCATAAAACCATATCCACCATTTCTGAGAGCAGAGGATCGCTCTGAGTGTGTTTTCTCACTTACCTGGAAGTGACAGGTGTGTTATCTACTTGTTCCAAGGTAATTCCCCTTCGAGCAATCTTATAAATTCTTGGTTGTGGCAATCTTGAAAGTCCATGTTACAGTGTAAACTTGACTGTCGCTACTTTATGGTGCCCAACTTTTCATTCTATTTGCTGCTAGTGACAGAATTCCCATGTGTAGCCCAAAAATGGTATTGAATGGACAATGGTCCATCACCAATATCAACTCTCTCCCATATAAGAACTGATGGAATTTCTCGACTCTAAAAATGATCTCTAATGGTTCCTGTTCAATCTGGACATCGTCACTTTCAGCTTTGATCAAGGTTTGAGAAACAAAGCAATGGGTCTTTATTCACCTGATGGCATGATGTGGGAGACCACCACTCCTACACCATAAGGGGATGCATCACAAGCTAACTGTAAGGGTAAAGTAGGATCAAAGTGCATGAGAGCTTCAGACTTAAGTAACGCTTCTTTGGCTTGCATGAAGGTGTTAATGCATTGATCAGCACTTTCATGTCTTGTTCTGGTACAAGAGGTTATGTAAATGTTTCAGAATTGTTGCCAAATTTGGGACAAATCTTCCATAATAATTCAACAATCCCAGGAAAAAACATAACTGGTAATATTCTGAGGTGCAGGTGTCTCTATGATGGCCTTATCTTAGAAGGAGATTTGTGAAGGCCAGTAGCATCAAGCATATGTCCCAAATACTCAACGGAGGATTGGAAGAACTCACACTTGTCCTCACAGACTCTCAGGCCATAGTCTTCCAATCTCTGGAGACTGACATCCAAGTGTTTTGAAGGTGTTCCTCTTCATCTCTTCCAGTGACTAGGATGCCACCCAGATAGCACAGGACTCTGTTCACTCCATTCAGGATCTGATCCATTGCCCTTTGAAACAATGCAGGAGCAGATGTGATACCAAATGGCAATCTTTGGTACTGAAACAAGCCTTTGGAGACATTCTTACTGGCTCGTCGTGCGAGCCAGTAAAATCACGAGAGGGGGCAAAACCAGGTTCATAACCAGCCTTGCCATTAAGCATTTTGCTTGGCTTCTGTCTTTTATTTACAGTTACACTGTAATGTCCTTCTTGCTCCCTAATTCATCATTGATAACAACAGTGTGCTTTTAAAAAAAACTTGTGAGGCCCGATTCTCCATTTGTCATCATGTTGACTTCAGCCCAGTTCAGTTGAATCTTCTCCAACCACGTACAGTCCATCAACACTGCATAGTTTCCTTTCACTACGTGTAGAGGCAAATCTGCCCACTGAGGCCAATCGAGTTGCACAGCCACTTCAATGCGGCCCTACATGGACTGAGTCATAGAGGTTTACAGCATGGAAACAGGCACTTTGGCCCAACTTGTCCATGCCAGCCTTTTTTTTTAAACCCCTAAGCTAATCCCAATTGCCCGCATTTGGCCCATATCCCTCTATACCCATCGTACCCATGTAACTATCTAAATGCTTTTTAAAAGACAAAATTGGACCCTCCTCTACTACTACCTCTGGCAGCTTGTTCCAGACACTCATCAACCTTTGTGTGAAAAAATTGCTCCTCTGGACACTTTTGTATCTCTCCCCTCTTACCTTAAACCTATGCCCTCTAGTTTTCGACTCCCCTACCTTTGGGAAAAGATATTGACTATCTAGCTGATCTGTGCCCCTCATTATTTTATAGACCCCTATTAGGTCACCCCTCAGCCTCCTACGCTCCAGAGGAAAAAGTCCCAGTCTATCCAGCCTCTCCTTGTAACTCAATCCATCAAGTCCCGGTAGCATCCTAGTAAATCTTTTCTGCACTCTTTCTAGTTTAATAATATCCTTTCTATAATAGGGTGACCAGAATTGCACAAATTATTCCAAGTGTGGCCTTTCCAATGTCTTGTACAACTTCAACAAGACATCCCAACTCCTGTATTCAATGTTCTGACCGATGAAACCAAGCATTCCGAATGCCCTCTTCACCACTCTGTCCACCTGTGATTCCACTTTCAAGGAGCTATGAACATGTACCCCTAGATCTCTTTGTTCTGTAACTCTCCCCAACGCCATTAACTGAGTAAGTGCTGCCCTGGTTCAATCTACCAAAATGCATCACCTCGCATTTATCTAAATTAAACTCCATCTGCCATTCGTCAGCCCACTGGCCCAATTGATCAAGATCCCATTGCAATTGGACTGCACGGGGTTCAAGAAGGCAGCTTATTACCATCTTCTCACTGGCAACTAGGGATGGGCAATAAATGTTGGCCTAACCAGCAATGTCCCCCGAATGAAGTTTTAACAATCTGCTGAGCCTTTGAAACACTATTCCCGTTTCCATTATGGGGAGGGTGGCATGGAATGTGGGTTGTCATGTGAGGAGGGGAGTGAAGGGTGATGACTAGAGTTCCAAACATTCATTCACAGAAATGTCTCAGGGAATTGAGCTGGTCTGGAGGTGCCAATCCAACTCTAGCACACCCCCACCATCCCAAGATGAAAGTAGCATGAGCAGCCACTGCCAGGCAGGAGGTGGGATTACAATGTCAGAAAATGGCCTGACTCGCGATTCTTGCCTCGAGAATGAAAATCCAGATCCTTATGCCAAATATCAAGAGGGTGACATCTAATGGTTACTGGCACGGAGTGGCACGGTGACACAATGGTTATCACTGCTGACTCACAGCGCCAGGGTCCCGGTTCGAATCCCCGTTTGGGTCACTGTCTGTGTGGAGTTTGCATGTTCTCCCCGTGTCTGTGTGGGTTTCCTCCTGGTGCTTCGGTTTCCTCCCACAGTGCGAAAGATGCGCGGGTTAGGTGGATTGGTCATGCTAAATTGCCCCTTAGTGTCAGGGGGACTAACGAGGATAAATGCATGGGGTTATGGGGAGAGGGTCGTGTGGGATTATGGTCGGTGCAAACTTGATGGGCCGATTGGCCTCCTTCTGCACTGTAGGATTCGATGATTCTATGATTCTAAAATATTTCTGTCTTGTATATTCCCAGAAAGTATGAACATTTGACTGCTTCGATGCTCTGATGGACACTGGGGTTATAAACACTCAAAATGATGGTTTTAATGAAGCTAAATGTTGCTAAATGTATATCTGCTTTGCCAGGAATTTTAGTAATTGGAACAGGATTTCAATAAACGGAGGGTATTTCTCGCCTATCTACTCATTATTTTTATAAAATAGTCCAATTAATCATCTCTTTCAGTGGCTTAATCTGAACCAAAAGAGAAACATCTCACACAAACATGGATTTTAAACAAAACTGATTAAATTTCTCTCACGCATTACCATCGCCAGGTGAGATTTAGCAGAGGATTGACCATGTTTAATGTGCTGAGCAGTAGAAACAAGATAATTGGGGAACATTTTATGCTTGGAGCAGAACATCACGTTAAGTATATAACTTGTTCAGGTCCCTACATCAGGGCAATGAATGCGAGGCAATTCTTTACTACAGGAACAAGGGTTCAGTTTGCCTGAATTCTATACAGTGTAAGTGAATGGGAATAGATTCTGACTGCCTTATACGGTGGGAATAAATGGGAAGGGGTTTGCTCCGTTTCAATTTTTTGAAAGTGGCATGAATGGGAAGGGGTTTTGTCTGTCTGATTTCAGTATAGTTGGAATGAATGGAGTGGTGCTAAACAGTGGATAGGTCCCAGGTTGCAATGCATTTGAAATTGATGAAGTGGGAATAATGAAAAGGGATTTTGTCTGTCTGCCTTCTGCATAGTTGGAATGAATGGGCAGGAGCTTGATATTGCTGACTCACCCAGAGAGCACAGGAAGTTACACAGGAGCGCTTCAGCAAAAGACTGATCAGGAGCTTTGCTGCTGGGACTTGTGCTGAATTCTGAACCATTCCTGCCTCTAAGTTTACATTAAAGACATGGTTGAAATGAGATTTCAGTCAACCCCAAGATAGATTGGAGCCACACGGCTGAGTTCTTTGTTTTTAATGGGATATTATCATCTGGTAAAATTGTCTTGCAGACGAATTATCAGTTTATAAAAGAGAGTTGCAGTGCCAGGATTGGTAAAGCAACAATGCCATTTCATTATCAAGCATATCTAAAAGAGTCTTTTTTTTACACGAAAGAAGAACTGAAAAGCTAATGTTGAGTGAAATAGCATCGGAAAAGATTACACTGCAGTTGATATAACGGCTGGAATTCTCCGGCTGTTCACACCGGCGGGATTCTCCAGTCCCAACGGCAGCGCATCCCCGCCCATGGGTTTCCCGCCGGCATGGGGTGACGTCAATGGGAATTCTCATTGACAGTGGCGGGAATAGAGAATCCCACTGCTCGCAAACAATGCGCCACCTCCCATCGGCTGGGAAACACACGGCTGGGAGGCCAGAGAATCTCGCCCCACATCTTGACAGATAACACACATACTGAGTCTCTTTTAAAATCCCCCTCCCACCCTCCAACCCCATCCGTGAAGCTAATAAAGCCTTTGAACAAAAATGAAGGGCAACTTCCTCAGTGTCGTAGTGCTGAGCTGTAGAATGATGCTAGGTTGCTATCCGGTTTCTGCTGAGCTACCTAAAACTGTCTGGGGGAAGAGGGGCGGGTTTTGGTTCCGGGGGACAGTTGGGGGGGGGGGGGGGGGGGTGGTTTGGCTGGGTGCCACGAGCTGTAAGAGTTCATTGAGTTAAAAAAGAGAAAAATCAACCAGTTGGCCATGCCCGTGACTTTAATTGAAATGTGCTGGGCTGTGTTGACATGGAAAGGACCCGAGATGGAATTTTCCTGAATATCAGCAAAGGTCGATAGTGGGAGGGAAAAGCGGCTTTCTCTGCCATATTGTCCTGGACGGAGTGAAGATTTCCCCCAAACTCCCAACGTGTTACAGTGAAGCTTTCTGCCATGCTTTCAGGACATTGTTCGCAGCTGTGGGGATTTTTGCCACCAGAACACTTGCATGGTTTACCACCATCTTAAGTTTCAATTGCATAAGGTCTTCTTTGTCCTGTTGTTTACTGAGCCACCCCGTCATTCCAGGTGTTCCCTACCATGGTTTAACTTCCCTTCTTAATATGGGTCTGTTTTGCTCTTGGACCTCAGATTATCTGACAATCTGCATCTGTCTTGTTGGATTGAAGTAGGTCAGAAAGGGTTTTGTCGGTTAGCCCAATTACTATGCAGTCGCGTATCAGACGTGGGATCACCATATTCACAGCCTTCAGCCAACTGAACCAAATCAGCGATGAAGGTGCCCAGAGGTTCTGCAGTCTTTTGGATCTGTTAAACTTTATTATTTCCAAAATGTTGTAACTCCACAGGTTAAAGTAACAGACAAAGGAGTTTATCACCGCCTCAAATATATCAGATTATTCATTAATGCCGTGTCTCGCTATCACATCATCGGCAATTGCACCAAGTGGGGGCAATCTTGAGCCCTCATTCGTCATCTGTGCGAATGCCGGATGGGGCTCAGGATCCGAAGTCGACATTCTCACTGGTGAGAACATGATTTCAGATCTCCCCCACCCTTCGCCGACAACGCCATCAGGTTCATGCCCATCGGGATGTGCTGCTTTACATGCATTTGAATAGATTTTAATATAATTAACCTGCCCCTTCGCCAGATATTGACCCGCCCCCCCGGTGTATATTGACACTGTGCCGATGTTGGTAAAGTTTATATTAGGTTCACACAGACATGAACATGTCATGAGGGTCTCCCCTGCTGTGCAGTGGTAAGTATAGCCCCCAGGAGAGGGGGACATGTCCAGACAGTGGCCTGGCAATACCCCCTGGTATTCCCCCTTGGCGCAGGTTGACACTGCTATGTTGACACCAGGCCAACCTGGCAGTGCCAAACTCCAGGAATGTCATACTTGCCAACCCTACTGTCGCGTACAAAAAATATCTCAAGAAGTAGCCATTTTAATGGGCGGCATGGTGGCACAGTGATTCACACTGCTACCTCGCAGCACCAGGGACCCGGGTTCAATTCCGACCTCAGGTCACTGTCTGTGTGGAGTTTGCACCTTCTCCTGGGTCTGCGTGGATTTCCTTTGGGTGCTCTGGCTTCCTCCCACACTCCAAAGATGCGCGAGTTAAGTTGATTGGCCATGCTTAATTGCCCTTAGTAACAGGGGGACTAAATAGGTAGGGTTACGGGGATAGGGTCTGAGTGGGATTGTTGTTGTGCAGACATGATGGGCTGAATAACCTCTTTCTGCACTGTAGGGAGTCTATGATTCTAATTAATGTATTTTGATCAATGGTCTTCAGTGCTGTTTTACTCCATGTCCCATCCCACCCCTGCGCCGTGCCCCCCCCCCCCCACTACTGTCTCAGCCTCGTCTGTTCTGAGCCTCTGTGCAAGGTGCCATTTTCCTTCTCCCCTTTCCCATACCATAGAATTCAACAGGGAACACCGTTAACTGCAGACACAACTGCACAAAGCCGACTATTGCACGCAACCTTTAAAACAAGGTGAATCTGATGGCACAAGATCCTTGCGCGTTGCCGACTTTATCTTGAAATTATGTTGTTACTTTAAAATTACGCCAATGCGCATTTATGGCAAGCAAATATATTCTAAGTCAGAAGCCACCAGAGGCGTCTGTGAGGCCCGACAGCATTTCACTGACTCAATCTCTGCATCATCACCCACTGCCAGGAAATCAAATTTTCGACCCCCACCACATTATATCAACCTGCATCCCATGTTTCTCACTCTTACAGACTCCATGAAACCCCTTCCCCCATTGAGTGCGATTCAGCTCCAGTGCTTCACGTTGCAGGTGAACAAGAACAAAGAACAATACAGCACAAAAACAGGCCCTTTGGCCCTCCAAGCCTGTGCCGCTCATGTGCCCATTAGACCATTCTTTTGTATCCCTCTATTCCCAGTCTGTTCATGTGGTTATCTAGATGGAGTGCCCCAGGGATCTGTTCTGGGACCCTTGCTGTTTGTCATTTTCATAAATGACCTGGATGAGGAAGTGGAGGGATGGGTTGGTAAGTTTGCTGACGACACCAAGGTAGGTGGTGTTGTGGATAGTTTGGAGGGATGTCAGAAGTTGCAGCGAGACATAGATAGAATGCAAGACTGGGCGGAGAAGTGGCAGATGGACTTCAACCCGGATAAGTGTGTGGTGATCCATTTTGGCAGATCCAATGGGATGAAGCAGCAGTATAATATGAAGGGTACCATTCTTAGCAGTGTAGAGGATCAGAAGGACCTTGGGGTCCGGGTCCATAGGACTCTTAAATCGGTCTCGCAGGTGGAGGATGCGGTCAAGAAGGCGTACGGCGTACTGGCCTTCATTAATCGAGGGATTGAGTTTAGGAGTCGGGAGATAATGCTGCAGCTTTATAGGACCCTGGTTAGACCCCACTTGGAGTACTGCGCGCAGTTCTGGTCACCTCATTACAGGAAAGATGTTGAAGCCATTGAAAGGGTGCAGAGGAGATTTACAAGGATGTTGCCTGGATTGGGGGGCATGCCTTATGAGGATAGGTTGAGGGAGCTTGGTCTCTTCTCCCTGGAGAGACGAAGGATGAGAGGTGACCTGATAGAGGTTTACAAGATGTTGAGAGGTCTGGATAGGGTAGACTCTCAGAGGCTATTTCCAAGGGCTGAAATGGTTGCTACGAGAGGACACAGGTTTAAGGTGCTGGGGGGTAGGTACAGAGGAGATGTCAGGGGTAAGTTTTTCACTCAGAGGGTGGTGGGTGAGTGGAATCGGCTGACGTCGGTGGTGGTGGAGGCAAACTCGTTGGGGTCTTTTAAGAGACTTCTGGATGAGTACATGGGATTTAATGGGATTGAGGGCTATAGATAGGCCTAGAGGTGGGGATGTGATCGGCGCAACTTGTGGGCCGAAGGGCCTGTTTGTGCTGTGGCTTTCTATGTTCTATGTTCTATAAGTCTTAAACGATCCCAGCGTGTCTGCCTCAATCACCTTGCTTGGCAGTGCATTCCAAGCCCCCACCAACCTCTGTGTAAAATATGTCCCCCTGACATCTGTGTTGAAACTTGCCCCCCTCACCTTGAACCCGTGACCCCTTGTGTTCATCACCTCCGACCTGGGAAAAGGCTTCCCACTGTTCACTCTATCTATGCCCTTCATAATTTTATACACCTCTATTAGGTCGCCCCTCATCCTCCGTCTTTCCAGGGAGAACAACCCCAGTTTACCCAATCTCTCCTCATAGCTAAGACCCTCCATACCAGGCAACATCCTGGTAAACCTTCTCTGTACTCTCTCCAAAACCTCCACGTCCTTGTGGTAGAACTGGATGCAGTATTCCAAATGTGCCTAACCATCGTTCTATACAGCTGCAACATCATATGCCAACTTTTATATTCTATGCCCCGTCCAATAAAGGCAAGCATGCCATATGCCTTCTTCACCACCCTCTCCACCTGTGCTGCCACCTTTAAGGATCTGTGGACTTGTACACCCAGGTCCCTCTGTGTGTCTATACTCCTGATGGTTCTGCCATTTATTGTATAGCTCCCCCTTACATTAGATCTACCGAAATGCATCACTTCGCATTTATCTGGATTAAATTCCATCTGCCATTTCTCCGCCCAATGTCCCAGCCTATCTATATCCTGCTGTATTCTCTGACAATGTTCATCACTATCTGCAACTCCAGCAATCTTCATGTCGTCCGCAAACTTACTGATCACACCAGTTACATCTTCCTCCAAATCATTTATATATATCACAAACAGCAGAGGTCCCAGTACAGAGCCCTGCGGAACACCACTAGTCACAGACCTCCAACCGGAAAAAGACCCCTCCACTGCTGCCCTCTGTCTTCTATGGCTAAGCCAGCTCTCCACCCATCTAGCTAGCTCACCTTTTATCCCATGAGATTTAACCTTTTGCACCAGCCTGCCATGAGGGACCTTGTCAAACGCTTTACTAAAATCCATATAGACGACATCCACGGCCCTTCCCTCGTCAATCGTTTTTGTCACCTCCTCAAAAATCTCAACCAAATTTGTGAGGCATGACCTCCCTCGTACAAAACCATGCTGTCTATCGCGAATAAGATTATTCAGTTCTAAATGCGCATATACCCTATCTCTAAGAATCTTCTCCAACAACTTCCCCACCATGGATGTCAAGCTCACCGACCTATAATTACCCGGGTTATCCTTGCTACCCTTCTTAAATAACGGGACCACATTTGCTATCCTCCAATCCTCTGGGACCTCACCTGTGTCCAGTGAAGAGACAAAGATTTCTGTTAGAGGCCCAGCAATTGCATCTCTCGCCTCCCTGAGGAGACTAGGATAGATGCCATCTGGCCCTGGGGATTTGTCTGTCTTAATGTTTCCTAAAAAACCTAACACTTCCTCCCTTGTAATTGAGATTTTTTCTAACGGGTCAACACATCTCTCTGAGACACTTCCGGTCAACATGTCCCTCTCCTTTGTGAATACTGATGCAAAGTATTCGTTTAGGATCTCACCTACTTCCTTTGTTTCTAAGCATAATTCCCCTCCTTTGTCCCTGAGAGGTCCGATTCTTTCCCTAACAACCCTCTTGTTCCTAACGTATGTATAAAATGCCTTAAGATTCTCCTTAATCCTGTCTACCAAGGACATTTTGTGACCCCTTTTTGCCCTTCTAAGTCCCTGTTTGAGTTATTTTCTACTTTCTCTGTATTCCTCCAATGCTCCATCTGTTTATAGCTGCCTGAACCTCATGTATGCCTCTTTTTTCTTTTTGATTGGACCCACAATTTCACTAGTTATCCACGGCTCTCGAATCCTATCTTTCCTATCCTTCCTCTTTTCATGCACATGCCTGTCCTGCAGTCCTATCAACTGCTCCTTAAAAGACTCCCACATGCCAGATGTGGATTTACCCTTGAACAGCCTCTCCCAATCAACAGCCACCAAATCCTGCCTAATCCGGCAGAGAATCCTAACAGAGAAACTAACTTGAGTAACCCCGTCCTATAGAAACTCCAGTACACCCTGGAGATTTCTGAGATCGATTCACATAAATTGAAGGAGGAATTTCAGTGGAAGAAGCGGAGGGGAAAAAAAAATGGGAGAAAATATTTAATTCTAAAACCAACAAACTCAGAACTTCAGAGACAATCACAACTTCCATCTAAGTGTTGAGAGAACCATCAGTGAGCACTGCTTTTAATGCTGTTATTGACTTGGTGTATTGATTGCTCAGGGCCAAATGTAGTTCAGTAATAAATTAGAATTTTTTTATGTACTTCTACAGTGTTTTAGTGTTAACTGAATGTTTCCCTGCTGCAACATATCCCATCTTAGTGATCACACTGTTGCAGTTATCTTGGTTTGAAAGAAGAGTCTTGCTGGTGCCAGGGGCTTTGTGTATCCATTCTGATGTACGTGAGAATAATTCAGGCAACACAAGGCACCTTTTTAGTGCTATTTTCTATTCAGCTTCCAACAAATGACAATAAAAGCGATTTAGCATGATGTACTACTTCTCCGAGAAACTCTTGAGGTGGACCATTCTGCAATAAAAGGCCATTTAATAGGTGGAAAACTTTTGCATCAATTGGGACTGCAGTGTTGTGGAGATCTGGGGAACAATGAACTTCCATTTGATCACCTCAACCACAGGAGAGCTGAACAGCAGTGGACCCCATGTAGGGCTGAATTATTTGGAACTTCACTTAAAGGAGGAGTGTATGAGACTCGCATTTTGTCACACAGGCGTTTCCTTATTCTTAGTCTGAATATCTTCATTGAAAACAATTGTTTACCGTTACACATTTTTTACGTGAGGAATGGACGGGATTTTACAGCCTTGTTCGTCCCAAAACCGTAAAATCCTGCCCGAGGTCAACGGACCTTCCCATTGTCTGCCCTTCGCCCGCTTTGATTCCCGTGATGGGCTGGGCGGTAAAATTCCAGCCAGTCGGAGTCCACCATTCTGATTGTCACTGACACAAAAAACATGTTTGAACCTGTCTAAATCACTCAAGTATGTCTTTTCAGCACTTTAGCAGTTGAAGGCAAGTAGTATTTCTTAATAGTAAGTGAAAAAAGTTCCACGTTCGCCTCCACTATATAGAGACCCATCACTCTGTCACTGAAATTAAATAACAAGATTTTAACATTGGCATGAATGTGAAGATGAGACAAGTGCCAAGGCAATCGCCTTCATTGATGTCACTGGAGTGAATCTACACCCCGTTTTCTTTTTACACGCTGCAGCTTCAGGACTTTGCTGAGGACGATAAAAAGGCAGATTCTTCCCTTTAATTTTTTTAATAATGATTTTAAATACAATTATTCTCACACAGAATATTTCACTTCAGGGTCACATCTATCGAATGAGGCCACACAAGTTTTTGTTCATCAGGTCCAAAACATATCTCAAGTACTAGCCACTTTAGTACTACCTCAGAGCACTAGGGACCCGGTTTCGATTCCTAGCTTGGGTCACTGTCTGTGCGGAGTCTGCATGTTCTCCCCGTGTCTGTGTGGGTTTCCCCCGGGTCAGAAAGACATGCTGGTTAGGTGCGGTTGCCATGCTAAATGCTCTCTCAGTGTACCTGAACAAGCGCAGAGTGTGTCGACGAGGGCATTTTCACATCAACTTCATTGCAGTGTTAATGTTAAGCCTTACTTGTGATAAAAATAAACTTGAATTCATGTATTTTGATAAATGGTCTTCAATGCTGTCACACTCCAGCCTGAATAAAAAATGATTGTACTGAATCACATAAACTTTACAGCGCAGTAACTAACAGGTCATTTGGTCCAGCAGGATCATTTCAATATTTATGCTTCACAACCCCTTCCCATCCTAACTCCTCTAACTTTAACTGGATATCATTCTATTCCTTTCTCCCTCCTGCCCTTATCTTGAGGCAACTATGCTATTCGCCTCAATTACTCCATGTGGACAGTGAGTTCCAAATTCCAATCACTCACCGTGCAAAGAAATTTGTCTTGTATTTGTATTGGATGTATTAGAGGCGGTGTTATATTTGGAGCTTCGAATTTTTGACTCCTTCGTGAACTGAAATATCTAATCAAACCACATGTGCACACACACACACATACACACTCATCTCTTTTCCAGAGCAAAGTGCCCTGGAGTTTTCAGTTTCCCCTGATCATTACGACCCCCCCCCCCCCCCCCCCCCGCCCCACCCTCAGGTCTGGTAGCCAGAACTAAAATTTATCACCAGTTGTGTAACTTAATGGTTGGTACAGTTTCTTTGCTGCTTTGGAATTCTGCTGTATTTTGTACTTTGTGATGATAATGTTACACAACTGCCTGTATGCAATCACAACATTATAGGTGTGCCGTTCCTTGCCTCAGTCAATATGCATCAAAACCTAACTCCTCTTGTCTCTATTTATGCAGAATTGTGGCTCCAAACTCGTTTGAAAAACCCATGGGAGTTGATTTTCATTTCAGGTGTAGTTGATGGACTCCAGTTGTCTTGGCAAGGGACCCGATTTATTTCTGTGATTGGACCTAATTTAAATACAGGTGGTGACCTGCCAGCTCTAATCGTGCTGCTTACAGGCAGCTCACTGTTGGGAGGACAGCAAGGTAGAGACTGGACTGGACTTGTCTAGACTGGACTGGACTGGGCCTGGCCTGGGCCTGCAACAGCAGCACCTCAAAGCAGAGGGCTGAAAAACTGGGGGTGGCGGAGTCAATGAAGCATCAGATTGAAGTGGTAGGAAATTGTGAAGAGCACAGCAAGCTATTGAAAATAAGGGAGCCTTTCAGGCTTAAAAGCTCCCAAAATACAAAGAAAAAGTAATTGCCAGAGCTTCCAGCTGCATCTGACTGCAGCTTATGATCCCTTTACATAATACAGCAAATAGCCATCTCCTACCATCTCCTGCCTCTGGGTTAGTGAACAGGGTGAAGAAACAACATTGGCACTGCTGATTAATACAAAATGGCATTTGAGACATATGTCATAGAATATATATCTTAATATAGTCATTATGCTCCCGCTGGTTCAGGAGCATTGTCTCTTGAATAGTTACCCAACTGATAATTGAAACAAACCACATAATCTTTACAGTGTAGAAGGAGGCCATTCAGCCCATCAAACCTGTACTGGCTTTCTAAAAGAGCGTTCTACCTAGTCCCACTCCCCTGCCTTATCCTTGTAACACTAAACATTCTCTCTTTTCAGATACCAATTCAAATTCCCTTCTTAAATATGTGGATTGAACCTGCCTCCACTACCCTCTCAGGATGTTCATTGCAGACTTTAACCATCCCGTGGGTGAAAAAAGGTTTTTCTTCACAAGTGAACTTCAAGCATTGGAGCGGGTTCTGCTGGAGCAGGCTGCCTCATGGCACGTGCTGTTCCACATTTTTCCATACCCTGTAGCTTGAAACATTTTGTGCTGTTCTCTGCTGGAAGTATAAATGGTAACACCATGCTGGGGGCAATGGGCATCTCGGACCTTAGTGAGGAGTACAGCCCACAGATTATCTCCTTAACCAATGAAATTTAAAGATTGAGGGGATAAAAAAACAATGGAACAATGAAGATGCAAATGGATAAATTAGAGCTAAATGGAGAGGATGTTTCCACTAGTCGTAAAAACTAGAACCAAAAGGCACAACCTCAGACTAAAGGGACAATCCTTTAAAACAGAGATGAGGAGGAATTTCTTCAGCTAGAGAGTGGTGAATCTGTGGAACTTTTTGCCACAGAAGGCTGTGGAGGCCAGGTCATTGAGTGTCTCTAAGACAGAGATAGATAGGTTCTTGATTAATATGGGGATCAGGGGTTATGGGGAAAAGGCAGGAGAATGGGGATGAGAAAAATATCAGCCATGATTGAACGGCAGAACAGACTAGATGGGCTGAGTGGCCTAATTCTGCTCCTATGTCTTATGGTCTTATCAGGTACTTCGGGTGGGATTTAATCCAGGTCATGGGGTTGTCTCTCTCTTGCCTCCTTTGGGAAGGCCCAGCCGATTAACTGCCAGTCGGGCACTTATAGTGGCCAGTGCCAGGCCTTTTCTTGGATCAAGAGCCCCTGGGGCGGAAATCCTGCCTTGTTCCAAATCCCCACCGCTGAGCTGCTGGCCATTCAGAATCAGCGTCGGGAGGACTACTGCACAGGGATTGGTAGCGGACGGAGGGGGGCAATCGGAGTTGGCTTGGGGAGGGAATGCCGGTGTTGGCCTGGCGGAATGGTGAGACCGGTGACCAGGGAGTGGGTGGGGGTAGCAGTAGACATTGGGAGGCTAACAATTGCCGGGGGGGGGGGGGGGGCGTGGGGGGAGGCAGTTTATGTGGGCTTGGTGTCAGGGCCGGCGATCGTGGTGGGGATGTTGGAGAAGACATTGAGAGGCCGGAGATTGGGAGGTCGGCGAATGGGGGGGGGTGGTGGGCAGTGTGCATGCGCTGATCTCTGCACTGACAGATCGGGGAATATGCAGCGGCTCGCTCAGCGCGCTGATGCTGGCCTCTCCAGCGGGATTAGGCCCCCTGCCCCACTTTAGGGGCATGAATCCCCCAGCAGACTCTGTGAAGCACAGAGTGCCGGAAAATCATTCAGCTGAGTGCACCCAAAAAATGGGTGGGAACATCTCCTTTTTTCCTGCACGTTGGGCACTTAGTTTCTTTTTGGGAAAATCGCCCTCCCAGTTTTTCACTAACACCTAACAGCCCATATGAATTTGTTTTGGAATGGCAGGCATATTGGCTTGGTAACAAGCATAATTGATACTTGATTAACTACTTAAATATGGTGGACCTGCCCCATCACCTCCATCACTCTCCCCTGGGATGGGTGGGAAAGTGGCGGGGTGGGGCATCCACCCTCTTTTACGTGACACCCACCAAAAACACACTCAGTTGGTACATGTAAAATGTAGCCCAGGAAGGAAGCGAGTAAGAACATGGAGGATGTAGTATATTATGAGGAAGCATTACATTAGTGGCCAAGATTTTCACCATGGCAGGGAGGGTCTACATCACTGCGATAATCCGGGAAATGGCCAGACACTTTAAGTCCTGCCTCCAACAAGGCATTTTCTATCTTTGCCGGGACGGGACTGGAGTCAGGCTGGATTCATGCATAGTGCAGTTTATGGAGGTAGCTGGCCATTTAAATCACCATCTGTCACCACTGAAGTGGGATTTTGGTCAGCCAGAAATGTGAAGCCTGGAGATTAGAGGTCCGAACTTGGTAGATTCGATTGGATCATGAGGGTAACCTTTTGGAGAGGTATAGTGTCCCTTTTGATGTGGTCCCAGGTCACCACTGGGAAAGGTAAAGCACTCTTTGAGAGAGGTAAGGCAACCTTTGGAATTGTTAAAAGTAAATATGGTTGTGCAAAAAAGTGCATAAATTTATGCAGCTGTCAGGCAACTGCCAAGAAACTGTCAAAGCTGTCAAAGAATTGTTAAGGAACTGTCAAAGCTGTCAAAGAATTGTCACAGATTATCAAGGAACAACCAAGAAACTGTTAAAGTTGCCAAAGAACTATCAAAATTGTCAAGAAACCATCAAAGTTGTCAAAGGATATTAGTTGAATTACCATGGGGGATAAGAGAGAAGGATGGAGTCGTGGGTATGTGTTGGCATTAATTGGCACCAACTTGGCATAGAGACGAGCAGGGCCATGGTGATATGGGAGGCATGGGTTAATGAGGGGTCATGGGAGTGAATGGAAGGGAGTAAGGCGTCATATATTGGCATGGATAGGGCATGGGGAGTATGTGGGTGGGGGGGGGTGTGGGAGGGTGAACGAGGGTGAGCTTTGGGGGCAAGAGGGGAGTTTTTAAAAAAAGTTCAAATAACTTAAAAGTGCCGAAGCGCTGAGGCAGGCCTTTCACCCAGCCCAATCAAGCACCTCCGCACTCATTTTAGCAAAGGTGGGCCTAAATTCTCATCCAGCCCATCCCACCCCACCCCCTCCCACCCATCCCATCTGCACTGCCTCACAGAAAGGAAGTCCCAACTGCGGATGGCCACTTCTAAACGTCTGGTTTTCAGAGCTGCACGCTTGACAAGCCAGCAAAAAATCTGGGCCATTCATTCTGATATAGAAAATGGAGTGTAGAATGTTTTTTAACGATGAGAGACTGGGAAATGCTGACATTCAGAGGAACCTTTGTACATGAGGTATCTTTGTACATGAAACCACTGTAAGATAAAATGCAAATAAAGCCAGTAATTAGGAAAGTGATGAGTTAACTTATGTTATAAATGGATTGGAACATAATAGTGAAGGGGGGGTTACTTCAGTTAAAAAGGGCTTTGGTGAGGCTACACACCTTGCGCACTGTGTACAGTTTAGGTCTCCTTATATAAGGAAGGACAAAATTGCCTTTCAGGGAATGCAATGAAGAATCAGATTCACTAGTCTCATTCTTGGGATGAACGGATGGTCCTATCAGGAGAGAGTTAGTGGACGAGAACTATATTCAGTAGAGTTTTGAAGATAGAGATTGATGGGTTTTTGGATACCAGGATAATTGAAGAATATGATGATAGTGTAGGAAAATGAAATAGATGATCAGCCATGGACCTATTGAGAGATGGGGTGACGAATAGTCTACTCCTACTTCTATTTCTTCTGCCCTTACATTCTTTAGAGCAATCATGAAATCATTAACCCATTCTTTATGAACCCATTCATGATTCTGTTATACCTTGCACACAAGGAAATCTATTCCTTATTCATGCTGACGACTCCATATTTTTCATCTCCCAACTTAAAATAAAAACTGTCTTAATTGCAACTTTTTCTTCCAAGTCAGTTGCAAATAGTTTTAAGTAAAAAAAAATCTTCACGGTCTCTTTTTACTAAGCAGATTAAATATTTAGTTGAAGAAACTTATTTTTGGTACAATGACTCTGATGGTGAGCTGCCTGCGTTCTATTTCACAAAAGTTCATAGACAGCATCAGAGCACAGAGGGTGATTGAAGGTTTTAAAAATAGACGTAGATCATCAAAAATTCTGTGAGTGCTACACGGGACAATCAAAGAGTCTCATCCCAATCCATGAAAATGTGACAATACTGGAGGGATGAGCATTTATGGTCTGACTGACCTATTTTGTGCATATCTTCCTTACTTCACTCTACGTTAATGCTCCATACATTGTTTTAGTGTCGAAGATATTAAAGAAGAATGTAAGGCGGAAGAAATAGAAGTAGGAGTAGATTATTCGTCACCCCATCTCTCAATAGGTTCATGTTGATCATCTACTTCATTTTCCTACACTATCTTCACATTCTTTAATTACCTAGTATCCAAAAACCCATCAATCTCTATCTTCCAAACTCTACTGAATATAGTTCTAGTCCACCCAATCTCTCCTGATAGGACCATCTGTTCATCCCAAGAATCAGACTAGTGAATCTGATTCTTCATTGCATTCCCTGAAAGGCAATTTTGTTCTTCCTTATATAAGGAGACCTAAACTGTACACATTGCGCAAGGTGTGTAGCCTCACCAAGGCCCTTTTTAACTGAAGTAACCCCCCCCCTTTACTATTATGTTCCAATCCATTTATAACATAATATTGAAGATAAGGTTCAAGGAAACATCACTGAACCCTTCTACTCTCTCCGTCCAACACACCTACATAACTTTCCAGCATTGTAGATTCTTTCCATTTACATAGCCTGCTGAGGGATGTGAACAGGTAAGAATGTCTACTGGGCGGCACGGTGGCACAGTGGTTAGCACTGCTGCCTCACAGCGCCAGGGACTCGGGTTCAATTCCCGGCTTGGGTCACTGTCTGTGTTGAGTTTGCACATTCACCCAGTGTCTGCGTGGGTTTCCTCCGGGTGCTCCAGTTTCCTCCCACATTCTGAAAGACATGCTGGTTAGGGGCATTGACCTGAACAGGTGCTGGAGTGTGGCGACTAGAGGAATTTCACAGTAACTTCATGTAAGCCTTGTGACTAACAAATAAATGAACCTTTAAACTCGATAAAACTCCATGTGATCCAATCCCAATCCACAAATTGGCTGGAATCTTATGGCCACTCACGCCGGCGGGATTTTCTGGTCCCAATGCAATGAACGGAGATTTGGCTAAGCACCAAATTCTCCGTCCACGCTGCAGCGGGGCGTGAACGACCAGTAAGATCGCGCCCAATGTATAGTTTGACCTCAACACTGATGGCTTGATGAGAGTATAAACTGGACCAAAAACAGATACAACACATGCTGCTGTTGGTTGGTTCTATCACAAAAGATTATTTCTTAATTTCACCAAATGATCTCATGATAGTTTTTTATTGTTGTATATTCAAAAAGCTATGGGGGTGATCTATGCATAGGACCGCAGATGTGGGTGGAAAGTCTGGAGAGAATCAGGAAACGCAATTCCCTTCAGAGAGATCGCATTTCTTCACTTTCCGCACCCCTTGCCGGTGACATCATGAGGTTGATGTTCACAAAGGGCGAGAACCTCATTTTCATGGGTTTTAATGCATTTGCATGTAATTTTAGAACACAGAATCCGTAAGGTGCAGAAGGAGGCCATTCTAACTATTTGCACCGAATCTCTGACAGAGTAACCCACCCAGGCTCACGCAAATCTCCCACACCCCTCCTCCCCACCCCGGTCCTATCCCCATAACCCCATGCATTCACCCCGCCAATCTATCTAACCTCCACACCTTTGGACTGTGGGAGGAAACCGGAGAACCCGGAGGAAACCCTTGCAGACACGGGGAGAACGTGCAGACTCTGCACAGACAATGACCCAAGGCTGGAATTGAATGCAGGTCCCTGGCACTGTGAGGTAGCAATGCTAATCACTGTGCCACCGTGCCGTCCCGAGAATTAACCAGCCCCCTGCCAAATGGTCCCCCTCAATGAATATTCAAACCTCACCAACATGATGTCACGTCAGTGAGGTTTACAACAGGTTTTGAAAGACAAGATGCTGTTGAAAGATCACCCGGGGAAGCAAAGGTAAGTAAAGCCCCTGGAGAAGAGGGACATGCCTGCCTGGCACTGCCTTGGCACAGCTTGGCACTTCCATGTTGGCACTGCCAGGTGGGGCATTGTGAGGGCAGAGTGTTGGGGCAGGCCCTTGCAGGAGCCTTGTTGGGGGGGGTGGGGAGACGGGTTTCCAGTTAGGGGCTAAGAGTGGGCAGTGAGGGGGAAACTTGCAGGCATGGGAGGAACGGGCATGGAGGGAGGTAGGGGGGAACTGACAGTGATACTTCCATGGTGGTTGAAGGGGGGAGGGAGAGCCCTCAAAGATTCTGCTGGGGTGGGACATGGAGCCCTGGATGATTGTGCTGGTGGTGGGGGAGGACCCATTTCCTCTCTGATATGGGGGACAAGGCAAGTTCCAACTCAGTGCTGATTGGGGCGCCCTTCAAAGATGGTGCCCCAATTTCGGTGCAGCCGGTCTTGCCGGCTCTATCAAGCCCCTCCCCACCAGAGTGATGGCTTAAGCCCTGCCCACTCACATTCTTTACTCAGAGGGATCAAGATCTGGAGTGAAAAACCAGCCTGTGCAGCTGGAGAGCGACACGCCCGTTTTCAGTCTGAGCCTGACAGGGACAAAAGGTTCCGCCCTATATCTCTTATCACACAGAGTCTAATGGACAGAGGAATGATGTTTCTTGGGTACACTGTATGTTTGTTGCAGTGAACTGATCTTGAATGTAAAGTTCTGTCAACTCATAAACTAAATAAATGCTTTTGTTGCACAGTGCAGGCGTTGGGCAGCGTTTCAGGAGAATGTGATTTGGTGCAAGCAGCTATTAAAGGGTTGCTGATTGCCTTTAAAATTGTTCTGTTGTTAAAAAGGAACATAAATCGTGAGAGTAAGAATTTGCATGAGAACCACACCACCCAATAAAACAGGTTCGGAGATTCGATTCCAAGGGGTCTGCAAAGAAATGACAAACTCTGGAGCAGAAGGCCAACCTGTGGTGAGAGTTGTTAATGATCATGATAGGGGAACAGTAAACCAAAATAATCACATTTATTCAATAACCCCCAAGTGAAGTAATCACCAATAAGTTGCCACTTTTTTGTCGCGATTACTTTAATATGAATGAGAGGGGGGATTCGCGGGACCTGCTAGCCCCAATCGCGAACACCCAGAGAATTGAGTCGACAGGAACGCAGGTTTTGCCTTGGGCGCCAAACCTGCTGCCACCCTCCCCGGCCGCCATGCTGCTGGCTCCGATCGGGTTCCCGCCCACAGCGAGTGTGAACCCGATGCGGATTCAAATCCACACATTTAGATATAATTAGCGGGCTTGTAGCCCGAGTCAAACGGCCCTCGCTATTCACCCGCCTCCCCAGCAGGATTTGCAGAGGGTGGGCTTCGATACAGGCCCTCACGAGCGAGGACCTGGCGTGCTGCATCCTGAGAGTCAAGGAAGCACCACCAACCCCTCAGCAGTGAGAAGCATCCTCCCCCCGCACCATGCAGGGTGAGGTTTATTCAACCCGACACCCCTCTCAAGCCAGGTTCCGTCGTAGACCCCACTCAGGACCCTTACCGTCAGAACCCCTCATACAGGCCCCTCTCCCTCACTCAGACACACCACTCATCCCCCCTTCCGCCTCAGAGACCCCACTCATCCCCCCTTCACCCTCAGACACCGCCACTCTGGCTCCCTTCCCCCTCAGAAGTTCACTTAGGCCCCTTTCATCATCAGACCACCCCCCATTCAGGTTGCTTCAGGCCAGGCATCTTGGAGTGAATCCACCATGTTTCCTGCTGGGGTGAGCACTTGAGCCCAATTTGGAAGAATTGTGGCCAGAATCTACTTGTATTACACATGAATTAACAGGCAAATTATGGTCAATACGCCATGGTGGCACATTGCTGCATCACAGCGCCATGGACCTGGGTTCAATTCCCGGCTTGGGTCATTGTGTGGAGTCTCCCCGTGTCTGTGTGGGTTTCCTCTGGATGCTCCGGTTTCCTCTCACTGTCTGAAAGACGCGCTGGTTAGGTGCATTGACCTGAACAGGCACCGAAGTGTGGCTGCTAGGGGAATTTCACAGTAACTTCACTTGTGACTAATAAATATATATTTTTAAAATATGAACTATAAATTGCACAACAAAGACTATGAAGACTATCTCACAAGATTAAAATCATTCCTTTTATTCCTACAGAAATGTGGCACCCTGTGCAATCTCACGGTCTTTCCAAGTCAGTCCCCAGAACATAGGAATCTCTTACTTTTCTCACTCAAAGCGTTTGGTTCTCTCATCAGCTTCACTGGCCCAGAGTCAAAATCATGGAACTCTATTTCTAACAGCAATGTGGGTGTACCTTTAACAGCGGCTCACCACCACCTTCTAAAGGGCAACTGGGGATAGGTAATACATGATGGTGTGGCCAGTCATGTCCACATCCCATGAATGAATACATTTAAAAAAGGGGTAGCTCCACTCCATCTGAGTCCTTTCAAACATTCTTCAAAGCAATTCCAGATTCCATAGACGTTTTAAAGAAATTACAAATGTTCCTCACTGACCTGCTTCCGGGTTAAAGGTAATCACAAAGCCAACATTAAGGTCGCCTGGATGGAGGAATCTGAAAGTATAAATAGTGTTTTGACTGCCCACTCAACCTAAGAACAAATGGTGATTTGTTTTGGTCTGAAGAGGGTCACCAAGGTAAGTGCACTCACACATGGCTTCATTTTACGTTGTGTCACTGTACATCTTAATAGCACTTCATTGCAAGCTTGATGGACCATCACAGTGGGAGAATGCACAGCACTCTGGACATGTTGATGCACTTTCTAAGAGTACAGACATGTTCCTGCATTATTGGACATTCTGTATTGCTGTCTTATGAACAGAAGTGGGGTTAATTTAAACAGCACTAATTTCTCCCCTCACCACCTTTCTGTATTGAGAAATGTATTTTGATTGACTTCCCCCTTTATGAGCAATGGCACATTTCCCAATGCCTTGGTTTTGCTGTGATCCAATTTTCTATTGATAATCCCATAGCAAACTCGAGATAGGATAAACTCAAAGGGTTAGTTTATTTGCAAACACGCAAAAATGGGACAACATTGCCTCCCATGCATTCATAGAGCAAAAGACAAATCGAGAAAAGAAATATTTACAGTACAAAGGCCTCACAGAAAAGAAATACAGGTCTGACAGCCTCTGTGGGGAGAGAATAGAGTCAAGGTTTCGACCCTTGGCCCTTTTAGACCTTCTGGGGTGTCTGAGGGGGAGAGGGGGCTTTATGGGGGAGTCTAGAGTCATCTAGACTCAAAACGTTGGCTCTATTCTCTCCCCACAGATGCTGTCAGACCTGCTGAAATTGTCCAGCATTTTCTGTTTTTGTTTCAGATTCCACATCTACAGTATTTTGCTTTCTATCATAGTTTCAGCCATTTTAGGTCTTTTTGATTTGATTTATTATTGTCACATGTATTAACATACAGTGAAAAGTATTGTTTCTTGCGCGCTATATAGACAAAGCATACCATTCATAGAGAAGGAAACAATAAAGTGCAGAATGTAGTGTTACAGTCATAGCTAGGGTGTAGAGAAAGATCAACTTCATGCAAGGTAAGTCCATTCAAAAGTCTGATGACAGCAGCAGGGAAGAAGCTGTTCTTGAGACGGTTGGCACGTGATCTCAGACTTTTGTATCTTTTTCCCGACGGGAGAAGATGGAAGAGAGAATGTCCGGAGTGCACGGGATCCTTAATTGTGTTGGCTGCTTTGCCGAGGCAGCGGGAAGTGTAGACAGAGTCAATGGATGGGAGGCTGGTTTGTGTGATGGATTGAGCTACATTCACAACCTTTTGTAGTTTCTTGTGGTCTTGGGCAGAGCAGGAGCCATACCAAGCTGTGATACAACTAGAAGGAATGCTTTCTATAGTGCATCTGTAAAACTTTGTCCTGTTTGATATTTTTAGAGATAGCAATGAGCATACCTCTCAATATTTTATATAACAAAAGATACAGGGTCCCTCACAGTCTCTCACAGCTGCCATCACAATGCATTTGCTTTGTGACCCATGAAATGTATCGATGAGCCTGCTGTCCACACTACTATACAGATGCTTAACAGTCTAAGTTTAGAAAGATTCCAAGTGTCTACTAAAACTTGGTGCACCGTTGATGTTCATAAGAATCACAGGGACTCTTCAATAATTTTAAAATCTTCAGTAGTGTTCTACACATGCATTTAAACACAAAAATATCACAGTGAGAAGCTGACAGTATAACTAGGTGCCGCCTGCTCTCAAAGCAGCTACTAGCTTAAAATAGGCACTTCCAATTTGAAAGGGCCGGTAGGCAAGAATCAGTGAACAATTGTAATGATTTTTATATTATATCATTTCAATGCAAAACTCGAAGCTGTCCCCTTGAATACTGACAGGAAAAATAAGAGCAATATGCATTTGTCTGCAGGCCAAGCACTGAATAGCAGTTTTCATAATGCAATATACTGATGACTACAACTCTTCTGGCTCTGACAGCTGAAGAGTAGACCGCATCTGTCATTCTAAATTGGGCAAGTGTTATGGTACAGTAGAATAGATGAAATGGTCCCTAAAGAAATATATTGTGAATATATATTGTAATATTTTTGATATAATGCAAATATATTGCAATTTAGTCGATTTCCTTGAGGGAGACAGCTTCAAGTGTTGTTGGAAAATGTCAGTTTCAAGTGAGAATTTTTCAGGCGTACAATGGAACAGCCAGGGGTCACCTGGGAAGAGAAAACAGATCCACCTTGGCTAAAAGGAAACTCAAACAGCACAATATGGTCACCATATCTGATTTACCTGCGATACGTATGTGTGTTCTTGTACACAGAGATTATATATATTACATCAAAAATTATTCCACATGAAAGATCTGTCACTTTCACTATTTTGCATTCCTCTTCTTTAACATTGAAGAATCAGTTGGACATTAACAAAAATCTGTGAGCTTTCCTGCCTATTTTTCCTGTGTCTTCCCACAAATGACCCCCTTTGTGAATTCAATTTCAGAACGATTTGGTATGTGTGATTTGAACACACAAGCTCTGATAAGTATTTAGTCAGGCATGGCTAAACTACCACACATTGAGGGATGTTATAGTTAGTCATTTGGTAATACAGAACTTGAGTATTGCTGAAAAATTCATCTTTTGTTTTGCACTCATCAGGACACTTCACAAGAATATTATTTTAAAGGGAAAACAACCATTGTTGTATAAATTGTTAGTTTTCCCTTTATATTGGTACTTTTGTTAAGCGTCCTGATGAGTGCAAGACCTAAAAGCTTTGACATGTCCCTTTTTTCAGATATGTTTTAGTAGGAGAAGGTGTTCGAGAAGACAGATTGCATAAGTAAACATCAGGGGTAGTTCTCAAAGGGAACGGAACAAGAATGGTTTTAAAATACCAGACCCACAGAAGAACCAAAAATAAGGAATTAACATGCCTTCTGCTTATAGGACAGACAGCACAGACAGGATAACATCATCTTGGAAGGGTAATTGGACTGAATTGACATGTAACTAGCACAGCATTTGTGTGGTTCTGAGCTACAAACATCTCAATTACCACATGACCTACTTTTTTCTTGGTCATGTAATAGAATAGAATGCAGCAGGGATATTTTGGTTGCAAATGTATTGCTATTAGTACTACATTTGGTTACTGGCTTCCTGACATACTCATTTTTATGATAAGTTGAATGCAAGTCACTGGGAAATTCAGAGGATCCAATTTTATGCACCTCCCAAAGTTACTGTCCATTGACTTCAACGTAGAGTAAAATAAGGTTGTATTGATAAGTTTCCCGATTGGTGAATTAAAATTTCCCTCATTTAATTTCAATTTTATTGTGTAGACGTGTCAAATTGACTTTCTTAGAAGAGTGATTTTGAATTAAGATCTTAGAAATATGCATTATAAAACAAAATTAAAATATTCAGGTAAATAAATGGCCTGTATCTATCATGTTCAATGAAACTTCAGAACCCCTGATTCATTCTACACCAAGGAGACAGAACAAGATAAAAAAGAACAATGCAGTCTGACTAAAAAACATTTAGGTCATTTTTCTCAACTGGGCGAGTGGATAGTGAATATAGTTAAATGCCGGAAAATATAAGGGGGGGTGATTTTCCCATCTGGGATGTTCTAGCGGCACCCGATTAGTGCGATCCGCCCAGCCCTGAGCACATCTCCCACCGCTGGATTTCTGGTGCAGAGCTGCATTATACATGCAGCGCGCAATTTTCATATTATTTCAATGTAAACCAGCCTCTCCCCAAGCCAGGAGTATTTCATTCCAGCGGGGATTACTATAGCTCCCCACTATAGCTAATGGGGAGCTAGTGGCCAGACCCCGCTGGAGTGAAAGAGGGGGCAACTGATGCCCCCGCCCAGAGAGTCAGGTGCTGGGGGGGTGCCCCTGGGTCATTGCCACCTTGGCAGTGCCAGCCTGGGCCCCCAGCACTGCTCAAGAGGCAAAGTGCCAATGCCCAGGCGTCATCTTAGCACTGCCCACCGAGCAAGGGACAGTGCAAAAGGGTGGGGCCTATTGGGGCAGGACCTGATGGGGCAGGGGCCTGTTTGGGGTAGGAGCTGTTGGAGCGGGGACCTGGTGGGCAGGGGGGTCCCACTGCCACTCTGCAGTTCGGATTCGGGGGAGGGAGGCCAGCGATCCAGGTGGGGGGGGGGGGGCAGCCTGCTGGGGGGATCGGCGCTGCGGGAGGGGGATGTTTGGGACTGCTGGTGGGGTGGTGGGTTTGGGACGGCCGGTGGCAGGGCAGGTTTTGGAATGCTGGTGGGGGAGGGGGGGGAGCCGAAGCGGGAGATCGAGGCTGCCGAAGGGGGTGGGGGCATGCTTGAGGCTGGCCCGGGCATGTCGGGGGGCCAGTGAATGGGCCATGGGGGGATTGCATGGCCGACGATGTGGGAGTTGCGATCGAGCTGACCAGCGATCGGGAGGCTGGCAGTGCCAGCCTGGGCCAGTGCCAGCCTAGGCCACTGTACATGCGCCAATGCTGCACTGACAGATCGATGCATGCACAGTGGTCCACTCAACACTCTGCTGCCGGCCTCTCCAGCGGGAATCAGCCTACTGATTTTCAACGGGATTTACGCTAGTGCACTTTTCAGTGCACAGAGTGTGGGAGATTCATTTTGAAACTCCCGCTGAAAAAACCACATAATTTCCTCTAGTTTCCAGGCAAATTCAACACTTAGGGCCCTATTTTATCATTTTGATTCGAAGTGCTGGGCGGATTTGAAACTGGGAATGTTTCAGATCCGACTTTTAGACCCGTTCTGAGGTGCCCCCATACGCACTCTGCCTGCAAAAATATCAGCGGTTCCGAATGGCGCTGCACAAGCCTGTGGGCGGGGCTAAAGGCGCCCGAAACTCTCCAGCTCCGATCGGCACCTCCAACTGCGCATGCGCAGAAAAAAAATGATAGAATGCTGCTCCCCTGCAACATCCCTACTGGGCCGGATATTGCCTTCCCCTAACCCCCACAGACATTGCCCCACCCCCACAAAATTACTGACCGCCTTATCCCCTCACTCCCCCAAACCCCAGACCGATTGCTCCCCTCACTGATCTCAGACAGAGTGGCAGCGGACCCCCTCTTCCCCTCCACTGATCTCAGGCAGAATGGCAGCAGCGCACTTTCCTTAAAGTTAAAGTAAAGTTATAATGGCACAGTGGTTAGCACTGCTGCCTCACAGTGCCAGAGACCCGGGTTCGATTCCCGGCTTGGGTCACTGTCTGTGTGGAGTTTGCATGTTCTCCCCGTGTCTGTGTAGGCTTCCTTCGGATGCTCTGGTTTCCTCCCACAGTCTGAAAGACGAGCTGGTTAGGCGCATTGACCCGAAAAGGCACCGGACTGTGGCGACTAGGGGAATTTCGCAGTAAGTTCATTGCAGTGTTCATGTAAGCTTTACTTGTGATTAATATATAAACTTTAACTTTTTTTACTTTACAAATAAGGCTTACATTAACACTGCAATGAAGTTACCATGAAATTCCCCTAGTCGCCACACTCCAGTGCCTGTTCAGGTCAATGCATCTAACCAGCACGCCTTTCAGAATGTGGGAGGAAACCGGAGCACCCGGAGGAAACCCACACAGACATGGGGAGAACGTGCAAACTCCACACAGACAGTGACCCAAGCCGGGAATCGAATCCGGGTCCCTGGCGCTGTGAAGCAGCAGTGCTAACCACTGTGATACCGTGCCGCCCATACCGTTCCCCTCCACTGATCTCAGGCAGAGTGGCAGTGGACCCCTCCTTTTCCCCACTGATCTCAGGCAGAGTGGCAGTGGAGCCACCTCCCCCACTCCATCGATATCAAGCAGAGAGCCTTTGAACACTCGGCATTTACCTCCTCACTAACTGGAACACCTGAATCGGACTTATATGGAGCATGTCTGTTTCGCGCCGATTCTGGATGGGCGAATGCATCACTAAAGGGGCAACTGCCAGTAAAGTTGGGCGTCCAGCCCATTAAGTCAATTTAAATGCATGCAAACGTGTCCATTTTCGGGCCTTGGTAAAGGGGGAACTGGCATGGAAGCAGGCGTGGATCGTGCTACTCGCCTCACGCCCAACTTTACCAAGTTTTCGTGCCCTAAGACGGGCGCAATGCGAAGGTAAAACCGGGCCCTTAGAATTTTTTTGGGAGAATCACCCCCAAGGTATTTCGGAAGAGACCAGGGAACAATTAAAGGGATTGCAGGATGTTGATCAGGAAAGGGATTTGGAAATTATTGTGGACAAAATGATGATTTATTCTGTTACTGGTTTGGTCTCAGAGACTGATTTGTTCTTATTGCTGTACAGTACTAGTCATCACAGCAAACATATCTTTGAAGAGATGCAGAGTTGAGCAGCCAGGATGATTATGAATATTGTGAATCTAAGTGATGTGAACATTTAAGGATGTTTGGTTTGCTCCTGGTGGAAGAGAGAAGACTTCAAGATGATTCAGCTGAAGTTCATCAAATCAGAATGGAAATTGATTAACTTGATCCAGATAAATTTCCTACACTGACGCTGAGCTGATCATTTCAACAGTAAGAAATGATAATTAAATAATACCTTGGGCAGAAATAATGCACATGATATGGCAAGGATGTTGGAGCAAATAGCAGAATTGGGTTCAGGAAGCAAAACAAATGCATTTCTGAAGCAAGTTGTAGGTTAGAATATATGAGGGGAAAGTATTGTTAGAATCAATCTAAAATACTGTACTGTAACAAATTTTAGACAACTTTTAATGTTTCCAATAGTTAGTGGGCTCAAATTCCCTAAAACCTGTAATTAGAATCCTTATAACAGAGAATAAGAGATTTTTATCCTATTTTTCCACGTTGAATTAGAATCCAGGCCCTAGAAGTGAAAGAATAGTGTATTAATCCATCGCACTATCCAGTTTCCACAGACTTAAATTATCACTCATCCTGCCACCAATGCTTACCTCACTGGTATTGAAATGGCAATGATCACAAAGCCTGATAATATACATAGAGACTTCTTTGGCGGCTCATGTAAAATTCACAGTAGATGGCAGCATTTTCTGATTCCTGGTATTCCTGTGCCATTAACATCAAATCAATGGTTAATTCAGCCCAGATGTGCACCTCATCCAGACGTTCTCCTGAATCTACTTCAGTTCAACCTCCCCTCTGTACTCACGTAAGACTGATTGGCATTCAAAATCTAAACTATTCAATTGTTGGTGGTTTTCAGAGACTTGTATATCCTGACAATGATGATATATGACACTGTCGCTTTACTATACATCCCAGCACTGAAAATCAATTAGCGAAAGTGGAACTCTCTTCTGTGTAAACTCTAATCTTCACTTGCAAACAAGGCCATCAGAACGTCAAAAAACAATAATGAAACCTACATTTTATTTTTAAGAGGAGCAGTTTAACAACAATGGATGAATTATACTTGCTGATGTTTAGATTTTTTCATGTTATGTGCGGTAACAAATATAAGAAACTATTCCCAAATAACTGAGGAGAATAAAGTAACAAGGCTGTACAGTAGGTTTTAAGGCTTAGTTACTATCCAGAGGAGATTGATGGGTCAATGGTGCCATTGCACATCTTTGAGGTGCTGTGAGTTACCTACCCTTTATACTTTAGGGCTAATTTTATGATGTGCACTTCCAGCACACTTGCCTTGTATTTCGGGAGAGCATATTAGAAAATTACAGGTAAATCTCTGCATTATCAAAATGCACTTGTTAATTTGGTGAAACGTTATCGACCTGAAAGGTTAACTTCTGCACAGATGCTGCTGGATTTGTTGAGCATTTCTGGCACTCTTTGTTTCTAATGATCTATTCGTTAAACTAGTTCTCAGTTACATTCCACATGCAATAGGTTGGCATTTGGTGTCGGTATGAATCCACATGGAAAAAGGAGTCACAAGCAGCTTTGAGCTCAGTACTGGTTTTAGTTTATAATATAACTTGAGTGCAAAACTAGCATTTTAAAAAAGACATGCTGGTTAGTGAATTGGACATGCTAAATTCTCCCTCAGTGTACCCGAATAGGTGCAGAGTGTTGCGACTAGGGGATTTTCACAGTAACTTCATTGCAGTGTTAATGTAAGCCTTACTTGTGACACTGATAAATAACTCTTTAGTTTGAAAAGCCAAAGTGAATTTTGTTACAAAAGAGCTGAACGTCTTATCAATTATTTTTTTGTAATAGGAATGTCACTGTTAGTTAGAAGCCAGCAAGCAAAGATCCACAATTCAAAATTGCTGCAAATTTAGTTGGCAGTTTCACTTTTTGAGGCCACGAGGAAGGCTAGTCCTCCTCTGAGGTTGTAGTTAAGAAATATTGAACAGAATAGAGACAAGTAAGGTTTCCTGTTAGTGCTTTTTGAGACCCTAGAGGAGTTGTTCTGTGAAGACCATTGCCATTAAGGAGCCTCGGTAGTAGTGAACCTGCCTTTGAGAATGAGGGTTATAACAGTATTGCCTTCTCTCCTCCCTGCATTAACATCTAGAGTAGTTCTCCACTTTCAACAGAGCCTTGGGAAATTGTGTCCAAATTGGGAATATGTTCCATTTCTCAGCTCTCACGTTCAGTGCCTCAGTAAAATTTTAAAATATAAACTGAGTAATGAGGTATAATGTGAACATTATGCAGCTATTCAAATGCTCAGAATTGACAATGATATAAATAGATGATATTGGATCGGTTGTCTGTTATACATTCCACCTGAATTTCTTTACATTGTCTTCAGTAGAAAAGGTAATTGGACAAGATTTATAATGAGTATCCTACCCTATATAATCCTTTTTACAATATCACCAAAAGTGAAAATAGCCTCCACTGAAAGAAAGCAGAAAAAGAAAACTTGCATTTATAAAGTGCACTCCATCCTTCCAGGATGTTTTGAAGCGATTTATAGTCCATGCAGTTCTTTTGAAGTGTAGTCATTGCTACGATGTAGGCAAATGTAGCAGCTAATTTGCACACAACAAAATAGCACAAACTGCAGTGAGATAAATCTGTTTTAGTGGTATTGGGTGAGTTTAAATTTAAGACAAACCATTCCTGCAGCTTTCTCAATCTTTGGGGGTTTCTGTCCACCAATCCCCACCCCCACAACCAAGCGCACACGCAAGCGCACACGCAAGCGCACGCACACGCACGCACATGCGCACACACACCGGGTGGGATTTTATGGCCTTGCTCGTCCCAAAACCATAAAATGCCAGCCGAGTTCAAAAGACCTTTCCATGGTCTGACCCTTGACCGCTGCGATTCCCGTGGCAGATGGTCCAGTAAAATTCCAGCCATTATATTCCAACAGAGTCAAAGTACACTGATAATTTTGGAGGTAATGAAATGGTTGCTGTATTCCCTAAATTAAAAAAAATACAATCATTCCTTCTGGTTCAGATTAAGTGTTAATTCCACAATGGATTGTATGTATTGAACATCACTGATTTTCCAAGAACTTCTATCATGACGGACAGTGTTTCTGTAATGGCAAACATCCAGGAAATGGCTGAATATATTAAGTCCTGCTCCCAGGGATTGGGGCGGGGGGGACAGACCTGGGTAAAATGGTCTGTCAGAGCGATGGTCTGAATGGCCTCTTTCTGCACTGGAGGGATTATATGAATGAAAAGTGCTCTTATGAAGAGTCGGTGGAAACTCGATGGGCCGAATAGCTTCTTTGCACACTGGAGGGATTCAATGGTTCTGTGATTCAATGAACAATAGGTATTCTTATAGAGACACAAGCACTGCAAATAGAATGGCAAATTTCTATCTTTAATGGAGTTGATTTCCACCGAGTTTAGACAATAAAATGTCCCTAAAGAGCCATGTGAATATAAATTTTCTTTGCTTGGCCATTCTTGATGTGCCAGGAGGACTTTCTGTACCAAGTTAACTGGGCCCAGTTGATGAAAAGACAGTCCCAATGGAAGATAGGTACATTTGTATCACATACTCTGCCATAGGCATTTCTGATGCACCTGCAAGATTTATTTTAAAACCTTTAGAAACGTTCTCAACCAGCTATTTTTGAATCCACTATATTTAGCATTTTGCCCTGTTGGCCATTATGTATTTGGATTTTGTGAAAACATCTGTTGGTTTAGAAGTCCATTGATTCAGCTCCGAAACATTCCATTTGTAGGACGCTCCGAAAAGTAAGATTGTTCCACATCTCATTCATAGCTTAAAGAAGCTGCACACGTGTTTATATTCATTCAGTCACAATGCTGAACAAATTAGGTTAAGAATGCACAGCAGGTGGGCTATAAGTGAAGAGAGTTACAAATGCCATTGTGATGCCAATTAGCCTCAGTTAGCCTTCACGTACAACACTTCACACTTGTACTGTGACTTGAGTACATTTTGTGGAACACATCACAAATGGTAGATTGTACCCAAAACAGGAAAGCTAAAACATAAAGCAGAGAGGTTTTAACTTGCTCAAAAGCCATCCACTGGCACAGAGTTAAAATTGGGCCCATCCATTTTATTGGGATTTTCCCAATTATATCTTCCTTGTTTCAATGGTGGAGTAAACGAGTAAGCATATCTGATAAGTGATCCTACCTTCATCTGGTTAAAATGAGACACAAATGTATTTTGGGAAATTCCACTGATCAGAAAAAAATGTAACAGTTGCAGATCTAAAGCTAATTATGGGAGTTCAATCGTCTATTAACAAGTAAAATATTCTTAACTGGAGTTAAAAAGGAAAAATAACTTTGTGGAGGTATGTTTACAGAGAAGTAAACAGCGGGCAAAGAACAAAGAACAAAAGAACACAGAACAGCACAGTAACAGGCCCTTTGGCCCACTAAGCCTGTGCCAATCACATTGTCCTATCGAGATCAACCGCCTGTATCCCTCTATTCCCCACCTGTTCATGTGCCTGTCCAGATAAGTCTTAAATGTCACTAACGTGTCTGCCTCAACCACCTCACTTGGTAGTGCATTCCAGACCCCCACCACCCTCTGTGTAAAAACCTTCCCCTGCACATCTCTACTGAATCTTTCCCCCCTTACCCTGAATCTGTGCCCCCTTGTACTTGGCATTTTTGCCCTGGGAAAAAGCTTCCAACTGTTCACCTTATCTATACCTGTCATAATTTTATAAATTTCTACCAGGTCGCCCCACTGCCTCCATCTTTCCAGGGAGAACAATCCCAGTTTATTCAATCTCTCCTCATAGCTAATATCCTGTTACCAGGCAACATCCTGGTAAATCTTTTCTGTACTCTCTCCAAAGCCTCCACGTCCTTCTGGTAGTGTAGCGACCAGAATTGGGCACAGTATTCCAAATGTGGCCAAACCAATGTTTTATACAACTGTAACATAATTTGCCAATTTTTATACTCGATGTACCAGCCAATGAAGGCAAGCCACATGCTTTCTTCACCACCTTTTCCACCCGTGCTACCATTTTTAAGGATCTATGGACCTGTACTCCCAAATCTCTCTGTGTATCTATGTTCCCGATGGTTCTGCCATTTATTTTATAGCCCCAAATGAATTGTATCTACCAAAATGCATCACCTCGCATTTGTCCGGATTAAATTCCATCTGCCATTTCTCCGCCCAATTTTCCAGCCTATCTATATCCTGCTGTATTCTCTGACGATCTTCATCACTATCCGCAACTCCGCCAATCTTAGCATCATCCGCAAACTTCCTAATCACACCAGCTACGTTTTCTTCCAAGTCATTTATATATATTACAAACAACTGAGGTTCAAGCATTGATCCCTGTGGAACACCACTAGTTACAGACCTTCATTCAGAAAAACACCCTTCCACTGTTACCCTCTGTCTTCTATGGCCAAGATGTGGAGATGCCGGCGTTGGACTGGGGTAAACACAGTAAGAAGTTTAACAACACCAGGTTAAAGTCCAACAGGTTTATTTGGTAGCAAAAGCCACACAAGCTTTCGGAGCTGCAAGCCCCTTCTTTAGGTGAGTGGGAATTCTGTTCACAAACAGAGCATATAAAGACACAGACTTAATTTACATGAATAATGGTTGGAATGCGAATACTTACAACTAATCAAGTCTCTAAATTTGTAACCCCCACAGAGTTTCACTGGCTGTCTTGTCTGGAGACAATACACATCTTTTTAGCCTGTCTTGATGCTCTCTCCACTCACATTGTTTTGTTTCTTAAAGACTTGATTAGTTGTAAGTATTCGCATTCCAACCATTATTCATGTAAATTAAGTCTGTGTCTTTATATGCTCTGTTTGTGAACAGAATTCCCACTCACCTGAAGAAGGGGCTTGCAGCTCCGAAAGCTTGTGTGGCTTTTGCTACCAAATAAACCTGTTGGACTTTAACCTGGTGTTGTTAAACTTCTTTCTATGGCCAAGCCAGTTCTGAATCCATCTATCCAGTTCATCCTTGATCCCATGTGAGTTAACCTTTTGCACCAGCCTGCCATGAGGGACCTTGTCAAATGCTTTACTAAAGTCCATGGGCAGAATTTAATGTGGTTCATAGGAGGGTAATGAGCTGTGAGCTACAGAATGAGGAGAGAAGGTGGGTGTTAGGGGGAGAGGGGTGGGGGTTGGTCAAGGCACCTATCAGCTTCTCAAATCCATCTATCAATCTCAGCGAGGAGGAGGCCTTCCAGCCTAGAGGCAAATTCAGGCTCATGAGTGCTTAATTAAGCATCACTTAAGGACCTCTTCCCACTGCCACTGGCAGCATGGGGCAGCCACCCAGTAAAGGCCGGTGGCCTCCCTGCCAGCTCAGGAGAGGCAGTACACAAATACAAGGTTTTGCTGTTGTAGTACCGAGATATCTGATCTCCACTGGGGCATGAGCAGGTCTCTAAAATTGCCTAAAAATAGCTTAATACTTTCAAAACAAAATCAAGTTTCCAGCTCCTGATGCATGCAGTGCTGAAAAATGTTCATGTGTAGACATGAGAACAGTGCAGCATCATGTATGACTGCAGGGATCTTCACAAGGGAACAATCTGCTGACTGAGCACATGCATGACAAACTGACTCTGGAGTAAGGAAGCAGAGAGTGGCTGGTGCTGCTCATACAATCAGATTCCAGGACGGAGCAGAAAGATTGGAGGCACAGCACAAACTTCAATTTAATATGTCTCATGACAAAGGAACTGAGGCCCTCCTTTCCAAGTTCCCAGTAGCTACAGTACACTAAAACAATTCCACTCAGTCGAAAGCAAGTGCTGCTGCATCACCATTGCAATTGATTAATAATCGCCAGCGACTGATTACTTGTCAAAAAGACTTATCATTAGGAATGAACTGTAAGTGTCCCAGCCCAGCAGTAGTTACACAGATAGCACTCATGCTGATTATCAGATGACACTGTCAACGTGTCTTCATATCATCACAGAATAGTAGGTATACATTGAAGATGTAATGATGACAGCTGGCCCATGTTATGGATTTCTGTGCTGCCTTTGATTTTGCTTTGAGAACATAAATTATAATTATCCTGAAGGACCCTGAACCCATTTTACCATCCTTGAAATGTCAGGAATTTCACTGTTGAAAATAAGCCAGCTCAGATCTAAACGCGGCTTGCATTTATACCGAGCCTCGATAGTGGCAAAAGGATATGTCATTGCTGAGGAATAGACCCAAGTGGAAGTAGGAGGGCTGGCCATGGACAGCACTGACTAAAGAAGATTTTAAATTAATTGTTTGAACCTGGGGAGGGAAGCTGTGTGATGGAAAAATTTAGGGAAAGGGTTCCAGTCTTCAGCAGCTGACCTAACTTCTGGACAGTGCTGTCATATCAATAAGATGGGACTAGTACCTGTGGTGACACAGAGTAGCTCCTCGATAGATGCTTTTCCTTTGCCTGCACCACCGGTGATACAGCAAATTTGAGCACTGGCCCAGTTTGTCATTTTCCTCTGGCCCCAGGCAGGCTGAGTGCACAGCCACTTACTGCCAGACACACGTGTTTTTTTTAAAAAAAAGCCACAGACGCATTTACGAGAGATTCATTATAGATGCCTCTCTTGGATAAGAATTGATTAGAAACTGATTTTGGTGCGTGACCATGTGTATCAGATGACAATGTGGCGTTTTTCAAGCATGAATCAATATGTGGTGTGCAAAGTATTTAGAGTTTTGTTCTTTGTGATGTGGCAATTTCCTCATGATTACTTGTAAATATAGGTTCAGCTGAAAATGGAACGTAGCAAAGTGCTGCACGTAAATGGGGAAGCTTTCAAACCTTTAAAAGATATTGCAATTATAATGTTTGTATCTGAGCATTGGTATACATATATAGGCCAGAATTCTCCGGTCTAGTATGCCACACAACCGGTGCCAGCGAGAATGGAGAATTTGGCGCTCAGCAAAATAATATTCACAGCAGCAGGACTGGAGAATCGCAGCCGTGGGCGAGGTTGGAGAATTCTGGCCCTAATAGTGCATTTCAAGGTTTGCTGGCTTGAATCTTCTGATTTGCGTACTAAAGGTGAAAATTTCAAAATATTATGAAAATTTATACCCATTCAAAGATACTTAGCGAATCTGTGTACTCACAGAGAAAGGAAAGCCAGAGCAAAGAGAAAAACAAAGCCAACTAACTGCACTGGAGCTTTATTGCACATTGAGTCTTCCCAACTGTTTCAAATTTTCTAATTATTGTTGGTAGGCAGCCTGCTGAGAAAACGAAAGGTGACTTGGGCTGGCTTCGCCACAGGTCCAGACCAAAACAATTCCAGGAAAACTGGCTGCTAACTATGTCGCCTTTCCAAAGTTACATCCCCACTAAAACAAATGGAGCCAAATCAGGATGCAGGCTCCTCCTCCGCTGGAGTGCCTCTGCCAAAAGAGGAGATCAAAATGGTAGATCTCAATTGAGGGAGGAAATTTGAAGTACACAAATTTCATCTTTTATTTTTCCCTGTGTTATGACGGTTGCATCATAGAATCATAGAATTCTACAGTGCAGAAGGAGGCCATTCAGCCCATCGAGTTTGCACCAATGCTCTGATTGAATATCTATCCCAGGCCCTCTACCCCACCCTATTTCCCGTAACCCCACTAATGGGCAATTTAGCATGGTCAATCCATCTAATCTGCACATCTTTGGACTTTGGGAGGGAACCAGAGCACCCGGAGGAAACCCACGCAGACATGGGGAAAACTCCACACAGACAGTGACCCAAGGCCAGAATTGAACCCGGGTCCCTGGTGTACATCTTTTCTAATTTCTACTGAAATATGACAAAGAAATATATTTATAAGGTTGTAATAACCAAGGTGAATGACCCAGACCCATGCTGCAGGCTAACAAAGTTGCATAAAGTTATTTTGGATAAAGTTAAAGAGTGAATGGGAATGCATATTAAATAGTCAAGTACCAATTAGTGCAACTTTCAAAGACCTGAGGATTTAAGAAGGAATGATAGGGATTAGGACCAAAATTAAGAGACAAGTCTTTGTAAACAGTATATAGCAAGCATAAGATGATGCATAAAGCAGTGTTATTAGCACTTGCTGTTTCAAAATATAATAAAATATTTGCACCTTGGCAGAATCCCAAATGACGTTGTGAGGAATGGCTTTGAAGATACCCCTGTGATGTGCTGATATCTGCTGATCTTGTAACCAATTTCCCACAAACAGCAAATTTGCAACAGTAAACTAAAAGGTTGACAGTTTAATGATATCCTTTTTCTCTTTTCTTTGTGCCGTAATGAATTTTTTCACTCTTTCCGTTTCCCAACATTTTTACTGCACAGAATGTTTCCCCTTTTTTTTCATATCCTGTCAGCAAGCTGGACTGACAAGTAGTGTTTAAAGTTTAAAAAAAAGCAGTTTACAAAAATATCCAGCTGCTAAGCAGCTTTGTACAGCTCCGCTCTTCTTCTCCCCTACCCCCCCCCACCCCCCGCTTTCCCCTTGCAATCTCATCACATTATTCATCATAATCATAAAACATTCATAGACACATTTGACCAATTCGAAGGCCCTCATGGGACATCTTGCCGGGGCTGGGAGGTTATAATGAATGTAAATGCCAGGTGTTTAAACCATGCAATGCTCCAAGTGCAACATTATGATCTGCACAATAAGCAAACCAAATGATGATACCTGTACCTACATCAAAACTGAGCAGCTTAATGGGAGGTTTTATCACCTCTGCAACCTAGAGTTATAAGGAAGAACATTTCCTACAGGGAGAGTTGAAAAAAACCTGCCAAGGGGGAAAATTAAAAATACATTAAGAAACTCATTTTGAAACTGGAAAAATGAGTAAGGGGAAGGAAGGGTGCATTACTCATTTCACATAAGAAATTAACCCATTAATACAGGAGTTGGTGGTCTAGTGACATGTCAATGCTCTGCACAACCGTTTGATAAAATGCAACTTAATGACAAATGGGCAAATACCCCATTTTGATGGGGTTTCCTGGTGGGTGAGGAGATGGGGCTAACTAGGATTGGCACGGTTTGCGAACACCTATCAAAAAGTTGGACAGGAATGTGCAGCAAGGAATGAATTCCTACCTTGCATGCTAATCTTAGCTTTGCTATGATGGAAACTAATCGCCATAAGGGGAAGAAAGTCAATGAAGAATATTCCCCAAAATGATGCTTGCTAAAGGAAAAAACAATACAACTTAAAAGGTCAAACAACCTACATAGCGACGTGCCACATTGGATTTGTTTGCTCTGGGGATGTCACTGTTGATTGAAGGGGAGTAGTTTTGATCAGTTTCATTGACTACAATGGGGGCCATGACTTTAGACCACATTGGAAACCAATTGACCAATGCTGGGAAAATATAATGCTAGCTGGGAACTGTCGCACATATTTTCGTTAAATTGACAGTGAAGAAGTACTTTGAAGAAGGAGTATTCCTACTAGACTTTCCTTCCCTTTTAATAAGTAATGCCTCTGCATGAAATGATACAGATGTAAGTGGAAAAGAAAGCACTCTCTGCATTAAAAAAAAACAGAATTTTGGTTCCGTTTTATGGCATCCAATAGTGAGACTTGTGATCAAGAAGAATGAAATAAATCAGAAATCCATTTAACCAAATATAAAGAATCACATGTTAGTGAATGAGACATGATAAATATACAATTTATATTTCTGTAATTTCGGATCCATTCAAGTATTGTGCTGTTTGGTACAAATCCAGAGTGTTCCTGTTTGTAAAATGGATGCTATATTATCCAATGCCCTCTTTAGGAACTTACTTGAGGGTAATTGATGAGCAACAGACGTGTAGAGAGTAAGATGTGAAGAAGAAAAAAGTAAAAAGAAATTTTGCCTACTGGCCCAGTGAATGAATACACGATCTATATTGTAGTACTGAGCTATATAGATTACAAGAACCCTATATTTGATCCTTAATCTGTGTTTAGTTAACTGCTCTCATTTGGGTTGTGTTGGGAGGGCGGGGGGAGGTTTGCTACCATCAGCTTCAGTGCCACTCGGCTAGAGATTTTATTTTTATTTGTTCTTAGGATGTGGTCAACACTGGGAACGTTGTATTTATAGACCATCCTTCATTACTCTCAGGGCATTAAGAGTCAACCACATAATGGAAAAAAGCTATCCACCATATCAAACCATTGCTATCCACAGACTGCTGCCAGAAAGTTGTCATATACGGGTGCCAAGTGAGGAGAGGAACAGGCCCAAGATAATGTTCTTCTAGGATCACCGTCTGGGCTCACACATGAAGATTTATCGTTGGTACCGTAGGACTGAACTCGAATGCAAGTCAATACTTTCATGAATAGGAGATAAGAATGTGCATGGGGATGGGGAAGGGCCAAGGGGTTGGGGGAATGGGGGATGGTGGGAAAGGAGGGATGTGGAATGAAAACCATAAGCCAACAATAAAAAATCAGGATAATAACTCTCCAAAATTGCTGCAGCAGAATTCTCCACAGCATTTTTTTACTGCCTTTTTTTATGTTTACACTCTTACGTTATTTTACTGCTCACCCTAAGGTAGTGTTAGAAAATCACCCAAGGACAGTGTTCATTCAAATACAATATGAATAGAGCTTAAGGGTAATCACTAAAATAACCTATAGGATATCCTAATTAAGCATTTGATAGGATTCTTATAGATTTCTGGGTCAAAACTTGCATTATTATCACCATTTCTTGTAGAACCCTAATAAGATCCTTGGGGACAAATTACAGCTCATACAGAATTATTGAAGATAAAGAAACTGGGACTGAGAGATGCATTGGAAAAGAATTAAAGACAAGAGCTGATCTACAAGACACATGCACGCACACACAGAGATACTTACAAACCTGCACATGACGCACATTCACACATACACCGATATACATACATACACACACACATACTTACATACGCACACAGGTGCTCAAATAAAGGCATATTCACATGTGTGCAGTGACACATACACACACACACACAAACACAATTTGAGGAATTCTGATAAATAATGTTACAGCCTCTAATTGTGAATTTATCCCGATCATCAAATTTCTAAGGGAAAGCATAGACTCTGCAGCCACCGCCTTTCAAAAAAAAGTGACAGAATCCTTGCCAAAAGCTTCACGTTTGATCTATCATTGCTGTAAATTTTGGAAAGCTGAAAAACTCAGTGAAATACATAGAATAATAGACATGTGGGTGTGCAATACAAGACTGTAATCCAGTCAACTGGATAGCACTATAAACTGCAGAAAGTAAAGCTTTCTAAGAGTCATCTAAACTGAGCAGTTGTAATATTAACAGCGGAACTCCACTCCCACACATTTATTTTATCTTTTAATGTATTCACTGTTAACAATTAAGTTATATGTATATATTTCCTATCTTCTATGCCCAGGACAAATTCAGATTTGGTGCGAGCTGACATGATGTGGAGACCACATTATGGGACTGAATGGACTGAATGGATACCAAATGGCAGACACCAGTTACAAGATACATTCTTCAAAGTGGCTCGCTGACTTATCTGTTTTTGTTCAAATATTTTCTATATCCTTTACCTATATTTAATCTATCTCCATGTCAAAACTAAAATTGACCAATGACACAAGTAATATGAAGCTAAAAACCAAATATCTTATCATACAATTAAATTTAGCTCTTTAAATAACATATGGATTTTTGCTTGCAAAACAGCAGTCATATTTTTTCACTATACTTTTGGCCTTTATTTATATATAAAATGAACGCTAGAAACAATTTAGAGATGTTAGAAGCACATTAGGTTGAATGAACCAGCTCTTTTTGTGAGGCTCATCAAGCACAGATCTTTGCATAAGAATTCACACCCATAAAAACATTGACATTGCCTCTTGTTCAAAAAATGTTTTTATGTTTCATCATAGATAAGATGCAAGACTGGGCGGAGAAGTGGCAGATGGACTTCAACCCAGGTAAGTGTGTGGTGGTTCATTTTGGCAGGTCGAATAGGATGGAAGAATATAATATTAAGGGTAAGACGCTTGGCAGTGTGGAAGAACAGAGGGATCTTGGGGTCCGGGTTCATAGGACGCTCAAAGCGGCGTCACAGGTAGAGGCTGTGGTTAAGAAGGCATATGGAATACTGGCCTTCATCAATAGAGGAATTGAGTTTAGAAATCGGGAGATAATGCTGCAGCTGTATAGGACCCTGGTCAGACCCCACCTGGAGTACTGTGCCCAGTTCTGGTCACCTCATTACAGAAAGGATGTGGAAGCATAGAACGGGTGCAGAGGAGCTTTACGAGGATGTTGCCGGGATTAAGTGGTACGCCTTATGAGAATAGGTTGAGAGAGCTAGGTCTATTCTCCTTGGAGAGGTGAAGGATGAGAGGTGACCTGATAGGGGTGTATAAGATGTTGAGAGGTATTGATAGAGTGGATTCTCAGAGGCTTTTACCCAGGGCTGAAATGGTTGTCACGAGAGGCCACAGGTTTAGGGTGCTGGGGAGTAGGTATAGAGGAGATGTTAGGGGTAAGTTTTTCACTCAGAGGGTGGTGGGTGCGTGGAATCGGCTGCCGGTAGTGGTGGTGGAAGCGGATTCGATTGAGTCTTTTAAGAGACTTTTGGATAGGCTCATGGAGGTTAGTAAGATAGAGGGTTATAGATGAGCCTAGAAGGTAAGGAAATTGTTCGGCGCAACTTGTGGGCCGAAGGGCCTGTTTGTGCTGTAGCTTTTCTATGTTCTATGTTCTATAACTTAAATTCATAACTCTCAGTAATGTCTTTATTCATTGGCTCTAATTTCTTTTAAGGGCAACAATTTCCTCCCTGTGACCAAGGAAATGCACAACATATAGGGCGGCACAGTGGCACAATGGTTAGCACTCCTGCCTCACCACACCAGAGACCCAGGTTTGATTCCCGGCTTAGATCACTGTGCGGTGTCTACACGTTTTCCCCATGTCTAGGTGGTTTCTTCTGGGTGCTGCAGTTTCCTCCCATGGTCCAAAAGGCATGCTGGTTCGGTGCATTGGCCAGGCTAAATTCTCCCTCAGTGTACCCGAACAGGCATTGGAGTGTGGCGACTAGGGGATTTTCACAGTAACTTCATTGCAGTATTAATATAAGCCTATTTGTGACACTAATAAATAAACTTTTAGTTTTGCGGTCTCCACTTACAGAGTCACATAACATTGACAGACTTTACAATTGGTTACTGGCATTACATACTGCTATGTCGATAGGCAGTGGCAAAAACTTCTTTCCATGTGACAACTCTTTTGGCTAATTGTGTCATGTTTCAAGCTAAGGGTGTGTAGGCAAAACCCAATAAATCAAATCAAGTCTTACTGAACATTTTCTTATCCTTTACAAACTACCTCCATGGCCTGTAACATACCCAAAGGTTAGCACCAGAAACCATATCTAATGAAACCGAGGTTTACACCTCTGAGGACCTGTGTTGCATGTGATGGACATTTTCAGGGATTACTACTGCTTAAATTCAGACTTTGCCTCATGGCACGTCTTTCAGACTGTGGGAGGAAATTGGAGCACCCGGAGGAAACCCACGTAGATACCTAGAGACGTGCAGATTCCACACAGTGACCCAAGGCTCGAATTGAACCTGGGTCCCTGGTGCTGTGAGGCAGCAGTGCTAACCCCTGTGCCACTCTGTTTATGACGAATAATTTAATAGCAAAAACATTTCCTTCAGTTCACAGTGAATGATGAACATGATACATGTTTCGCCTTTTCTCCAGCAAGTGCAGTAATGTTGAAATTCAGTAACACCAACTGCATTCAATAAATGAATGATTCTCTACCCCCACTCCTCCACCCCGCCTACCAACCCAACATTCTATTTTTGCAGAACTTGTACATTCACTAAAGACCATGTGCTGCCTTGGCAGAGTATAATGGCAGTGGTCGTCCGATGACAGATGCTTAAGAAATTACAAGTAAATAAACTCTGCTGAGTTTATTTATTTATTAGTCACAAATAAGGCTTACATTAACACTGCAATGAAGTTACTGTGAAATTCCTCAAGTCGCCACAGTCCGGCGCCTGTTTGGGTCAATGCACCTAACCAGCACGTCTTTCAGACTGTGGGAGGAAACCGGAGCACCCAGAGGGAACCCACGCAGACACGGGGAGAATGTGCAAACTCCACACAGACAGTGACCCAAGCCAGGAATCAAACCCGGGTCCCTGGCGCTGTGAAGCATTGTGCTACCGTGCTGCCCAGTTGAGGCCCAAATTATTTACAAATGCCACTGTGCCGTGTGAGACGCCCATTAGTGTTCCCTTTCAAGATCAGGTTTTCTGGGGAACCTGCTCGCTCGGCCCTGTGCAGAGAGTGGCAAACGGGTTTTGAGGAATGGTTGTTTCCACTCACCGAAGTCAATTATTTTGGCTGACTGACTGAAAGGCTTTTTATATCCAGCCCATAGCTAGTGCCGTTCTCCTGACAATAATTGTCATAAGACATGAGCAGCAGCTAAAAGTACAACAGTTAAACTATTCATGATTTGATTGCTGTAAATTAATTATTGGTTAATTTCTTCACTTCAGTTCCACTGTTTGGAACACCAGTTGGCAAAATTGCATCGGCAAAAGCTAACTGGAGTCTGGGAGCGGAATTCCCCCATTTTGAGGTTATGGCCGTGAGTCTCCGGTCTCGTACGTTCTGCTACTGCTGCCAGCTCGAACTGTGAACTTGGCACTCAGCCAAATCTCCATTCACAGCAGTAGGACCAGGGACTCGCAGCCTCGGGACGAGGTTGGAGAATTCCAGCTTAAGGGCTGAGGCGGGTGCAGGAACATGGAATATTTCACACTGTGGTGATCGGTGGAAAAACATGTCAAATCTTCCAGCCCTGACCTCATTAAATATTCACCAGGGTGTTTCATGCCAGATTCAGTGGTGGGGCAGGCCTGGAGGGTGCATGGCGCCAACCATCACAGACCTACTAATGATGAAAGAAGATGGATCGCCTGAGAACGAAGATGAATCTCCAGGAACATTCTGAGGCTGGAAGATGGACCCTCGCCAGGACACCTAATCTGGAAGGTCCACCTACAGATGCTCCCCGATCCACTGCTGAGGCATTCCAGGGTCTAAGGTTGCGGGCAGCGTCCAGCCTGAACACCGGAGGCAGCTCCAGGCATTGTTCAGTTGAGTTCTGATATTGGCACGCCATGTTGTTCTGAACGTGTTTCACACCAGCTGTGTCCTGACTGGCACTGAGGAGAATCTGGCATGGGGTAGGTGGCGGGGGTGGTTGGGCCTTGATCTGCATCCCATTAACAGGATGCAAATGAGGTTCATGCTGATCTCTGGCGGGTTTTCCCACCTGTCATGGCGGGCACCAGCGGAAGTTCCTGTTGTAAATCTACGCCGGCCTGAGACTGATTACTGGGCCTCCAGCCATATTCACTCACCATGCCCACCATCGGTGCCGCCAAACAGGGGCTTGGGAAAATTGCACCCTGTGTTGCATCTGAAGCCATATAAATGTAGTAAGGCATCTGCCAACAGGCGGCGAAGGTGGAGGAGAGCGCTTACCAGAGGAACTGGTCAGTCCCTCCCCGCAGGATGCAATGCCCTTGGCAGGCTGGAGGTTGGAGCCAGATGCCATGAGGAGAGAGAGCAAAGGCAGCAGCAAAGGAGTGGGAGCAGAAGCCAAGGGCTTGTGAGTTGTGAGCCAAGGCCACAAATGGGGCAGTTCAAAGCCTCTGACAGTGGCTAGAAGATTGGGAAGGGGAAATGGGATGGCATATGACTGCTGGAGACCTAGTTGGAATGTTTGGCTGCACCCTGAGTTGGAGAAGCCACAAGTGGAGTGTGGGTGGGGGAGTTGGGGGGGGGGGGGGGGGGGGGTGGAAATTCCCTTCAGGTTGGGAGACAAGGTAAGCGGGTTCATCCCATCAAGGGAAATTAGCAATAAGAGCCCCACCAACTGAACTCTACTATCTGGCTGATTAGAGATCAAGGGTTAAGCTCTTGATGATATGATGAATCTGGAGCATTGGCCACGAATGTGAATAGTTTTGTTCTTGGAGTTAATATTTGCCATTAATGCTTGTACAGATTTGATGCCAATGGAATAAAGGACCCTTTTTTATAAACTCTCTGGAGTCTTTCTGCTTGAATCTCATGTTACATCAATTTTTGTGGGGGGACAGGGATTGGGAAGAAGCGGGGAGAAGGGTTGAGAAGATGGGTGGAAATATTTGTGCTGCTTTCAGCATTCGGAAATGGAAAATTCTTCATTAGGCATCAACTAGCAGCACTGAACATGATTAGGTCAGGACTGAGTATTGTAGAACCAGTCATCAAGTAAAGATCTTCCAACTTACAGGGAAACATATTCAGCTCTCTTGAAATATGGAGCTTCTGACCTCATTTATTCAGCAGTCCATGGTGAAACATAGAAAATAAGAGCCAGAGTAGGCCATGTGGCCCTTCAAGCCTGTTCTGCCATTCAATATGATCATGCCTGATCCTTTAACTCAACACCATGCACATGCGCTCTCCCCATATCCCTTGGCACCTTTAAAGTCGAGAAATCTATTTCCTTCCTAAATGTATTCAGCAAACTGGGAGACATTGCAAACATCCTTTTCCAGCCTGCAAGGAGCCAGAGGTTTAAAGGTTCACAACCATGGTTGCCTTTCCAGCCATTGGCAAAGTCCTCCTGGCGCTGCTGAGGCTGTGACTTCATCAGGTGGCAGGCTTCAATGAGGATGTCCTTACTGATGTGAAGATATAACTCTTCATCACTCTTTTGCTGGGAGAATTGCTCCCCGAATGCTCTGGACAGATAATGGCCTCCGACTGAGAACCCTACTCCTTCTCCTTGTCCTCCTCCCTCGCCTAGCTGCCTCTGCTGCTCAGTGTCACCCGACTCATTCTCCCTGTCATGTTGTAACCCAACAGGGATGCCAATAAGTGCCCCTACACCAGGCAGCAAATGGTTTGTGTAGAGTCCTTGAAGTCAGGTCAAGTTCTGACAGCGCATATGGCACACTACTCCCTTTACAACTCTGGACACCACTAAACACTTTTATAATCTACTGGCAATGAGAACATAGAACATAGAACAGTACAGCACAGAACAGGCCCTTCGGCCCACGATGTTGTGCCGAGCTTTATCTGAAACCAAGATCAAGCTATCCCACTCCCTATCATCCTGGTGTGCTCCATGTGCCTATCCAATAACCGCTTAAATGTTCCTAAAGTGTCTGACTCCACTATCACTGCAGGCAGTCCATTCCACACCCCAACCACTCTCTGCGTAAAGAACCTACCTCTGATATCCTTCCTGTATCTCCCACCACGAACCCTATAGTTATGCCCCCTTGTAATAGCTCCATCCACCCGAGGAAATAGTCTTTGAACATTCACTCTATCTATCCCCTTCATCATTTTATAAACCTCTATTAAGTCTCCGCTCAGCCTCCTCCGCTCCAGAGAGAACAGCCCTAGCTCCCTCAACCTTTCCTCATAAGACCCACCCTCCAAACCAGGCAGCATCCTGGTAAATCTCCTCTGCACTCTTTCCAGCGCTTCCACATCCTTATAGTGAGGTGACCAGAACTGCACACAATATTCCAAATGTGGTCTCACCAAGGTCCTGTACAGTTGCAGCATAACCCCACGGCTCTTAAACTCCAACCCCCTGTTAATAAAAGCTAACACACCATAGGCCTTCTTCACAGCTCTATCCACTTGAGTGGCAACCTTAGAGCCAACAGAAATTAAACAACTACGAGGTGAAATGTCTTTGTTAGTCCCTGTGCCATCCAATCACTGAAAAATAATTTTAAAATTCACATAGTGTAAGGTTTTGAATGGTAAGATATATATCAGACGAAATCCTAATAACCCTCTCTTGGCCAGCTCCCTAATTGTAAGCAATTTATCCTGAAAAGTGCATGTAGCGACTGGGAAGGTAAGCTGAGAACTGAATGGTGAATGAGACCTGAAGGTGGCTGGCCAGTTGTCATGTTCACAAATGTTTTTCGGGAAAGAAATCTATTGTTTTTATCTGTTCTGGCCTACATTTGACTCCATAGCCACAGCAATGTAGTTGACTTTCAACAGCCGTCTGAACAAGGGCAAAGAGGGATGGGCAATAAATGCGAGCCAGCCAGCGACGCCCATGTCCCACAATTGAATAAAATAAATGTGAGGCCCATGTTAGAGAGCTGCAGTGCAGGCACATTGTCAGAGTGTAACACCACAAATATTCTCATTCATCTCTGTGGATTCAAAGCACCTGTCAGCATCTCAGAGTGAGAGTGTTAAATTGGCCCCAGTGGAGTCTGGCCACATGTTGACAAAGTTGTGCCCATAGATTGAATTGTGTGTGAGCATAATTGAGTGAGCAGATTGGGGTGGCACGGTGGCACAGTGATTAGCACTGCTGCCTCAGAGCACCAGGGACCCGGGTTCAATTCCCGGCTTGGGTCACTGTCTGTGTGGAGTTTGCACGTTATCCCTGTGTTTGCGTGGGTTTCCTCTGGGTGCTCTGGTTTCCTCCCACATTCTGAAAAGCGTGTTGGTTAGGTGCAGTGACCTGAACAGGGGCCGGACTGTAGCAACTAGGGGAATTTCACAGTAACTTCATTGCAGTGTTAATGTAAGCCTTACTTGTGACTAATAAATAAATAAAGTGTATTCGTCGGTCACATATTAAACACATGGATGCACTGCAGGCTGTGTGTATCTTCTTCTCTGAAGAAGTTTACAGTTATGATAAATTGATCACACACATGCTCCACATCCATTACCAGGTTACAGATGACTTTTGATTATTTCTTTGTGAACTTTACAGATGGAGGCCTGCAGGCCTATTGAGTTCATACTCATTAGGAAGCCTGAATTTAAAAAAAACATTCAGAAACACTGAATGCTAATTGCTTACTTCAGCAGCATGAAGAGCAGCGATAGATTCGGGAACTGAGCAGATTGAGAGAAAGTGGAATGACAAGGTTTTCTTGGAAATCGGCAAAGGCCAATAGCGGGCAGGAAAAGCGATGCTGAAGATGCCGACGGCAACAGCGGCTTTCTCCACCGTGTAGCCTGACATGATGACCCCACCAACAAGGTAGGGCAAAATGTTCCGGCCACACTCGCCCCAAGACCAGAAAATCCCACCCGAGGTCAACGGACCTTTGCATGGTCCGTGTCCTGCCCGCTACAATTCCCGTGGCGGGCGGGACAGGAAAATTCCGCCCTTAATCTCTCGAGGATTCTGCCGCCATTTTTAAAGGCTGGCCCAGCGCAAAGGAGTTCACCCTGAAATCGCATCACCCTCCCACCACCCCCACTCTGACACTGCCTGGGCGCTGCCAGGGTATGACCCTCTTCTCCATGAGCTCTGCACTCACCTGAGAACCCCCGGGAGGTCTCCTTGGTGCAAGCCTTGGGAGATCAGTCGGATTTCACCTCATTGAAGTGACCAGATATTCTCACAGGGATGGGGGAGGGAGGGGTGACTGAAGTAATCCCATTCCAAATACTTCTTTAAGTATATAATTATTGAAAGTTAGCAATTTTCTTTGCACAAATAAAACTCAACAGTCTTTTCCTAATATAAAAAAATGAGATTGTGTTCCTCGAGGTGCGATGGTAATAAGCTTTGCACTTTCAAATGGAAATCTGAATTGTTTTTCAATGACATTTTATAGCTAAAGAGGTTATGCTGCCACAAGTATTATTTTGTCTTAAAAAAAGGCTATGTTGCAATTACTATCTCAAAGGAAAAAAAACAACAGTCCCAGTGAATCTTTCATCAGAACTAATTTGGGTAGAAGTTTGTCTTGGAGCATTTTTGGCTCGAAAGTCTTGTTTGATAATAGTTGCAGAGTCTCCTCGTCAGTCCCCTGCCTGAACAAGCAGATAAATATAGGCTAAGGAAAGGGGAAATTTCCTGAATGTCCCAGTAGGTGCTTCCATAGTATTATCAACAACTCTCCTTCTCCCCTGAGAATTCCAGAGAGTCTTGTGCTATTTTTAGACAAGCCAGTCCACCCAGTGCCACGGCCCTCCCCCTAGACAAATCCATAAATAAATAAATGCCAATGATGTCCTGCCATGTTGAAGTTGACAACATTTTACACCCCATTCATTTTGATGGAAAGTAGAGTGCTTTTGAAATTCAATTTACAAACCGGTTGTGGAGAAGTGCTGTAGTAAACAAGCAGACAAGAAGTTATTTCAGCAGCAGGCAGCAGCTGCATTGAAAATTCAGCTTCCCTCATTCTTTTCCCCGGAAGATGAACTGAAAGCTGTTCTTTAAAATTATTTTTTCTATTGAGTAAACATCGAGAAATTTGCTTCAGCCTTCACTGTAATAACATATAATGGAGTTTTCTAATGGAGAAAGCTGCGTGAATGGTCCAAAGGGCAGGACATAGAAACATAGAAGACAGGAGCAGGAGGGGGCCATTTGGCCCTTCGAGCCTGCTCCGCCATTCATCACGATCATGGCTGATCGTCCAGCTCAATAGTCTAGTCCTGCTTTCCCCCCATAACCTTTGATCCCGTTCGCCCATAAGACCATAAGACATAGGAGCAGAATTAGGCCACTCAGCCCATCAAGTCTACTCCGCCATTCAATCATGGCTGATTTTCTTTTCTCATCTCCATTCTCTTGCCTTTTCCCCATAACCCCTGACCCTTTATTAATCAAGAACCTATCTATCTCTGTCTTAAAGACACGCAATGAACTGGCCCCAAGTGTAATATCTAGCCGCCTCTTGAATGCATTCAATGTTTTGGCATCAACTACTCTCTGTGGTAATGAAGGACGTATGAAAAGGAAAAGTAATGTAAGTCAGGAAATAATAGTTAAACTGTGGTTGGGTTTTCAAAGTCTGATAGATTGTAAAATAAGGGAAGAATGTGTATGAGGATTTATCTGGAGCATCAGAGCTCAGAGGTACATTGGCCATAACCAATGCATTTTGAAAAGTATTCATTTGCATGAAATATTTGCAATATTTCAACATGAAAGCGACACTCAAATACAAAAATGAATTTTATATCAGAAGAAAATTTACGCTGCCTGATCTTGTCCTCAGGACATCTCATTCTACTTCCGAAGGGGAGGCAGTGGAGGAGTGGTATTGTCACGGGATGAGTTATCCAGAGACCCAGGGTAATGCTCCGTGGATGCAGGTTTGAATCCCACCATGGCAGATGGTGAAATGTGAATTGAATAAAAATAATTTGGAACTACAGGTTGGATGACCATGAATCCATTGTCAATTGTTGTAAAAATCCATCAGGTTCAGCAATGTCCTTTAGGGAAGGAAAACTGGCCTACATGTGACCCCAAACCCACAGCAGTGCAGCTGACTTTTAACCGCCTCGAAGTTCAAGGGCAATTAGGTATGGGCAACAACGACGCCTGCATTCTATGAAAGAATTACTTCTGAAACATATTCACAGTTGTTTCATAGGCAAAAATGAAGAGCCAATTCTTCACAACAAGGTTCCACAACTATCAAAGGAGGCCAATGACTAATCATTTTTTATTCTTACAGGGGGTTATGGGCATCATGGTTCACAATTACTGACCTTGAACTGAAGGGCTTGCCAGGCCACGACAGAGGGTAATTGAGAGTCAACCACATTGCTGAGGGTCTGAAGTTACATGAAGACCACACCAAGTAAGGACAACAGATTTCCTTCCCGAATCAGGACTCTCCCAGCGAACCCCAACATGCTCCATCCCCAATCATGACGTCCTCTGCAATGCCACCCTGCACAACCCCCTATGCACGATCCCCCCTCCCCGTAGGAAACCCCCTACACAACTCCCCCCTGCATGATACCGTCCAGTATGCGTCCCCACCTTGCATGACCCTCTCCCCTTGCATGACCCCCTCGCCTTGCTTGACCCCCTTGCCTTGCACGACTGCCCCCACCTTGCATGACCCCCCCCCCTCCCCCACCGCCTTAAGAACATAAGAACATAAGAACTAGGAGCAGGAGTAGGCCATCTGGCCCCTCGAGCCTGCTCTGCCATTCAATAAGATCATGGCTGATCTTTTTGTGGACTCAGCTCCACTTACCCGCCCGCTCACCATAACCCTTAATGCCTTTACTGTTCAAAAATGTATCTATCCTTGCCTTAAAAATATTCAATGAGGTAGCCTCAACTGCTTCACTGGGCAGGGAATTCCACAGATTCATAACTCTTTTTGTGAAGAAGTTCCTCCTCAACTCAGTCCTAAATCTGCTTCCCCTTATTTTGAGGCTATGCCCCCTAGTTCTAGTTTCACCCGCCAATGGAAACAACTTCCCTGCTTCTATCTTATCTATTCCCTTCATAATCTTATATGTTTCTATAAGATCTCCCCTCATTCTTCTGAATTCCAATGAGTATATCCCCAGTCTACTCAGTCTCTCCTCATAAGCCATCCCTCTCAACTCAGGAATCAACCTAGTGAATCTCCTCTGCACCCGCTCCAGTGTCAGTATATCCTTTCTCAAGTAAAGAGACCAAAACTATACACAGTACTCCAGGTGTGGCCTCACCAGCACCTTATACAGCTGCAACATAATCTCGCTGTCTTTAAGCTCCATCCCTCTAGCAATGAAGGACAAAATTCCATTTGCCTTCTTAATCACCTGCTGCACCTGCAAACCAACTTCTTGAGATTCCTGCACAAGGACACCCAGGTCCCTCTGCACAGCAGCATGCTGCAATTTTTTACCATTTAAATAATAGTCCATTTTGCTGTTATTCCTACCAAAATGGATGACCTCACATTTACCAACATTACACTCCATCTGCCAGACCCTCGCCCACTCGCTTAGGCTATCTATATCCCTTTGCAGACTTTCAGTGTCCACTGCACACTTTGCTCTTCCACCCATCTTAGTGTCATCTGCGAATTTTGACACACTACACTTGGTCCCCAACTCCAAATCATCTATGTAAATCGTAAACAATTGCAGTCCCAACATTGATCCCTGAGGCACACCACTAGTCACTGATCGCCAACCAGAAAAACACCCATTTACCCCCACTCTTTGCTTTCTGTTCGTTAACCAATCCTCTATCCATGCTAATACACTACCCATAACACTGTGCGCCTTTATCTTATGTAGCAGTCTTTGGTGCGGCACCTTGTCAAATGCCTTCTGGAAATCCAGATACACCACATCCAAAGGTTTCCCATTGTCCACTGCACATGTAATGTTCTCAAAGAATTCCACCAAATTAGTCAAACATGACCTGCCCTTCATGAACCCATGCTGCTCTTTACCAATGGGACAATTTATATCCAGATGTCTCGCTATTTCTTCCTTGATAATAGATTCAAGCGTTTTCCCTACTACAGAAGTTAAGCTAACCAGCCTATAGGTGCCTCCTTTTTTAAACATGTGGCTTCACATTTGCTGTTTTCCAATCTGCGGGAACCACCCCAGAGTCCAGCGAATTTTGGTAAATTACCACTAGTGCATTTGCCATTTCTCCCGCCATCTTTTTTAGTATCCTGGGATGCATTCCATCAGGACCAGGAGACTTGTCTACTTTTAGCCCCATTAACTTGCCCAACACCACTTCTTTTGTGATAATGATATTTTCTAGGTTCTCACCTGCCATAGCCTTCCTGTCATCAATTTTTGGCATGTTATTTGTGTCTTCCACTGAGAAGACCGACACAAAATACCTGTTCAATGCCTCAGCCATTTTCTCATTTCCAGTTATTACATCCCCCTTCTCATCCTCTAAAGGACCAATGTTTACTTTCGCAACTCTTTTTCATTTTATATATTTGTAGAAACCTCTGCTATCTGTTTTTATATTCTGAATTAGTTTACTACCATAATCCATCTTACCTTTATAGCTTTTTTTCGTGGCTTTCTGCTGACCATTAAAGATTTTCCAATCCTCTAGGTTCCCACTAATCTTTGCCACTTTGTATGCATTATCTTTCAACTTGATACCCTCCTTTATTTCCTTAGATACCCATGGCTGATTATCTCTTTTTCTACAGCCCTTCCTTATCACTGGTATATACTTTTGCTGAGCACTGTGAAAGATCGCTGTGAAAGTTCCCCACTGTTCCTCAATTGTCCCACCATAAAGTTTTTGCTCCCAGTCTACCTTAGCCAACTCCTCCCTCATCCCTTTATAGTCTCCTTTGTTTAAGCACAAGACACTGGTATTGGATTTTACCTTCTCAAGCTCCATCTGTATTTTAAATTCAACCATACTGTGATCGCTTCTTCCAAGAGGATCCCTAACTGTAAGATTATTAATTATTCCCGTCTCATTACACAGGACCAGATCTAGGATAGCTTGCTCCCTTGTCGGTTCCATTACATACTGTTCAAGGAAACTATCGCGGATACATTCTATGAACTTCCCCTCAAGGCTGCCTTGGCCGACCCGGTTTGACCAATTGATACGTAGATTAAAATCCCCCATGATAATTGCTGTACCATTTTTACATACATCAGTTATTTCTGTGTTTATTTATTGCCCCACCATGATGTCATTATTTAGTGGCCTATAGACTACGCCTATCAGTGACTTTTTCTCCTATTTCTAATTTCCACCCAAATGGATTTAACCTTTTTTCCATAGAACCTATATCATCTCTCACTACCGCCCTGATATCATCCTTAAATATCACAGCTACACCACCTCCATTACCTTCCTGTCGGTCCCTCCAAACAGTTTGATACCCCTAGATATTCAACGACCAGTCGTGACCATCCTGCAACCATGTCTCTGTAATGACCACCAAATCATTCTCATTCGCAATGATTTGTGCTGTCAACTCATTTACCTTATTTCGAATGTTACGAGCATTCAGATAAAGTGCCCTTATGCTAGATTTTGTACCTTCTTTTTGAATTCTAACACTTCCATTAATAACATCTCTTGAGTTCTCCTTCCTTTTAACTTTTTTCTTGATTTTTGATATAATTTGAACCTTGCATGACCCCCCTGCCTTGCACGATCCCCTCCCGCGCTCCCCCGGCCTTGCACAACCTCACCCTTGCATAACACCCTTCCCATAAGCCTCCCGTCATTGTGCGTAGTCCCTCATCATTGCCCACAGCCCATTCCATGCTTAGCCCCTCCCAATCATAGCTCCATCCCCACTCAGGCCCCATCTTCTAGCACAGTCCATGCCCCTGACCACCTGGGGGCTTTAATAGCCTCCGATCCCCCCAGTGTGGCTATGGTGCCTGGTCTCCACTACTGCAGAGCGGTAGTGAATGATTCTCACTGACGTGACATCTCACTGGCATGATGGGAAGCATTGGCAGGGGATGGGGGGGAGAACAGACATGCCAGACTCTATAATCACATGCAGATGCAGGCAATTTAATGGTAATGAGCTTCACACCCTTTCTGGATGCGAAGCCATTCTCACCGGTAAAACCGGGCCGGGAAGATAGCAATCCAATTTGCACGAATCGGATTTTTGGCCTCACACAGTATCTTCCCAGCTCGCAACGCTGATTTGCAGGTACAGCGAGCTGGTAAGATTGCGTCCCAGATCTTTGTTGCGGTGGCTGCATGAGCCTCACACCACAGTCCTGTGGTGTGTGGAACCAGGGGGAAGGAGATCCCTGTACCCCCCAATCCCAGGCACAGTACTGATCCCACTCGGTGATACAGGATGTCCCATGGGTCAGCTGCACACTGCTATCCATATAGACCAACTTGGCATGGAGATAGAGGGCATGAACCGGTCTGCCTCAGCAGAGTGGTGGGCAACTCATGAGGAACAGTGCATCACAGCGGCAGGTAGGCTTTGTATGTTGCATTCACCTCGAAGTCTCTTGTGAACTGAGGACCATCTTGTGCACACCACCCTTTATCAATTGGATTTTAGATCAACCTAATTTCCCACTGGCAGGATGCAAGATCGGAAGGCCCGATGAAGGTGGGCAGCGATTAACGATATTATGCTGATGGGTTTCTGACCTTTTGTCCCCTCCCGCCCCGGCCACCTCACTAAGGTTCAATAGGTGAATTTTACCTGAATATCCTGGACAGATATGGCCTCATTAGAATCCTTCTCCCCTTTTCTCCTTTTCCCTCTCGTAGCAACTTGGAACCATAGAACCATAGAAAATTACAGCTCAGAAACAGGCCTTTTGGCCCTTCTTGTCTGTGCCGAACCATTTTATGCCTAGTCCCACTGACCTGCACTTGGACCATATCCCTCCACACCCCTCTCATCCATGAACCCGTCCAAGTTTTTCTTAAATGTTAAAAGTGTTTACCACTTTATCCGGCAGCTCATTCCACACTCCCACCACTCTGCGTGAAGAAGCTCCCCCTAATATTCTCTTTAAACTTTTCTCTTTTCACCCTTAACCCATGCCCTCTGGTTTTTTTCTCCCCTAGCCTCAGCGGAAAAAGCCTGCTTGCATTCACTCTATCTATACCCATCAAAATCTTATACACCTCTATCAAATCTCCCCTCAATCTTCTACGCTCCAGGGAATAAAGTCCCAACCTATTCAATCTCTCTCTGTAACTCAGCTTCTCAAGTCCTCCTCTGTGTTACCTCTGCGCATTCTCACTGTTGTCCGAGGAGTGCAAGCCTGTACACCAATGTCAGGGAGCAAATGGATTGCGCAGAATCCTTGAACGCAGAACAAAATGTCCTGCAGTTTTCCCTTGTGGACTTTAGACTAGGCGGCAGGGAGATCTGATCTGGAGGGAACAGTGGGAAACACATAGTATCATAGAATCCCTACAGTGCAGAAGGAGGCCATTTGCCCTTCAAGCCTGCACTGCCAACAATCCCACCCTGGCCCTATCCCAGTAACCCCACATCTTTACCGTGCTAGTACCTCTGACGCTAGTGATCAATTTAGCATGGCCAATCAGCCTAACCCTCACATCTTTAGACTATGGGAGGAAACCGGAGATGAGGGGGTTAGCTTATGAGGAGAGATTGAGTAGACTGGACCTGTACTCATTGGAGTTTAGAAGGTTGAGGGGAGATCTTATAGAGATATATAAGATAATGAAGGGGCTAGGCAGGGTAGAAGCAGCGAGGTTATTTCTACTTACAATAGAAACAAGAACTAGGGGGCATAGCCTCAAAATACGGGGGAGTCAATTTAGAACAGAGTTGAGGAGGAACTTCTTCTCTCACAGGGTAGTGAATCTTTGGAATTCTCTGCCCAATGAAGCAGTAGAGGCTACCTCATTAAATGTGTTTAAGTCACAGATAGATAGATGTTTAACCATTAAGGGAATTAAGGGTTATGGGGAGCGGGCAGGTAAATGGAACTGAACTCGCTATCAGATCAGCCATGATCTTATTGAATGGCAGAGCAGGCTTGAGGGGCTAGATGGCCTACTCCTGCTCCTATTTCTTATGTTGTTATGTTCACCCAGAGGAAACCCACACAGACATGGGGGGAGCGTGCAAACTCCACACAGACAGTAATCCAAGGCCGGAATTGAACCTGGGTCCCTGGCGCTATGAGGCAGCAGTGCTAACCACTCTGCCACCGTGGGAGTCAACGGTACTGGGCTCCTCTCAGACTGCTTCCCAGGGCAGAAGAAGCTCTCTAAAATTCTACCCACTGTTGTTTGCTCTGTTCACACATGCCACAGATCCCCTGCAGAGGGCATTCCACTTTAAATGATCTCTAAGTACTGTCAGTTGCAACAGGTCGGCGAGAAACTGCACATATAATGAAGATGAGTGTGGTTCCTTCATTGCTGAACACAAATGAAAGCCATTAATTCCACCAGAAAACCCACACCTCATATGGTCAGCTTACCTTCATTTGCTGTACAAAAGTATTAGTCAAGATTACACCATCTACCTTCTGGCTGAAAGAGTAAAGTCTTGCACTGAGCCTCGTTAAAATGACCATTACCAATATAAAAACAGCAGGAAGGATTAAAATTGGCAGATTACCGTTCATGCTTTTTAGCCAGGACTGCAGTGTTAGCAATATAAAGTTGTGGGTGGCATGGTGGCACAGTGGTTAGCACTGCTGCCTCACAGTGCCAAGGACCCAGGTTCGATTCCCAGTTGGATCACTGTTTGTGTGGAGTTTGCACATTCTCCCCTTGTCTGCGTGGGTTTCCTCTGGGTGCTCCGGTTTCCTCCCACAATCTGAAAGCCATGCTGATTAGGTGCATTGACTCGAACAGGTGCCGGACTGTGGCGACTAGGGGAATTTCACAGTACTTCATTGCAGTGTTAATGTAAGCCTTACTTGTGACTAATAAATAAACATCTTGAGATTAAATTGGGAGGTAATATGGTGAGAGGTTGAGGGGACGTTTTCATGCTGGGAAAGAATAATGTTACTTTCCCACTGTAACTTATTTTCTCTTTCTCGAATCAAAAATGTATGATCTATCACGTCAGTGAAAATGTATGATTCCTCATCCCAATAAAAAAAGCACCGCTTTAATAATTATCAGATTTATCCACATCAGGGACATGCTATGTGTCAAATTTGTGATCGTAAAGTGTGAGACAGATCATAAACCATTTAAAAATAGGGAGCTTTGTTTCTTCTTAGCATGAAAATTGGTCAAAATAGCTAACTTGTTTGAAGCAAAATTAAGTGAAGCTTGATGGGCCTCACAATAATGTCACTCATAAATTTAACTCACAGAAAAGAACTCACAGGCCAGGATGCTCTGGATGGTGCAGTTTTCCTTCCCACTATTCAAGGTGAACAGTGAACAGATTGTCACCAATACTGCCTGCCCTGCATAACACGTAATTGTCTGGAAGCGGGAATTCTGCCCTTCAGTTGGGAGAATCTGACTGGCTGGCAGTTCTCGTACTGGCAGCACAAATAGCTACAGTGCTCTGAACTGGGGCTACGAGCAGTCCCTAAATCCAGCGAGTTCAAGGCCAGGTCAGTTTTGGGGGTCTCAGGCTGGAAGGGGGAGGGTGGTGATCAGAGGGGGATAGGGTGCTGTTGGAGAGGTTGGCAGAGCAGAAAGCACCTTTTGTGGCCATATCTTCTGGCGGGATGATGGGGAGCGGGGTGGATTGGGGGTTTGTGGGGCGGGGGGGTGGGTGTGTGGGCGGCGGGTGGGGAAGGTGCCCAATATTAAAAGAAAGCTGCTGACAGAGGCGCTCCTCCCCCCCCCCCATTCCCTTCCTGCCTTGGGTCTATACAGAAGATCAATTCTTCGACTTCCTCCCTGCGCCTGAACTTCTGCCCATCGACCTGAACAATGAGGCTGGGTGGGAAATGGTCCTAAAGTAGTCTTTAAGTGACCACTTAAATGCCTCAGTGGGGGCAGCCTGTGCCTCACGCATCTCGCTGTTAAATTGCGGAGAGGTCAGGGCAGAGAGAGCTCAGTGAAAAGGCTATCCAAAGGATTTAACAGCCACCACTTGCCTACAAACCTGCCAGCGGGGAAGGTAAAATTATGCCCACAGACTGCTGCTGATGCTTTATTGTGTCGGCCTTAACCGCCACCATTCCATTTCTGGGATGGAAAAAGTTAACAGTAGTACATCCATTATCATTTGATTCATTCCTGAATGAGATATACCTACAATGGCCCTTTCAATTCAATGACTATAGATAATTCTCAAGCCTAACTCTACACTGTTCAATTTTGTGTCATTTTTGACTGGTTATGACCTATAACCGCATAACAATGAACACTATCTTGGACATTACAGAGTCAATCATATTCATTCCTCTCCCAAACAATAAACACAAGATGTTTGTGTGTTCATACAATATATTAAACCATCCAATATTCCAGTCTGTAATCCAAATCATCTTTTTATTGCAATGGAATAATAGCATTGAAATTGACTGTACCACAGGTAAACATTAGGGTCACAATCCTTATTTTCTAAATGCAGAGTATCTGTGCATGGATTTTGAACAAAAATATTACCAGACAGCCCTATGAGCTAGTACGTTATGCTCAAGTAATGCTCTTGGGAGCCTCCATCATCTATTTTTTCTACTTTCTGTGTAGTTTCCTTTGTGTTATTTCCTCCCTCTAGAAAAGAAAATGCTTATGGAACTGAGGAAATTATTGTTTATCACAGGAGTAGGACAATTAGTCAAGTATTTAACCATTAATGGACTAGAAGTGGATGGTTAAAAGGAAATAATAGGGTTGCAAGGGCAAAACTATCATTTAAGCAACTGAGACATTTGGCTCAGATGTGCTTTTCCACAGGTTAAATTAACAAGGCGCTGCGGTGTATTAAAAATGATAATGTAACCTCCTTGCCCTGCAGATTAAACGGAACATTTATTAGTTAGTGCAATAAATGCAGCAACCAGCATGTTAAAGGCTAAAATGTAGTAAGTTCTTTTGGGTTATAATGTACCTATGTAAGGGCATTGCACTTATTATTTAACTCTCACATTGACAGTCTTGTTACTGAATTTCATTGTTATTTTTATTGTTAAACTGCTGTTTCCTATATGCTTCTTAATGTAATGTTTTAAATGTGCAAACCCATCATGACGATGTTTGCCAAACATATTCTTAATTTTTCTGCTGCATTCTTCAATATGGTAATGATCTGAGAGGGTTTATATCGGCAGTGGACATCCTGGTATCTTTTATAAATATTCCTCTGCCTTTCTCGGAACATGGCAGCAGGAGGAGGCCATTCAAACCCGTTCTGCTGTTCCAGCAGCACAGTGGTTAGCACTGCTGCCTCACAGTACAGTAAGAAGTCTCACAACACCAGGTTAAAATCCAACAGGTTTATTTGGAAGCACAAGCCACAAGTTTTCAGAGCACTGCTCTGTGCGGAGTTTGCACGTTCTCTCTATGCCTGCGTGGGTTTCCTCCGGGTGCTCTGGTTTCCTCCCATGGTCTGAAAGACATGCTGGTTAGGTGCATTGGCCTTGCTAAATTCTCCCTCAGTGTACCCGAACAGGCACTGGAGTGTGGTGACTAGGGAATTTCCACAGTGACTTAATTGCAGTGTAAGCCTACTTGTGACACTAAGAAATAAACTTTAAACTTTAAATTAGATCATGACTGATCTAAATCATTACTTCAACTACCTACCTTGGTTCCCCAACCCTCAATAACCTCTGCCATTGTGGATAAATGTGAGTTAGAACGTGTTCGTAGGACTAATAGGAAGGTTATTATTTGAAAGGTGTCAATCTTGGTGGGGTAGAATAACAAAAGGGAGTACAGATATATTAATCACTGAAAGTTGTGCCACAGGATAGCAAGACTACAAAGACAAAGCAAACTAAGTGCTAAACTTTATTTGTAGAGGGACAGGATTGGAAAGTAGGAAGGCTATGTAAAACCTTTATTGAACCTTGGTTCAAGCAGACTTAGTAATGCATGCAGTTCTGACCACTATATTATACAATGGACATAGAGGCACAGGAGGGGTACAGAAGATTCACAGGGATGAAACCAGAAATGCCTGTGTATACATATCAAGAAAGCATTGACAGGCTGGATCTCTTTTCTCTTGAAAAAATAAGCCTGAGGGGTGACCTAATAGTGGTGGGTAAAATTAAGAAAGTTTTTGATAGAGCGGACACAGAGAGGATGTTTCTCCATGTGGGGAAGAGCATAATTAAAGGTCATCAACATAAGATAGTCACCGAGAAATCCAATAGGAAATTCAGAAGAAACTTCTTTACCCAAAGAGGGGCGAGAACGTGAAACTATCTACCACGGGGAATGGTTCAAGTGAATAATATGGATGCATTTAGGGGGAAGTCAGGTAAGCGGATGAAGGAGAAGGGAATAGGGGATTACAATGGTATATCTACTTAAGGGAAGATGGAAGGAGGTTAGATGGGAGGAGGTTTGAGTGGAGAATAAGCACTCACATGGACTGGTTGGGCTGAATGGCCTATTTCTGTGCCATGTATCTGAGGTAAATCAATGTAAACAAAACATCCACCAGTCTTGGTTATGAAATTTTCAATTGATTGTTTTTTGGGGGAAGAGAGATCCAGATTTCAGACTGTTTGTTCTAGAATGATATGTTGTACTGAATGATATCAGGTAGATCTACTACAGTGTATTTTACAGAATTATACCACTCTCTGGCTCTAGGGTGCAGGTAGCAGTGTTACAGATCAGGATATTAATCTGATCTAATGCAGTATGTGACATGTCCAAGTTTCACCGTGCACATGCATGTTACTGAGAATGATCTGGAACATAGTGGGACTGATCATCTAGCCCATTCTAGTTGAAGTTTTAAGTTTATTTATTAGTGTCACAAGTAGGCTTACATTAACACTACAATGATGTTACTGTGAAAATCCCCTAGTCGCCACACTCTGGCTCCTGTTCAGGTACACTGAGGGAGAATTTAGCATGGCCAATGCACCTAACCAGTACGTCTTTCAGACTGTGGGAGCAAACCGGAGCACCCGGAGTAAATCCACGTAGACACAGGGAGAACGTGCAGACTCCACACAGACAGTGACCCAAGCCAGGAATCAAACCTGGGTCCCTGGTGCTGTGAGGCAGCAATATTAACCACTGTACCACCGTGCCACCCATTCTGTAAGGTCAGTTCAGTTTGATTGATGTGGGGAATGAATGCTCAGGCATCAGGTTGCATGTCAAACATTGGCAGCATTTTGCAAGGCGAAGGAGGCAACATTTAGGCATAAAGTAAAGAGTATGGAGTATTATGGGACTATGGATGTTATGACAAGAGACCAAACACAGGAATACTTTCACATTTATTTATTAGAATCTCCACTTACGTAACCATTCCATGTGGAACTGCATCATGTCACAAGCAGTTATATTCTAGGCCCTGAACATGCAAAGTGAACAATAATAATAAGAGACGTGTTTAAACTCGCAAACCAATGAATAACTCCATTGCCATACAACAAGTTCTCTACAAGATTTTGCTTCACTGCCACCGTTTCAGAGAAAGTTATGTATTTCTTTGTTCTTAAAATGTATGCATTTATTCATCCCCCTTTCCAAAGTCTTGATCATCTCCCTCCACAAACTAAACATCTGCCAATGTCCCTCTAATTTACTCAGATGAGGTGGGTGGAGTGCAAGGGTAACAGATTATCTGATTGCCTCTTCCTTCCTCCCCATTGGGTAATGTCACTCCCTGATTGGCACCCTATCCTATCATGCAGTTTTTTGGATCTGCACGTCAGTGAACCATCCGATGCTCATGTGAACCTTAGGCATCTGACAAATTACCAACAATATTTGAAGCAGATTCTGAATGTTCTTGGAACAGGTCAACAAACAGGATATTTTCTCAAAGGCTTTCTTACCTCTATTTATCTTTGACATTGTAATCGCCACTATTTTCTACCAGTTAAAGATATAAACCTGCAAAATAGTTATCCCTCATTTAGGTTTTCCCTTTTGGTCACTTACAGTGATATCAGTCAAGACAAGCGTCCGTTTCTTTTTTGTTTAGATTTATCTTAATATGAACACCACCAGGAACCTTGCTCCTTAATATTGCAGGCCTTTCTTATTTGGCTAAGATGGCACAGAGAAGTGAATCTGATAATGGTGGCAGGAGGAGGAAGGTGATGAGATTGTAAATTGAAGAATAAATCCCCTCAAGTCACCAATAGCTAGAAAAAAGTGCAAGACCTCATCTCTTTTTTGGCATTGTGATCCTCACCTTGACAAATGCAGGTAGCCATATAACTGGATGATGAAACATAGAGTCATAGAGGTTTACAGCATGGAAACAGGCCCTTTAGCCCAACTTGTTCATGCCGCCCTTTTTTTAAACAACTAAGCTAGTCCCAATTGCCTGCGCTTGGCCCTTATCCCTCGATAGCCATCTTACTTATGTAATTATCTAAACGCTTTTTAAAAGACAAAATTGTACCCGCCTCTACTACTACCTCTGGCAGCTTCTTCCAGACACTCAGCACCCTCTGTGTGAAAGAATTGCCCCTCTGGACCCTTTTGTATCTCTCCCCTCTCACCTTAAATCTATGCCCTCTGATTTTAGACTCCCCTCCCCTACCTTTGGGAAAAGGTATTGACTATCTAATTGACCTATGCCCCTCATTATTTTATAGACCTCTATAAGATCACTCCTAAGCTTTTTACGCTCCAGAGAAAAAAGTCCCAGTCTATCCAGCCTCTCCTTATAACTCAAACCATCAAGTCCTGGTAGCATCCTAGTAAGTCTTTTCTGCACTCTTTCTTGTTTAACAATATCCTTTCTATAATTGGGTGACCAGAACTGTAAACAGTTGAAAGGTTTTGGCCCACCTGAATAGATAAGCCTCAATAACACACAAGGAGTCTAAGTTTCAATTCAATTGAGGGCTTCGGCAAGGGATGCATGGGCTGAAGCATCCAGCTGCCCCTAGCACTGCAACACTTGGGAGATCTTAACTCCCAGTCCTCATTAAAGTGACTCAAATTAGATTTTTGCCTGAAGCTGATTGGAATGATAAGAAGGCCAGTGGATAGGAGTGGTTACTGGACAATAGCAGTCTGGAAAGATGGAGGAGGAAGCCTGAGGTATGGGAGACCCAAGGGGTTTCCTGGATGGGATCTTCAGGTTTCACCAGAATTAAATTTACATTTGGGTTTCCAATAACATCATCGATATTTGTATGTTGATGAGGCCTCTGTCAGGTGCTTTTCCCAGGATTGCAATCACTGGGGTAATATGGTAGCCTGCAAATGGGTTAGCGATATTGGGAGAAACTGCCAACGGCCATTTTAACCATCCACCAGTTTCATTGTAATTGGTCTATAGACAAAGGAGTTCTCAGCTTTGGTCCTTGGTCTATGCGTGTTGGATGATTTCAGCCAGCACAATTTTTGGCAATATACCAGGTTTCAGGCTTTATGGATGAAAAAGCAGCCATGGTTCCCGCATCTGAGTACTATCAAGTGATCCCTTCAGGAAATTGTGTCCACGTAAAGACTAGATCGCACCCTTTTGGAGCCAGATAAACAAATATGCTGCCACCACTATATTCACAAATCAGAATGACCTTTTGAGTGAATTAACAGAGTTGTAAATATTCTCTCCATGGAAGTCAGCATCTTCAGCTAAGGTCAGAGGGGAAATAATTAAAAAGAAAGCTAGTTGATGTTCTTTATTGAACTTAACCATTAGTTCCAAGCACATGCGTACTTGAAATAATTTATAATAATATTCCACAAACTGTTATGAAATATTGACCAGATTTGTTTTGTTCTGGCTGGACTGCATTGCTTCCTGCGCCATGTGTTGACTAACTCCTGGATCCATTAATACTCAACATTCTAAACATTAATACTGATAGCATTAGCTCTCATTAGGAAAAGATTAATAATTACAGGAAGAACATTAGGATGTTGTACAACTTGGATATCAACAAGGTTTGTTTCATTTCTGCATTGAAGTGTGAATAAATACTTGATATGATATGTAGTGAATATATACGAATCAGTGCACATTGTAGGATTTAAAGCAAGGGCCAGTGGTTATGTTGCAGAGCTATGTCTACATGCTTCAGTTTAATACTATTGGTTCATGCCTTTACGGTTTGCTGCTCCTGTCAAAGTGCATATCATTAGCCTGACAGCTAAACGAAATGGAAATTCATGCTAAAAATGTTCATCAGTCGAGAAACTTGGTATGCACCACATTTTTTGAAAGGTTTTTTATTTCATTATTCTTCCCCTTTCAGCAGTTTTTGTCTTCCCCTCTTATTCCCCAAGGTTTTTTTTATTATAAGGAGTTACATGATTGCAGAGAAGAGAGAGAAAGAGAAATCCAGTATGAGAAGATTTGATTGCGCCTGAGATTGTTTTAAAGGAAAGGCGATTGTAATGTCTGCGCTTAGTTACTTTACTTCAGTTTTTCCAAGCTGAATCATTTCCATTGATCTGTCAGATGTAACTACAGAGATATCCACTCAGACACTATACAATGCCCAGCAGTTATCTGGAGAAAACGGGAGCAGGTTCAGAAGTACATAATAATTGAAAAGGTAAACCTGTCAATATATGTGCATTTCCATTAAACATCATCGTTGCTGCCTTCAGTTAAAGATTAACTGTACGTATAAGTTTGCCATGCCAACTGATCAGGTTGAAGACATCACCATGTTTACAGTGGTGATTAAAAGGGAAATGCTTATGTGAATTGGAAATAATCTGCACATTCACTTATATTAAAGAATTTGCTTGTCTCTCAGTTTTTACTTAGGAGGGATATCATCCCAAAGGTGAATTTGTCTTTTCCTTTTACAGATGCTGGTGGGTCTGTTGCATTTTTCTTTTAATTATATTTTTTATTTACAAAGATAGACAAGATAATCATTGGAAAAATTATTTCAGGGACTCATTGCCCAATAATGAAATAAGTTTAAACATCATTTAGATACGTGATATTTGAACTATGCCAGTATGTATAGTAAGCAGATACTTAGAAGATACATGAATGTTTTACCACCAACAAGTCGAAATAATATCATAAGGAATGGGTTAACCTTGAACCTCTTGTAGGAAATACTTGCATATGTATACACTATCTTTGATGATCTCAGTAGATCCCAAAGCACTTCACAGCCAATGAAGTGCTTTTGACATGTGGGCACTGTTGTAATGTAAACTAACACACTGCACCACTGAGGCTTCACAAAGAGCAATCAAGCAAAAAAATCGATATTGGGCCATATCTTCTGTGGTGTGGCGGTCAACATCAGATTGCCACTCCGCTCCTTTTTCCCACCTTTTGTGAGTTGTGTGGTTGGGGACTCTTAGACAGTTAAGGGGTGAGGTGATCAGGAGGTGGGGGGGGAGTCTGTGGGGTGGGGGTGGTTGAGGGTAGTTGGGGTGGTGGGGGAGTGGTGGGGCGGGTTGGGCGTGGAAGGATCAGGTGGCCAGAAAATAGTCAAAGGTGGGAGGTATATTTGAGTATGGGGGTCTAGTGGTCAGGCTATAAGGAAGTCAAGTGGGTGAAGTGGGGTTGGGTGGTCTGGACTGTGGAGGTATTTGGGAGGGTGGGATGTTGGTCAGTTCATTGGGCAATTGGAGTGATTAGGGGTGTAGGGGTATTAAGAAGGTTGTGAGGATTTGAGGGAAAGGAGGTCGTCAGAGATGGGATGGGCATGGGAGCGAGTAGTCCGTGTGTCCAATGGGAGTTCAGTATCATAGTTACTTGGAGTTAGAACTGGTTTTAATCTTTCTGAGTTTTCCTGGGAAACTATTCTGCTAAGTAAATCAGAAACATCCTCCCGAATCCGCAACCTTTACCATCTGGAAGGACAACGGTAGCAGATGCGTGGAAACACCATCACCTGCAAGTTCCCTCCAAGTCACCCACCATCCTGACAAGAACTGTATTATCCTTTCTTCACTGTTGCTCGGTCAAAATCCTGGAATTTGCTCCCTAACAGCACTGTGGGTGTTCCTACACCTCAAGGACTGCAGCAGTTCAAGAAGACAGCTCGCCACCACTTTTGCAATGGCAACTCGGGATGGGCAACAAGTGCTCCCCCAGCCAGTGATGCCCACATCCCATGAACAAATAATAAAAATATGTTTGACTTTAAATCGGGTTCCAGACACAGGGTAATTGCCCAATGGAAATTGAAAGTTCCCTGGCAATTCCTGTGCAATCCTTTGCATGACTTCCTAAGCATCTCCAGGGCCCCCACCATCCCACCGGGGATGAGAAGATCTTGGCCAATCTCTTTCAGTAATATTGATTGAGGGTCTAATACTGGTTGAAACAAGCAAAATCCCCTGATCTTCTTCAAATAATGCCCAGAGGTCTTTGTGTCCATTGACAGGGCAGTAGGGCCTCAGTGTGATGTCTCAACCAAAGACTAAATTTCTGACGATACAGGAATCCTTCAGTCCTACTGTGAATTGTCAGCCTGGATTATGTGTTCACGGCTGGAATGTTGTTTGGACAGCATGAGTGGTATCACTGAGCTGTTTGCCAATTACTGAATGTCACCCGAATGCTGTTGGAACAGTGGACATCATATGCCTGTTAGTTTTCTTTTCAAATATCACAATATTTGGAATATTGCGTGCAGTTCTGGTCACCTCACTATAAGAAGGATGTGGAAGCGCTGGAGAGAGTGCAGAGGAGATTTACCAGGATGCTGCCTGGTTTGGAGTGTCGGTCTTATGAGGAAAGGTTGAGGGAGCTGGGGCTGTTCTCTCTGGAGCGGAGGAGATTGAGGGGAGACTTAATAGAGGTTTATAAAATGATGAAGGGGATAGATCGAGTGAACGTTCAAAGACTATTTCCTCGGGTGGATGGAGCTATTACAAGGGGGCATAACTATAGGGTTCATGGTGGGAGATATAGGAAGGATATCAGAGGTAGGTTCTTCACGCAGAGAGTGGTTGGGGTGTGGAATGGACTGCCTGCAGTGATAGTGGAGTCAGACACTTTAGGAACATTTAAGCGGTTATTGGATAGGCACATGGAGCACACCAGGATGGTAGGGAGTGGGATAGCTTGATCTTGGTTTCAGATGAAGGTCGGCACAACATCGTGGGCCGAAGGGCCTGTTCTGTGCTGTACTGTTCTATGTTCTATGTTCTATTAATCAAAGTGCTCAAAAGTTAGATTGTGAGGTCAGTTATTGGATTGCAGCAACCAATAATACAAAAACAAAAGGGTTTCCAGCAATGTTTCCTCTGATTTCTCTTTGCTGTGTGCGGTCTGTTTGTTGCACTGTGTGTTCCCTTTCAGATTGCAATGCAGTCATGCATGTGTGTATCTTGAAGGGATCGATACTTGTGCGTGGCCTATTTGTTCACAGTGTGGTGCACTTCAGACTGTTGCACAGCCATCCACCCATGTAACTTCGAGGGAATATTGGTTTCCTGCCCTGATCCTGACCTTTCTGCAAGTTATGCGTTTGTGGATGTCAAATGATATTTTAGCTGTGATGCACCCTCAGATCAAATAGCCAGGCAAAACTTAATGCTGAGGCTCAAATATGAAGAATGGCTAATTTAGTTAGATATGGGCGGTCAACAGGTGCTCTTGGAATCCTGCCCCAGCATGAGTGAGTGCCTCCATGAAAGAAGAGAAATAACTGAGGCAATACTCAAAAATATTAGTGACATATAGTCACACAATTGACTATTAGATAATAAAATATTAATCTTTGATTTGATTTATTATTGTCACATGTATTAGTATACAGTGAAAAGTATTGTTTCTTGCGCGCTATACGGAAAAAGCATACAGTACATAGAGAAGGAAATGAGAGGGTGCAGAATGTAATGTTACAGTCATAGCTAGGGTGTCGAGAAAGATCAACTTAATGTGAGGTAGGTCCGTTCAAAAGTCTGATGGCAGCAGGGAAGAAGCTGTTCTTGAATTGGTTGGTATGTGTCCTCAGACTTTGAATCCTTTCCCCGATGGAAGAAGGTGGAAGAGAGTATGGCCAGGGTGCATGAGGTCCTTAATTATGCTGGCTGCTTTTCTGATGCAATGGGAAGTGTAGACAGTGTCAAAGGGTGGGAGTCTGATTTGAGTGATGGACTGGGGATCATCTGGGAATATTCAAACAGTTTTACTGCCACATTCACTCTGAGTGACATGGCTAGCATTCTACAACTGACAAAAATCTGTTCTCCATTTGTTTAAATGGAAACCTAATCAATTATATTTTAAAATACAATTTAGTGCCAGAATGTAATTATTTTGTGTTGTTTTTAGTGTACAGGCACTCTGAAATCCACACATCATAAATAAATCTTCACTATTCAAGCCCAATATCATTCCAAAAGAACGTCTAGTTTCACTGAAACATGAGTAGTGACAGACAAATGCCGAAAATAATTTATAACGCCACTTAGGCTAATTCTGGATCATTATATCCTTGTTCTTTCACATTACAAAGGATTCTGAATGGAAAAAAGTGTTCATCGCTGCATGTGAACTGGTAGCTTAGTTGATAGAAGCATTGAACTCAAGCAGCATGGTGGCACAATGGTTAGCATTGCTGCCTCACAGCACCAGGGACCTGGGTTCCATTCCCGGCTTGTGTCACTGTGTGGAATTTGGACGTTCTCACGTGTCAATCCATGTGTCTGTGTGGGTTTACCCTGGGTGCTCTGGTTTCTTCCCATAGTCCAAAACACGTGCTGGTTAGATGCACTGGCCATGCTAAATTGTCCCTCAGTGTACCCGAAAAGCATTGGAGTGTGGTGACTAGGGGATTTTCACAGTAACTTAATTTAAGCCAACTTGCGAAGTGATGCATTTTGGAAGAAATAATGTAGGGAGGAGTTATACAATAAATGGCAGAGTCATCAAGAGTATAGAAACACAGAGGGACCTAGGTGTGCAAGTCCACAAATCCTTGAAGGTGGCAACACAGGTGGAGAAGGGGGTGAAGAAGGCATATGGTATGCTTGCCTTTATAGGACGGGGTATAGAGTATAAAAGCTGGAGTCTGATGATGCAGCTGTATAGAACGCTGGTTAGGCCACATTTGGAGTACTGCGTCCAGTTCTGGTCGCCGCACTACCAGAAGGACGTGGAGGCATTAGAGAGAGTGCAGAGAAGGTTTACCAGGATGTTGCCTGGTATGGAGGGTCTTAGCTATGAGGAGAGATTGGGTAGACTGGGGTTGTTCTCCTTGGAAAGACGGAGAATGAGGGGAGATCTAATAGAGGTGTACAAGATTATGAAGGGTATAGATAGGGTGAACAGTGGGAAGCTTTTTCCCAGGTCGGAGGTGACGATCACGAGGGGTCACGGGCTCAAGGTGAGAGGGGCGAAGTATAACTCAGATATCAGAGGGACGTTTTTTACACAGAGGGTGGTGGGGGCCTGGAATGCGCTGCCAAGTAGGGTGGTGGAGGCAGGCACACTGACATCGTTTAAGACTTACCTGGATAGTCACATGAGCAGCCTGGGAATGGAGGGATACAAACGATTGGTCTAGTTGGACCAAGGAGCGGCACAGGCTTGGAGGGCCGAAGGGCCTGTTTCCTGTGCTGTACTGTTCTTTGTTCTTTGACTTGTGACACTAATAAATAAACTTTGAACTGAATCATATGGACTAAGAAAGTCTGAGATTCCTTGTCTAATTTGAGCCAACTAATCTCAGCATATACTATAAGGATGTGTTCAGCACCATGGGGCGAGGGAACAGAGAACACAGCCAAGATTCCCACTTGCATTCACTATCCAGTGATTTCAGTCCACATAGCCTCTGAGTAAAGGCCTTGGTGCCCATGTCTGGTGTCAGGGAGGCCAGCATCAGGCTTAGCTGAGGTTGTCATATTGCCTGCCACATGTTCTCCCTTTGATCACAAGTGAGGAATAGCTAATTGGGCAGGGTATCTGGATGTTGGGTGACAGTGTGACAATTTGGAAGACTTCTGTGCTGTCATTTATGTTTGACCATACATACAGAGGACATTTATCTAATTTAGAAAGAACTAGACTTAACATAGAAACATAGAAAACTACAGCACAAAACAGGCCCTTCGGCCCCACAAGTTGTGCCGAACATATCCCTACCTTTTAGGCCTACCTATAACCCTCCATCCTATTAAGTCCCATGTACTCATCCAGGAGTCTCTTAAAAGACCCTATTGAGTTTGCCTCCACCACCACTGACGGCAGCCGATTCCACTCGCCCACCCTTTGTGTGAAAAACTTCCCCCTAACATTTCCCCTGTACCTACATCCCAGCACCTTAAACCTTTGTCCTCTCGTAGCAGCCATTTCCACCCCGGGAAAAAGCCTCTGAGAGTCCACCCAATCTATGCCTCTCAACATCTTATACACCTCTATTTGGTCTCCTCTCATCCTACGTCTCTCCAAGGAGAAAAGACTTAAAATGAAAGCTTACAAATGAAAAGCAGAACCTATCAGGCCGCACTTGGAATATAGTGTTCAATTCTGGTCGCCACACTACCAGAAGGATGTGGAGGTTTTGGAGAGGGTACAGAAAAGATTTACCAGGATGTTGCCTGGCATGGAGGGCATTGGCTATGAGGAGAGGTTGGAGAAACTTGGTTTGTTCTCACTGGAGCGACGGAGGTTGATGGGAGACCTGATAGAAGTCTACAAGATTCTGAGGGGCATGGACAGAGTGGACAGTCAGAAGCTTTTTCCCAGGGTGGAAGAGTCAATTACTAGGGGGCATAGGTTTAAGGTGCGCGGGGAAAGGTTTAAAGGAGATGTGCGAAACAAGCTTTTTACACAGAGGGTGGTGGGTGCCTGGAACTCGTTACCGGGAGAGATCATGGAAGCAGATATGATAGTGACTTTTAAGGGGCATCTTGACAAATACATGAATAGGATGGGAATAGAGAGATACAGTCCCCGGAAGGGTAGGGGGTTTGGTTTAGGAGGTTTCAGTTCAGTCGGGTAGCATGGTCAGTGCAGGCGTGGAGGGCTGAAGGGCCTGTTCTTGTGCTGTAATTTTATTTGTTCTTTGTTCTGTTGCTCTTTGAATGTAATATTTGAACCAGCCAAGAGATGCTTGGTTCCAGGTACTAAACAAATAGTTGTTTCTTGAAGACATTTCACATATTAACTTTGGCTCATGCCACACAGACAAAACAATGATTTCAATTGGCATCTTGCATCAAAGTATACAAATCTGCAGAAGAATTAATTAACTATTAGGGGACTGGTGTTACAGAAGAAGTTCAAAATGTACATTGTTGAACACTTTAACAGGTTCATGATGAATAGCTAATGTGTGAGTCCTAGCTTATCATAAAATGTAAATTCATACCACTGTGTCTTGAACTTAATTGACTGACAGCTCATTACTCAGATGTGTTATGTCTGGAATATGCATCACAGTCTTTTCTCAGCCTCTGTGGTTCAGTCCAATTTCTGAAATTGACATTTTGGGCTGCATTTTGTGGTCCCAAATTGGGACCACAAGGAATCGGACAGGAGGAACAAAATGGTGATTGGAGCAAGTCTTCGGAAATCCCGGTCCCATTTCTGTCTCTGGCTATTTTCAGCCAAGCGAGAAAGGGGACAGGTCAGGAATCCCACATGTTGAAGTATAGAAGTGGGCATTTCAGAACCTCAGCAATTTTCAGGGCAACATCTTGTGCTTTGGAAGTCTTTCTAAATCACATCTGGATATATTTCCAAGTCAGGATGGTGTGTGGTGGCTTAGAAGGGAACTTCCAGGTGGTGATGTTTGCATGTGTCTGCTCCCCTTGATCTTCTAGATGGTAGTGGTCATGGGTTTGGGAGGTGCTATCTAAGGAGCCTTGGTGCGTTCTTGCAGTGCATCTTGTAGATGGTCCACACTGCTGCTACCATGTGTCAATGGTGGAGGGAATGAAAATTTGTAGATTTGTAATTTAGCAGGCTACTTAGTCCTGGATGGATTCAAGCTTCTTGGGTGGTTTTGGGGCTGCACTCATCCAGACAAGTGGAAAGTATCCCACCACTCCTGACTTGTGCCTTGTAGATGGTGGATAGGTTGTGGGGATTCAGGAAGTGAATTACACAATGCAAGATTCCTAGCTTCTGACCTGCTCTTGTAGCCACGGTATTTATGTTGCTAGTCCAGTTCAGTTTTTGGTCAATGGTAACCCCCAGGATATTGATAGTGGGAATTCAGCAATGGTAATGTCATTGCGAATCATGGGGTGATGGTTAAATTGTCTCTTGTTGGAGATGGGCATTGCCTGACACTTGTATGGCATGAATGTTACTTGCCACTTGTCAGCCCAAGCTGGATAATTTCCAGGTCTTGCAGCATTTGGACAAGGACTGCTTCAATATCTGAGTCATGAATGATGTTGAACATTGTGCAATCATCAGTGAAAAACCCACTTCTGTCCTTATGATGGAAGGAAGTTAATTATGAAGTAGCTGGAGATGTTTGGGTCTTGGGCACCATGTTGAGGAACTCCTGCAGCAATGTCCTTGGACTGAATGATTGACCTCCATCAACCATAACTATTTTCTTTCATGCCACGTATGAATTCAGGACATCACAATGTAATTTACAGCCAACTAAGTAATAGTGGTCACGATTATAAAGTAGAAAATGCAGCAATCAATTTGCAGAAAGCAAGGTACTACAAACAGCAATGTGATAATGACAAGATAATCTAATGTTATTTCAGGGATTAAAATTGCCCAGGGCACTGGAGACAACTCACAAAGTCTTCTTTGAACATTTCCCCGCGGTCTTTTATGCACACCTGGGAGGACAGATGGGACCTTGGTTTACTGATTATCAACACAGACCTCCAGCAATGTAGAAACCCCTCAGCACTACACTGAATTATGTGTTCACATCTCTAGAGTAGAACTTGAACCCACAACCTTCTGACTCAGAGGCAAACGTTTTACCAACTGAGTCATCGCTAACAACTCAAGGATAGAACAAGTTCACAAAGAATTAAATGTTCTTTTTGAAAAACATTTGACTAACAAAGCTTATTATGCAATTGATGGAACAAGCTTACGTAGTGCAACATCACAAAGCTGTTCATAGGCAATGCAATTCCAATGTTGGTCCACAGAGTTCAAGGGCTGAATTTTCATCACAGAGGCAGGAATTGGGAGTCAGGAATTTTCCCGATATTGCAAGCCAACCCCAATCCTGACAATGCTGGCTAGCTGGATTTTCATCTGGCAGAGGCGGGGCTGGCCCAGAGTCAAGAGAGAGAGTCAATGCTGAAACAGCCAGGTTAAAGGCCACCTTCTGTTCACAGAGACATTGTTCCAGTTCTGTAGATCAGGTTAAAGCCTAAATTTTACCCTCCTCATCCATACACCCTCACTCCCTACATATGTCCCATCCTTACTCCCTTACATGTATCCCATCCTTACCCCCTTACTCTAAATCAGACTTTTGAATGGACCTACTTTATATGAAATTGATCTCTCTATGACTATAACACTATATTCTGCACCCTCGCCTTTCCTTCTCTTCTATGTACTCTATGAATGATATGCTTTGTCTGTATAGTGCACGAGAAACAACACTTTTCACTGTATACTAATACATGTGACAAGAATAAATCTAAATCAAATTAACTCGCCTATTATTCACTAAAAACTATAAACAGAATTCACAAGCCCTATAATAACACTTGGAAGTCTTTGGTAAGTTCAAACTAAACAAACATTACTTGGAGAGACTCTGATAAAAACATTGTTCTCTCCAGAAGCTCTTAAATTTGTCAAATTAAACAAATATTACTTGAATAGGCAAATAAAGAACCATTATCCTCTTTGGATGCTCATAAATCTGTCAAAATAACAATCCTACATTCCCCAGCCACCTGTGTTCACAAATCCTGCACTGCAGAATTAAGACAGTCAAAAGCCCTTCAAAGCTTTGAACCAGATGAACAGACATCTGAGGTAAAAACAGAAAATGCTGGGAAATCTCAGCAGGTCTGACAACACCTGTGGAGAGAGAACAGAGCTAACATTTCAAGTCTGGATGACTCTTTGTCAGAGCTAGCTCTGAGGAAGAGTCATCCAGACTTGTAATGTTGGCTCTGTTCTCTCTCCACAGATGCTGTCAGACCTGCTGAGATTTTCCAACATTTTCTTATTTGTTTCAGATTCCAATATCCGCAATAATTTACAGACATCTGAGGTGCTGATTAAAGATTTAGTGGAATTGATGGGGAGAGTGTAAACAATTAGTCTTGGATATGACACTGGTCTCTATTTTCCACATTTTACAAAGCAGAGTTTTACATTTTCCTTTGCTATTTATCTATTTTACACATTAAATTTACAAACGAACAAATTTCTGGGACAGAAATCTACTTTCACTTACTATTGATCTAATGATGGCAAACTCTTCAGACCCCTAGAAAGATTGTGCATTCATTTGGGCTCTTCCTGGTATGTGTGTATTGGGGGGAGAGAATGTAAATATACACTCAAACTGAACTTAATCTGATGTTGAGGGGAATATAATGGGCGGGGTTTTATGGCTTCGCTCGTCCCAAAACCATAAAATCCTGCCAAGATCAACTGACCATCCCATTGTCCACCCCTCGCCCCTTCCGATTCCTGTGGTGGGCGGGGCAGTAAAATTCTGGCCAATGGGTCTGAATCTTCATGTATCTCAAGGGATGAAGGCTTAAGTGTACGCTTTTTTCCTTGGTGAGCTAGTAGCTTTGCACGAAGGAGCATTGGTGGTCTGTTACGGCTCGGATTTTGGTGATCTGGAGTCAGATTTTGCATATTCTGATGATCAAATGGAGCCTATCTTTAAACTATGTGGAATGAAGCACTGTGAATCAGAGCGTGCCAAGCTCTTGATTCGCTCAGCAGCAGGCTACAGTCATATTTAATATAATTAACATCACCACTGCAAGTCAAACTTATTTTGAAGGATCTAAATATTGCCGACACTCAGTAACCCAAGCAAAGAATGCAACTGCCCATGTTTTGTTTCAAAGATTTATACTGATGAGAGAAATTAATTTCCCTCTTGCACCTTGTGAACTGCAAGCTACATCCAGAGTAAGGCTGTTGATTGCTGTAGAATTTTTCTTTTTAGCAGACCAAGCTGAATACAGTAAGCCAAGGTATATTCCCACAGGCAGAGATTTACATTTCTTTCTAGGAGTTTACGTCAGCTTGTCTGTCTTGAAGCCAGACGCTCTACTAATTGACCAGATACTGTACGTTTATAGGGATTACATAGCTTATCATATGGGGACAGTGCAATAAATCAAATGTCAATAAAAATACAACCGCTCCACACTGGTAAGCCAACAAAAATTGAATGTCAAAAAATTGCTCCTGTTCTAGCCATGCAGTCTCATAGTAATTCCATTCTTGAATTAACTTGTGCTATTTTATGTGGTATTCTGAATGGCACAGTGATTTTAACTCGATGAACTCAGTTAATAATAAGCCTAAGGCTTAACTCTTAACTCCATGAGAGCACACTACCATATTTTATGGACTTCTTTTCCACATCTTTAATCATTTCAGTGAGAATGCTTTTGGACAAGGCTTCTGAGATTCCCAACTTGCTTTTCATTGAGTGTTAGCCCCATGACTCTGCAGGCAGTACAAATCTACCTTTCTTCTCCCCCTGACATTGAACAATCATGGGTATGAATGCATTAGCTTCAGTTTAAATGTTATTGTTTATGTTTGATTCGCTTATGCGTGTGCAACTTCAAAATGGCACCAGGACCTAAATGTGGACCAAATCCTCATGGCAAGCTTGTAACTTCCACAGAAGTTGAAGGTCTAATGGAATGACAGAATTGTTACAGTGCAGAAAGATTACAACTTATAGTTCACAAGGTGCAAGAGGGAATTGAATTTCTCTACTTTATATTGAGGCAAAACTTGGACAGCGGCATTGTTCCTCTGGGTTACTGCGTATCGCCAGTATGTAAATCCATCAAAAATAAAAAATATACTGCAGTGTTTGCTACATAGTGGTACGGGCTGCTCAGTGTAATGAACTTACAGGGCAGGATTTTATGGCCACGCTCATCCTGAAACCGTAAAATCCTGCCCGAGGTCAACGGACCTTTCCATGTTCCACCCCTCGCACGTTCCAATTCCCGTGGTGGGCGGGGTGGTAACATTCCGGCCACAGTTCTTTTCTTAACTTCCTTATTAACATCTTTCCATCTGTGGGAGAGGAGGGGGAGTTGCACTTTTGATTAGGGAAAGCATCACGGCCGTACTGAGAGGGGATATATCCGAGGGTTTGGCCACTGAGTCTATAGGGGTAGAACTGAGAAATAAGAAGGGGGAAATCACTTTGATAGGGTTGTACTATAGGCCCCCAAATAGTCGGCGGGAAATTGAGGAGCAAATATGTAAGTAGATTACAGATAGCTCCAAGAAAAATAGGGTGGTAATGGTCGGAGATTTTAACTTTCCCAACATTGACTGGGACAGCCATAGTATTAGAGGGTTAGATGGAGAGAAATTTGTTGAGTGTGTTCAGGAGGAATTTCTCATTCAGTATGTGGATGGCCTGACTAGAGAGGGGGCAAAACTTGACCTCCTCTTGGGAAATGAGGAAGGGCAGGTGACAGAAGTGTTAGTGAGGGATCACTTTGGGATTAGTGACCATAATTCTATTGGTTTTATGATAGCTATGGAGAATGATAGGTCTGGCCCAAAAGTTAAAATTCTAAATTGGGGCAAGGCCAATTTTGATGGTATCAGGCAGGAACTTTCAAAAGTTAATTGGGGGAGTCTGTGGGAAGGCAAAGGGACGTCTGGTAAGTGGCACGCTTTCAAAAGTGTGTTAACCAGGACTCAGGGTAAACACATTCCTCTTAGAGTGAAGGGCAAGGCTGGCAGAAGTAGGGAACCCTGGATGACTCGGGATATAGAGGCTCTGGTCAAGAAGAAGAAAGCGGCACATGACATGCATAGGCAGCTGGGATCAAGTGAATCCCTTGAAGAGTATACGGGGTGTAGGAGTAAAGTTAAGAGAGAAATCAGGAGGGCAAAAAGGGGACACGAGATTGTTTTGGCAGATAAGGCAAAGGAGAATCCAAAGAGATTCTACAAATACATAAAGGGCAAAAGAGTAACAAGGGAGAGAGTACGGCCTCTTAAGAATCAACAAGGTCATCTATGTGTGGATCCACAAGAGATGGGTGAGAGCCTAAATGAATATTTCTCATCAGTATTTACTGTTGAGAAAAGCATGGATGTTAGGGAACTTGGGGAAATAAATAGTGATGTCTTGAGGAGTGTACATATTACAGAGAAGGAGATGCTAGAAGTCTTAAAGCGCATCAAGGTAGATAAATCCCCAGGACCTGATGACCTGATGAAGGGCATTGGTGAGGCCGCAGCTGGAATACTGTGTGCAGTATTGGTCCCCTTATTTGCGGAAGGATATACTGGCTTTGGAGGGAGTGCAGAGAAGGTTCACCAGGTTGATACCAGAGATGAGGGGTGTTGATTATGAGGAGAGACTGAGCAGATTGGGTTTGTACTCGTTGGAATTTAGAAGGCTGAAGGGGGATCTTATAGAGACCTATAAGATAATGAAGGGGCTGGATAGGGTAGAGGTGGAGAGATTCTTTCCACTTAGAAAGGAAGCTAGAACTAGAGGGCACAGCCTCAAAATAAAGGGGGGTCAGTTTAGGACAGAGTTGAGGAGGAACTTCTTCTCTCAGAGGGTTGTGAATCTCTGAAATTCTCTGCCCACTGAAGTGGTGGAGGCTACCTCGCTGAATATGTTTAAATCACGGATAGATGGATTCCTGATCGGTAAGGGAATTAGGGGTAAGTGGAACTGATCCACTTCAGATCAGCCATGATCTTATTGAATGACGGGGCAGGCTCGAGGGGCTAGATGGCCTACTCCTGCTCCTATTTCTTATGTTGTTATGTTCTTAAATATATCCCAGGACATTGTGGGAGGCTAGGGAGGAAATTGCGGGTCCCCTAGCTGAGATATTTGAATCATCGATAGTTACGGGTGAGGTGCCTGAAGATTGGAGAGTGGCAAATGTTGTGCCTTTGTTTAAAAAGGGCTGCAGGGAAAAGCCTGGGAACTACAGGCCAGTGAGCCTCACATCTGTGGTGGGTAAATTGTTGGAAGGTATTTTGAGAGACAGGATCGACAGGCATTTAGAGATGCAAGCTCTGATTAGGGACAGTCAGCATGGCTTTGTGAGTGGAAAATCATGTCTCACAAATTTGATTGAGTTTTTTGAAGGGGTAACCAAGAAGGTAGATGAGGGCAGTGCAGTTGATGTTGTCTACATGGACTTTAGCAAGGCCTTTGACAAGGTACCTCATGGTAGGTTGTTGCATAAGGTTAAATCTCACGGGATTCAGGGTGAGATATCTAAATGGATACAAAATTAGCTTCTTGACAGAAGCCAGAGGGTGGTTGTAGAGAGTTGTTTTTCAAACTGGAGGCCTGTGACCACCGGTATGCCTCAGGGATCAGTGCTGGGTCCACTGTTATTTGTCATTCATATTAATGATTTGGATGAGAAGAGAGGATGCATGGTTAGTAAGTTTGCAGATGACACTAAGATTGGTGGCATAGTGGACAGTGAAGAAAGCTATCTCCAATTGCAATGGGATCTTGATCAATTCTGCCAGTGGGCTGACGAATGGCAGATGGTGTTTAATTTAGACAAATGCGAGGTGATGCATTTTGGTAGATTGAACCAGGGCAGGACTTACTCAGTTAATGGTAGGGCGTTGGGGAGAGTTACAGAACAAAGAGATCTAGGGGTACATGTTCATAGCTCCTTGAAAGTGGAGTCACAGGTGGACAGAGTGGTGAAGAAGGCATTCGGCATGCTTGGTTTCATCGGTTAGAACATTGAATACAGGAGTTGGGACGTCTTGTTGAAGTTGTACAAGACTTTGGTAAGGCCAAATATTTCGACCATCCAGAACAGGAGTAGAGATCAGACAGTAATCTAGAGTTACAGAGGACAAAACGAATCAGGGCAAATTGGAGAATTGAATCAAAGTTTTTACAGATGTACCTTAGAAAGCAGTCCATCTGGATGTATCATAGCTTGGTATGGTTCCTGCTCTGACCTAAACCAAAAGGAACTACAAAGGGTTGTGAACCAGCCTCCCATCCAGTGACACTCTCTACACTTCCTGCTGCCTCAGAAAAGCATCAGCATAATCAAGGACCCCACGCGCGCCGGACATACTCTCTTCCACCTTCTTCCGTCGGGAAAAAGATACAAAACTCTGAGATCACATAACAACCGACTCAAGTACAGCTTCTTCCCTGCTGTCATCAGACTTTTGAATGGACCTGTCATATATTAAGCTGTTCTTTCTCTTCACCCTACCTGTAACTGCAACACTATATCCTGCACCCTATCCTTTCCTTCTCCCCTATGTACTCTACAAATGGTATGTTTTGTCAGTATAGCACGCAAGAAACCATACTCTTCAATGTATCCCAATACATGTGAAAATAGTAAATCAAATCAAAATATATGCAAATACCCAATGTACATCTGCTGATGAGGTAACCTTCCCCAAACCTCGACACTTGAATGAATAAAGGGCACCAATGGATATTTTCTGGCATACATGGTGGAGGACTTCCACAGGTATCAGGAACACAAACCTTGAAAAATGCAAGCTAAGGACAATTGACATGCATGATCAGAAACTTAGCAGATTCTTCCTATGCCATGAGCTTGCTTTGTCTGTAATGGCGATTTTCAATCATTTAACATGGCTCACCTTTAAAGTTAAGGATTTCTGTTCCATTATTAATCAAGGATTTTCCAAGATTGGGGTATGTGGAAAGAGCTAGCATGACACTTCATTTCCATTCTCTGTCACAAAGTATTCAGAGCATCTTCCTACAGTGCTAAGCATTTGTAATACAATTTTAATCCCTCATTATATTTATTTTCCTCGACCATAGAACCTTAAAGGGTGGAGTGGAGGAGAGCACATAACATCACTTTTTTTTATGATCTGGAAGCAGACAGTCAAATAAAAAATAATCACGTTGATCATTAAATAAACCAGCACTTGATATTCTGCTGCCTCGAGCTATGATAACCATGAGTTTTCCTTCTCGTCACCTACCTTCAGTAAATTACTTTCCACTTCATAAGCTGGCTGGAGGAAGCATAAAATAAAGCTTCAAAATTTCCATTTTATTGAAAGACGAAAAATAAATTAATGAACCCCCAATAAAATTGAGGAAGCGTGTTCCTTCAACGAACATGAGTTCATTAGTGCTAAAGAAAAAACATGCAGCCAATCGCAATGCATCTGAGATAATGGTCCTCTGTTGCCTCTCAAGCAGATAACGAACCATTTAACTGGCACAAATGTATTAAAAGGCTTGTTGATCCAAGAGGGAAATTTTGAACATGGAAAATGACTCAGCTACCTGTGATAAAATCCTGACTTACCAAATGCAGCACCGTACATGCTGTTAACTTCCATTATGGAAGAACCATAGTTGAAGCTTAAAGCTGAATTTTCACCGAGTCAGGATGACTCAGATGCACTTTGAAAAGAGGCGCGCAAGTTCCAATTCTGACACAGCTGTTTCAATAAGAGCATATATGAGGCTTAGCTGAGAGTCCAGAAATCCAATAGTCTTGCTGAAACAGCTGCACCCCAGAGAAAACAGGGTGGCTGCCCAGGCTCTCGATTTTTAAGTGATTTTAAGGGTTTATGGCTTTTGTTATTTAAACTTTCAAGCATTTGAACAATTGACACTTTTATTACCTTGTGGTGAAATTATGTATTTTTAAAACATGGAAATTAATGAATGAATAACTTTTATAACAAGCTTTATTTTTACACATATGAATGTCATTATAAGGTTCATTGGCTTTGCAGAGTGTATGGTGGGCCAATGGGCATGGAAATGCCATAACTTGGCAGTGCACCATGAGGGTCCTTGGTTGGATTGCACAGCTTGGCATTGGGGATCTGAGGTGTCATGGGAGGTGGGTATAGCTTGCATAGGGGATATGAGGGACCATGAAGGTGGATGAAGGGGCATAGCTTAGCACTGGGGAATGAGGGGGCATGGGGGAGATGGATAGTTTGCCTTGGCTTGATGTAGGAGCGAGCCCCTCACCCCCTGCAGCAATGAAGATCTTGTCTCTCTGCAGACACGTTTGCCTGGGGTGGGTAGGCCGAGCCAGAAATTTTCCAGCTTTTGAAAAACTCAGGATTGTTATTGAGAAATTTAAGTGAAGTGAGCCTGACGTCAGCCAATCAAACTCGCAAAGAAGCATGTTCATTTACAATAATGGACCTAATACTGCAGATCTTGCTAGTTTGTTTATTTAATGTCACAAATAGGCTTATATTTACATTGCAATGAAGTTACCGTGAAAATCCCCGAGTCGCCACACTCTGGCGCCTGTTCGGGTACACTAAGGGAGAATTTAGCATGGCCAGTGCACCTAACCAGCACGTCTTTTCGGACTGTGAGAGGAAACCAGAGCACCTGGAAGAAACCCATGCAGACGCAGGTAGGATGTGCAGACTCTGCACAGTCACCCATGCCGGAATTGAAACTGGGTGACTGGTGCTGTGAGGCAGCAGTGCTAACCAATATGCCACCATGCTGCTGCTCTGCCTGTTTAGAATTCCACCGCATACAAATGTGATGAGTATGTATTGGCTGAAGTGGGAAGTTAGGCAACATGTCACTTGAAGAACGAACTCAGTCTTCAGTACTCAGAGGACCTGGCTGGAGGTCCCAAATAAATTATACGATTAAAACAAAAACATCAAGGGAATTCCTGAAATTACAAGAAATTGACACTGTAACAACAACTTCTAGTAGTAAATATTTAGGAGTACCATTAAACAACCATTCATTTAAGTTATTTGGGATATTGGGCACAATGTCCAGCTGACTTTCTGATGTGTGCTACTGGAGGGTAAAGCTCCTTGCCAGCAGTACAAGTCAGAATATCATCCTGATTATTATAAGTTTGGTTTCAGTAAACATTTTGGCATAAAGGTAAAGGATATGCTGAAATGATTGACTTTCTGTGGCAGACCAGGCTACACGTGGCATAATATCATGGGCTAGAGTTTTCTCCACAAATGCTCCCAGATTAATTCATTATCTGAGCATAACTCAATTACGTGGCTTAACAGATTGCAGAATTTTAGGCATGAGAGAGTTACAGATGTAATGAAAACACACTTGCGACTCTTTGATCTTTTATGGCCATCATCAAAACCCAGTCTGAGCAAATCTCTGCCATCACATGGCTACATCACCCAACTCTCAAAATGGTAGCATCCTCTAATTGTTCAGAAGGCTTCATAACATTGTGACCAGATCTTCAAGTGCATGAGGAAAGAAAGCTATTTTTTAGATGTTCGACTGCAATTCTTCTTTGTGGATTTATAAAAGATATCTTCACCGAGATCCATATTATCTGTTTCTTTGAATGTATTGTTATGACAAAGTCAGATTCAAAGTTGTTGGTTCTGACGTGCATGAACGTTGGTTAATTGAGTTGCAACTTAAACGATCATCAAGAGAAAAAAATATGGGATGGGGCCAGTATTTTCCTTGGATTGTTTATATTGGGATTTTAACCCATTTTAATTTAGGTATTTTCCGATGAGTTTGGGAAATTGGGCAAAACCTGACCGTTTCAAAGTGGAACGCAGTAATGGCTGCCTTTATTTAAGCCAACAGCTGGCTTGCACCCATTGAATAAACTCCAGGCCTATGACTTTGACGGTTAGAGGAACTAAGCCTACTGACAACTCATCAAAATAGAGACTCAGCCCCTCTCAGTCAATAAAATTGATTGGCTCCCCAGTAATATTAAATATTAAATTAATTAATTGATGAATTGTGGTGTTGCACATAAGGAAATCAAGATCAACTACCATCTTCAGGTGAAATGAGTCACCTGAGGGGGAGGTGAGTTTATTGGTCCAGGGTGTGCAGCTATAAGTTTCTCCTTTTTATGTAATATCTCTATGCTACATTATTTGTTGGGGGCAGCACAGTGGCACAGTGGTTAGCACTATTGCCTCACAGCGCCAGGGACCTGGGTTCGATTCCTGGCTTGGGTCACTGTCTGTGTGGAGTTTGCACATTCTCCCCGTGTCTGCATGGGTTTCCTCTGGGTGCTCCGGTTTCATCCCATAATCTGAAAGACGTGCTGGTTTGGTGCAATGACCTGAACAGGTGTCGGAGTGTGGCGACTGGGGGAATTTCACAGTAACTTCATTGCTGTGTTAATGTAAGGCTTACTTGTGACTAATAAATAAACTTTGCTTTTTACTTTACTTTAAATATGACAATTTGGAAAGTAGAGAATAGATCCTCTGTTATACCAGGTAAAGAGGCAGGAATCAAAAACAGAGATACTGATTCCCTACCACTGGTGCGAGGGTGTAATTAAAGTCTGAGAAGCTTACATAAGAATAAAGCATCAGAAATAACCAGATCGAGTAATTTATAAAGTAGAAAGTTCACTGGAAGTGGGCACAGACATTTTTTAATGCATTATAGATATCTTACATTTTTAGAGATGTTTCCCGCAAATGTTATTTGAGAAACCTTTATGTTTTATCTGTTTGTTTACGAGCACTTGGCAAAGTGACTTCAATTGTTTTGAGATGGATCATTGCATCAGTTATTGCTGTCTTCTTGAAGAAAGTAATACATGACTCATCTGCATCATCTCCTCTACCCACCCTCCCCAAACAAAGGTTTGTCAAATGTATTTTCGAGCAGCATTTTTGACAAATTAGATATGAAGAGAGGCCGTCACTCACGTTACAAAAGGAGCACGACCATTACTAACAAGGTTACTGAAAGAGAACTGAGCCACTACAGCAGGCCATTCTGCTTTGTCCATTCAGACTCACTTGCATACAAATGTTAGTCAATATATTTTCCCCATCAAATTGTATTCTACAGCATCTTCACCCTCATTCCATTTGACCACGTGCATATACCTAAGTATGGTGAAGTGGCACAGCCCAAAACCCGTATGGTTGCTAGCACACAGTCAATATCATACATGAGGGAACATAATTAATGTAACCTCAACACAAGATGCACTCTCCCTGTTGCACAGTTTGGATGGTCAACTGCCCAGTGGGAAACTAAGCCCCGCAGATGAGGAACGTCCCAGGTTTATTACTTGATTTAAGTTAGCTCATTTCAGTCAGGGGGAAGGGGCATGCTACAATTAGCCTCCCTGCCCATGGGGACCAGTGTGCTATTCCTGATTGCTAACAAATGACCCATGCTGAAAAGTACACTTAATGTGGAGGTCAGGTGAGGACAGAAGTGATTTCAGCCCACCAACACTCGCTGCCATGACAAGCAAACGAAGGACTGCATGATATCAGAGGGCAGTCAGTGGCACTGGTACTGTTCCACAGCATAGACCAGCACCTTCAGACCAGTAGGGGAAGAAAGTTATGGAATAAGACACGCTGTCCCCCAGTACATGGTGAATACATTGTAATGAATTGTAAAAAAAACCTTTTGTTGCTTAAATCAGAAAGGCTGCCTCCATTGTCATGCCTGCCACTTGATGCTAAGTACCTGACATATGACCCCAGGGACTCAGCAAGCTTTGGTGTAAAGTTAAATTTTCAGCTGAAAAAATTGTGCACATTCTAAGTGCTAAGTTTCAAGTTGAGCTGCATGTTCATCATGGCAGTGGTAGGCCAGTGGTTGGCTGAAACAACTTCTATCCGCATCTGACATTCATATAACCGCGCTTTCCAGTTTAGGTTAGTAAAGGGCAGGAGTAGCAAGCTAGATCTCAGGATGATGGAGGCCTATTGTAGTAGGCTAACTGTCCCCTGACTGAAATGAGTAGCACAATCTTAGTGCCGAACTTAGGGGCGCTCTTCATCCATGGGGCCCAGTTCCTTACTAGGCAGCTGCAATGTGGAGAGCAGATTTTGTATTGAGATTACTGCATTGCATTATTTATAATTCCACTTGTAACACGATCTTTAGCCATTCAAGATATCTTTATGAACTGTGTATGTTTTCTATTTATGGTTCATGTGTTGACTAAAACTTCTAAGTTGTATTCCAGCCCCTGTAACATATTCCAAGCCAGTAATTGCTGTATGTTACTGTCCACTTCAGATTCAGAAATAAAAATATTTAAACCCAAGTATCAATCATATGACATTATTATCCATGTATCCCTAGTCAAATAGAAATCAGTGGGAGTCGGGGGGGGGGGTAAGCTTTCTACTGCTTGGGGTCATCTGCAACAAAAAGAGCATTGTGTTTGTCGGAAGGCAATTGTTGCATGTGTTCCTAGAGATCTTTTGTTCAACTATCTTTAGCTTATAAAAGATCACTCCATCATAAGGTCAAAAGTGGACAGCTCACTGACATTAGCATAGCATTCTCTTTCATTGGCAATTCGTCAAATAATGGAGCAGTCCATGCCTGCATGTTGCAAGGCATGGACAACATCTAGGCTTCAGTTATTAAGTGACAAGGTTTGTGCCACACAAGTGCCAGGCAGTGATCACTTCCAACAAGCGGGAAGCTACAATCCCTTGAAATGAAAATACCATTACATAAAACTCCCGCCATCAACATCTTGAGAATCATCACTTTCCAGAAATTCAACTGGACCACCACACTAATGCCATTCGTACAGCAGTTTGGAGGTTGGGTGGTCTGCAGCGACTGACTCACTTGCTGCTTCACCAAAGTCTCTCCAGCACCTTCAAGACATGAGCGAGGAATGCGTTGGAACATTTTCAACTTGACTGGATCGGTGCAACTGCAACAAAATTCTCAACAGCCAGAATCTTATCACAGTTCAGGCTGGTGGGATTTTCCCATCCTGCTGCAGAGAATGGAGATTTGGCTGGCTGCCAAATTCTCCGACCTCGCTGCAGTGGGAGCATGGCGTGAACTGCAGGTAAGATCACGCCCAAGAATTTTGGCACCAGATAAATCAATCTACTTGATCATTCACTATCTTAAAGATTCACTTCCTCACCACTGACTGCAGTGTGCACTTTTTACAAGGTGCATTGCACCAACTCGGCAAAGCCCCTGAAATCCATGATTCCACCACTTAGAAGAACAAGGGCAGCATAATTGCTGAGTGAAAATCCTTCATAATTGCTGGGTAAAAATCATGGAAGCCTCTCTGTAACGATATTTTGCGAGTATCTTCACCACATAGACTGCGATAGTTTAATATCCCTTCTCAGAAGTAACCAGAGATGGGTGATAAATGACAGTCTTCATTTATCAGTGATGCCCATGCCCTAAAGAATGATTTTGAAACAAAATCATTTGAGTTAGGCTGATCCAACACCCGAATACCAGGCTGCATGCCATGCTTGCTCCCTTAAGTCCCATTCACTGTTAATCTGTTTGATCACATTCCCTGGTGCCACAACCCCAATTTCATTCTTTTTATAGTATGTGTTATATAACAATATTAAAATTCCATTTAATACTATGAACTTTTTATAGCAATCTTAGTTTAAAATTTATAATAAAATGCAAAATGGTATAATTTACTCATCTGAGTGTTCGGCCAGTATTTACCATAGTTTATGACATCAACTGAAGAGCTTTGCATGTTATAATCTTTAATCCTTTGTGCACACATTCTACAACAACAATATTCTCTGCACATCAGCTTCCTTATATCATTAGAAATATATTTTGTGTTTATATGTTTTATTGCACTTTACAGATGAACATTTGGAAGTGTAAGTCATTTTAATGTAAGCGGAATGCAAAATAAGGGACAAAACAGTTCCTTTGCAACTGAGGAAATCACAAGACAACCTCTGATTTATGGCAAATGCTGTACATATTTTTGTCCTTCATATGTATATATATACACATATATTATAAAACTCACATGTTTAATTAGCATACAGGAGATATGGCTGCCATAAGATGTGACAGAGAGATTTATTCCCAACCTGAGTCTCCCCTGAGTAAGAACTCTGCACTGTTGTGGGTTTGCCACCTAGCAACCTGAGCGAGGCCTGCCAAAATGCATCACCCTCATGACCAGTGAATGAGGCAATAAGACAGTCCTGGGACTAACTCTCACAAGCATCTGGTCACAAAACAGGCAACTTAATCACAAAGCTCCTTCAGCCGTTCATTTAATTTATTATGGATTTCTATGGAGAGTCTATAAAGAAGGATACAGCTTCTTCAGATACAACACTTTTCCTTTTAATACAGGAAACAGAATGGCAGAATTAGAGGCCTTCTGACATAAGTAGCACAGTCAGTACTTTCAGCTCTTCAATACCATTAGTGACCCATATCTGAAGAGTATTGACATATCTGTTTTGACAGCAAAAACTACTAACCCTTCCCCCATGTGCTCGAACATAGGATCAGGATGGAGAAAATAGCACAGCAGCATTTCTATCCTCCAGCAGAATAGATTCTCAATTTCTGAGCTGTGAAACTAGTGCAGTGTTTGACAGAACAAATCCATTATTAAAAGTGTCTCCTTATCACACAGCTGGTCAAAGATACAATGTCTGCATTTCTTTCTTTTTTCTTCAGTCTAACATCATTTCTGCAGAACAGCTGTAAAACAAAGAATTAAGTTAGTATGGCCTGAAGCACACCACACTCCTAAGGGAAATTTGTGTTGCTACAGCATAACAATTTACTAAGAGAAATGCAATGCGCTGCCCTGTGATTTTAATACAGTTAGTTTTCTTAATTCAAAACTGCAACTGTTGTCGCAGGAAATGCGCTCATTTAGTGTAGCTTGCTGACACAAAATTAGGGAAATTGTAATGTCTCTATTATAGCTAAAATGGACACAGCAGTCTCCCCTCCTCCCACAGCTCCCCCCCACCAAATCTTTCTCATTGCTCTCCCGACAGAACCATAAGGTATAAACCCATAGGTTCCTCACCTAAATAGCCAATACAATAAGTGTCACTGGGCAATTTGACCATGGATGACATCACAATCAAGCTTGATTTTATTATTTGATATCGACACTTATGCACTTTCAGCTGATTTCGCTTGATAATAATTAGAAACAAGAAGTCTAGCCGCTTTTTTGCATTCCTAACTTGGAGGTGTTAATTCCAGTCATAACATTCTTAGTGCTGCTTAGCTTATGATCTCACAGCCAATCCTTATTTCATCTATAGCCTTAACCTCTGTTTCTCTGTTGCAAACTTTCTTATCTCTCAGTTCTATCAATGTGACTGTGGTCAGCATATGTCTCGGATTTTTTCTTGCTCCTTCTAAGCTGCAAACAAGACATCTTCCTTGCTCTTCCAAGATTAATTTCACCATTACCTACGTAAATGTTTCTCCCCAATACCTCAAAACAATTTTTGACATCTCCAATTAATCTAGAACTGTTCAAGCTCAATCGTGATTGTTCCTTTGCAATTTATCTTATCCTCTGCTCTCTTCAACATTCGTGGTTTCCTGTACTGAACCTGTGCTTTCTTTGATGTATGGGCGGAACTGTGGCACAGTGGTTAGCACTGCTGACTTACGGCACCAAGTACCCGGATTCGATTCTCGACTTGGGTCACTGTCTATGTGGAGTCTGCAAGTTGTCTGTGTGGGTTTCCTCAGGATGTTCTGGTTTCCTCCCACAGTCCAAAAGACATGCTAGTTAGGGCTATTGGCAATTCTAAATTCTCTATGCATCAAAACAGGCACCGGAGTGTGGCAACTAGGGGATTTTCACAGTAACTTCATTGCAGTGTTAATATAAGCCTATTTGTGTTTAAAAAAAACCAAAACGAGTAATTTTAAACAATTGTAAGATCTATTTGCCTTTCTTTCTCTTGCATTATCTTCTATGGTTGGTATGGCTCCAATTTAAAATTTAAATTGCTGAACGGAACATTATCCTCTTTGAAACTTCAATTAAAGGGCCTGATTTTACTATTTTGAGTCTAAGAGCCGAATCTGGGCGTGAAATAGATCCGGGCCTGGAATCCTCTTTCCAGCGCGCCCATACGTGTTTTGCCGGCTCTGGTCCGATTCGCGCTGTGGGCGGGGCTTAGCGCTGCCGGAACGATCGGAGCTCTGAACTGCGCATGAGCAGTTCGAAAAAAATCTGAAGCAGCGCGCCCGGGCGGGAAAGAAAAAAGCAGCAGAGAGAGCGGCTCTCTGACACAGACGATCGGGGGGGTGGGAGGGGAGGGGGTGTGACCGAACATCCCCTGGGGGGGGGCGGGGGAGGAGAGGGGGTGTGACGTATCATCCTCTGGGGGGGGGGGGGGGGGGGTTCCGCTGCCACTCTGTGGCCGATCGGTGGGGAGGGAGGGGGCAGAGGGTTCCGCTGAGGTGAATAATGACTGTCGTGGTATTTGAAGTATGCGGCCACTCCGGAGAGGAGGGATTCGTTCCTCTGGTGGGGAGGAGGGATCGGCCGCAGAGTGGCAGCAGAACCCCCTGTCCCCTCCCTCCCCACCGATCGGCCGCAGAGTGGCAGCGGCAGCCCCCCCAGAGGATGATACGTTACACCCCCTCTCCTCCCCCCCCCCCTCCCCCCCCCCCAGGGGATGATCGGTCACACCCCCCCCTCCCCTCCCACCCCCCCTCCCCCCCAGAGGATGATACGTCACACCCCCTCTCCTCCTCCCACCCCCCTCTTCCCCACAGAGGAGGAGCTGGGTCAGAGAGCCGTTGCAGTCTCTGACCCCACTCTTCGGAGGCTGCAGCGGCGACTTCGGATTTTTATTTGGCAGGTCGATTAGAGCGTGGATCGGCATCGGACCAGAAGACGGTAAAGTGGGATTTGGCGGTAGAGTTGGGCGCGCGGTTCATTAAGTCGATTTAAATGCATGCAAATGCATTTTGGGCCGCCTGATTGGACCCGCGCCCGAATCAGGTGTCGGTAAAGCCGTGATCTGCTCGGAATCGGGTGCAGATCGCGGTATAGGCCCGACGCCCAACTTTACCGTAATTTTGTGCCCGAAAACGGGCGTGAAGTTTTGGTAAAATCGGGCCCAAAGAGTGTGATGCGCGATTAAATCACTCGGGAGGCTGGATTGTACCCGGGAAATAAAGGCTTTTATTACTAACAAGAATGGAGCATACTATATACAATACAATTCCAGACTAAAGGGTCACCAGGCAGTGCAGTGACCTTTATACTCCTCCAGGTAGGCGGAGCCAACTGGAGTGTACCACAGAACAATATCAACAGGTAGAACACCCCAACCCTAACCCCAACAGTGACAACAGTAACATATCTACAAGTACCCATAGTGCTGACCATCTATGGTTCAGTACTCATAGTGGTAACCAACTATGGTTCACCACAGAGTGCAAGTGGGCAGCCGGATAGTTTTTGTATATGTTGTGCCCATCAAGCTGGAGCATGTCAGTATTGAGGAATGACACAACTTTCCATTTTAAACCCAGTGTCAGCATCAAGCACTGCCAAGTTAGATAAGAGTAAAAAACCTATCCATATCTGCACTATCCCAAACACAGCCCAAGGAGGAGATGGTCTCACTTATTGTGATCTTATTAAGGATTTCTTCTCGCTTGCAACAGGATTGTGAATGCTCAAACCCATTTTGCTTTGGAGCCTTAGGACTAGTGGATATTTTCACCTGATAAGCACGGGCAGTATTTGAACCGAAGTTTCAGAAACTTAAAGATTTTGTCCTAATCCCCTTCATCAACCAGGCCCTCCAGAAGATATCTCAGTAATATTAATCCAGTTTTTTTAAACATCGCATACAATGGGCTGTGTTTCCTGAAATTATGGGACTGGTGTACACCACTATTATGATGCAGAAATTCTAGGGATTCACGGCATGGTAGAAGTAATGGCATGTAATGGGAGTGGCTGATGAACTTGGTTAGAACAAAGAACAAAGAAAAGTACAGCACAGGAACAGGCCTTTCAGCCCTCCAAGCCTGCGTTGAAGATGATGCCCTAGCTAAACTAAAATAAACCTTCTGCTCTTACTCAGTCTATATCCCTTTATTCCCTCCCTATTCATGCCTCTTACAAGTTGCTAATGTGCCTGCTTCCACCACCTCCTCTGGCAGCACGTTCGAGGCACCCACCACTCTCTCCCCCGCACATCTCCGTTAAACTTTTCTCCTCTCACCTCAAACCTGTATGTACCCTTTGTAATTGACACTTCCACCCTTGGGAAAAACCTCTGACTACCCACTCTGTCTATGCCTCCTTATTTTGCAGACCTCTATCAGGTCTCCCCTCAGCCTCCATCTTTCCAGTGAAAACAATCCTAGTTTATTCAACCTCTTCTCATAGTTACCACCCTCGAGGCCAGGCAACATCCTGGTGAACTTTCCTTACACTATCTTGAAAGCTTCCATGTCCTTCTGGTAGTGTGGTGACCAGAACTGCACACAATATTCTAAATGCAGCCTAACCAAGGTTTTATATAGCTGCAACATAATTTCCCAACTCTTGTACTCAATGCCCCGGCTGATGAAGGCAAACATTCCATATGCCTTCTTAATCACCTTGACCATCTGTGTTGCCACTTTTAGAGAACAGTGGACCTGCACGCCCAGATCCCTCTGTATGTTAATGTTCCTAAGGGTTCTGCCATTTACAGTATAATTCACACCTAAATTTGATCCTCCAAAATGCATCACCTCGCATTTGTCCAGATTAAACTCCATCTGCCACTTCTGTGCCCAAGTCTCCCATCTACCAGATCCTGTTGTGTCCTCTGACAATCCCTAGCATTATCAACAACTCCACCAATCTTCATGTCAACGCAAACTCACTAATCAGACCACCCACATTTTCCTCCAGATCCTTTATATATACGACAAACAGCAGAGGTCCCAGCACTGATCCCTGCAGAACACCACTAGTTCTCTATTCTGAAAAATACCCTTCCACCGCAACTCTATCTTCTATAACCAAGCCAGTTCTGTATTTATCTAGCCAGCCCACCCCGAATCCCATGTGAATTTCATCAAAGACATTCACCATAACTCTGTCTAGATCTATGGCAATTCTGAATTTGTCATTGATTTACATCAGGCAGGCTGGGGTAGAGGGAGATGGCAGGGTTACCAAAGATATTTAAAGACCTAGGGTCTCAGTGGGGCCTTGCAAGCATTCAGGAAATTATGGTGAGTACTAAACGGTGGTGGCAGGTAACAGAATGGTACTGCTGAGCTCAGAATCAGTAAAGCTATTGCTCAGCGGGTTGCCGATATCTGGAGATTGGCTTCATCTTAGAATAAACTTAAAGTTCAAAGTTGTCTTCACCTGAATCAAGTCCTTGAGGTTACCATTTTTACCGACTTCTATGCAAATGAATGACTGCTCGGCTGATGTTCAAACTTTAACAGAATGACAGTCACATTCTTTTGAAACAGATTACCGTACTAGCTCCATACAGCACAGTGGCACAGTGGTTAGCACTGCTGCCTCACAGCGCCAGGGACCTGGGTTTGATTCCCGGTATGGGTCACTGTCTGTATTGAGTTTGTACGTTCTCCATGTGTCTGCGTGGGTTTCCTCTGTGTGCTCTGGTTTCCTCCCACAGTCCAAAAGATGTGCTGGTCAGGTGCATTGGTCATGCTAAATTCTCCCTCAGTGTACCCGAACAGGCGCCGGAGTGTGGCGACTAGGGAATTTTCACAGTAAATTCATTGCAGTGTTAATGTAAGGCTACTTGTGACACTAATAAGTAAACCTTTAAACTATTGGACAGACTGAGCATATGGACCTGATATTCACAGGAGGGTAAGAAAGGTGTGGGTCAGACTGAAAATGGTCAAAGAATATGGCAAGGACAGGAATGTTAAGGTGCTGCTGCTCATTTCCCTTAACTGTTTAGCATCTGGCTAAAATGGAGGTCGATGGGTGGGAGGTAATTCCAGCAACTGGAGGTCCCAGCTCAGGATCCTTGGGAAGAGGTTTCCTGACCATTCAAGAGCAGGGGGAGAGACCATGATCATGAGGGCTTGGGGAGATTGGCAACCAGGGCTGGAGGTGAGGTGAGGAGGTTGGTGATTGCCATTGGGGAGGTTGAAAACTCCTGGAGGGATCGGGAGAATGTTCCTGCTCCTCCAGACCCATGAGGAGTGCTGAGAACGGCACTTATCTTTCCGAGATGGAAACTCTGACCCCATTGCCCTGTGAAATGTGAGAAGCAACAGTTAATTTTAAATTGGTTCCCAATTACAGTTCAGTGACCGATTGAAATAGGACATTTATGATGTGACCCATCATGATGCTCCAATATCTGCCAGCATTTGGGGTTATATTCCTGTATCTCACTTTTTACCCTGTTCCAACTCTCCACTGCCCAACATAAGGGGTGGGGATAATGCCATGACCTATAAATTATTTTTAAATTGGTGCCAGTGATAGAAATGCAGATATCTATTTTGCATGTACCTGCATAGTTAGGCCCTATTCAAAGTATCTCACCTGTACATAAGATCTAGATTCTATTAAACCAGTTCCCAATCCGTAAGAGATTTATTATGGTACAATTTCTTTGCAGTTTACCACAGCCTGCCTTTAAAATATGATTGACTTTAATTAACTACGCACGTGCGCAACATTGTCATCAGTACACTGGGTGAAATCAATACTTTGGGAACGATTCTCCCAAAAGTGCTGAATTGCCGAGAAAATTGGTGTAAATCACGACTGTTTTTTCAGTGCAGATTCAGACCCGAATCTCCCCGCTCTGTGCAATGCAGAGGTCACAATTGTGAATCTCATTGGAAGCTTGGGGGGGGGGGGTCGGGGCCTATTCGCGTCGGAGTCTGACAGCTCCGGAACTCTGCACATGCGCAGTGGCCCCGATCTGTCAGATCGCACTTTGCTGGCCAGCTCGATCGCTGGGCAACCCGGGACCGCCGCAGTGCTACCCCTCCATCCCCTCCCACGGCCCGATCGCAGCCCCCACAAGCATTCCCAGCCCAGCCCCAATCCCCACCCATCCCGGAGCACCCTGATGTCCAGCACCCCCTCCCCCCCTCCCAGCAGTGGCAATCCCGCCCCCCCCCCCCCCCCAGCAGATCTCACCCATGGGAGGCAGGCCCCACCGCCCCCACAGAGGCAGACCCCCCCACCCCCGGCAGACTACCACCCCAGCCTGCCCCGACTGCTGGCCTCTTTCCAGCCCCGACTGATCCCAATGCAGAGTGGCAGCGTAACCCCCCCACCCCACCAATCACCCCTGAGACCCTGCTCACAATAGGCCCTGCCCCTCCCCATAGGGCCCCACATTCTTGTCCCCTTAAGTCTCACCCCCTTGCCCCCTAGGCCCTGATCCCTTGGCCCCACCCCTTGGCACTGCCCGATGCCCAATGGGCAGTGCTAAGGCACCCCTTGGGCATAGGCACTTTGCATCTTGGGCAGTGCCAGGGGCACAGGCTGGCACTGGCCAGGTGCCAATGCCCAGGGGGCACCACCGCCCCCACCGCCTGACCACCTGGGGCCCTGATTGCCACTCCTTCAGTCCGGCGGGGTCTCCCACTAGTTCCCCGAATGTGGGGAGCTACTCTAAACCCCGCCGGAATGAAGTACTCCTGGTGGGGTGGGAGATGCTATCAGGCCCGTGCAAGTTCCGTGCCGGGCCCAATAATCACATTTAAAATACATAAAACCAGATTTAAATGACTTATCTCTCTTCCTGCCGGTTTCCAGGGTGGTCCCAACTGCGCCTGTTCTCCGGCTGTGGGAGACGCACATGCGTCGGGAACGCATGCGTAAATCCCGCAAAATGTCCGACACGCAATTCTCCCATTGTGACGCGCACATTTTTTGGTGTGTCGGGATGGGAGAATCGCCCCCTTTATTTCTACCAATCTATTTAAGATTAATTTATATTAATCAGATTAGGTAAAATGATTTAAAAATGTAGACAGAAAAGCACACAGTTTTAATTTGTTTAGCCCTTTTTGCTTTGATGAAAATATTAACTTATGCTGTTCTGTGAATGGTCCGAGCACTATGGGTGTACATTGAATATTTACTGTGATTCTTCTGACTCACTATTCTGCTTCCTATGGTGTGTTTGAAAGAGCTTTCTGGCACATTCTGACATAAATCCCACAGTGGACGATCAGGTAGTGTGGGGCCGAAAGACTGGCATTCAAAGCACCATCCTTGGACAGTCGTCCAAAGAAACAAAAGTCCAGACAAGCTAACTATGTATGGTCTATATTGCGGTCAGAGTGTGACTAATGGTAATATTGAAGACTCTAAATAGTGCAGTTTTGCGACACAGCTAAAGTAACCTCTCATCATATAGACACTGGGGAACTGGGTTAATTTTAATACTGGTGTCTTAGCCACAGCCGAGCCTCCCGCAATCAGATTAGTATGAATATTGATATTGAGTTCTCAGTGAAATCATTTTGTTCGATTAGTGACTGTCCTGGTTTTCTGAGATTCAAAGATACCTTGGAAAGTGGTTATTGAGCCTTTGGGCGCAGCATTGCAATCGTCAGGCGTTAAGCATTGCAAGCAAACATTTATTAACGATTGTATCACACGCTTAACAAATTAGTATTCTGTTTCTACAAAGAAAGAATTTGATTTGAGAATTTATCACGGGTTTGAGTCCCAATTATACTCAATATCATGAAATGCTTTAGCAGCAACTTAATAGAAATTTTGCCGCACTCATTGTATGTTAATATTGAATACTTACCGCCTCCGGTCAAAATGCAGAGATATCAATCCAAGGTCACACAGCAATTAAATTAAACACTACTTGCTGAATAAACTTCTTTTTTTTTTAACTACATTTTTGTTTCATTGGCCCATTCAATAGGGATTGTACGATGGTCAGCTTTCTGATGACTTTTGATTATGAAATAATGTAATTCTATTGCTGACCAACACAGAATATCAGGGTGTGTGAGCACATTAGGGTTTCACCATTTATTATTAAATAGCTATGCAAAGCAATAAGCTTTATTCTGATGAGAAGTGCACATTTTACACTCTCCTACTTGTTGGTTGATGCATTTAAAAAAATATATTACTGAGGAAGCAGAGCAAAATGCCCTGTGCAGGACACTATTGAGGTTGAACATGCAAGGTGGGGTGAATCAGGAAGTAGCGATTAAACTGGTGCTGATTTGGAGTTTTAAATAATCGTAAAGAGATTGCAGGAAGGAGGAAAGACGGTACAAGAGTTTCAAAGAATTTAATGCAATGGGAAGGAATTAACTAAGGTAGAAAACTATGCATCTTGACATATTAGACGCATTTGATAGAATGAAGAATTGAACAGGAAAGCAACAGTTGCCTGATGATATTTTCTTTTTAAAGTTAAAAAGTTTATCCATTCACCACAAGTAAGGTTTACATTAACACTGCAATGAAGTTACCGTGAAATTCCCCTAGTCGCCACCGTCTGGCACCTGTTCAGGTTAATGCATCTAACCAGCACGCCTTTCAGATTGTGGGAAGAAACCAGAGCACCCGGAGGAAACCCATATAGACATAGGGAGAAAGTGCAAATTCAACATAGACAGTGACCCAAGCCAGGGATCGAACCCGGGTCTCTGGCACTGTGAAGCATCAGTGCTAACCACTGTGCTACCGTACCACTTACCTTTGCAAGCTTGATTCGAATCAGGCCATGATAGAATGAAAGTTTTCTCTCTACATAAGGCAGCAAAGGTATTAACTAAAGAGGTTTGGACAGCCTCAATCTAGAGTGGTGTGATGGCTGGCTTTTGGGTTTTACAACCAGGGAGGTCCAGGTTTTTAAACCCTCATCAGCAAAAGATTTCCAACAATGGACTCACCATAACTGAGCCCAAATGTACCTAGCCAAATGGATACTGACATTACTGGAACATTGAATAGGCACATTGAGTCAGCCTCGGGGATGGCAAAAGAATGGGTTATGTGTGAGGAAGAAAAAAAAACACATTGGTGCTTGTGAAGGTTGGACCCGAGGTAATTTTTTGCTCCATGTTCACATAGTGTAGGTCTCTTGTAGGTCTTAATTTTCACACTCGGTTCTCCATTCCATAGAACTGATAGGCTGGAATTCTCCCAAAAACATTCTCCCAAAAAAATTTCTAAGTGTTGAATTTGCATAAAAACTGGAGTAAATCCCATTGTTTTTTGGTGGGATTTTCAAAATGAATCTCCCACACTCTGAGCACTGCAGAATGCCCTAGCGAGATTCACGTTGATAATCCCGGGGGGGGGGGGGGGGCGGGGGGGGGGGGGGTGGGGGGAGGGGGGTGGGGGGGGGCGGCGCTATTCTTGCCGGAAAGGCCGGCAGCATAGTGCTGAGCAGCCCATTGCGCCTGCGCCAATATGTCAGTGCGAAGATCGGCGGAAGCGCAATAGCCCTGCACTGCCAGTCTCCCGACCGCTAGCGGCACGGTAGCACAGTGGTTAGCACGACTGCTTCATAGCTCCAGGGACCTGGGTTCGATTCCTGGCTCGGGTCACTGTCTGTGCGGAGTTTGCACATTCTCCCCGTGTCTGCATGGATTTCCTCCAGGTGCTCCGGTTTCCTCCCACAGTCCAAAGATGTGCGGGTTAGGTTGATTGGCCAAACTCAATTGTCCCTTAGTGTCGAGGGATTAGCGGGTAAATATGAGGGTTAGAGGGATTAGTGGGTAAAATATGTAGGGATAGGGCGTGGGTGGGATTGTTGTCGGTGCAGACTCGATGGGCCGAATGGCCTCTTTCTGCAAAGTAGGGTTTCTGTGGTTCTATCTATGGTTAGCGAGTCCAATCGCTGACCAGCCCCGTGACCTTGCAATGCTGTCCCTCCAACTCCCCCCCACCCTCCCTGGATCACTGGACTCTCTGATGTCTCTGGGCAATCTTCATTCTTAACCCCCACCCACCCTGCAGCCCCCTCACCCCACTCCGATTACCACATTCCCTCCCCCTGCCACTGATCCCTGTGCAGAGTGGCAGCAGGATGCCTCACCCCCACCAGTCTTCCCCCACATAGGTTCTGCCCCCTCTGGCCCCACCCCCTTGGGCATTACCTGATGCTCAGTGGGCAGTGCCAAGGCGACCCTTGGGCATTGCCAATTTTCCCCTTGGGCAGTGCCAGGGGCCAGGCTGGCAATGCCCAGGGGCACACCACCTTATAGCAGAGCTCCTGGGGGTCCTTCTTGGCCTCCCTTCACTCCAGTGGGGTTGGGCTGCCAGTTTCCCATTAGTGGGGAGCTGCTGTAAATCACACTGGAGTGAACCACTACTAGCAGGAGGGGGATGGGGTGCAGCAGGGAGGTGAGCACGGGTTTCCAGCGCAGAGCTGATGTCACCGGAAATTGGGGCCCTGGAGATACGCGGAGGTCGTGGCACCCAGCAGAATGACTGCTAAATAGCCTCTGCTGATATCTCCTGGCCAGCTGCGCTGGAGAATCGCCTCTACTGTTGGCAGATAGGGCAGTAAAATGTAAAAATGACTAAAAGTGTAAGTAAGGCAAAACAATCTTTTGAACTTAAAACATCCATTATTTTATAAGAATACAACGTTGTTAAGGATATTTATTAAGTTATTGAGTGATGATGCAAGTTGTTTTATTTTATATATAAAATAATGAGGGGCATAGACAAGGTAGATAGTCAATATATTTTCCCAAAGGTAGGGGAGTCTAAAACTGGAGGGCATAGGTTTAAGGTGAGAGGGGAGAGATACAAAAGTGCCCAGAGGAGCATTTTTTTCACACAGAGGGTGGTGAGTGTCTGGAACAAGCTGCCAGAGGTAGTAGTAGAGGCGGGTACAATTTTGTCTTTTAAAATGCATTTAGATTGATACATGGGTACGATGGGTATAGAGGGATATGGGCCAAATGCGGGCAATTGGGATTAGCTTAGGGGTTTTAAAAAGGGCGGCATGGACAAGTTGGACCAAAGGGCCTGTTTCCATGCTGTAAACCTCTATGACTCTATGACACATAAATTTGTGCCTTGCCAAGGTGAATGATGCTCGTGCTAATCATTGCAGGTCCCCTATATCTGCATCAATCCCTTTTACTGAAGAGCATGGTTAGATGTATAGTAAAGCTTCCTGTACTTTTCCCAACAATATTTTTCAGGCAAGCATCTCCCACTGAATGTGTGTGGTATATTTTCATCTGCCACTCAAGTGACTTTTACGAGTGGGATTGCTTAATAAGGGACTGATAGCTTCTTGTGAGTGGATTGAGGCTGCTGAACCTTATTTAACATGCACCCCTGCACTCAGCAATTGGAAGAGATCATATCCCATCAGTCTGGGCTGGATTGGAAAAATAAGGACGATGCTAAACTTATCTCCTGCCCTCTAAATATAATTATTCCTAATAAGTCACAGTAAGAGCAATCCAGCAAACTGTTTAAATGGTTGAGGATGCAAAACTTGAAGGTTTTGCACTCTATCTAATGTCTGCTTTCTTCTACTGAAGAAAAATAAGCAGTCAATGTTTACTTTGTCAACCTTTGACATGCCAACATTCGAGATACAGTTGAGAACAGCAGTAGACCATACAATGTACATGATCTTGCTTCCCTTCTTATTTCTGAATTTCAGCTTATTTTTTAAAAAGTTTGAAATTCCACTCCATTGTCCCAAACATGATGAAAGTGCATTATAAATAATGTTCCTCCTATGACATAAAAACATTTGTGAAGTGAAATATCAATTTTCATTCTCCGTGGTAGTGCAGTTATAGCCCCCATTGAGACCAGTAAACCCAGGACACAATGATAAATGTAGAATCCTTCCAAAGTTGTTAGTTTAACACAAACCTTTTCTGTTGTAAGAACAAAACTAAAGTTCAGCCAGACTAATACTTGTGAGAAACATGAGTTCTTGAATGGCATTTAAAGGTGCACTGACATCATGATAAACTGGCAACAAAAATTGGCTTGATGTAGAAAATAGACAAAATCCCAATCATGTCATACATAAGTTAAAATAAATTAATTAGTCACAAGTAGGCTTACATTCACACTGCAATGAAGTTACTGTGAAAATCCCCGATAAAATCCACACTCCAGCACCTGTTCGGGTACACTGAGCGACAATTTAGCATGGACAATGCAACAAACCAGCACGTCTTTGGACTGTGGGAGGAAACCAGAGCACCCGGAGGAAACCCACGCAGACACAAGGAAGGTGTGCAAACTCCACACAGACAGTGACCCAACCCGGGAATTGAACCTGAGTCCCTGGAGCTGTGAGGCAGCAGTGCTAACCACTGTGCCACCGTGCCACCACAGTGTGATTGAGTGATGTATCACTCAACACGTTATTTTTGGTTTCCCCATTTTATGGCCAGGATTCTCTGACCTCGTTCGCCTTGCCACCACTGCCAGTGAGAATGCAGAACTTGGCGCTCAGCCAAAACTCCATTCACTGCAGCGGGGCCAGAGAATCCCCAACCGTGGGTGAGGTCGGAGAATTCCAACCCATTCCTGGGTTTGTTGTTGATTAATTTATAGATATTGCTTTTTGTGATTCACAAACAACACCATGTCACTATCAGGATGGTAGAGGTTGAACTAGCAGTATCTTGGTCTTTTACGGTTTAGCAATTCCTACCATGCTCCTCTGATTTGCGGGTGTTTGTAAATTGGATCACTTCTCAAGAGTGAGGGAGTTTTTGATGGATTCTCCCACGCTCCCTTCGTAAGTTTGTTGGATTTCCCAAGGAAACTTTGTAGAGGAAAATGTTTAGATACTTAATGTAATTTCTTCAGGGTTCCTCCAATCTACTGCTCAAGATATGGGTAGGATTGGAAGAACACATGTAGAAATTCCAGATAATTGTCTTTTTTAGATTCATTTGAAAGGGCATCAGGTTAGGCCTGACTACTAACTATTTAGGAACATGAATGACATTACTATGGTATTCTTGTGAGGAAAGGGATTTACTTTGGCTTTGCTGCCAGTGTAAGTTCCTCATCTGAGCCTGTAACTGAAGGATGAAGAAGATGATTTTATTCAGCACCAACAGAAAGAACAATGGTATTTCTTGGAGCGTAAACTTCAACTCTGACTGATTTGGGGTAGTTCTGGGCTCTAATTTCTATGTATTTCTATACAAGTCTTTGAGTAGAGGAGAAAATCAAGACTGCCATCTTTTAAAGTTAATCAATTAATTCCAGCACCTTAATATTAAGAGTATTTGAGTGCTTCCCACAATGGTTTGGTAAGTGTTAATTTGCTTGGGATGGTAACCAATTACATGGATTAACAAGGTCCCAGGTTGGATCCACTATCTCCCTACCATTAGATGCTCACAGCTGGAGCAGCACTGGTGAGGACAACCATCACTCTCGGTTCCCACTCATGACAGAGTTAAGTGACCTTTGGTGCAACGTGCGTGCAAGTAAGTCATTGAGTCCATGCTGGCACAACACTTGGCTCAGTCATATCAGCTAATGGCGCTTTATAGGTGGCATGGTGGCACACTGGTTAGCACTATTGCCTCACAACGCCAGGGACCGGGGTTCGATTCCCAGCTTGGGTCACTGCCTGTGTGGAGTTTGCACGTTCTCCCCCTGTCTGCGTGGGTTTCCTCCGAGTGCTCTGGTTTCCTCCCACAGTCTGAAAGACGTGCTGGTTAGGTGCATTGACCCGAACAGGCGCCGGAGTGTGACGACTAGCGGAATTTCACAGTAACTTCATTGCAGTGTTAATGTTAGCCTTACTTGTGACTAATGAATAAACTTTACTTTTATTTTATTTGTTCGGTTTTATTTTACATTATGGCCAGTTAAGTGAGATACTGGAACAGTTTGGAACAGACTGTAGAACAGTCATCTACAGAGTGAACAAGTAGCTCAAAGAAAGGCCAGGTGAAAAAAAAAAAGATTTTTTCTATTCATTCGTGGGACATGGGCATCGCTGGCTGCCAGCATTTATTGCCCCATCCCTAGCTGTCCTTGTCCTGGCGGCAATTGAGAGTCAACCATATTGCTGTGGCTCTGGAGTCACATGTAGGCCAGACCAGGTAAGGACAACAGATTTCCTTCCCTAAAGGACATTAGTGAACTAGGTGGGGTTTTTTTTGACAATGGTTCCACGGTCATCAGTAGATTCTTAATTCCAGATTTTTTTTACTGAATTCAAATTCCACCACCTGCCGTGGCAGAATTCGAAACCAAGTCCCCAGAACATTAGCTGCGTTTCTGGATTAATAGTCTAGTGATAATACCACTAGGCTATCGCCTCCCCATGTCCATGAATACAAGCCAAAATATTAATTTCTGTAGAATTTGTAATAGGACTATCTATTCTGTCTTAACAATTGTACAGCTAATTATTGCTTTCTGTGCAAATTTCAAGTAGAAATCTAATATTACTACAGCCAAAATTGAAAAATGAAGTGGTCTGTTGTGCTTGCTTTATTCTGAGAAATTATTTGGCAGACTTTGATAAATATCTGCTTTGAATTCGGCACCCAGTTTGATGAAGGACTCTTCTCCATGTTTTACCACTCCTGCTTCCACATGAAAAGGTCAAACATTAATTAAACAGCATTAAGTTCCATTTGAGATCTAATGGGAAGCTCCCAACTAAGGAGACTTTCATTGGAATCAGATAAGAGATAGAGGGGGAGAAAAAAACAAAATGTCAAAAGAACCTAGCAATTATTTTTTTTAAATGCATTCTCTAGCCATGGACAAATGATTAAGAATTACTGCAAATCCTCCATAAAAGTAAGGAGATGTGTGCATGATTGAATGTTCCCTTCAAAGATCCTGTCATCACATTTACATACTACATGCTGCTGACTAATTGAACCCTTTTGTAATTCTGTTCCTTCGATGCAGCTGCTCTCAAACCCACTTGAAGTCAGGGGCCTCCAGCCTTTCATTAACCGATGAAGAGAAAACAGCAAACACATGGACGGCTTAGGCGAGCATTACGGAGACTGGTGCGAGTACGAGGGAAACAGATGAAAGTCCAATAGGTTCTGGAACTCAAAAACGATCAAATAGTAGCACACCAGGTGTGGCCTTTAATGGACAAAGCCCTATTTCATTAGCAATGGGAATCACAGTTCAGCAGCTGCTGAAGCTAATTACCTGTCATGCACCAAATCACCTAAGTGATAAGCTGCCACAATTTCTGTAGATTCAGCGCTGGCTGGCACACCATTACTGTATGTACTGTTTGGTCAGACTTAGAAAGCAGGAGACGGCCTTTGAAGCTCAGTTAAAATCATCACTCTCGTATCTGCCGACAATCCGATTAATTCATGTCCAAATGTGTTGGGAGGGGGGGAGAGAACTTAAAATAGAATTTGTACCCCTCAACAACTGACTAAACTGAACTGCATTTCTAAAAAAGTTATCAATGATTAATTTGTCTGAACTGTATGTTCTGTCTGTATAAACCCTCCCTCTTCAGGTCAAAAGTAATTTCCCAGAAAATGTCATGCCACAGCCAACGTATACCAGACTTTCAAAGTTTCTGGTCCGAAACATTGCATTGCACCGAGTACAGGAAGCTTACACTAAAATAATTTGTTTTCAGCTTTGGACTGGGTTTGCTAAATTCTTTTGTCTATTTCCTCTTAATGGAACTACTTTAAAACAAGTGTTGTGTTAATGTGTCTTTTTGAAATTTGTTTTACATGTAATTAATACTACAACCATATTTACAGGCTTAAATCACATTTGCATTTTCAAAACGCAAACATTTATGGGCTAGATTTTCATCCTAGAGGCAGGTAGCAGGAGTCAGGAGATTTCCCAGCCAAATGTTAAGGCGGACTGGTTAAAATGGCTGCCACAAAGTTCAGACATTTAGTTCCAGTTGTAATAAAAAGAGTAAAACAAAAAACATCCCTTTAGCCCTCACCACTCACCCCTCCCCACGTGCCCCAGCCATGCTAATTCATACCCTTCCACCCACACTCCATGGCCCTTTATCCTCTCCATGGCAACCCACGGCAGGTCAATGCCCTTTCACACAGGCTACAGAAACAATGTACCCTACATAAGAGTGGCATGCATGGAAATGTTATGAAAACTGTCCATTGTTCCCAACCTTTTGTAAATAATTGCTTTTGCTACAGCCGTATAAAAGTGTCAATCATCCAAATCTTTAAAGTATCAGTAGCAGAAACAAAAAACACGACATGGATTTATCTTGTCCAAATAAACCTTGTGCAATTAGCAAAATAGATCCAAGAGAAAGTTGTCAATCCAGCAATCTTTTCTCATGGCCACAGCTGTTTCAACAACCTAATGGCTATCTGGACTCTCAGACAATAATGCATAATGAGCTTCTGGAAAATCTCAGAAAGATTGATATCATTAAGACTGAAGGCAAAGCTTTTTGATCTGGTTGCCAAACAAGTTCATGCCCAAAATAAGATCACAATAAGTAGAAATAAAGGCATTTTATGGTGACATAAAATGGTGACCTCCTTTTGAGGGCCTCAGTATCACAGATGCCAGTCTTCAGCCCATTCAGTTCATCCTACATGATGTCAAGAAATGGCTGAAGGCCCTGGATGCTGTAAAGACTATTGTCCCAATGATATTCTAGCAATAGTACTGAAGACTTATGTTCTAGAACCAGCTGTGCTCTTAGACAAGCTAATCCAGTACAGCTACAACACTAGCATCTAACCAGCAATGTGGAAAATTGTCCAGGTATATCCTATCCCACAAAACGCAAGACAAATCCAACTGGCCGATTCCTGCCCCATCAGTCTGTTCTCGATTATCAGCAAAGTAATGGAAAAAGGTCATTGACAGTACTATGAAGCGGCACTTAGTCAGAAATAGCCTGCTCACTGATACTCAATTCAGGCTCTGCCAGGGCCACTCAGTGCCTGACTTCATTTTAATTCAAAAATGGACATAAGATCTGAACTCACGAAGTGAGATGAGAGTGACTGCTCTTGACATCAAGGCAGCATTTGCCTAATGTGGTATCAAGGAGCCCGAGCAAAACTGGAGTCAATGGGAATCTGGGGAAAAATCTCCCCTGACTGGAGTCATACTTGGCACAAAGGAAGGTGGTTGTCATTGTTGGAGCTCAATCATTACAGTCCCAGGGCATCACTGTAGGAGTTACTCAGGGTAGTGTCCTAGAACCAATCACCTTCAGCTGCTTCAGCAGTAACTTTACCTCCATCCTGAGGTCAGAAGTGAGGATGTTGGCTGATGACTGCACAATGTTCTGCGCCATTGTTCTTTGTTCTCATTTGTGACTTCTCAGATACTGAAGCGGTCCGCACCCATATGCAGCAAGTTACGGACAACACTCAGGTTTGGTCTAACAAGTGGCAAGTAACATTCACACCACACAGGTGTCAGGTAATGACTATCTCCAACAAGAGAGAATTCAAAAATCTCCCCATGACATTACAACCATTGAATCCCCACATCCTGGGAGTTACCATTGACCAGAAACTGAACTGGATCAGCCACATAAATACTATGACCACAAGAGCAGGTTAAAAGCTGAGACTTCTGCAGAGAGTAACTCACTTCCTGACTCCACAGAACCTGTTCACTGTCTGCAATGTACAAGTCAGGAGTGTGATGGAATATTCTCCACTTGCCTGGAGGAGTGCAACTCCAACAACACTCCGGAAGCTTAACACCATCAGGTCAAAGCAGCCAGCTTGATTGGCACCTTCAACATCCACTTCCTCCACTATTGATGCACAGTGGTTATTAATGCATCCCATCTACAAGATCCACTGGAGCAATTCACCAAGGCTCTACCGAGAGCACCTTCCAAACCCGTGACCTCTACCATTTAAATGGACGAGGGCAGCAGAATCATGGGAACACTGCAACTGCAGGTTTGCTTCAAAACCATAAGCAATCTTTCACTGTCACTGAGTAAAAATCATGAAATCCCTCCCTAATAACACTGTGGGTATGCTTACACAACATGGACTGTAGTGGTTCAAGAAGGCAGCTCACCACTACATTCTCAAGAACAATTATGGATGGGCAATAAAAGCTGGCCTAGCCAGCGATGCCCAAATCCCAGGAAAGAACCTAAAAATAAATCCTGAAGTGTTATGATCAAGCAAAATCAACTGATGTAAGGCGACTTAAATGCCAAAATCGGTGAAGGAATATCAGGAATGTATGCTGGTCAATATGACCTTGGATTAAGAAATGAAAGAGGACAGAGATAGAATATTGTCAAGAACATGATCCAATGGTGGCAAACAGCTTCCTTAAGCAACAAACAAAAAGATTGTACACTTGGAGAAGTCCAGGTGATATGAAGAGAAATCAAATCGACTACGTCCTGAATTTTTCACCCAATTGGCCAGGCGACTTTTGCGTTTTACTTGCAACCTTGATCCAGGGCGCATGCACTTGGTGGGCCTGGGAGCAGACGTGAAACACATTCCTAGCTGTGGCCGGACCCGGAGCGTTATTTCATGCTGATTGGCCAATTAACGGTCGTCCAGAGCTCTGCAAGAGACTGAGCATTATCGGGGAGGGCGGGGAGAGGGTGAATGCTGAGAAAAGGGAGAGTGCGGGCGGACATTTCCAATGTGCTTCCTCAGTGCCATTGCAGAGCTGTCTCAGGGAGCTGCAGATCCATGAAATATAAATATCGATGTTAAAACAAGGCCACGCGTATCTAGACAGCACAATCATACACAGATTTCTGTCCCCAGACACATTTATTTCAGCGCTGACAGTTCATCCCTACCTGGATCCAGGTTGCAGCTAAAATGTTAAGGCCCCCTGGCCAATTGGCCGACCTACTAACCATAAAAGCAGATAGGTCACATAAAATTGCTATCAATTGGCCCCTTAAGGTCCCCTAAATTGCCTGTTTGATTTTCAGTGGGTACATTTCCCACTCCCGCGCCCGCGTGCTGACTAAAATATTGCCCAATAACGTCGGGATGCACATCTACTCCCGCAATTTCACGCACTTCTATGTCGTCCACACATCCGCCCAATCAATGTAAAATTCTGGCCTATGTGATAGGGAAACAGTATATAGAACATATTCCGTCACAGATATAAATCCAGCTGCTTGTTTCCTTCTGGGCAAAAATTAAGTTGAAGCTGAAGATGCTAAGGTTATAAGGAGAGGCTGGAGAGACTGGGACGTTTTTCTCTGGAGCGTAGAAGGCTTCTGGGTGATCTTATAGAGGTCTATAAAATAATGAGAGGCTTGATCAGCTAGATAGTCAATATCTTTTCCCAAAGTTGGGGGAGTCTAAACTAAAGGGCATAAGTTTAAAGTGAGACGGGATAGATACAAAAGGGCCCAGAGGGGCAATTGGTTTCACACAGAGGGTGGCAAGTGTCTGGAACAAGCTGCCAGAGGTGGTAGTAGAGGTGGGTACAATTTTGCCATTTAAAAAGCGTTTTGACAGTTACATGGGTAAGATAGCTATCGAGGGATCTGGGCCAAGCATGGGCAATTGGGACTAGCTTAGTCATTAAATAAAAAGGCGGCATGGACAAGTTAGGCCAAAGGGCCTGCTTCCATGCTGTAAACCTCTGTGACTCTATGCAAATACAGAAAAAAGAAAAGATATGTGTGACCATTTAGACCTTGAAGATGCTGAAGGATGAGAACATCAGTGAGGCAATCACTCTTAAAGTAAAAAAAAACAAGTACGAATGTCTCAGAATTGAGGAATCAGATCAAGCTGAGGTCTCAGAATAAGAAATAGAAAGCAAATGGGAAAACAGGAAAATGAATATACAACATGCTGCAAAAGAGATATTACCTAAAGGAGACAAGGAGTGGATGACAGATGAGATGCTAGCAATGCTGATAGAAAAGGAACACACCTGAGTATGATGAAATTGAAAATGAAATAAAGAACGCATGTGAGCAAGCTAAAGAGAAATAGTATAATGAGATGTGTGATGAAGTATTGGCGCTGGAAAGACATCACAAAATGAGAGTTCTGCACGAGTAGGTGGAATCTTTGACAGATAGAGAGAAAGGAATAACAGATAGTGGGTGCATAAAAAATACATAAATATTGTCTAAAAGGGATGCAGAAGCAAAAAGATGCCCAGAATATATAAATGAATTGTATGATGACCCAAATCAAGGGAGTCCTCAAGACATAGAGGCAAATGATGGACCAAATATTATATCAGAGGTTAAGAATGCTTGGAAATTAATGAGTACAGGAAATGCCTGAGGCATAGGTGAAGTAACAACACCATATCCAAAAGTCCTTGGAAAAGCAGAATTAGAAGTGATAATAGAATAGGTCAGTGAGAGCACGCCCTCCATCCCGGAAGCTTCGGGTGAACCTTTATCCGAAATCACCATTGCCGATGTCAGAGCAGCTTTCTCAAAAGTCGACCCACAGAAAGCGACTGGCCCGGATGGGGTACCCGGACAAGCACTCAGGTCCTGCGTAGACCAGCTGGCGGGGGTATTCGCAGACATCTTCAACCTCTCTTTACAACAATCCGAGGTTCCTATATGCTTCAGGAAGACACCCATCATCCCGGTACCAAAGAAATGTCAGGCAGCATGCCTTAATGACTATTGTCTGGTGGCTCTGATATCCATCATTATGAAGTGCCTCAAAAGATTAGTCATGGCACGAATCAATTCCAGCCTCCCGGACTGCCTGGATCCACTACAGTTTGCCTATCGCAGCAACAAGTCCACAGCAGATGCCATCTCCCTGGCCCTGCACACAACCCGAGAACAGCTAGATAACAAAGACACCTATATCAGACTCCTATTCATAAACTACAGCTCAGCCTTTAACACCATTATTCCTCCAAGACTCATCTCCAAATTTCATGACCTGGGGCTCAGCTCCTCCCTGTGCAACTGGATCCTGGATTACCTAACCCACAACCCACAGTCAGTAAGGATAGGCAACAACACCTCCTCCATGATCATCCTCAACACCGACACTCCGCAAGGCTGTGTCCTCAGCCCCTATACCCCTCTGACTCTATGATCAAATCCCCCTCCAACTCGATTTTCAAGTTTGCTGATGACACCACCATTGTGGATTGGATCTCAAAGAATGCCGAGACACAGTACAGGAAAGACATAGAGAATCTGGTGAACTGGTGCAAAGACAATGATCTTTCCTTCAATGTCAACAAAATGAAGGAGATAGTCATCGACTTCAGGAAGCGAAGTGAAGAGCATGGCCCTGTCTACATCAATGAAGGAGAAATACTTGAGAGGTTCAAGTCTTTAGGTTTCCAGATCACCAATAACCTGTTCTGGTCCCTCCCTCCATGTGACTACGATTGTTAAGAAAACCCACAGTGACTCTACTTTCTCAGGAGACTAAGGAAATTTGAAATGTCTGCCACAACGCTCACCAACTTCTACAGATGCACCATAGGAAGCATTCTTTCCAATTTTATCGATTTGGTATGGCTTCTGCTCTGTCCAAGACCGTAAGAAACCACAAAGGGTCGTGAATGAAGGCCAGTCCATCACTCAAACCAGTCTCCCATCCATCGACACCGTCTGCACTTCCCGCTGCCTTGGAAAAACAGCCAGCATAATCAAGGACCCCACGCACCCTGGACATACTCTCTTCCGCCCTCTTCCATCGGGAAAAAGATACAAAAGTCTGAGGACATGTACCAACCAAGTCAAAATCTGCTTCTTCCATGCTGAATTGACTTTTGAATTGACCTACCATGCATTTAGGTTGATCTTTCTCTACACGCTAGCTATGACTATATACATTCTGCACTCTCTCCTTTCCTTCCCTATGTTTGCTTTGTCCGTATAGCATGCAAGACACAATATTTTTCACTGTACAATAGAGTCACACGTAGGCCAGACCAGATAAGGATAGCAGATTTCAGGGCGCACGATGGCACAGTGGTCAGCACTGCTGCCTCACAGCACCAGAGGCCTGCGTTCAATTCTGGGCTTGGGTGACTGTCTGTGTGGAGTCTGCACATTCTCCCCATGTCTGCGTGGGTTTCCTCAGTTGCTCTGGTATCCTCCCACAGTCCAAAGATGTGCGGGTTAGGTGGATTGGCCATGCTAAATTGCCCCTTAGTGTCCCAAGATGTGTAGGTTAGGGGGATTAGCGGGGTAAATATGTGGGGTTACAGGGATAGGTTCTGGGTAAGATGCTCAGTCAGAGAGTTGGTGCAGACCCAATGGGCCAAGTGGCCTCCTTCTACATTGTAGGGATTCTATGACTAGGTGAAGACATGAACATAACACGCTGTGTCCTGACACCAAATTTATTCAATCTGTAAACAGAACAAATATTCAGAGAATTAGATGTACTTCCAAGGACAGAAATTGGAGGCAGGACCATAACAAACTTATGGTACACTGACAACACAGCACTACTTGCAGAATCAGAAAAGGCCCTACAAAATATCGCAAATCAAGAAAAACCTAGTAGTTTAGAATATGGATTGACTATAAACAACAAAAAGGCAAATGATAGGTAAAAAGAATACATTAGAAGAAATTAGAGAGAAGATTGAAGTGGATGGTGTCACATTAGAACATGTAGATTAGTTTGTCTATTTAGGACAAAAGGTAACAGAAGATGGCAGATGTCAGTCCCACTACAGCAGATGGTGGAATTTTGAATTCAATGAATTAAGAATCTACTGATGATCATGAAATCATTGTCGATTGTCAGAAAAGCCCATCTGGTTCACTAATGCACTTTAGGGAAGGAAATCTGCCATCCTTATCTGGTTTGGCCTACATGTGACTCCAGAGCCATAGCAATTGGTTGACTCCCAATTGCCCTCTGAATACGGGCAACTAGGCATGGGCAATAAATGCTGGTCAGCCAGTGGTGCCCCATCCCACGAATGAATTTTTAAAAATATGGAAGTTAGGATAGAGATAGGCAGAAGTAATTTTGTAAAGATGAAGGATGTATTCACAACAAGAAAACTCAAGCTTGTAACAAGAAAAAAGCTCATAAAATGCTATATTCCATCAACTTTCCTTTCTGCCTCAGAAACCTGGATAGTAAATAAAACTCTGTGGAAGAAAAAAGTGGCCTTTGAAATATGGATGCTAAGGCTTATGTGAACATTTCAGATACAGCTCATAAGACAAATGAAGAGGTATTTAAAATTGGAAATGGAAAAAGAACTCTTAAAAATTAATATCCAAGAACAAAGTCAGTTTTTGGTCATTTGTTCAGAGCTGAAAAAGCTGCAGAGATTTTTTTGAGGGCAAAGTGGAGGGAAGCAGAAAGAGGGATTGGCCGAGGTATAGTTGGATGACGGGCATCACAGAGTGGCTGCAGATGAGCTACAGATCTCCTGTCAGGAATAGCTACAAGGAGTAACCACAACTCTGCATACACACAAAATATTTAGATTGACAATGTGAGGTGGATTTCACAGAACCATGGAGACACTGCGGACCTTTAAAGATAGTGAATGGGACTGAGATTCGGTTGACTTTGACCCATTTTTGACAGATCCTATTTCTGCAAGTAGGAGGAACTCACACATGTCGGAATTCCAAAATCAGCAGGGCTGAGTTTAAACAAATACCATTTTTGCTCCTCCATCAGTGTGGGAGTCACAAATATATGGAGGAGGTGTAAAAGTTTGTGAACTGTGGATAAGGTCTATAGAACTGTCAAGCTGTGGAGTTATTTAAATCCCCAACCCTTTAAAAAATAGAAAAGCCTGCTTGTGTCAATGAGAGATGAAAAATTATATTCCAGCAGTTATAATAGCTGTCTCTTGACATTTCTCCAAGGAAATTTAAATTCAGTTAATAAAATCTGGAATTGATAGCTGGTCTCAGTAATAGTGACCATGAAACCATCACCAATTGTTGTAAAAACCCATCTGGTTCACTGATGCCTTTTATGGAACGAAATCTGCTGTCCTTATCAGGTCTGGCCTACGTGTGAAACATGATTGACTAACTGTCCTCTGAAATGATTCAGTTCAAGGGCAATTGGTGATGGGCAACAAATGTAGGCCTTGCCGGTGACATCTAGATCCTATTAAAGGATTAAAAAAGACAGGATTTAATCAGTCTGGCGGGGATCTCGCCCACCAGTTGAACCTTCGTCAGTTCCCTGGGAGAGGCCCAATGATATTACTGTGGCGTCAGACCTTCCCCAGGGACCAGGACCGTCGGAATGAAAATCCCACTCACCGGGAGCTGCCAACCAGAGGCAGCTTCTCATTGTCTGTCTGTGCTACTGGGACATTTTCCACATGCACTTTTTACCCATGAGTCAACACAACTCCTCCTGCTGTGTCACATGCTATGTGATATCACTTCATGCAGTGACAATGTACACTCATTATTTACAAACTCCAATAAATAGCGTACTGTCTCCCTCCTTCAGTCGAACATTACAAAGTAACAATAAAAACACAAACAGAACTGATCTGAACACTCTTTGCATACAAGTTATACCTCCACCCATCATTTAAGACTGCTTAAAATGTTTTTTTGGGTGTCGGTCCTGTGGCGCAGTGGCTAGTGTCCTTGTCTCTAAGTCAGAGCTCTGGGTTCGAGTTGCATTCCAGGACTTTGCCAAATAGTTGAATTATTAATCTGTAAAAGCTTCCAATATGTCTATTGCAGGCAGTAGGAGTGAGAGAATCTTCTGGTTAGCCATGCTTTATGTGGATTGGTGCCCCTCAAGCTACAGCCCCTGGCAACAGGCTAGCGACCTGCTCTGGGAATAACTAATTATAGAAACAGGCTGCCTCTTGCACCTGTCGGCGTGGGAAGAGAATCAATAAGAAGAAAATGTATAGGTAGATTACTAATGTGTCTTGACCTCATAATGGTAAAACTCTTCTGTGATCTAGAATCATCACAATGGTATTCTTGACACAGCAATGTAGACGAATGAATATCCTGCGCACTGGTTGTCTTCACAATGGTCTTCCACAATTTCATTTTTAGACCCACATGTTCTCAATGTTATCGGAGTATCGGACAAAATGCAGTTGGTACCAATACCCTTAGTTGACATTTGTTTCTCCTCAATGTTGCTCCGTTAGATGTTGTGACTTCATATGAAAAAGGCTTGCTGTAAACATAGTGGCACAGTGGTTAGCACTGCTGCCTCACAGCACCAGAGACCCAGGTTTGATTCCCGGCTTGGGTCACTGTCTGTATAGAGTTTGCACATTCTCCCCGTGTCTGCATGGGTTTCCTCCGGGTGCTCTGGTTTCCTCCTACAGTCCAAAGATGTGCAGGTTAGATGTATTGGCCATGCTAAATTCTCCCTCAGTGTACCCGAACAGGCGCTGGAGTGTGGCAACTAGGGGATTTTCACTGTAACTTCATTGCAGTGTGAATGTAAGCCTACTTCTGACTAATAAATAAACTTCAACTTTAAAAAGTATCAAGTTCCTTCTTTTGAATGAATAACTCGAACCTTTTGCCATTTAAGTTAGGCAATTTCACAGCTGCATGCTGATCCTGTGTAGACCTCAACTCTTCCTACTTCTTCAATAGTCTTTCCTGCTGCATTAGAATCTTTTCATTAGCTATGGTCAAATCATTCTGCAGTTTCTGGCTTTTCTCAGTTAGGTTTCTCATATAGGAGACATGGTTAGTAAGTTTGCAGATGACACTAAGATTGGTGACATAGTGGACAGTGAAGAAAGCTATCTCCAATTGCAATGGGATCTTGATCAATTGGGCCAGTGGGCTGACAAATGGCAGATGGAGTTTAATTTAAACAAATGCGAGGTGATGCATTTTGGTAGACTGAACCAAGGCAGGACTTACTCAGTTAACGGTAGGGCATTGGGGAGAGTTACAGAACAAAGAGATCTAGGGGTACATGTTCATAGCTCCTTGAAAGTGGAGTCACAGGTGGACAGAGTGGTGAAGAAGGCATTCGGCATGCTTGGTTTCATTGGTCAGAATATTGAATACAGGAGTTGGAATGTCTTGTTGAAGTTGTACAAGACTTTGGTAAGGCCACACCTGGAATACTGTGTGCAGTTCTGGGCACCCTATTATAGAAAGGATATTATTAAACTAGAAAGAGTGCAGAAAAGATTTACTAGGATGCTACCGGGACTTGATGGATTGAGTTATAAGGAGAGGCTGGATAGACTGGGACTTTTTTCTTTGGAGTGTAAAAGGCTGAGAGGTGATCTTATAGAGGTCTATAAAATAATGAGGGGCACAGATCAGCTAGATAGTCAATATCTTTTCCTAAAGGTAGGGGAGTCTAAAACTAGAGGGCATAGGTTTAAGGTGAGAGGGGAGAGATACAAAAGTGTCCAGAGGGGCAATTTTTTCACACAGAGGGTGGTGAGTGTCTGGAACAAGCTGCCAGAGGTAGCAGTAGAGGCGGATACAATTTTGTCTTTTAAAAAGCATTTAGATAGTTACATGGATAAGATGGGTATCGAGGGATATGGGCCAAATGCAGGCAATTGGGATTAGCTTAGGGGTTTTAAAAAAGAAAGTGCGCCATGGACAAGTTGGGCCAAAGGGCCTGTTTCCATGCTGTAAACCTCTATGACTCTATGAGGTCATTCAGCTTGCAGATTATATCGTTCTGCAGCCTTCCGGGTGTTGATATCCATGTCTTGTGCAGTGAGCTGTTGTTCCATTCTGGCCATTTTCTCCTGGTTTGACTGTGCATGAACTTCATTCTGATCCTGTAAATCTGTAAGTATGGCTGAATGCTCTTCCTGGATATACCTTAGCCTTTGTTTACGTTCATCAACTTCCTTCTGTAGCCATCTCTGGATATAGAAACATAGAAGATAGGAGCAGGAGGAGGCCTTCGGGCCCTTCAAGTCTGCTCCGCCATTCATCACGATCATGGCTGATCGTCCAACTCAATGCCCTAATCCTGCTTTCTCCCCATAACCTCTTATCCCATTCGCCCCAAGTGCTATATCTAGCCGCCTCTTGAATACATTCAATGTTCTGGCATCAACTACTTCCTGTGGTAATGAATTCCACAGACTCACCATATGTACACTGCATTTCAATTGAAGAAATCACATCTTCCCTTTAATGCAAAACAACACTATGTTTGAAACACCCTGCAGCAGTGAACATGTCTGTTGGTCATGGTTTGATTCCATAGGGTTATTTTTCTTATCATTTTCTTCCATCAATGGTACATTGTTGATTTAGTGTATTGTCACAATTTTGAGTTCTCTCCACACTGGTCATTCTGGGCCTGCTGGACCATTCATGTTCACCAGTTAGAAACCTTGCAATGACCATAAAGACTTGCCAGATCTCCCTTTTAAAATCAGCATACACATACAATGAACATAGAACATAGAACAGTACAGCACAGAACAGGCCCTTCGGCCCACGATGTTGTGCCGAGCTTTATCTGAAACCAAGATCAAGCTATCCCACTCCCTATCATCCTGGTGTGCTCCATGTGCCTATCCAATAACCGCTTAAATGTTTCTAAAGTGTCTGACTCCACTATCACTGCAGGCAGTCCATTCCACACCCCAACCACTCTCTGCGTAAAGAACCTACCTCTGATATCCGTCCTGTATCTCCCACCACGAACCCTATAGTTATGCCCCCTTGGAATAGCTCCATCCACCCGAGGAAATAGTCTTTGAACGTTCACTCTATCTATCCCCTTCATCATTTTATACACCTCTATTAAGTCTCCCCTCAGCCTCCTCCGCTCCAGAGAGAACAGCCCTAGCTCCCTCAACCTTTCCTCATATGACCTACCCTCCAAACCAGGCAGCATCCTGGTAAATCTCCTCTGCACTCTTTCCAGCGCTTCCACATCCTTCTTATGGATTGGTGATCACCTAAAGTCAGCTCTCAGTTTGGCTGTTGTACGCTGTACCATTAACTCCCATTGGTCAAGATCCCAGTCTTTTAAGATTCCAGTGGCAGAATGTTTCCACTAGCTCCAGCATCTGTCTTTGCTTTGAGCATGTGTTTGTTCATTTTTGTTCAAAGAGGGTTGGATTTTACGGGCCCTGCGAGGATACTTGAAGGCGGGAGAGCTTGTAAAATAAAATGAGCAGCCTTCCCAATGTCTTCCTGCCCACACCCGCCCTGTCTCCCATATTTTATTTATTTTTTATTCATTTGGGTGGCATGGGCATCGCTGGCAGGCCAGCATTTATTGCCCATTCCTTGTTACCCTTGGAGGGCAGAGTCAACCACATTGCTATGGCTCTGGAGTCACGTGTAGGCCAGACCAGGGAAGGACAGCAGCTTTCCTACCCTAAAGGAAATTAGTGAACCAGATGGGTTTTTCTGACAATCAACAGTGGTCATCAGTAGATTCTTAATTCCAGATTTTTTTTATTGATTTCAAATTCCACCATCTGCTGTGGCGGGATTTGAACCCAGGTCCCCAGACCATTAGTTGAGAGTCTGGGTTAATAGTCTAGCAATAATACTACCAGGCCGTCACCTCCCCATACATTATGGTAGGCGGGGAAAGCGTCAGGCAACCCATCTGTCCTTCGGCCTAATGGGGCCCTTCAGTCTCATTCCACCTCTGCCACTATTTTATGTACATCAGAGATAGCCTGGGCTGCACTTTCACTGCAAAGACTGCTATCAGGCAGAAAGGGAGTATCTCATTTTGGGGGGGTTCTCTGTGTCCACCTGAGGCACCCCCAAGATTGTACCACCCCTTTAACGTTCTACCTTCGCCTTTCAAACCTGGCTGTGCAGCCTTCCACCCAACTTCCACTCAAACACTGGGGTCTGCCATCTGGATCCAAAACGCTGGACTTAGCTAGAGGTCTGGGCTCCATCACTTTTCCCTCTTGGGGACTGTCTGTAGTCCCAGCAATGAATCATAGAACCATAGAATCTCTATAGTGCAGAAGGAGGCCATTTGGCCCATTGAGCCTGCACAACAACAATCCCACCCAGGTCCTATCCCCGTAACCCCATATATTTACCCTCCTAATCTCTCTGACACTAAGGGGCAATTTAGCATGGCCAATCAACCCAACCCGCATATCTTTGGATTGTGGGAGGAAACTGGAGCACCCAAAGGAAATCCAAGCAGACACGGGGAGAATGTGCAAACTCCACACAGACAGTGATGCAAGGCCGGAATTGAACCCGGGTCCCTGGCGCTGTGAGGCAGCAATGCTAACCACTGTGCCACCGTGCCACCCCACTATGGTTATTATTCATCTGAGCACTGCTGGGACTACAGAGCTACCAGCTAATCAGACAAGGCGTAAGTCCCACTCTGAAAAAATTAGAGCTATTCATATAATAATATTGCTGCAGGCTTTTGGGAAGGCAGATTGACAACTTTTCCGTTGGGGGGATGGGGAATACGGCGCCCCACAAAATCCAGCCTACATGTGGAATGCAGCAAAAACCTCTAGCTGTGTGATTGCACTCAGATCATGCCACAGTTACAATGTGGAAAGCCGGCTCACTTTCTTCTCAGCATTTTCTACCTGCTCTGTCCCATTGTCAACCTCATGTATATGCCTGTGCTTGCATTGACTTCTGTCTCACTCCATGTTACTGCTGCAAGTACACTGCACACACTTATTTCCCATAGATTTCCTGCACTGTCATGCCCAATAACACCAGATAATTCTGTGGCTAGTGTATGAGAGACCACACCGTCCACAGGATTTATTCCACTTTTACTTCTTGGCCGCTTCACCAATAGTTGTAGTGACACCCAGTGTTTGCATGTGTTACCTTCCTGCCACAATGGCTTTATACTTCCTTTCAATAAAGTGTCTGTTGTGCCCTTTTGTTCCTAAGAGTTCTCTCTGGAAGGCTTTGATTGGCATTAAAGCAATGATTCTTTCCAACCACTCAGCTTCAGGGAAATAACATTCTCTACCCTGATCTTGACATTGGCTTACAAACTGATCAATTGACTCCTTCGGTTGTTGTCTGAATGCCATTAACTCTAAATGGTAGATCTTGAAATTCACCATGACCCAGAATTGATCTTCTCGTGTACTCCAGGACTTCACTGGCTTTTTTTTTTGAGTCTCATCAGATAAACATGATGTGTTAATTCAATGGAGCCCTTCGTTTCCAGTGGCTATTTTAATTTTAATTGCCTGAGTGTCAGGTTCAGCATGGAAAAACCTAATTCTATTCTCTGGTGGGAAAGCTTAAACTTGGATAGGATATTTGTGGCTTTCCAATTCAAGATGGGAAATTTAATAGTTATTGTTCGGATGCTCATTGCTTCCCCAGGACTTTGTCCTGTTTACTGTGGGTTGGGTTTCCTTTGATGGCAATACTAAACAGCACTGCAGAGTTCTGTGCCTGCAGCTTGAGTCATGGACACACGCACACCCAGACTCTATACTACTATCAGCTCTGTGCTATAGCCTATTTCACATGCTTTATCTTTGGCCCTATCCTCTAGATATCTTCATCAGGAATTGCGCCACAGTGTTGAAATAGCTTCACAATCTATCGGCCTGTTTCCAAACTGACATTCAGAGCCTGATCTTGAATGTACTTATTAATCTTGGTGTGACCACCAATCCGGTGATCCTCCTTGTCAGTCTCTCACTGTTTTTTGAGCATTGACACCTCCTGGTGTCCTTTGGACTTTTTCTGCTTTTGTAACAGATTGCTTGTGTTGTCCCAATTTCTTTTTTCTGATTTCTCCCAATCTTTGGACTTGTTCCATTCCCTGATTTCTGCACTGAAGCGAGTTACCACAATTGCTATTTTCAATGTCACACTATGACTTTACTTCTGCAACATAGTCTTCAAAAATGCATAGCTGCCACCACGGATTCTTCACACAAACTTTCCAATCTCATACAAAATTTCCAATCATACAGTGATGAATGTAACAAATACTTTTATTTCTTTTATTGAAGGCTCACAGTGCCATATACAAGGTACAGGAGAGTTCCACATGTATACCTCACTAAGGAATCGACACAGTTTCTATTGCTGTATCACATGCTGCATGACATCACTTGCTGCAATGTTGATGCACATTCACTATTTACATATCCCAGTAAAGTGATACCATGACGCTCCCAATTCTGGGCGTCTCAATTGGATACGGAGGCCGGAATCCTATCTCCGTTCACGCCAGTGGGCTTTTTCCATCCTGCTGTCGTGAATAGAAATTTGGCTGGTGGCCAAATTCTTTGATCTCGCTGCAGCAGGAGCATGGCTAGAACAGCAGGTAAGATCACACCCAGAGTGCCCAATGATGAGGGATGCACCCCATCAGGGTTTGCTGAGCAGTCTTTGTTAGGCTCAGGAAATCCATGTTGCTCCTCTTTAATCTCTGAGCCACCTCTAAATTGTAGTGTGTTCAGGGATAATGGGTGTCAATTATTACTAAACCTAACTGATATCTCAATAGGAAAAAACAGTTTGGATTAGTATTCTGATTTCCCTCCTTTTGCTGTTTTTTGCCACCTCTTGTGGCCAGGAATCCCACAAGAGTTGGGAAATCATGTTGCAGCTATTTAAAAACTTAGTTAGGCCGTATTTGGTGTATTGCATGCAGTTCTGGTCACCACACTACCAGAAGGACCTGGAAGCATTGGAGAGAGCGCAAAGAAGGTTCACCAGGATGTTGCCTGACCTCGAGGCATTGGCTATGAGGAGAGATTGAATAAACTAGGATTGTTTTCACTGGAAAGACGGAGGCTGAGGGGAGACCTGATAGAGGTCTACAAAATTATGAGAGGCAAAGACAGGGTGGATAGTCAGAGGCTTTCACCCAGAGTGTAAGTGTCAATTACAAGAGGCGGCAGAGGTGAGAGGAGGAAATTTTAAGGGAGATGTTCGGGAGAGGTTTTTCAGGCAGAGAGTAGAGGGTATCTGGAACGTGCTTCAGATGAGGTGGTCGAAGCAGGCACATTAGCAACATTTTAAGAGGCATCTAGATGGGAATATGAATAGGGAGGGAATAGAGGGATACGGGTCGGGCAAGGGCAGAAGGTTTTTGTTTCGTTTAGTTGGGGCATCGTAATTGGCAAGGGTTTGGAGGGTGGAAGGCCTGTTCCTGTGCAGTACTTTTCTTTGTTCTGCCCTCTGATTTAAGAGATTTTGCTGCCGCTGGGGACTGACACATAATTAACTGGGCACAACTCCATGGCTCTGGCTGCAAATGGCTGGATTCATCCCAGCCGATGTTTAGGTTTCTCTGCCTGCTTTATACAGAAAGTTTTATTATCAAACAAAATTCATCAGGTCAGAAATCAGAAATTTCATTTAAAATCTACAGAATGTTACATATGCAATCCAAATATGGCTTATAAAAAAGAAAATTGATCCTCTCTTGTAAAAGGATATTTATACTTGCTGTAATTTTATTATTTACTGAATTTTACACATCACATCAATCATTGCAAATGAAGATATAATTTGCTTTAATCTATAAATTTTTAGCCTGTCTGATAATATCCTCCATCCCAAAGAGAGCTTAGTAGCAAACATGAAGTATGCTAAATCTAATAAGTTGTTTACTGCATCTGGTGTAATTATCTATCCCTCAGAGATACGCCGCTAGGAGCTCAATGCAAAGCAATGGTACACTGTCTAAAGGAACCATTGAAAGACTGGGAGAAGAAAACTTGAATTTGCAGAGCCAACATTATGCATATATAACACATTCCATGCTGCCATGAGAGGCATGAATGTTGCTGGCACTTGACCATTTCCAATAAGTGTGAACCTAACCATCTCCCCTTGACATTCAATGGCATTATAATTGCTGAATCCCCCACTACCAACATCCTGGGCATTACCATTGACTAGAAACTGAACTGGACTAGTCATATAAATATAATGGCTACAAGAACAGGTCAGAGGCTAGTAATTCTGAGGAAAGTAACTCGCCTCCTGACTCCCAGAACCTGTCCACCATCTACAAAGCACAAGTCAGGAATGTGATGGAATACTCTCCACTTGCCTAGATGGGTGCTGCTCCAACAACACTCAAGAAGGTCGACACCATGCAGGACAAAGCAGCCTGCTTGCTTGGCACTCCATTCATCACCTTCAACATTCACTCCCTCTACCACTGATGCACACTAGCACCACCAACTTACTAAGACTCCTTCAATAGCACCTTACAACCCATTACCACTACTACCTGGAAGGACAAGTGCAGCCGACACATTAAGAACCTACTGATGACCATGAAATCATCATTGATTGCTGGAAAAATCCATCTGGTTCACTAATGTCCTTTAGGGAAGGAAAACTGTCATCCTTACCTGGTCTGGCCTACATATGACTTAAGAGCCGCAGCAATATGGTTGATTCACAACCGCCCTTGGGCAACTAGGGATGGGCAATAAATGCTGGCCAAAGTGATGCCCAATATCTATGAATGAATAAAAAAAAGACACATGGGAACACCACCACATGGAAGCTCCTCTTCAAGCCACACACCACCTGACTTTGAAATATATCGCCATTCCTTCACTGTCACTGGGTCAAAATCCTGGTACTCCCTCTCTAACAGCACTGTGGGTGTACCTACACCACATGGACTGCACCTGTCGAAGAAGACAGCTCACCACCACCTTCTCAAGGGCAATTAGGGATGGGCAACAAATGTTGGCTAAACCAGCAAATTCCCATTAAAGAATAAAAAAGATTGAATAGAGACATACAGAACAAAATCAAAAGTAGCAATATAATTGCCAAAATATTTTGTGTGGTTGCAGTTAGAATGTTATGTCCAGTTTTGGACATTTTATTTTAGGAAGGCTGTTCATCTTAGAACAAAGAACAAAGAAAAGTACAGCACAGGAACAGTCCCTTGGGCATGAACCAGGACTCCCAAGTATAAGAATGATTCAGATTCCACTGCACTATGGGGCAGCATTTCCACAAATTCACCACCCTCTGCAAGAAGTAGTTCCTCCTCATCTCGGTTTTTATTTTCTACTGCTTCTCAACACATACCTGTGGCCTCTTGTTCTAGATTGGCCGACAAGGGGAAACATTTGGTCCATGTTTACTTTATCAATCCCTATTAGAATTTTATATATCTCAATCAGATCCCCTTTCATCCTTCTAAACTCCAGCAGGTATAAGTCCAAACTCTCCTCATACGTCAACCCTTTCAGGGGAAATGTGTCCGATCAGCACCAAAGGAATAAAGGAACAGGTGAAGAGAACTAGTTTTTTTTAGAATGCAATAGGTTACTGGAACATACCTGACCTGAAAAGTGGGGAAGCAGAATTCAGAATTACATTTTAAAGAGAAAAGGAAAGATATTTGGAAAAAAATGTATTTTTGAAAGAGCTGGGCAAGCAGGATTAAGTAGATGATGTTCACACAGATCAATGGCCTCCTTCTGAAACTTAAAATTCTATGATGCATTGAAATGAAATTATCTAAACCACAGCATACAGACCCTATTAATACTGACATACATGGCCCGATTTTACCATCGCGTTGCGCCCATTTTCGGGCGCAAAAACTTGGTAAAGTTGAATGTGAGGTGAGTAGTGCAATCCGTGCCCGCCTCTGCACTGATTCCCCCTTTACCAAGGTCTGAAAATGGCCAGGATCGGGATGGCGCCCGAAATGGGCGCGACGGCCATTTAAATGCATTTGCATGCATTTAAATTGACTTAATCGGCTGCATGCCCAACCTTACTGGCACTTCCCCCTTTACCACCGCGTTCGCCCATCCAGAATCGGTGAGAAACAGGCATGCTCTACGAAAGTCTGATTCGGGTGCTCCAGCTAGTGAGGAGGTAAGTGCAGAGAGTCTGATGGCTCTGTGCTTGAGATCGGTGGAGGGGGAGGGGGGTCTGCTGCCACTTTGCCTGTGATCAGTGAGGGGGAAGGGGAGTCCTGCTGCCACTCTGCCTGTGATCAATGAAGGGGAAGGGGGGGTCCGCTGCCACTCTGCCTGTGATCAATGAGGGGGAAGGGGGGGGTCCACTGCCACTTTGCCTGTGATCAATGAGGGGGAAGGGGGGATCCGCTGCCACTCTGCCTGTGATCAATGAGGGGGAAGGGGGGGTCCGCTGCCACTTTGCCTGTGATCAATGAGGGGGAAGGAGGGATCCGCTGCCACTCTGCCTGTGATCAATGAGATCGTACTTGAACATAAATCTCTGAGTCACGTTAACAGTAAGAGGTTGAGAGGAAATTTGCTACGGGTGTTCCAAACCATGATGGCTCTGGATGGAATAGATAGGGAGAAACTCTTCCCATTAGTGGAAGGATTTATGGGAGCAAGGTGATGAAAGATTATTGGGGGGATGGGGGGGCTGGTGGTAGATGGTAATGTGGAGTTGAGGTTACAGTCCGATCAGCCACGATCGCATTGAACTGCGGGGCAGGCTCGAAGGGCCGAATGGCCTACTCCTGCTCTTAATTCATATGTTTGTGTGATTGAGAACCAGAAGATACAAATTTAAGATAATTGGCAAAAGAAGCAATGGTAACATGTGGAAAAACTGCACACAGCGAGTAATTAGGATCTGGAATGCACTGTTTGACAGCATGGTGGAGGCAGGTTCAGTTGAATCATTCAAAAGGAAATTAGGCTAAAAAGCTGGAAAGGAAAAATGTTCTGGGTGATGTGGAGAAGCAGGGGAATGGCTCGAGATGAATTATTCATTTGGAGAGCCAGTGCAGACATAATGGGTTGAATGGCCTCTTGTACTATAACAATTCTGTGATTTTGTGAAAAGAACAAATGATCCAATTCCTTCTGAAAGCTTCAGCTGACCCTGTCTTCATCACACTCTCAGGCAATGCATTCCAGATCCTAGCTACTTGCTGCATGATAAAGTTCCTTACACCACGATTGCTTCTTTTGACAATTACCTTAAATCTTTGATGTAAGAATAGAGAACAAATGGCAAGAGTTTCTCTCCATCTACTCTGTCCAGATCCCTCATGATTTTGAACATCTCTATGAAATATTTTCTCAAGCTTCCCTTTCCTTCTCCAAGGAGAACAGTCCCAACTTCTCCAGTTTTTCCAAGCAATTTAAGTTCCTCATCTCTGGAAACACTCTGATTAACCTTTTCTGCAGCCGCTCTAATCCATTCATACCCTTCCTAAAATGTGGTGCCCAGAAAACTACACAATACTTCAGTTGAACCCAAACCAATGTTTTATACAGGTTTAACATGACTTCCTTGCTTTTGTACTCTCATTTTTTTATTCATTTATGGGACATGGACGTCACTGGCTGGCCAGTATTTATTGCCCACCCCTAGTTACCCGAAGGCAGTTAAAAGTCAACCATATTGCTGTGACTTTGGAGTCTCATGTTGGCCAGACCTGGTAAGGACAGCAAATTTCCTTCCCTAAAGGACTTCAGCAAACCAGATGAGTTTTTCTGACAATCGATAATGGTTTCATGGTCTTAAATAGATTCTTAATTCCAAATATGTTTTATTAAATTCAAATTCCACCATCTGCCGTGGTGGGATTTGAACCCTGGTCTCCAGAACATTAGCTGAGTTTATGAATTAATAATCTAGCGATAATACCACTAGGCTATCATCTCCCCTGCTGCCCCTAATGATGATAAAGCTCAGGATGCTGTCAACTTTATTAATCCCTCTCTCAATCCGCCCTGTCACCTTCAATTATTTGTGCACCAATACACCCATGTATTTCTGCTCCTGCACCCCTTTTAGAATTGTATCCTTTAGTTTGAATTGTCGTTGTGTTCTTCCTACCAAAATGAATCACTTCACATGTCTCTGCATTAAATCACATCTTATTTTTATTCTTTCACTGACTGTGGGCATTGCTCATAGGTTAGCACTTATTACCAATCTCTAAGTTCCTTTGAGAAGGTGCCAGTGAGCCATCTTCTTGAGCTGCTGCAGACCATGTGTTGCAGGTACATTCAGAGTGCTCTTAGAGTGGAAGTTTCATGATTTGACTCAGTGACAGTGAACGTATGGCAATATATATTTTTCAATTCAGGATGGTGGTCTGGCACCACTCTTGCATGTAAGGAAGATTGGAAAATTATAGCCAGTGCCTCTGCAACATCCCCTCTCTCTTCCTTCAATAACCTTGGATGCATCTCATCTGGTCCTGGTCCCTTATCAAATTCAAGTATAGACAACCTATCCAATAACACACCTTTACCAACATTAAACCCTTCAACTATCTGAACTATCTCCTCTTTCACCTTGACCTTGGAATTATCTTCTTCTTTGGTAGAGAGAAATGCAAACTATTCATTTACTACCCCACCTGGCCCTCCTATCTCCATGAGTAAATTCTCTTTTGGTCTCTCATTCACCCCACTCTTCCTTTTGCCACTCTTTTACTCTTTATATGCTCAGGGAAAATGTTGGGATTCCCTTTTATGTTAGCTATCAGAATCTTCTCATACTCTCTCTTTTCTTCTCTTATTTTCAGTAATCATGTTTATTTATGGTAATGAGTTTAGTTTTGGCATGGAGGCGACTGAGGTTAAAAGAGTTTCCTATCTAGCTGGTATTTACACAAAGACCAGAGCGCATTGATCTTTGATGAAGTGAACAACCTCAGTCAGATAGAATTTAAATGGTATGGGAGCTATCACCCAGCCTTGCATGACTCTGGTTTGGATTTTGAAGGTGTCTTTTTCAGGTCTCCTACTCAGGACAGTTGCAGCATGAAAATACACCAAGCCTGTTAATGAAGCTTGGTGAGCTGCAGATGCAAATAATGCCAATGTGTGATGTTGTGGTGATAATAGAGGTCTGATTAAAAAAAAGAGTAATCCAAATAGGGAAGCAATATACAATAAACAATAGAATTTTAAAGCAGCTGATGAGACTTGTACACATGCACAAAATGTTGACGAAGATGGCAGGGCAGGTTGAGAATGCGGTTAAAAAGGCATAGAGCTCCTAGGCTTTATAAACAGAGAAATAAAGTGCAACAGATGGAAGCTATGAACCATTATAAAACACTGTTTTGACCTGAGCTGACATACAGTGACGGTGCAGTGGCACAGTAGTTAGCACGGCTGCTTCACAGTGTCATGGACCTGGATTCAATTCCTGGCTTGGGTCACTGTGTGGAGTTTGCACATTCTCCCAGTGTCTGTGTGGGTTTCCTCCAGGTGCTCCAGTTTCCTCCCACAGTGCTGGTTAGGTGCATTGCTATGCTGAATTCTCCCTTAGTGTACCCGAACAGGTGCTGGAATGTGGCGACTCGGGGACTTTCACAGTAACTTCATTGCAGTGTTAATGCTAGCCTACTTGTCACACTAATAAATAAACTTTAAAAAAATTGTGTCCAATTGTGGGCACCACACATTAGGAAGGATGCGAAGGCTTCACGGAGAGTGCAGGAAAGATTCATGAGAATGTTTCCAGGGATGAGGAACTTCAGCTTCCTTGGACAGATTGGAGAAGCTAAGATTGTCCTCTTTTGAGAAGACATTGTTGAGAGGAAATTTAATAGAGATGTTTAAAATGATCAGGGAAGGATTGAGAAGCAGAAGACACCGCAGTAAGATATTAGGTGAAAGAACCAATGGCGAGATGGTCGTCAGTTTAGTTTTGCCCTCTTTACACAGTGTGTGGTTAGCATCGGGAATGCAATGCCTGAGAGTGTGATGGTGCCAGATTCAATCATAGCTTTCGAATGGAAATTGAATAAGCAGCTGAAGAGAGAACAGTAGCAGGACTACAGGGAATGAAAAAGGACATGGGACTAGCTGAGTTAGCTTGCAGAGAACTGCCATACAGATGCTGGGCTTCCTTCTTTGATTCCATACTGTCTCATACACAAAAAAAAACACCTCTGACAGTGCAGCACTCCCTCAGAACTGCAATGGAATGTCAACCTTGATTCTCATGCTCAAGTCCTGGAGTAGGACTTTAATCCACAACTTCCTGACTGAGAGACACCAATGTTATCAACTGAGCCACGGCTACCAACATCAAACTGACATCACGGCAGCTATTCAAATGCTAAAACTGAAATCATGCCACTCCTCCCATTCACTGCCTGTCTCTGCTCTGTTATCTAGCATTGGATTTGGCAAAAGACTGCATCCCTCTCTTACAATAATTCTTCCTATAGGGCGAAGCAACCTTCTCTGCACTAATCAGATAAGCAGCGACTGCAGCTGCAGTTTGAGGTGTGCAGTTGACATCCAAACCTCAGGTAACATTAGATGCCTGGAGCTGATCTGTGGCCCAGAATGTACAGGCAAAGCAGGAGCGAGGAAGCAAAACAGATGAAGCAATTATTTACTGGTGTCCAGCTTAATCAGAACCAATCTCTGACATGGTTAGAAACAATGCACGAAACATGGAGTGATTTTAAAATAAAGTAGAATTTACTGAATAGAGATCAATAACAAAATTAGTAGCCCAGCTATGACATGGCAGCCTGCCTCAATTGGCTTTTGTTATATGTTAGGGCTTTACACAGTTCTATACCAATTAAAAAGAGATCAGCCGTCTGCAGTTAATGTGAATGAAACCGCACAACTAAGAGCTTAGTCTGGATTTGTGACTTTTGATTTACCTTGACTTTCTTACTCTTTTCAACCTTGGTGGTGTCCTGCACCGTGAGTCTTGGTCCTTCACTTTAGTTTCACAATAATTAAAAAAAAATCTATTCCTGTACAGCTTCAGCTGGTCAACGTGTAAATCAGACAGAAAGGCTATTGCTGGAGCCAATTGTTAATACAAATTATCCTGTGCGCAAGTGATAATTTTACTGCCCAGTGGAGTGATAATTCACACCAACGAAAAATTAAAAACAATAATGTGCATGTGAATTATCACCTGACATTTTGCAGAATATTGGAGAATTAATTTAAAGGCTGCCTAAGATTCCAGAAATTGCTTTCTCTCCCATCGAACAAGGCTATTTCTTGCAGCCTTACGGTGTTCCAGCAGTTCTTCTAGTTATGAGCAAAACCCACAATTCTCTTATCTCTCTTCTTAGTTATGGACCTTTCTTAGATGTGAACAAGCACTTTAAAAAGAAACTTAGTTTGTGTAATATTCTTTATTTGTTCAAGGAATAAAGTTTTACAGCACACAAGTTGGCCAGTTGGCGCAACATTAATTCCGCTGAGTTACTGTTATTTGAATGAACACAGTTTGCTTTGTGGTACTTAATACTATTAATGCAAAGAAAGTCCTGAAGAAAACATGCAGCTGATAACCGTTTAAAAATAACACAATTGAGAGAAATGCCAGATGTGTTGTTCTCTGGTAAATAATGACAAAACACAAAAACAACCAGTAGAAATAATTGTCTCCTGTCTGTGCAGTATTCTTTCCATATAAACATATAACCCTCCTGGAAACAAATAAAAACCTAGGATCATTAACAATTCTTTAGTACAGAACACAAAGGCCCCAAGTGAATTAATAAAACAAATGCAAGGGTTAACAGTGAAAATGTGGAAAGTGCAGGTCTGCAAAAGACTCTGCAGTCCATCTCACTTGTCCCAAAATTAATTTCCCTCAGTTGCTCATTCCCATAAATGTCTGTCCCTTTTTTAGTTCTCCTCGCCCCACCCCCTCCTGCTCCCACAACGATCTCACAAGTAGTCCATTCGTGCATACTTTATTTGAATCCAAACTTTGGATGGACTTTTCAAATTGAGTACAACTCCACTGCTTCAAGAAGTTTGGCGATCTGAAATATGTAATCAGCGTTCAAATTATCTACTCCATGAGGAAACTTGATTGCGAGAATAATCCCTTCTTCAGAATAAATAATTTAAGGCACTCAATTTCCAGTCTGTTTGCTCCTCTAGACTGCTTTCAATTATGGATGTCTTTACGGTGACCAGAATAAAAGTAGAGTAAGAAGTCTCACAACACCAGGTTAAAGTTCAACAGGTTTAACCTGGTTGATGCGCGATTGATTCATACGGGAGGCGAGGACATACCCGGGAATAAAGGCTTTTATTCACGACAAAATAGGAGCACACTACTTAACAATATTATCCCAGATTAAAGGCTACTAGGAAGTAGCAGTGACCTTTATACTCCTGTAAGAAGGCGGAGCCGAACGGAGTGTACCACATAAACAATGATAACAGGTGGAACACCCAAACCCTAACCCCAACAGTAACAAGAGTAACATATGTACAAGTACCCATAGTGGTAATCATCTATGGTTCACCACATTCACCCCTCCTTTAAAAACAAAGGCCGGTGGGGTAAGAAAACAATTCGAACTGTCCACATGTTCACAGGTTCAGCCGTTTCGGGGGCCCGCACCGTCTCTGCGACTTCCGCAGCACTGGCTCCAGTGCCGGTTCTGGTGACCGTGGTGACGACCCTCTCTCCGAGGTGGTGTTCACTGACTCCTCCAGTTCCTCTCCCGAGTGCCGACCTCGAGATGGCGACAATCCCCTGGACTCAGGCAAGCTGCACACAGGAGTAAGAGGATTAAGTTGAGGTCCCGATGCTTCCCGCGCTGTGTCAGGAGGGGAGAGAATGGGCAAAGGATTCCTAACCAGGGGTGCGGGAGTGACGGGGGTTTCCAGGTCCCCTGCAGGCGCCAGATCTCTGATAGAGACTGTGTCCTCTCGCCCATCAGGATATGCCACATAGGCATATTGAGGGTTGGCGTGGAGGAGATGGACCTGTTCAACCAAAGGGTTGGACTTGCGGGCCCTGACATGCCGCCGCAGGAGGACAGGTCCTGAGTACATCAACCAAGATGGCAGTGAGGTCCCAGAGGAAGACTTCCTAGGGAAGACAAACATCCGCTCATGTGGGGCAGCGTTGGTTGCCGTACACAGGAGGGACCGGATCGAATGGAGCGCATCAGGAAGTACCTCTTGCCAACGGGTGACTTGAAGACCCCTAGACCGTAGCGCCAGTAATACAGCCTTCCAGTCTGTAGCGTTTTCTCTCTTGACCTGTCCGTTACCCCTGGGGTTGTAACTTGTAGCCCTACTTGAGGCAATTCCCTTAGAGAGCAGGTATTGCCTCAAGTCGTCGCTCATAAACGACAAACCCCTATCACTGTGGATATAACTGGGGTAGCCGAACAGGGTAAAAAGACTCCGCAGGGCTTTGATGACCGTGGCAGAGGACATGTCAGAACAGGGGATGGCAAAAGGGAATCGGGAGTATTCGTCAACAACATTGAGGAAATACACGTTCTGATCCGTGGAAGGAAGGGGCCCTTCGAAGTCGACACTCAGTCGTTCAAAAGGGCGAGTGGCCTTAACGAGGTGTGCCCTGTCAGGCCGGTAGAAGTGCGGCTTGCACTCTGCACAAACCTGGCAGCTTCGAGTTATCGACCTGACATCCTCTATGGAATAGGGCAGATTCCGAGCCTTTACAAAATGGAAGAGCCGAGTGATCCCCGGATGGCAGAGATCATTGTGGAGGGCCTGTAACCGGTCCCCCTGCACACTGGCACATGTTCCACGCGACAGGGCATCTGAGGGCTCATTGAGCTTCCCCGGACGGTACATGATATCATAGTTGTAGGTGGAGAGTTCGATTCTCCACCTCAAGATTTTATCATTCTTAATTTTTCCCTTTAACGTGTTGTTGAACATGAAGGCCAAGGACCGCTGGTCCGTGAGCAGGGTAAACCGTTTGCCAGCCAAATAATGGCGCCAATGCCGTACGGCCTCCACAATGGCCTGAGCCTCTTTCTCCACAGAGGAGTGCCGAATTTCAGGGCCTTGGAGGGTGCGAGAGAAAAAGGCGATGGGCCTGCCCGCCTGGTTAAGTGTGGCGGCGAGGGCGAAATCAGATGCATCACTCTCCACCTGAAAAGGGATGGACTCATCGACAGTGTGCATCGTGGCTTTCGCAATGTCGGCTTTTATCCCTGCAAAGGCTAGGCGAGCCTCTGCTGTCAGGGGAAAAGAGGTAGATTTGATGAGCGGACGGGCTTTGTCCGCGTAATTGGGGACCCACTGTGCATAGTACGAGAAGAAGCCTAAGCATCTTCTCAGTGCTTTGATGCTAGTGGGTAGGGGAAGTTCAAGGAGGGGACGCATACAGGGCCGACGACCCCGTTTTCCACCACGTATCCGAGGATTGCTAGGCAGTGCTTGCTGAATATGCACTTCTCCTTGTTATAGGTCAGGTTCAGGAGAGTCGCAGTGCGTAAAATCTTCTGGAGGTTGGCGTTGTGGTCCTGCTGGTCATGGCCGCAGATAGTGACGTTGTCCAGGTATGGGAAGGTAGCCCGTAGCCCGTTTTGGTCCACCATTCGGTCCATCTCACGCTGGAAGATCGAGACCCCATTAGTGACGCCGAAAGTGACTCTTAAAAAGTGGTAGAGACGGCCATCCGCCTCAAAGGCCGTGCATTTGCAGTCCTCTGGGCGAATGGGGAGCTGGTGGTAGGCTGATTTCAAGTCGATGGTGGAGAACACCCGGTACTGCGCAATCTGGTTGACCATGTCAGATATGCGCGGGAGAGGGTACGCGTCCAGCTGCGTGTACCTATTAATGGTCTGACTATAGTCTATGACCATCTGGGGCTTGTCTCCAGTCTTGACCACCACGACTTGTGCTCTCCATGGGCTAGTGCTAGATTGAATGACCCCTTCCCTGAGGAGCCGCTGAACCTCAGATCTAATAAAGATCCGATCCTCAGCGCTGTAACGCCTGCTTTTAGTCGCGATGGGCTTGCAGCCTGGCACGAGATTTTCGAATAGGGAAGGCTGGGTAATTTTGAGTGTTGAGAGGCCGCATGTGGAGCACGCTGGACAATTTGGAGGCTGCTGTTCTCCCACTGAAAGTGGAGGGAGTGGCCCATCATACTGCAGGGTCACACTCCTCAGGTGGACCATAAAGTCTAGCCCCAGGAGTACCGGAGCGCAAAGGTGCGGTAACACGAGGAGCCTGAAGTTCTCGTAGACTGTGCCCCGCACCGTTAGGGTTACCACACAGCTCCCAAGAACGAGGACAGATCGGGACCTCGACGCCATGGAGATTGTCTGCCTGACAGTTTGCACATGGAGAGCGCACCGTTTTATTGTATCCGGATGGATGAAGCTCTCCGTGCTCCCGCTGTCAAACAGACAATGTGTCAGGCGCCCGTTTACCTCTGTGTCCATCATGGAGTTGTCGAGTCTGTGAGGCTTGGCCTGGTCCAGGATGATTGACGCCACTGTTGGATCCCGAGCGTAACTGCAGGCAGTTGAGATAGCTGACGACGAGGACCCCTGCTGGTCCCCTGCGGCCGGTGTTGACCAAAGTGGCTGCGCCCATGAATCGCACACGGTCGAGGATGTTGAAAACGGCGGCACCCGCAGGTCGCACGTGGCTTGCGTCATCATCATAGGAAATGGCGGCACCCGTGGATCGCACGTGGCTGAAGACATCGACGAGGCCGGAGACGAGGAGATGAATCTTGGGGAGTCGCACGCAGCACTGCTGGGCTTGGAATGGGTCTTCGCTCGGCACACCTTTGCATTGTGCCCTTTCTTTCCACAGGCGGAGCAAAACACCGCCCTGGCCGGACATCTTTGGCGAAGATGCTTCGCCAAACCGCAGAAATAGCACCGTGGGCCTCCAGGAGCTGCCGCAGCCATCAGGTCTGAAGTTGGGAGCATCATCGCGCAGTTCCGAGGAGCCGCCGAGTACAGCTGAGGCGGCGGCTGTGCTTGCCACGCTGTTCCCACGTGGTCGGTGGGGTAGGCTTCGAGACTTCTGGAGGCCGTTTCCATTGCGTCGGCCAATTCTACCGTCTTAGCCAGGTCCAGGTTACCCTGCTCTAGCAGCCGCGGGCGGATATAGGATGAGCCGATTCCCGCCACGAACGCGTCCCGAATGAGGTCGTTGGTGTATTGAGTAGCCGACACCTCCTTGCAGTTGCAGGCTCTGGCTAGCTGTTGAAGTTCGCGCAGGTACTGTCCCGTCGTTTCGCCGGGCTGCCGCCGTCGAGTGGCTAATAGGTGACGAGCATGAATTTCGTTCGGCTGTTTGTTATACAGTCTCTTGAGCAAATCGATCGCATCTTGATAATTTTGGGAATCGCGAATTGTTGCATACAGTGTCGCTCACCCTGGCGTGGAGGACCTGCAATCTGTCGGCGTCGGACTGGACTGCTGTCGAGGCCTCAACGTAATCCTCGAAGCACTTCAACTAATGGTCGGAAGTGTTCGATGCCCCAGCGGCACGCGGATCCAAGGTTAGCCGATCGGGCTTTAGCATCTGCTCCATTTTTTTTGTTCGAACAAAATTTTCAGTATTTTGTCGTGAATAAAATTGATGTGCGATTGATTCACATGGGAGGCTAGGACGTACCCGGGAATAAAGGCTTTTATTCACAACAAAACAGGAGCACACTACTTAACAATATTATCCCAGACTAAAGGCTACTAGGAAGTAGCAGTGACCTTTATACTCCTGTAAGAAGGCGGAGCCGAACGGAGTGTACCACATAAACAATGATAACAGGTGGAACACCCAAACCCTAACCCCAACAGTAACAAGAGTAACATATGTACAAGTACCCATAGTGGTAACCATCTATGGTTCACCACACTGGTGTTGTGAAAACACAGGACCTTTACGGCCTCGCTCGTCCTGAAACATGTAAAATACTGTCCGAGGTCAATGGACCTGCACATTGCCCGCCTCTCGCCCGCAGGCAGGGCGATAAAATTCTGGCCACTCCAAGTCTGGATGTATTAGTGTCTTGTACTGATTCATTATCGCCTCTTTGAATTTCTGATCTAATTATCTGGCAGTACATCTCAAGATCTAGTTATCTTCCCCTACAGCTGTTTATTTCTCAACCTTAATCTTTTTACTTTCTATTTTTCCACCTTCATTTGCCACTCATTAATTCACCTTTTCAATCTAGCCAAGTGATATTTGTAGTTGGTTTGCCACCTCCCTATTGTTTAATGTTATCTTTAATTTGGCAGTCATCTGAAAACGTAATTTTACTTCTGTCTGTAATTCCAAGTCATTCATATCCACTTTAATGTAAACTAACCAGCATATACTCCAGGAGCATCCAGTTCATGACTCATTGACATATCAACAAACTCTTGGATTCTTCTGGTTTAGCCATTTTTAAATTCACCTCAGAAGCTTATCTCTACTCCATGGTTTGTGCCTGAATCGTTTCTGTGGGGCAGTATCAATAGCCACACTGAAACTTGAATAGATTAAACCCCAGAACTTCTATTGTCAGAATGTTCCATCATTCCCTCAAATAATTCTGGTACATTTGTCAAGGCAAAATAACTCCGGTAAATTCATTCTTATTGTCTATTACCATACTAATTTCAGGAATCTGCAAACACTCTCTGCTACTGTAACCATGGTAGAGAACAGCTGCCATTAGCTGCACTGAGGTGCCCTGATCTCCAAATGATTTCTCAGGATCAAGGGTATTTCCATTATGTAGCTGGGTGTCAGTTAATAATTGCACTGGTGTTGGGTAACTGTTGGATTGGATGGGTAAAGAAATTGGCAGAGAAGACAAAGCAAGTGGTTAGCACTGCTGCCTCACAGCACCATGGACCTGGGTTCGATTCTCGGCCCGGATGACTATGTGGAGTTTGCACGTTCTGCCCGTGTCTGCGTAGGTCCCCCCCGGGCGCTCCAGCCTCCCCCCACAGACTGAAAGACATGCTGGTTAAGTGCTGTGCTAAATTCTCCCTCAGCGCACCCGAACAGGCGCCGGAATGCGGCGACCAGGGAACCCCCACAGCAACTTCATTGCAGTGTTAATGTCAGCCTACTTGTGACTAATAGAACATAGAAAGCCACAGCACAAACAGGCCCTTCGGCCCACAAGTTGCGCTGATCATTTCCCTACCTCTAGGCCTATCTATAGCCCTCAATCCCATTGAATCCCATGTACTCATCCAGAAGTCTCTTAAAAGACCCCAACGAGTTTGCCTCCACCACCACCGACGTCAGCCGATTCCACTCACCCACCACCCTCTGAGTGAAAAACTTACCCCTGACATCTCCTCTGTACCTACCCCCCAGCACCTTAAACCTGTGTCCTCTCGTAGCAACCATTTCAGCCCTTGGAAATAGCCTCTGAGAGTCTACCCTATCCAGACCTCTCAACATCTTGTAAACCTCTATCAGGTCACCTCTCATCCTTCGTCTCTCCAGGGAGAAGAGACCAAGCTCCCTCAACCTATCCTCATAAGGCATGCCCCCCAATCCAGGCAACATCCTTGTAAATCTCCTCTGCACCCTTTCAATGGCTTCAACATCTTTCCTGTAATGAGGTGACCAGAACTGCGCGCAGTACTCCAAGTGGGGTCTAACCAGGGTCCTATAAAGCTGCAGCATTATCTCCCGACTCCTAAACTCAATCCCTCGATTAATGAAGGCTAGTACGCCGTACGCCTTCTTGACCGCATCCTCCACCTGCGAGGCCGATTTAAGAGTCCTATGGACCCGGACCCCAAGGTCCTTCTGATCCTCTACACTGCTAAGAATGGTACCCTTCATATTATACTGCTGCTTCATCCCATTGGATCTGCCAAAATGGATCACTACACACTTATCCGGGTTGAAGTCCATCTGCCACTTCTCCGCCCAGTCTTGCATTCTATCTATGTCTCGCTGCAACTTCTGACATCCCTCCAAACTATCCACAACACCACCTACCTTGGTGTCGTCAGCAAACTTACCAACCCATCCCTCCACTTCCTCATCCAGGTCATTTATGAAAATGAGAAACAGCAAGGGTCCCAGAACAGATCCCTGGGGCACTCCACTGGTCACTGACCTCCATGCAGAGAAAGACCCCTCCACAGCCACTCTCTGCCTTCTGCAGGCAAGCCAGTTCTGGATCCACAAGGCAACAGCCCCTTGGATCCCATGCCCTCTCACTTTCTCAAGAAGTCTTGCATGGGGGACCTTATCGAACGCCTTGCTGAAGTCCATATAGACCACATCCACCGCTCTTCCTTCGTCAATGTGTTTGGTCACATTTTCAAAGAACTCAACCAGGCTCGTAAGGCACGACCTGCCCTTGACAAAGCCGTGCTGACTACTTTTGATCATACTAAACTTCTCTAGATGATCATAAATCCTGTCTCTCAGGATCCTCTCCATCAACTTACCAACCACTGAGGTTAGACTCACCGGTCGGTAATTTCCCGGGCTGTCCCTGTTCCCTTTCTTGAATATAGGGACCACATCTGCAATCCTCCAATCCTCCGGAACCTCTCCCGTCTCCATCGACGATGCAAAGATCATCGCCAAAGGCTCCGCAATCTCCTCCCTCGCCTCCCACAGTAACCTGGGGTACATCCCATCCGGTCCCGGCGACTTACCAACCTTGATGCCATTCAATAGTTCCAACACATCCTCTTTCTTTATGTCCACATGCTCGATCCTTTCTGTCCACCGCAAACCAGCAGTACAACCACTCAGATCCCTTTCCACCGTGAATACCGAGGTAAAGTATTCATTAAGCACCTCCGCCATTTCTAACGGTTCCGCACAAACTTTTCCCCCTTCACCTTTTAAGGGTCCTATGCCTTCACATCTCATCCTTTTACTCTTGACATATTTGTAGAAAGCCTTGGGATTCTCCTTAATCTTACCCGCCAAGGTCTTCTCATGACCCCTTCTCGCTCTCCTAATTTCCTTCTTAAGCTCCTTCCTACATCCCGTATACTCCTCTAAATCCTTAACACCTCCTAGCTCTCTGAACTTTCTGTACGCTTCTCTTTTCTTATTCACCAGGTTCATCACAACCTTCGTGCACCACGGTTCCCGTACCCTACCAACACCCCCGTCTCATCGGAACGTTGTCATGCAGAGCTCCAGACAAACATTCCTTGAAAATCCTCCACTTTCCTTCGGTACTTTTCCCCAAGAATGCCTCCTTCCAATTTACCCGTCTAATTTCCTCCCTGATGACACTGTATTTCCCTTTACTCCAGAGAAACACTTTCCTAGCCTGCCTGATCCTATCTCTTCCCAATGCTATCGTGAAGGAGATAGAATTATGATCGCTATCCCCAAGATGCTCACCCACCGAGAGATCCTCCACCTGTCCAGGTTCATTAGCCAGCACCAGATCAAGTACAGCCTCTCCTCTAGTAGGCTTATCCACATACTGTGTCAGGAAACTCTCCTGGACACACCTAACAAACTCCTCTCCATCCAAACCCCTAGCCCTAGGGATATTCCAATCTATGTTTGGGAAATTAAAATCTCCCATCACGACAACTCTGTTATTTCTACATCTCTCCAGGATCTGTTTCCCCATCTGCTCCTCAACATCTCTGTTACTATTGGACGGCCTATAGAAAACACCCAGCAAAGTTACCGACCCCTTCCTGTTCCTAACCTCCACCCACAGAGACTCCGTAGTTAGTCCCTCCACGGCGTCCACCTTCTCTACAGCCGTGACACTATCCCTGATCAACAGTGCCGCTCCCCCCCCTCTCTTGCCTCCCTCCCTGTCCTTCCTGAAACATCTAAAAAATAAACTTTTAACAATGAGGAGAAGTGCCAACAGGTCCTGATGTAGAGGAATGCTCTTCAAGGTCCCTGGTCCTTTCGTAGAAAGACCAGAATAAGGTATCTATGCAACTTGCTGCCATAAAGAAATTAGGCTTTCAGTAGGTAGCAGGCCCTACTTACATCAATAAGATAATTGCTCATATCCGTCTTTGCTACTGGTGTGTGTGCGTGTGTTCTGTACCATATTCCCAAATATGATATATAGAACATAGAACATAGAACATAGAAAGCCACAGCACAAACAGGCCCTTCGGCCCACAAGTTGCGCCGATCACATCCCCACCTCTAGGCCTATCTATAGCCCTCAATCCCATTAAATCCCATGTACTCATCCAGAAGTCTCTTAAAAGACCCCAACGAGTTTGCCTCCACCACCACCGACGTCAGCCGATTCCACTCACCCACCACCCTCTGAGTGAAAAACTTACCCCTGACATCCCCCCTGTACCTACCCCCCAGCACCTTAAACCTGTGTCCTCTCGTAGCAACCATTTCAGCCCTTGGAAATAGCCTCTGAGAGTCCACCCTATCCAGACCCCTCAACATCTTGTAAACCTCTATCAGGTCACCTCTCATCCTTCGTCTCTCCAGGGAGAAGAGACCAAGCTCCCTCAACCTATCCTCATAAGGCATGCCCCCCAATCCAGGCAACATCCTTGTAAATCTCCTCTGCACCCTTTCAATGGCTTCAACATCTTTCCTGTAATGAGGTGACCAGAACTGCGCGCAGTACTCCAAGTGGGGTCTAACCAGGGTCCTATAAAGCTGCAGCATTATCTCCCGACTCCTAAACTCAATCCCTCGATTAATGAAGGCTAGTACGCCATACGCCTTCTTGACCGCATCCTCCACCTGCGAGGCCGATTTAAGAGTCCTATGGACCCGGACCCCAAGGTCCTTCTGATCCTCTACACTGCTAAGAATGGTACCCTTCATTTTATACTGCTGCTCCATCCCATTGGATCTGCCAAAATGGATCACTACACACTTATCCGGGTTGAAGTCCATCTGCCACTTCTCCGCCCAGTCTTGCATTCTATCTATGTCTCGCTGCAACTTCTGACATCCCTCCAAACTATCCACAACACCACCTACCTTGGTGTCGTCAGCAAACTTACCACCCCATCCCTCCACTTCCTCATCCAGGTCATTTATGAAAATGACAAACAGCAAGGGTCCCAGAACAGATCCCTGGGGCACTCCACTGGTCACTGACCTCCATGCAGAGAAAGACCCCTCCACAGCCACTCTCTGCCTTCTGCAGGCAAGCCAGTTCTGGATATATGATTATTTCTTTGCTTTTTTTCCTGTAATAGTTCTGGTCAGTTGAGTTTCCTGATTTCATCTACCATCCCTTCAAAAAGTTGAATATTTTCATTGTACATATTTTGTTTTCAGTAATAATAATCACTATCATCAAAGCTTTTGTTTTGACTCTGGCTGTCTCTACCACTGCCAGGTTAATATTTGATATCAGGCTAAATAGCACTCCTGCTTATAGGACTCCAGGGCCAGTTGTTTCATGCAACACTCCATCATTCGCGTCTAAGATGATTTGCCATCTATGCCTGATATATTGAAGAGCTTGTGGGTCTACAACAGATGCCCAGAATGTTTCTCATTCTTAGGCAAGTTATTCACACGTAAAACAGATAGGTTCAAAGTCCCTTTTCATGGAAAAAATGTTTGGCCTCCTCTACTTTAGCTTTGCTACTTAAAGTTTATTTATTAGTCACAGGTAGGCTGACATTCATACTGCAATGCAGTTCCTGTGAAAATCCCCTAGTTCCCACACTCCGGCGCCTGTTCGGGTACGCTGAGGGAGAGCTTAGCGTGGCCAATTCACCTAACCAGCATGTCTTTGGACTGTGTGAGGAAACCGGAGCACCCGGAGGAAACCCACACAGACACAGGGAGAACGTGTGAAGTCCACGCAGACAGTGACCCAAGCCGGGAATCGAACCCAGGTCTCTGGTGCTGTGAGGCAGGCTAACCACTGTGCCACCTTGCCGCCCCAAATCAAAGTGGAGAATGAAGTATGTCCTTGTATATTTGCTCAGCACGTCATTGCTGAGCCAGGTATCTGTGATGTCCATAAGCCCGTACTTACCCTCTCCGGCAAGATCCTCCGTTTTAGTCTTGAAACTTCTTTCATTCCAAAAGAAAAACAAGCAAAATAAATAGACTGCCTCAGTTTTAAAGAAAAGAGAGCTGCAGAAAGTATCAAATTAAAATACAAATAAATTCGATATATAGGCCGGAATTTTACCATCCCGCCCGCCACAGGAATCAGAGTGGGGGCGGGGGCGGACCGTGGAAAGGTCCATTGACCCCGAGCGGGACTTTACGGTTCCGGGATGTGTGAGGCTGTGAAATGCCACCCATGATGTCATAAGAAAAGGAAATTAAACTTTCCGTTTATAAATCATGCCCAGGAAGTGTCACAGATTCGAAACGGTAGCTCTTTTTCTCTCTCTCTCTGGACAGATGCTGCCAGACCTCCAACGTTTTTCCAGCACTTTCTGCTTTTATTTCAGATTTCCAGCTTCTGCAGCATTTTGATTTTATGACACAGAAAGACTTGCAATCATATCGCAGCAGCTGAGCTGATCCCTGAGAAACACCTCAAAGTGCTTCACATGTGATGGATTGTACTGAAGCGCAGTAACAATTATGCATGACAACAGCAGCACCCGTTTGCACGCACAAGATCCAGCAAACAGGACGGCAATGAGTGACAAGTTAATGACCAATCTATTTTTGGCTGAGAAGTAAGAGTGGTAAAAGGCAGAGGCTGAATTCTTCCAATCGTATCATCGATCTTTGGATGTACACCTAAACTTATAGATCAGATGTTTGGTAGCTCAGTTTAACGTCTCATCGAAAGAATTAATTTCTGACAACACCTCACTGCTTCTGTACTGGAGTTTTGGTTTAGATTATATACTCGAGTCCTGAACAATGTTTCTTTTGCGGAGTGCACGGCAACCAGAAATTTTGCGTGCAGGGCACACGCAAGTTAGCCTATTTAAATCGTTAATTGTGCGCGGTCCCGCAAAAAGTTTAAAGGAGTTACGCAGTGAAATAAATCATTAAAAAAGAGGCAATGTTGGTCCCAAAGTGAGTTTGCGCCCATAACCTTAAGATTGAGAAACCCATATGCTTCCAGTCAAATTAAGTTAACAATTTAAAAGGTTAGAAGGTACAGAAATTGGCTGCAGATTCACTCAATGAATAGTTTGCAAATATACAATTAAACATAGAAGCCAAAAAGGAGAGAGCCAATAGGAATCATAACTTTAATATTAAAAATAGATAACGCATTACGATACAGTGGCTCACTAGTGTGTATCTACATTGCCTACATAACTGATTGCCCAAATAGATATATACGACGATAAAAGCTAACACAGATTAAAGATATACTGTCATACACTTGTATTACTGTGAGAATTTCCAAACTTTGTAATTCAGATTTGAAGCCTTTCACTCCAAGAACACATATTAGAAATCTAGGTCTGTCCTGCCTATGATTTTAAATAGGTTGTTCAATCAGCAAATGAACCTTTACATGTTCTCTTGGTTCCATCAACGCATTTCAAACAATTTCTCCTTTTCTTGACTTTACTTTCTATAAAGTTTCTGATGGCCCTTCAATCAAAATGACCCATTAATTCCACCTCCACTACCCTCATCTCCACTACTTCTACCACCACCGACACCCAGTGATACAGCTGGGAACTCAGCCCCACTGAGCAAGATGTCCGTCCAGATCTGAAGCAAAGCAACACCACACTTGAACATCACGAGTACTGCTGAGGATCCACAGAAAGCCATTCAGGTCCAAGATGCGGTTACTAGCCTGGGTACATCCACAGAGGAGATGGCACTACCTCAATGGGGAAGAACCACAGCACCATCTGCAAGACAAAGGAGGGCACCTCAGTCAATTTGGTCCGGGGTAGATCTTGTATTTTCCATAAATTTTCAGAGGGTGAAAGAGGAAGAATCTTCCCCATTTCACATCAACCTGGATCAGATAAATAAATCTACTGAAACAAAGGTGAAACAGATGACTTGGAGGCATTGTGCAGGGAGTGGATGGGGCTGGAGGCTGGTTGGCTCTAGCCACAGGGGGTTGCAATTCAAAATTGAGCTTAAATAAATAGGCTCCATTTTGTGCTAAGTGGATCCTACACCTCAAGCAAGCCCAAGGATTTTGTACAAGAGAAACAGGAGAGACCTAACACAAGATGGTGGCTCTGGTTTATTTGGTAATTCAGATATTTGGCAGCAAACTCCTTCAATAATTTTCAGGAATGTGGCTGATATGATTTATCCTGAGATCCCAGTGAACATGATGGAGATGCAAGTGCTAATATAGCTGAGCAATCCAGTATTTGTTGTGTCTGGGGAAGGAATAAAGTTTGTCCTTTCCAGGCACAGGCCTAAAATTTGGTTCCTATGACAAGCATAAACAACAGCTGGAAAGAATAGTTGCACAACCTTTAACAAGGAGAATTGCTAGATGTACATGGGTTACAAACATATTCTATGTTTAGTTTAGTGTCACAAATAGGTTTACATTAACACTGCAATTAAGTCATTGTGTTTGGGTACACTGAGGGAGAATTTAGCATGGCCAATGCACCTAACCAGCACATCTTTCGGACTGTGGGAGGAAACTGGAGCACCTGGAGGAAACCCACGCCGACACGGGGACATTGTGCAGACTCCGCACAGACAGTGACCCAAGTCGGGAATCGAATCTGGGTCCCTGGCGCTGTGAGGCAGCAGTGCGAACCACTATGCCACCGTGCCGCCCATACTGCCCATGTTGGTTCACAGCTGAATATTGCCATTGCAATTGACATGATTATCCAATATTTTTGTCTTTAGTTAAATATACAAAGAAAAATAAAAAAAATCACTTACTTCATGCCATGCTAAATTCAATGTTTGCTCTAAGAGATAACAACATCTTATGCAACATGTAGCACACTGATTCCTGAAAGCCATAATATAGTGCACCACTGACCTAGACATCTGAGGCATATTTTCAACATTCCTAAGGTTGTCTTTATAATGGTGGTAGTTAGTATATGGTTATAACTCTTCTCTTCTATGCTATGTGATATTTGGGACAGGACATAGGAATAGTAGAAGGCCATTTAAAACCTTGAACATGTTCCATTAATTGATAAATCATAGCTGATCTGTGATCTAATTCCATTTTTGCTTCATATCCCTGAATACCTTTAGCCATCAGATAGGCTTTCAACTTATGGCCATTACATCAGCCACTCTTAATGTCAGTGGTGCCATGTAAACATTCCCAAAGAGCACAGCTTTGGATATGTTGAAGGAGACATGGAGGATCCAGTGTTATTAATAAACACCTGATTGTTAATGTTCTGTTCAATTGGACTTCGTAACAGAATTATAGAATTGTTACAGTACAGAAGGAGGCCATTCGGCTCATTGGATTTGCACCAGCTCTCTGAATGAGCAGAGAATTATCAGACGCGTGTCAATCTACATACATGCAAATGAATGTCCCAGTTGTCTTTGAGATGCATTAAATATATAAAACCATTCTGCTTGTTCTTTGTGCTGCTGCATATTTGGCCATCACATATGTTATGGGCCTTTGTCTCCAAAGCAGTAGCTATTGGTTTGACCAATGCACAAATGGCAAATTGGCAGATATCAGCAGCATTATGCAATGAGCAGATAAAGATTTTATGTAGACGTATTATTGGCATTTTTTTCTCAGATACTGGCAAGGCTCTGGTGGCATAGCAACACACAAGTGCGAAACACTTGATTTGATTTATTATTGTCACATGCATTGGAATACAGTGAAAAGTATTGTGTCTTGCGCGCTGTAACATATCAATGATTCCTGAAATGTGCCAGTTATGAGTTTGTAGGTTGACCTAAAAGTATCTCTGCAGAGGTAGTCCACTGATGCAAGACACAACCGCCCAGATTTTCTAGTTAGTTTTAATTTAACATTGGCATTAAGCTATTCAAATTAAATAAGTTGGCATCATTGTTAAAAAAAATGCCAAACAGAAAATCTAAGCTTTAAACCCTCAAGAAAAAGCTATAGCACACTTCCTCTTAATTCAGTTCCCTATAGCCTTGTGTAGCCAAGCTGCCTCTGCCAATGATTGAATAAGGGATGTATGGTATATGTTTCCTGGAGACTCTGTTGGCCTTAATGCAGTCTCGAAGTAATGCCGGATTTGGTGAAGGAAGATATTATTTATTTGGTTCCAACCTGTAATTAAGATGCACATTTCCACTACAATTTGCGCAGCACAGAGATTTAAGGGTAATAGTAACAGCATCAGAAATCTGACTTGTCAACAAATATCACTACAATTTTAAAAAGTAACAAAATCCATCTAATACAGCTTGAGGTGGTTCAATAATATCCTTGAAAACTCAAAATTCAAATTCCAATTAAACTTTGGATTGTATTTATTGAAGTTGTAGATATAATGATTGCAGTGGAACTAACTTTTGTTACCAGCCTTCGAGTCAGCGAGGAATTAAATTAATTTACTGGGCAGGATTTTCCCGTCCCACCCGCCACGGGAATCATTGTGGGTGGGACACGGACCATGGAAAGGTCTGCTGACTTCGGGTGGGATTTTCCAGCCATGGAGCGAGCGTGGCTGGAAAATCCCACCCATTGTGTCTGGACCCAAAAATTGCCAATATTTCCCAAATATTTGAACAGAAGAAGTAACTGGATCCCAACCTTTATAAAAATTATTTGGAAATGTATAAAAATTCAGAGTTTGTTGTCAACATTACAGAACCACTGTAAACACATAAATTTAACTGTGTGAACTGTTCTATATTTGCCTGGATTTGCCTGGTCAGTGGCAAAGGGTGCTTCTTGCCAATCTCAAAGAAAGCTACCCATAGTGATTTAATAGGATTTAGAGTTTCAGTGTCGCCTATTCCAATAAGTTTTAATTTAGCACCATCTATATGGGATTTGTAGCATCTAATGACGCTGTCATTATCAAGTAGGCCGAGGAGCCAATCATATTGAAGAGTTCTCGTGACAGCAAAACAGAAGGCAAAATCATAACTATTGTTACAGAAAGTGAACTAACAGTTAGGACAGAGACATGGGAGTACGGTAAAAACTAAGCTATCGTAAATACTTCTAAAAATGAAATAAAAATGATTCTTTATTATTTTACCATGGAATTATCCTGGAATTGAAAATTGACACTCCATACTTATGAAATTAGTTTTTCAGTGCTAGAGATGTTACTCAGCAGTAACTATGATTTCGTTCATCTTTAGAAACTCAGTCGCACCTTATTCCACAAGGTTTAATATTTTAAATGTTATTTTACATTGAGAATAATGCATAAAAGTTGAAGTTTATGTTAATTCACAGAGCAGAATTCTTCCATTTTGAGACGAAGTGCCATGGCAGATGCAGGAACATGGGGCAGGAATTTTTGGTTGTGCTCCCCCAAGACCGGAAAATCCCCCCAAGGTCAACGGACTTTGCATGGTCCGCCCCACCCGCTACGATTCCTGTGGCGGTCAGAATAGGAAAATTCCACCCATGGAGTTCTTCCCGCTGCGGAGGCTGGCAGGAAAACATGCCAAATCATCCGGCCTGACCTCCTTAATTATGCATCCTCGGTGTTTTACATATTCAGTAGCGGGGCAGGCCTGGATGGCGCATAGTCTGCTGTAATTGCTGTAATAATCCTACAGCCTGGCTGGCTGTAGGACTCGCATTCTAATCAGTATTCTGCAACTTGATTTTGTGTCTGTTTGCACTGTTTGAGAGCACATTTCCACTCCATCTGACGAAGGAGCAGTGCTCCGAAAGCTTATGGTATTTGCTACCAAATAAACCTGTTGGACTTTAACCTGGTGTTGTGAGACTTCTTACTGTAATTGAAGAAAGAAGATGAATCTTCTACAAATGAACGGCTCTGAGACAGGAATAACTCGTGTTGACCTGGATATATATTCCATGTAAATTATAGGATGGATCTCCTGAGAATGAAGTTGGATCTCTAGGAACACTCTGAGGCTGGGGGAATGGACCCCTCCAGGATGCCTAACCTGGAATGTCCACCTGCAGGTGCACCCCTCACCCATTGCTGAGGTGTTCCAGAGTCCAAGGTTGTGGGCGGCCACCATCTTGAACTCTGGTGGCAGCCCCAGGCATTGTTCAGGTGAGTCCCGGCACCTTCAAGCTACATTGTTCCAACCCGTTTCACGCCAGCCTGTTTTCCCGTCTGCATTGTGGAGAATCTGGTATGTTGGTTGGGGAAGGGGTGGAAATGGGTGCTTCAGCATTCATCTACATTCCATTAACGAAAGCAAATGAGGTTTTCCATCATGGAGAACATCAATGGAAGATCCTGCTGTAAGTTCACACTGGCATGAAACCAATTTCTGGTCCTCCCACCATATTCTCCCCCACACCCTCCAATGAACCCGTTGGCGGGTCTTGAGAATTCTGCCCAATGTTTCTGTGTTGATGGCATTTGAGAAAATGCCATGGTGCACCCTGTGGAGGAGCACGGTCTAACTTCTAGATTTCAACAAATAACTGTGTATGTGTGAGTATCAGCTTCGCAAAGTATTAACGGTGAGTACAGACAGTTTCACTGTCCTTACAACCACATTTCCAGCCCAATAATCGAGAGCTGCTCTCAAGTTTTATAAAAGATATGCAACATTTTAATTGGAGCTCTGCACTCTATCCGAGAAAGACAACTGAATATAAGGTCATCCATCACCAACTCAGCTTTGTCTTGCTTTTAAATGTCAACTCATGCTGACCTGGATCTATATCCCATGCAAATTATAGTGCAGGGATACTGAACTGACAATGAAACACGTGTAACCATTTAGTGCTAGATGTGTGTCAACCTATTGCGTTTTGCAGTACAAATGAAGAATTGAGGTTCAATAGTTAGAAGAGAAAATATCATTGTCTGCCAGTTCATAGAATCATAGAATCCTACAGTGCAGAAGGAGGTCATTTGTCCCATCAAGTCAGCACTGACCACAATCCCACCCATGCCCTATCCCCATAACCCCATGCATTTACCCCAGCTAGTCCTCCTGACACTAAGGGGCAACTTAGCATGGCCAATCCACCTAACCCGCACATCTTTGGACTGTGGAAGTAAACCGGAGCACCCGGAGGAAACCCACGCAAACACGGGGAGAATGTCCAAACTCCACATAGACAGTGACCCAAACCGGGAATCGAACCCGAGTCCCTGGCGCTGTGAGGCAGCAGTGCTAACCACTGTGCCACCGTGCCACCCCAGTTCAGGATTAGAAAGGTCTCTACTTGACCCTGAGATGAGTGACGGTAGTTTGGGTTCGGGCAGTGCTCAGGCCGGCGTGGGGTCGGGCCAGGTCGGGAGGGGGGTGCGGGCATGCAGAATATCGTGTTAGGGGTGGAGTGCTTAGCTGTGGGGGTTGTTGGGGTCTGGAGTGTCCTGCACAGGGCTCGGTCTGGGTCTTTAAGATAGTTACTCTGAAGTTTGAAGCTATTTTTTCCTTCTAATTCTTTGAGAGTAACTATGAGAACTATGAGTGCAAAGCTAACAGAACCATCCAAAGTTGGCAAATTAAATGGCTTTGACGGATGGTTCCCAGCCAGGTGCAATTGTCCAGAGGAAGTTAGCCCTTCTGGACAATTGCTGAGTAAAATATTAACTGGGAACTTCTGAGAGGGATTCCCCAGCGCACCTTTGGTAGCCCCCAAATCCGACAGTGGGGAGCCAGGAAGTTCGGGAGCAACTAATTATGTTTGTTTCCTTGGCTTGTTCTCAATTTATCAGATTAAAGGAGCAGTTCAAGAAGTAACTGGGCATGCTGGATAGATATCAGGCGGATTTTTTTCTCTCTTCAATCAGACATTAATTAAAGAATTCTACGGCTGCCCAAACAAAATGAGCTGATCGCTCACAAATTTCGGATGGACCCTGGAAATCTTTTTGCATCACTCACCTAGTCATTAGACAAACTTACTGAACCTTGGTGGGGGTGGGTGGAGTGAGTGTGGGGCAGCTTAAGTGTTTTTTGTTTACTCAATCACAATGATATAAATAAAGTTTGAGTGTAAAAACAAGAGGAGACCATTTATCCTCCAGTCCCTGCTCTGCCATTCAATTAGACATTGGCTTAACTCATTTACCCACTTTTGTTTCATATCCCTTGATACCTTGGACTAAAATCTATTGACCTCTGTCTTAAAAAGTTTAAATTAATTGAGCTTTGACAGCCTTTTGGAGGGGAGAGTTACAGAGTCCCACCAGTCTTCATCAGAAAACATGCTTCCTCTAAATGGTTTAATTCTAATTTTAATATTATTCTCTCCTGTTGTTGATTTTCCAATGAGAGGAATCGCTATCATTTTAAGCATCCTGATTAAATTACTCCTCAATCTTCAATACAGAAGGAAGTGCAACCATCCAATCAGTCCTTATAATTTAGCCCTTTAAACTGCCCCCATCTTTCTGGCGAATCTGTGATGTAACCCTTCCAAGACCAAAGTATCTTTTTTGAGCTATGCTGCCCAAAATTGAATGCAGTGCTCCAAATGGTGTTGTTCCTAAGCTCTGTACAACTGAAGCATCAATTCCTCACTCTTGAATTCCAATCCTCTTGAGATAAAGGCCATCATTCTATTAGCTCTTTTGATTGCTTTTTGTATCTGTGCATTCGAGTGATTCATGTACGTGGACATTTAAATCCCTTTAATAGTCTGTGGAGTAAAGTTAAGGCATTGCAGGGCAGCTTTTCCATTCGGAATACACATCCTGTGACACGTAGGAAGTTGTGGATACATCCCATGGCCTAGACGACCATGTGTGCTGGAAGTGACAGCAACTGCAGAAACCCAAGCTCCGTGTTTCAGAGCTCAATGGCTGGAGTCAAATCCTGAGGCTGAGAACTACATGGATAGCATATTTAGGGAGGTTGTCACATTACAGGTTAGGAAAGTGCAGGCAGAGAGTAAATGAATTGTCTAGGAGCACCAGTCATGTGGTGCAGGGGTCCCTTGAATCAATCTCACTCACTAGTCAGTGTTCCAATTTAGATATGGTGAGGGAGATGGTTCTTCAGAGGAATGCAACCAAAGCCAAGTCCATAGCACCATGCATAGTTCAGCTGCACAGGAAGAAATGAAAAGATTGGAAGAGCAATAATGGTAGGAATTCAATGGTTAGGAGAACAGGCAGGCATTTCTGTAGCAATAGACATGACTCCAGGATGGTATGTTGCCTCTCTGGTGCCATGGTCAAGGATGTCACCATGTGTCTGCAGGACATTCTTATGGGGGATGATGAACAGCCAAAAGTCATAGTCAACATCAGTAGCAATGACATAGACAGAAAGAGGGATGTGATCCTGAAAGCAGATTTTTGGGAGCAAGGTTTGAAAGTTTGAAAGCAGAAATTCTAAGATATTGATCTCAGGATCACTTTCATTTCCATATGCTAATGAGTACAGAAATATGAGGATTGAGCAAATGAATGTGTGACTTCAGATATTGCAGGGGGGAGGCCTTGAGATTGCTGCAGCATTGGGACTGGATCTGGGGCAGGTGGCACCTGTGCAAGGAAGATGAATATTGGTGATATTGGAATAGTGTAGATTAGAGGGGCTTTAGATTGGTACCACTGGTCGGCGCAACATCGAGGGCCGAAGGGCCTGTACTGCGCTGTAAGGTTCTATGTTCTATGTTCTAACTCTAGAAGATGAGTAATGTCTCTACTTTCTAAGGAGGCTAAGGAAATTTGGTATGTCCGCTACAACTCTCACCAATTTTATACAGATGCACCTTGGAAACATCCTTTCCAGATGTATCACAGCTTAGCATGGCTCCTGCTCTGACCAAGAACGCAAGAAACTACAAAGGGTTGTGAATGTAGCCCAGTCCATCACACAAATTAGTTCCCATCCATTAACAATTTCTACACTTCCCGCTGTCTCGGAAAAGCAGCCAGCATAATCAATGACTCCACACACCCCGGACATTCGCTCTTCCACCTTCTTTCACTGGGAAAAAGATACAAGAGTCAGAGATCATGTACCAACCAATTCAAAAACAGCTTCTTCCCTTCTGCGATCAGACTTTTGAATGGTCCTACCATTTATTAAGCTGATCTTTCTCTACGCCCTAGTTATGACTGTAACACTATATTCTGCACCCGCTTTTTTCCTTCTCCCTTAGGTACTCTATGAGCTGTATGCTTTGTCTGTATAGCACACAAGAAACAAGAAACAACACCTTTCACTGTATCCCAATACATGTGACAATAATAAATCAAATCAAATCACATCTTAGCAGAATCGGTACCAATATCCTTGCAGGGAAATTTAGTAATGCTGTTGAGGAAAATTTATACTAACTTGACAGGGGGGTGGCGGGGGGGGGGGGGGGGGGGGGGGCGGTGGGCGATGTTGGGGAGGTGGGGGGAACTGGAGAGGGAATTAAGATAGGAGAGTGACAATACTAGTAATGCATTAATGAAAATTAGTAAGGGAAATTGGAAGGCAGCCAAAACAAAGGCCAGCATTAAATAAGGTGAAAATATGAACAAATGTTCGAAAGGCAAACTTAAATGCATTCTACCTGAATGTAGCATTTGTACCATGGTAGATGAATTGATGGTACAAATAGAAGCAAACCAGTATGATGCATTCACCATTATGGAGATGTGGCTGCAACATGGCCAAGGCTGGGAAGTGAATATTCAGGAGTATTCGACATTGAGGAAGGTTGGAACTGATAAAATTGCCCAAAAAATGTAGTAAGCTTGATGATTGGGAACATTTTAGAATTCAGCAAATGAAGACCAAGAAACTGATAAAGTAAGGAACACAGAAAATAAAAGTAAACTATCGAGAAAGATAAAAAAGACTGTAAAAGCTTCAAAAGGGATGTCAAAAGGAAATGATTAGCAAAGACAAATTTGGACTCATTACAGACAGAGTGAAGCAAATTTACACTCTGGACTAAGGAAATGGTCAAGAAACTGAACAAATGTTTTTGCCTGAATTTTCATCCTTGGGGCAGGTAGTCTGAGGTGGGAGAATCCCTGGCTTGGTCTGCCAGCCTCAGGAGAAAGTGCTCACAAAGGTGGGATCTTCATTGCCAATGCGGATGCAGGTTGGAGTCGGACCAGCCAACCTGGGAAGAAGCTTGGGGCTGCTTGGTGCTGAGGCAGGCTGTTTAAAAGACCCACCTTGTTGAGGTAGGACTTCTTCCCAGTTAAAGTAAAAACAGAGGCCCTCCAACCCTCACAACCCCTCACCATCCATGGTTGCTCATGCATCCTATGCTAACTCTGCCATTCAACGCTGCTTCATTGGCCCCTCATACTCCGATCATGCACTCTTTCCTGCATCAACTTCCATGGACCCTCATGCCCCCATGTCAAGGTGTGGCACTTCCATGCCCATTGACCCACTCACTATACACTGGGTGCAATTGTTTCCCAAGAATTTCGAAGTGCGATTCCCGCCGGGTGGTTTGCGCTATTCAGATCGCAATCCACCCCCACTTAAACAATATTTTGGAGGTAGGGTGGTTTATGCCATGAAAAAGTGAAAGACATGCGCAAGTCCCAAGGATGCCAGTATGGCTGGCTTCTCAGAGATCTGGGCACCCTTTAAAAGAGGTGCCCTGATTTCAAAATAATGATACAGAACCCCCTACTTGCCAATATGGACCAACTCCACACAACCCCCCACCCACCTCCCCCACCCCCCATCCTACCCCATCACCAGCTTCAGGCTCCTCCCACTCAATTGCTGGTACCAACTTTTCCCCAAGTGAGTGACACACCGCTATGAGGTCACCAAACCAACAAAGGCTCCCATTCAGGTCTCCCTCACGCCTTAATCCCTTCAGGCCCAGAACCTTGGCAGTGCCAACCCAGCAGTGCCAGGTTGGCAGTCCAATGGTGCCATGGAACCATGTCCATGAGCACCCAGTGTCTCCATTGGCCTTTGAGCTTCGCCGGCATGGTCATCAGATCTGGTTTCTGTTTGCAAATACGAGGGAAGCTAGTGCTTCCCACTAGCACAATCTGAAGTTGGCAGGTGTCTGAATGAATCTGGCTGAAAACAAATCCTGCAACTTTAAATTAAGATTAAAAGATGCTAATCTGGGTCACACCCTCACTTGGCGTGAAACAGGTTACATCGCTGGCAGGGGGAAATCTCAAAACGAGTTCTCACCAATGCAAATCATGCTATAATCCCTCTCATGAGAGTCCCGGCCATAACAGGATTTGCGCCTTCTCAAGCAGGGCAGAAGAATTGCCCCACCATCTCAAACTAATGAACACTATAGCGTATATAGGATGAGTAAAAAAAAGCTTCAAAATAGTAATTAATTCATAACTTCCTCCCATGTTGAAAAAAATCATTTCACGACAAGCTAACAAAATGTCAGTTATTCATATCCTTTAAAGTAAAGTATATATACGTACGACCAAACAGCAGATGTAGGCCATTCAGCCTCTTGAGCCTGCTCTGCCATGTAATAAGATCATGGTTGATCTGATAGCCTTGAAAACACCTAACTTGTGAGAACAAATATTACAAAAACAGCAAAAATCAGAGAATCTGAGCTGTTTTCTCTGTGGTGCAGGTGTTTTAATCATCTAATGGTTGCTTATGTTCTCATTAACATAAGCAGCATTTTGTATGCTCATATAGACCACACCTGGATTATTGTGTACAGTTTGGTCTCCCCTAAGGAAGGATACACTTTCCATAGAGGGTGTGTAACAAAGGTTACCGGACTATTTGCAGGGATGATGAGATTGTTCTGTGCGGAGAGACTGTGGAGTCTGAACCTATGATTGTCTTGAGTTTAGAAGAATGAAAAGTAATCTCATTGAACCGTACACAATTCTGACAGGGTTTGACAGGGTAGATGCAGGGAGGATGTTTCCTCTGGCTGCGAGGTCTGGAACAAGGGGACAAGGTCCCCTGGAATGAAGAGGTTTTTTTTCACTCAGATAGTGGTGGATTTTTGGAATCCTCAACCTCAGAGGGTTATGGAGACTCAAATATTAGTATATTCAAGGCAGATATTGATAGATTTCTAGATATTAAATACAAAAAGGGATATGGAGAGAGTGCAGGAAAATTGGATTGAGATAGAAGATTAGTCATGATCTAGTTGAACGGTGGAGTAGCCTCGATGACCTACACGTGCTCCAACTTCCTACATTCCTATGTTTGCTCTGCCCCTACTTTCTCGGATTACCATTTTACTTTTCTGTGACAGCATCATCAAACACAATGCAATACATCAGGCCTCACTGCACACAAGTTGAAGGTGGACTAAATAGCCTGACAACCCAGAGTTAAATGTTTGGAGCGAGGTTAATAGCTGGGGAAATATCTAGCCCGTACGCTGCAAAATTAAAGTACATTGCATCAGTTAAGGAAGCAAAGGGCAAGTTAACCTCAATTCATATCGAGTTGAACGTGGATTTTACAAATTCCTGTGGCAGATATCTCAAAGTCCCAGGCCATGACAAAGCAAATATTCAGCCACCACACCAACCTCTCTTGTCTCAACTTACCAAGATCTCACTGAACTTCCAAATCATGGGCAGGTATGTCCAAGCAGCATTATAAAGCATCTAATATGGGAAGGACTTGGGCATTGATATTTACACCAGCTGAATTATACTAAGCTCTACTCTCTAAATACTTTGATTCAATGCTGGCCAGAGTCAGAAGGTTGTACGCTCAAAACCCACTCAGAGACTTGAGCTCATAATCTATACTGGCACTTTGGTTTTCGAACTTGGAGTGCTGCATCATCTGAGATGTAGTTTTTTGAATAAGCCATCAAGTCCAGCTCTGCCTGTGCAGGTGGATGTAAAAGATTCCTTGATCACTGTCATGTTTTCTGCATATCAGTGAATACATTCGTAAGTACAGTAACATTGGGTGGCTTGAGTTAAAATCTAATGAGTGAGTTCCAGTTCCCATCAATAGCACCAGACTAATTTTTCCCATTTTGACAATATCAGACTATGCCTCTCATTATTGCATATGGGACTCATTTTTGTTTACATAATGAGAGCTGTGCTAAACAAAAATGACATTTTAAACAAAAATGACTTTTTTTTGCTGTGTTGGGAGATCAGGGCAGCATGCTTCCTGATTGGCTCCTCTCTATTGCATTAAATGACCCATCAGGACAAAGATGTAATTGTATAGCAGACCCTTACTCAACTGCTAACTATTTATTGCGGGCTCTTTCTCTGACATCGTCTGAATATCTCAAATGCTTTTTTATTCTAACCAGTTCAGTCTTCACAAGAAGGCTGTACATTTGCTCATGTATGTTACGAAAAAAAACAGTCGACTTTTGTACTCATAAGACTGAGGTTCAGGATGAATAATTGCATGTGGGTTTTGCCCTCTTGTTATTTTTTTCATCAGTCTGATCACCAACTAAAAGCTACATATGAATGGCTCATGGAACAGGTCAATGAGGATGTGGGAGAACAGAAAATGCTGGAGTTGAACAGTTGGTCCACCTGCATCTGGAAACCATGATGTGGTGATGCCAGCGTTGGACTAGGGTGGGCACAGTAAGAAGACTCACATTACAACCATTCTTCACATTCCAATCTGTAATTATCTTGCAATTGTGTCTTTGCCTATAAATGCCGTGTTTGTGAACCTACTTCCACTCACCTGATGAAGGAGCAGCGCTCCGAAAGCTCGTGATTTCAAATAGACCTGTTGGACCTTAACCTGGAGTTGTGAGAGTTCTTACTGTGCATCTGGAAAGTTAGAGATCCTTTATTAGCACCAAAGGGGGATGTCTAACCAAAATCTTTCATGTCTCATCAGCTGTGTTGTCAATAATCCTATTCTAGATTCCTCTGATGTTGGAACTCCCAGCATTGGGAGCGATCAACCCTTACAAGACCTACACAAATCCCAATATTAGGTTAGCGATCATGTGGCTTTCTATCCAGCCCTTTCAGAAGGCTCTGGTGGCAGTGTACAAGAAAGGCTTTCAGTCTTCACCTCTTAAAATGTTCCTGACAACTGAAAGATTAATTAAGGTGGGTGAGTATAGTTAATTTCAAAAGTAATTTCAGAGTATAGGGAAATGCTGGCACTGTTCCATTAGCAATGAAACACAACATCATTATATGTAATTAAGGTATGTGCTAATGGACAGAGGAAGTTAACAATTAGCTATTACTGTATTAACCAAAACCAATACTTTCCATCAAAGCAATCTTTTCCTTTCACCAGGTTTATATTTCGGATTTTTCTTTTACTTCACAAGGTCGCAATGGATGAAGAGGGCAAGTGGACCACTTCATCTGTCCACAATGAATGCATTCACCCAGGTGCTTCTTCAACTTTTCGAGAGTTTTAGATGACCCTTCGTCAGAGCTCTGACGAAGGGTTATCTAGACTCAAAACATTGGCTTTATTCTCTCCCCACAGACGCTGTCAGACCTGCTGAGATTTTCCAACATTTTCTGTTTTTGTTTCAGATTCCAGCACCCGTAGTATTTTGTTTTTATCTCTATCATGAGGAATCAGTTTTGTAAATACTTTAGGCCTAATACTCAGCAGTAGAACATTGCTGATTGACATTTATTCTGGGCATTTTAATAATGGGGAAGTCCGGCCTAGTAAGTTTGATCCTTTATAAATGATCCCAACCACATCTTTCTGCTTTTTCATCACCTCCTTCACTCTATTGTGTCTTTTGAATCTTGTCCAGTCAGCTTCAGTGGCCTGCTTTGGTAACTTATGTTGTATGACTACTATTCTTTGCGTGAAACAGCCCTGACTACATTCGGGGATAGGGCAGAGGGGTGGGCCTGGGTTAGATCCTCTCCGGAGAGTGGATGCAGATTCAATTGGCCAAATGACCTCCTTCTGCACTGTAGGGATCCTGAGAAATTTCTTTTCTGTTCTTAATTTTAGCATTTCCAAAGCATATTCCATCGCTTTTTAAAACCTATTTACTAGCTATGGACAACTTACTTGGATGAATTTTATTGAATCTCTTTTACCATTTTGGAAATTTCTATCCGAGGACTTCAAACTTTCCAATGTTTCACTGAGAACAAACCAAACTTCTTCACCTTCTCCTCATATCTACAACTTCCCGAGTTGCTCTGGGAAGGGTGGTCACCCTGGGAGTATGGTGGCCAGGAGCAGTGGTCAGGTGTGCTGTGGAGCTGTTCTTCTGGGCTCTTTCAGAAATCTAAAAAAACTGAAATGCATCTTTGCAGGATCAGTCGATTCCTAGGCAGCATCCACAACATGTTCTGCTCGGTTCTTTAGAACCACACAATTATTACAGCATAAAAAGGCCATTCAGCCTGCCACATCTGTGCTGACCCTCTGAATGAGCAATTCACCTTGTGCCCGCTCCCCTATCTTTTCTCTGTAGCTCTGCAAATTTTCATTTTTAGATAAAGATCCAATTGCCCTTTGAAAGCATCAGGTGACCCTACCATCAGCACCCTCTCAGGCAGTGCATTCCAGATCCTAACCACTTGCTGCATGAAACAGTTTTTCCTCATGTAGCCATTGCTTCTTTTGCTAATTACCATAAATCTGTGCCCTCTGGTTCTTGATCCTTCCACTAATGGGGAAAGTTTCTCCCAACCTACTCTGTCCAATATCCTTGTGATTCTGAACACCTCGATCAAATCTTCTCTCAACCTTCTCCTCTCAAAGGAGAAGAGTCCCAACTTTTCCAATCTTTCTACAATAACTGAAGGTCCTCATCCCTGGAACCATTCTTGTGAATCTTTTCAGCACTCTCTCCAATGCCTTCACATCCTTCCTAAAGTATGGTGTCCAGAACTGGACACAATATTCCAGCCGAGATGGATCTGGTGTTTTATAGAGGGTTAACATAACTTTCTTGCTTTTGTACTCTATAACCCCATTGATAAAGCCCAGGATGCTGCATGCTTTATTAGCCATGCTCTCAACATGTCCTGTCACTTCAATAATCTATGTACACATACACCCAGATCCCTCTGCTCTGCATCCCCTTTACAATTGTACTCTTATAGTGTCTCTCAGGGACCTGGCACTATGAAGCAGCAGTGCTAACCACTGTGCCACCAGGGCTTGGATCACTGTCTATGCAGAGTCTGCACATACTCTTTGTGTCTGCATGGGTTTCCTTCCTTTCCTATCCTAAACGTGCTGGTTAGGGTGCATTGGCCATGCTAAATTCTCCCTCAGTGTACCCGAACAGGCGCTGGAGTGTGGTGACTAGGGGATTTACACAGTAATTTCATTGCCGCATTAATGTAAGCCTACTTGTGACCCTAATAAATAAACTTTAACTTTAAACTTTAAACACTTCACACTTATCTGCATTAAATGTCATCTGTCACTTATCAACCTATTCCGACAACCTGTGTATGCTCGTTTGAATTTTACACTATCCTCCCCATTCACCTCCAAAAACACATATTAAAGCAGGCTGAAAGCAAAATAATCCAGATGCTGGAATCTGAAACGTTGGCTCTATTCTCTCTCCACAGATGCTGTCAGGCCTGCTGAGATTTTCCAGCGTTTTCTGTTTTTGATCCTAAAACAAGTATTGGGCCCCTCTGTTGCACGCTCAGACTATGAGTCGATAGATCCTCAAATCCAATTCTCTGCCACATTCTTTCAGGAATCCTGGAGACACAGGGCATTGGCCCCAAATTTGGGATCATTGTGCCTGGTTTGCGCCTCTAAACCCGTGGGCCCAACAACGTCCATTTTCTACTTCTCCATTCTATTTCACATCAGCAGTGAAACCACGCATCAGCAGAGAAATCACACTGGACAGATTTTTATATAAGTACATACAACTCCCTAGCCAGAATATACATACATCGCTTTGTAAAGCATAAATCCTAAATGATTATGACAAAGATTGAACCCGTAATTCTGTTTGTTCTGCTCTTTTCACTTGTGCAATTAATTATGTTTCACACGCATTTGGCACCCTGAGCGAATTTTAAACAGGAGTGATTTGTAAAGAATTAAAAATAAAAATAAACGTTATTAATCAAAATTGTCATCTCTGCTGTGTTGTGACTAAAACATCCCCTGAAACCTACAGATTTGTAGCTGAATCATACAAAACCTTATTCTCATATTTCTTAATTGGGGTTCAAGTAATTATAGGCACAGAGGTGGCTAGAGCAGCTCAGTTAATTAATCAACCCACCAGTAACTAGGTCAATAATGCACTTTAACCTTTCTCCTGTAGCAACCCATAAACAGTCTGCATCATGATGTTGGCTCAGGTTTTTCCTTCACTCTCCATTTCATTCTCAGACTTACCAACCCAACTGTCCAGCTCTGGAAAAGGGCAGACTTTTGACGGTGTACTAGCAGCATTTGACGTTACCGCAAAGTTTCAGCTACTCAAATTTAGTTTAGTCTCCCACCGCCAGCAGGTCTGCTGACAGCCTTCATTAGTTAGCAGGACTAGTATTGTCTAAAGCCTTTTGCTTAGAAGATTAACCAGACCTCCTGAGTTAACCCAAGTAATTTCGGACTGGCATCACTTATGTCTGGTTCATCGTCCAAGGTCATCGGCAAACATTCTCACCTGCTAGTCACTCCAAGTTTCGCACTAGCTTTTAGCTAACCTGGTGCAAGACATCTAGTCTATTAGTGCATAGGAATAAGTGTGGCTAAAATTTCTGTGTCTTGGGAAAATGTGGGCATGTGTAAAAATAATATGTTTATATTATTCGAACATGTGTTTTTCAATGAATTAACAAAGAGTGGAATTTCATTGTATTTGATTAAATTTATAAGGGATCGTAGACATTACTACATCGTACATCTTTACACACTAATAAGGCACTGTAGACAGATGATTTATTAACTCTCCAGAACATGACAAGAGCCTCAATATGCTATTTCTTACAACTCAGGAAAACATGAGAAATGAAGGCTAGAGTTTCCCTTCGATTGGAACGGAGAGGAGGAAAGATAATTCTTGGAAAGTCAATCAACATTTGTTTTTTCTTTCGGAAAATGCTCATCTGGATAGGAAGGAGCTGTCTGCTTTATCAGACATGTCAGCTTACCTCTTCTTCCCGCACCCTTTACACACATAAACCTTTTAATGTGACTATCTCTTCCCTGCACGTATCAAAGGATAAGGAAAGCTGCATTCAGACAGAGAATGAAGGGCCTGAAGACTGACACATGAATCTATATTACCCATAAATAAAATCAAATTCAGTAGAATGTCCCTGATATTTTGATTCATCTTTATGTAAAATGTTATTGGCTCAATATTTTTATATTTTCAAAGTTTGGGGAGTTTGGTACATTGCCTGGAGCTATGGTTGTCAACTTCAAAGTGGATTTGAACTCTGGAGACAGATTCAAGTACAGACAGTGTATGGCCCTACAGGATGGCAATTGCTTTGATAATAAGCAGTAAGGAGTCAGTCTGGAAAGAAAAATCAAATATTATCAATGACGCAATATGCCAAAAATACAGCTAGAGATTTCATACAAGCTCGAAACTATTTATCTCTAATGAGTAAATAGCAAAGATGTACAAATAACAAAAAAAATTGAATTGCAACTCTCATTTCAGATCTGCCAAGCATTTCATTTTAAAGAACCTCAGGATAAGCTGTCAAAAAATTTAGCTTTTGAAGGGAACTCGATATGATGCACAGGGGGACACTGAAGTAATGCATGCTGCGCTGTAAATAACATTTGCTAAGAGACTTTTTGTTTCCCCCAATGTCTGCCATGTTAGGGTAAATGGGGGAATATGTCTGGGAGCTTGAGAGTCAGAAACACGAATGGGGCCAGACTGTGCAGTCGGTGGAGAAGCAAGGTGAATGCCATTGACCATGAAGTAAGTCTTGCAATCCCTCTGGCAATAATGTCAGCTCCAGTGGTACCTGCAGCGGCCTTTACTAGGCATTCGTGCATGGAGCTGGGCCGATGCTCTCGGGCCGTACAAGCAGCCTATCACATCAAAGAATTTGTCACAGGCCGACAAGCACGAAACCAAAAACACTGAAATAATGTCACTTGTAATCCTTTTGAAAAATACAGAGCAAATTTAAAGGTGGGGAGATACATACAGGATAAATGTAGAAATTAAAATATTTTGAACAAACTTCTTTAAAGAAGCTTAAAAAATCTACTAATTAATCATCCAACAGAATACACATTTTTTTTTGAGGGTCAGTTTTATTGTTGGTCAAATTTTATTAAGCACATCACCATTAGGAGCCCAAATACAACAAGGCATAACTTTTTGAGGCACTTCAAGTGATGAAATGGCAATAGGAAAATTGAAATTCTTGCTGATTTCAGTGAGTGTTGGTTCTGGTGGGGTGGGGGGGGGGGGGGGGGGGGGGGGGGAAACCATAACAACATCAGCCTGTATTAAAATTCTGAGTGACAGACTCCAGCTTCAGGATTTCTGATCAGCCCATGCCCAACATCCTGAAGTTATGGCCAATTTCAGGGGGTTAATTACATGCATCACTACCGTCCCACCATAAAACCTAGCCCATGACGGCTCACTTAGTGTATAACAGACAGCAGGAATGACCAATCCGACTAAACCATTCTACAGTGAGTGGATACTGGGCTCAAAATTCTTTCCTCTAAAATAACTTGAATTTCCTTATTTAATCACACAAAGTGTTAATTAGAAATCGAGAGAGTGTGGGTGTGTGGAGGGGAGATATTTTTTGATGTCAAATGATCCAATATTTATAGAATGAATTTATTAAAGGACAATTTTAATTTTATCTTAACCAGAAAGTGTGAGCTTACAGCTCAGGGATAGAATTTTACAGGGCCCCACCAATAGGTAGCCTTCCTGAAACCTACTCACCCATCCCCGATGTGTCTGCAATTTTATGTGTCGGTGGGTAAGAATGGTTTGCCCTTTCCCCAATTGAGCCCTTTAAATGGCAATTGGGGCATTGTGGGGTGCAGGGGCGAGGGGTAGAAAATCCGTTCAAAGTTTATTTATTAGTCACAAGTAGGCTTACATTAACACTGCAATGAAGTTACTGTGAAAATCCCCTGGTCACCACACTCCGGCGCCTGCTTGGGTACACTGAGGGAGAATTTGGCGTGGCCAATCCACCTAACCAGCACATGTTTGGACTGTGGGAGGAAACCGGAGCACCCAGAGGAAACCCACGCAGACACGGGCAGAATGTGCAAACTCCACACAGACAGTGACCCAAGCTAGGAATCAAACCCGGGTCCCTGAAGCTGTGAGGCAGCAGTGCTAACCATTGTGCCACCGTGCCACCCAATTTCTCTGTTTTGAGATTGAGTTCCTCCACTGCAGGTTTGAACTCCCGGGGTACTCCCCATTTGCCTACTCTTCAAATCACGACCCATGCTCTTTTCCTCACCCCTTCAACCGCTCTCCCCACCATGAGATCCCAACTTGCCTTGTCTTCTGGACTCTGGCACTGACTCAGGGAACTGCATGTAATCCCAGCAGAGGCCACCACCCAGCCTGTGAGTCTAGATTGCCATGATGTAGTGCTGCAGTGCAAATGTTTATGGCTTCCTTGAGCTGTGCATTGGTGAATAAGCAGCAATGTCAAATGAGCACATGGATACAGCATTGCTCTTGATATGCAAATTTTGTATGGTCTTTGCATGGTGAATAAATTATTGTTCCCTTTACACTCAGTATTCTTGCAAATTGTCCTGATGAGTGCAAAGTGAAAAACTTTGACAATGTGTCCTTTCTACAGCAATATTAGATATCTATTCTGTATATTGGAATATCAGAATAGACTGGTTATTTAGCTGAACTAATTGGGTATACTTCATGCACAGGTTACTGAAAATAAGTGAAAAATCCCTTAAGAGGATTTATTACATAAATCAAAGGTAGGAAACTGATTGAATCTGATTACAAGAATCACTGCAATTTGTGGAAATGTTTAAATTTCTTAATATAAACCATTATTCCAGTTAAAATTGGGAAGCATTTAGAAACAAGGTTAATCACACAGAACCGGCATACATTTGTTAAAAAACATAATTTTTGAAGAATTTAATAGTACCCTTTGAAGAATTGACCAATTGGAGAGATAAAAGGAATGTAGTAGATGTAGTCTATATGGAGAGATTATTTCCTCTGGTGAGCTAATTAGTAACAAGGGTTCATCAAGTTAAAGTTGTTGGCTGGAATTCTCCTGCCATTCATGCCCCTCCACCGCTACCAGCAAGAACGGAGAGTTTGGCAATTAACCAGCAGGACCGGAAAATTCCAGCTGTGGGCGAGGTTGGAGAATCTAGCCCATCATTTACAGCCTTTTTGCATCACTAACTTTCATGAGAAATGCTGTGAAACTATACTTAAACAAACAGGGTATTGGACTGCATTTGTAGGATTATTCAATATAAAACATAATAACACACCATTTTGTCCCTGGTCTTATTTGGAATACTGTGCCCAGTTTGGCTCTCTGTATTTACTAGGTGATATTGAGGTTTTAGCAAAGGTTCCGAGGAAGGCCACAAGATTGATTCCTGCTTTAAAATACGTTAGCTATTCAAACAGGGTCTATTTACTTTCGAGTGGCACACACTCAGGGGAAATTTGATTGATGTCTTCAAAATAATGAAGAGACTAGTCTATGTCCACACTGACAAATCATTTCAATTAGATAAGGTTGGAAGGATCAGGGATCATGTTTATAAGATATGCAAGGGTAGAAATGGATTAGATGTTGGATGATTCCTCTTTTGACAAAGCATAGATAATTTTGAAAACAAGATTCCTGGTTTGTACAGGGAATGCTGGTTTGCTATATACATTCAAAGGAGAGCTGGACCGAATGCCATTTTCCAGATTTATTTTCTCTCCAACTGAGTTTGGGTTTTATTTGTTTGCTGCCATACTGTCATTGAGATTGCATGGCTCCTGGTGGGTACATAATGACATGGCAATCATTTCAACTCTCTGGGAAGCACAGTAACATCCAATGTCAAAAGCAGTGTTGAAATTCAAAAAAGAAGTGGAACAAAGTGTTTTTACAAAATTAAGCAATATTGCAAGAAATGTCAGCTCGAGTCTTAAAATGAGCCTGCGTGCACTAAAATGCTGGCTTGAATTCTCCGACTTTGCCCGCAGCTGGGATTTTCTGGTCCCGTCGCTGTGAATGGAGATTTGGCTGAGCACCAAATTCTCTGTTCTCACTGGCAGCGGGGGCGAGGCATCCGACATTGGAGAATTCCAGCCATTATGTCCGGTCAGTAATGGAATCATGAATGTGAAGATTGGAGCGTTGGGAACTCACACTAAGTTGATCTTTCTCTACACCCTAGCTATGACTGTAACACTACATTCTGCACTCTCTCCTTTCCTGCTCTATGAAAAGTATGGTTTGTCTGTACAGTGCAAGAAACAATACTTTTCACTGTATATTAATACATGTGACAATAATAAATCAAATCAAATTCAAAAGAAGAAAAGAAAATCAGCATCAGTGGTGCTGAAGAAGGATCCTAATGCTAAACTGGGTGGAGAGAAGAACTAAGAAAGCAATACTGAATGAGGCCGGAAGAACAAGAGAGCTCTTAATAAAAGAAGAAAATTTGAGTTCTTTGTATATATTAGCCGTGTAAAAGGGTATTTAATCACTACTGGAAAAATTAACAGAAGAAGAGCAAGGCGCTGACAGTGAGGGAAGCAGCTAGAGAACATTAACCAGAACTCCAACATTAAAGTCATCCATTGTGGTCAGAAAGTTTGGATGATCACGGTCACTTACACCACTTGGCATGGCAATTAGCTGACGATGACAGCCTAGCATCCATCAGGCCTTGGCATATGTACTGTTTTTTCTTCATTCACCCACAGATGTGCAAAAACTCCTGACATTGACTCCCTCATCCTGCCGAATGGTAGGCTGCTCTGATTTGAAGTCCACAATCAAAAGTTTGGGCGGTAGGCTTTCTAAGGCCTATTTTACAGAGGCACCCTGTCTGCTGTTACTCAAGCGCTTGCACATTTTACAATCTACACTGACTTTCCTTAGTTTGCATGAAAATAATTTCTAGGTCCACAAACTTTCCCCTAGTTTATTTTAGCTAAGGTAGTTTGGAGGAAAAAATAATTAGGGCATCGGCTAAGTACACCCTCAGAAAAGGAAGATGTCCATAAATTGAAGCTATTTTTTTGAAGCTAGACAAAATGTTCACAGCTGTTCACTGTAGAAGAAGGTCTTAATTATGCTTCTGTTACCATAGCAATATTTGGTAATAAGCAGTGTTCCTAAGACAGGATCCCATACTGTGCTCTAATCTCCAAAGAATAGAAACAAAACATATTATTTTAAAAAAAGGTACCTTTTGTATTCTTCTTATGTTGTCATGTTTTATGATCCAGAGGCCCATCTATACTGACTTTTCCTTTATGTTACAAGTAAAAATACCGTTACTCAAAGCCCAAGAGCAGCTTACCACACAAACTAGTGTGGTTCAGCGCTCTCACGGGATTTCACTTTCAATAGAAAAAAGGAGTCAGGAACATATTTTAAAGGGGATCTCAAGCCTATTTTTAAATTAGCTCATCTCAAACTGGAGACTTGCAGAGTATCACAACCCAGTTTTAAGTTTAATTAATCAAATAAATATATTGAATAAAAAATGAAAAATGGATAACTAACCATAATAGAACACATAGACATTGACTGCAGATGTTAGTTCCTTGAAAGCAAAATAATAGAGGTTGCATTCCCTGCAATTATTTTTTAAAATTGTACTCTAACTATTCAATGATTCTTTTCTTACGTCATATCACTGCAGATTTTGAATGAACATGACTTAACTCTTGAAAGTTCCAAACATTTTTTTTTCAACTCAATTCCATTCAGCCTAACTCCACTTAACTCAGACAAACATCCATACATATATTTTTCCAACAGTTGGGATATTAATAACTGACAGTCAGATTCAAAGGCAACTGTCTGTCACACACGCAACTGAATAAATCACATAGTATGTGTTTGGTTGAATGTGGAGATGTGGTTGGGCTCCTTTCATTAGCCCAGGGTTTAAAAAACTGTTTGAGCTCATTGTGTCAAGCTACAGACCTCTCAGAAATTTGCTGCCTACCCCTTTATGGGTGGCCTGTCTTCTATCACCTGACACCATGTTGTTTTTCCAATTTCTGCTGTTGGAGTACAGGCCAACTGATAGGCACCAAATTCATTGCACTTCTGAAACTCTCAATATGTCAGTTCACCTTCCACCCATTGTAATCTCTTCTCATCATTTTTTTCCTAACATCTGTCACAGGGAAATTGCTAGAATCCATTATTAAGGAGGTTATAGCAGAATACTTAGAAAATCAAAAGATGATCAGGCAGTATCAACATAGCTTTGTGAAAGGTAAATCATGTTTAACTCACTTAGTCATAGAGGTTTACAGCACAGAAACAGGCCCTTCAGCCCAACTTGTCCATGCCGTCCTTTTTTTAAAACCCCTAAACTAATCCCAATTGCCCGCATTTGGCCCATATCCCTCTATACCCATCTTACCAATGTAACTGTCTAAATGCTTTTTAAAAGACAAAATTGTACCCGCCTCTACTACTACCTCTGGCAGCTTGTTCCAGACAGTCACCACCCTCTGTGTGAAAAAATTGCCCCTCTGGACACTTTTGTATCTCTCCCCTCTCACCACCCCTCTTAAACCTATGCCCTCTTGTTTTAGACTCCCCTACCTTTGGGAAAAGATATTGACTATCTAGCTGATATGTGCCCCTCATTATTTTATAGACCTCAATAAGATCACCTCTCAGCCTTCTACGCTCCAGAGAAAAAAATCCCAGTCTAAACAGCCTCTCCTTATAACTCCAACCATCAAGTCCCGGTAGCATCCTAATAAATCTTTTCTGTACTCTTTCTAGTTTAATAATATCTTTTCAATAATAGGGTGACCAGAACTGTACACAGGATTCCAAGTGTGGCCTTACCAATGTCTTGTACAACTTCAACAAGATGTCCCAACTCCTGTATTCAATGTTCTGACCAATGAAAGTTTTTTTGAGGAAGTAGCAAACAAGGCGATAAAGGGGAACCTATAGATGTGGGGTACTTGGATTTCCAGAAGGCATTTGATAAAGAACTACATCAAGGATCACTACACAAGTTGAAGAAACATGGTATGGGGGGAACATATTAGCTTCGATAAAGGGTTAGCTACTAATAGGAAGAAGAGAGTACAGATAATTTTTTTTGTGTTAGTAATCTGTAAGTGTTGGAGTGCCAGAGGGATCAGTGCTGGGGCCTCAACCATTTATGATCTTTATCAAGGATTTGGATAAAGGGATCAAATATTTAGGAAGAACTTCTTCATTGAGAGAGTTGTGAACCTGTGGAATTCTTTACCACAGAAACTGTTGGGGCCAGTTCGTTAGATATGTTCAAGAGGGAACTGGACGTGACCCTTCCAGCTAAAGGGATCAAGAGGTATGGAGAGAAAGCAGGAGTGGGATATGAGAATGTATGATCAGCCATGATCATATTGAATGGTGGAGCAGGCTTGAAGTGCCGAATGGTCTACTCCTGCATCTATTTTCTATATTTCTGAGCAAGTAGGGAGCGGAAAAGATGTCTTGGGAGAAAAGGCTGAGAAAAGGTTCATGACTTATCATTCCCTCTCTGAAGAGCCTGTGGCATGTAGTCCCATGGGTTCTGCTTTAAAAAGAGGAATGCGACACAAATCTGTCCTATTGCACGTACAGGAGATGATAGGAATAGTGGTGCATCTTACTGCCATTTAAATGAGGTTAGTCACTACTGTGGAGTATTTAACTGCAGGAGCATCTACAAACACTCCTCCTCCTTCAGGTATCATGCCCTAACAGGGTGTTGCTGACCATGGACCTCAATTGGATTGGTCAATGATTATGCTTGACAAAGTACTGCAGTGATTTGTCATTGCTTTTTGCAGTATGGTGGATTAGGAAATTCTCCATTCTTACTGCTTGCCATCAGGTGTATTGGAAGGATGCACAGGCTGATAATCTACCTGTTTGACCAGGTAATGAGTGTACCTTCCGTGACCATCAAGTCCGGAAGTGGGACCTTCAGAGAATTACATAACCTCCACCTCTGTATTCTCTCTGATCATCCTCCATAGTATCTCCATTAAATGTATACACTCATTCTTTCTCCCTCCTCCCAAGTTGTACTATCTCACAATTCTACACAATAATATGCCAGGCTGTGTGGCCATTCTGCAAACCCAGCTCCATCACCCAGAAACCTCTCAAAACCGTCAGAAGTTACCTAACCTCTCATTTTTGTTTCTATCCCAAGCCAATTTTGAGGTTGCATTTCTGATTTCTAAAATCATATTTTTGTAAAGAAAGAACGTAAGTGGATCCATCGCCGACTGCTGGAATACAAAATATCTAAGTCCTTTTTAATCTGGCCACTTACTCCAACACTTTCCATTTGCTGTCTGTCAATCAACATGTTACCACCTTTCATCACATACTTGAATTTAGCGACAAAAGCTCTGCTTGTAAACTACCTTGTAAAGTGCCATCTGAAAGTCCATATACTGTGCAATACATTTATCATATTCCCTTCATGGGTCCATTAGGTCACATATTCAGGAAACTCAATTTGTCAAGCAAGACTTGCTTTTAACAAATCTGCACTGAATGTCCCTGCTAGGCCCATGCATTTCTATGTATTTACTAATTTTATCTCAAATTATGAATTCTAAATGTTTGACTGAGTAACAACTGCACTTTCACTTAGTTTTTTCAAGTGTGCCACAGTGTCTTGTCAAATTTATTTTTAAAATGCTAATATATCTGAATGATGCCACAGCTGTGTACGCCCAACCACACTTATCATTCACAAAGCAATAAAATCAGCATCTTCAAAAGGCTCTGTGAACATTATACTACTCATATTAGCATAAATATTGACAGCAGCAAAAGGAAGGACACAGTAATGGCAGAAGGCAAAGTAATGAGTTTCAGAAAATACTCGAAACTCACATCAATGATTCAGTAATCTTATCATTTGACTCGCTGCAATCTTCCTCAACCACTTTTGCAACCACACCTCCATTCAACATTCATTTACCTCACACCAGTTCTTCCAGAATGTTCTGTGCAATCCTAATTCTAGATGAACTTTCAATTTTGCAAAGATTTGTACGTTAACAGTCAAACAAAAAAAATCAATTGCTATTGTCATCATCAATAATTAACTTGTATATTAAGATACATTAACACATTGAATGGTGGAGCAGACTCAATGGGCCGAGTGGCCTAATTCTGCTCCTTTGTCTTATGGTCTCTAAGATATTAACCTTTTTGGTGAACCATTGCAGAAACTTTAGAAACATAGAAGCATAGAAAATGGGTGCACCATTAGGCCATTCGGCCCTTCGAGCCTGCACCACCATCCAATATGATCCTGGTTGATCATGCACTTTCAGTCCCCACTCCTGTTTTCTCTCCTAACCCCTTGATCCCTTTAGCCATAAGGGCCAAGTCCAGCTCCCTTTTGAACATATCTAACAAACTGGCCCCAACAGCTTTCTGTGATGGAGAATTCCACAGGTTCACAACTCTCTGAGTGAAGTTCTTCCTTATCTCAGTCCTGAATGGCTTACCCTTTATTCTTAGACTGTGACCCCTAGTTATGCACTTCCCCAACATTAGGAACATTCTTGCCGCATCTAGCCTGGCCAGTCCCATCAAGATTTTATATGTTTTTGTGAGATCCTCCTCATTCTTCTAAAATCCAGTGAGTATCAGCCCAACCAATCCAGTCTCTCTTCATATGTCAGCCCTGCCATTCCGGGAATCAGTCTGGTGAACCTTCGCTGGACTCCCTCAATAGCAAGAATGTCTTTCCGCAGACGAGGAGACAAAAACTGCACACGATATTCAAGGTGTGGCCTCACCAAGGCCCTGTCTAACTGCAGCAAGATATCCTTACTCCTATACTCAAATCCACTTGCTATGAAGGCCAGCATAATATTAGCTTTCCTCACTGCCTGCTGTACCTGCACACCAACCTTCAGCGACTGTTCCACCATGACACCCAGGTCACATTGCACTCCCCTTTTCCTAAACAACCACCATTCATATAATAATCTTCCTTCCTGTTTTTGCCACCAAAGTGGATAGCCTCGCATTTATCCACATCATATTGCATTTGCCAAGTATTTGTCCATTCAGCCAGCCTATCCAAGTCACCCTGCAGCCTCTTAGCATCCTCCTCACAGCACACACCACCACCCAGCTTACTGTTGTCTACAAATTTGGAGATATTGCTTTCAATTCCTTCAGTAATGTATATTGTGAATAGCTGGGGTCCCAGCACTGAACCCTGCGGTACCCCATTAGTCACTGCCTGCCACTCTGAAAAGTCATTTATTCCCACTCTCTGCTTCCTGTCGGCCAACCAGTTCTCTATCCACATCAATACATTACCCCTAATACCATGAGCTTTAATTTTGCTCACTAATCTCTTGTGTGGGACCTTGTCAAAAGCCTTTTGGAAGTTCAAATACACAACATCCACTGGTTCACCCATGCCCACTCTACTGGTCACATCCTCACATCCTCAAAAAATGCCAGAAAATTGTCAATCCATGCTGTCTTGGACCGATCCTGTTACTGCTTTCCAAATGCTCAGTTATTACATCCTTTGTAATTGATGTCAGCATTTTCCCCACCACTGATGTCTGGCTAGGAGGTCCATAATTCCCCATTTGCTCTCTCTCTTCTTTTTTAAAAAGTGGGGTTACACTAGCTACCCTCCAATCCACTGGAACTCTTTCAGAGTCTATAGAATGCAGGAAAATAATCACCATTGTGTCCACTATTTCTAGGGCCACTTCCTTGAGTACTCTGGGATGCAGAGCATCAGGCCCTGCTGGAATTTTACCACCTCGCCCGCCCAAGGCTCTTAAGATCCCGCCCGAGGCCAATGGAGAATGTCGTTCTGCGAACCTTGCCTGCCTTGATTCTGCGGTGGGCGTGTCTGTAAAATTACGGTTATTGGAATTTAATCCCAGCAATTTCCTCAATACAATTTACTGACTAATAAGAATTTCCCTCAATTCCTCTTTCATGATAGACCCTCTGTCCCCTAGTATTTCTGGAAGGTTATTTGTGTCCTCCTTAGTGAAGACAGATCCAAAGTATTTGTTCAACTGGTCTGCCATCTCTTTTTTGCCCTTTATGAATTCACCTGATTCTAACTGTAGGAGACTTATATTTGTCTTCACCAGTCTTTTTCTCTTCACATATCTATAGAAGCTTTTGCAGTCAGTTTTTATGTTTTCTGCAAGCTTACTCCCGTATTCTATTTTCCCCTTCTGAATTAAACCCTTTGTCCTCCTCTGCTGGAGTTTAAATTTCTCCCAGTCCTCAGGTTTGTTGCTTTTTCTGGCCAATTCATTTACTTCCTTTTTGGCTTTAACACTATCCCTGATTTTCCTTGTTAGCCATGGATGAGCCACTGTGCCTGTTTACTCTTATGTCAGACAGGAATGTACAGTTGCTGGAGTTCATCTATGTGTTCTTTAAATGTCTGACATTGCCTATCCACTGTCAACCCCTTAAGTATCCTTTGCTAGCTTAACCTAGCAATGCACGTCTCATACCATCGAAGTTAGCTTTCCTTAAGCTCAAGACCCTAGTCTCAGACTTAACTGTGTCACTCTCCACCTTAATGAAGAATTCTACCATATTATGGTCACTCTTCCCCAAAGGATCTTGCACTACAAGATTGCTAAGTAATCCTCTCTCATTACAAAATGCCCAGTCAAGGATGGCCTGTTCTCTAGTTGGTTCTTCAACATATTGGTCGAGAAAACATTCCAAGAAATCCTCCTCCATCACATTGCTACCAGCAATATTGTTTCACAATAGCTTTGCCACTCTTTTTCACATTCTGATGAGAGTAATAAGGTCAGTTGAATTTTATTGAAACAACTAAATCATCATTTTATATACCAAATTTTCAAAGTAAAAATGTACCCCAATAGAAAACAGGGCGAAGTTTGAGGTTATGGGTAAATGCATGGTGCCCGTGCCATCAAGCGGCACTTACAATAACCTGCTCACTGATGCTCAGTTTGGGTTCTGCCAGCGCCACTCAGATTTGGACCTCATTACAGCCTTTGTCCAAACACGGACCAAAGAGCTGAATTCCAGAGGTGAGGTGAGAATGGCATCTCAACAAGAGAGCATTTGACCAAACATTGCATTAAGGAGACCTGCTAAAATGGAAGTCAATGGAAATTAGTGGGAAAACTCTTCACTAGCTGGAGTCATGCCCAGCACAAAGGAAGACCATTGTGTATGTTGGAGGTCAATCATCTCAGTCCCAGGACATTGCTGAAGGAATTTCTGCGGGTGGTGCCCTAGGCCCCACCATCTTCAGCTGCAAAATCAATGATCTTTCCTTCTTCATAAAGTCAAACTGGGGATGTTCAATAACGATTGCACAATGTTCAGTGCCATTCGCAACTCCTCAGATACTAAAACAGCCTGTGTCCAGTCCGTATGGCAAAACATGAACAGCATTCAGGCTTTGGCTGATAAGTGGCAAGCAATATTCACACCACACAAGCGCCAGGCAATGATCATCTCCCACGAGAGAATCTAAACATCTCCCCTGATATTTAATGACATTACTGAACCCCCCCACTATCGACATCCTGGGGCTAATTATTCAGCAGAAACTGAACTGGACCATCCATTTAATGACTGTGGCTACAGGAGGAGGTCAGAGGCTAAGATAGGTAATGCACCTCCTGACTCTTTAAATCCTGTCCATTTTCTAAAAGGCACAAATCAGATGTATGATGGAAAACTCTCCACTTGCCTGGATGAGTGCAGCTCCAACAAGAAGCTCAGCACCGTTCAGGGCAAAGCAGCTTACTTGATCAACACTTCATCCTTCAGCCTAAACATTCATTCCGTCCACCACTGATGCACAGCTGTGTACACTATATCCAAGATGCACGGCAGCAACCCAGCAAGGCTCCTTTGACAGCATCTTCCAAACCTGTGGCCACTACCACTTAGAAGGATAAGGGTGGAAAACGCATGGGGACACTGTCACCTGCAAGTTCCCTTCTAAGCCACACAACATCCTGACTTGGAAATATATTGTCAATCCTTTACTGTCACGGGATCAAAACCCTGAACTTCCTTCTCAAGGGCAATTAATGATGGACAAAGGACAATTAAGAATGGGCAAAACAAATGCAGGCATTGCCAGCAATGTCAAAATGCATGATAGAATAGAGAAAAACATGGATGCCTTTAAGGGGAAGGTAGGTAAACAAATTAAGGTGAAAGGAGTAGACAGCAATGATGATCAGGTTCAATGAAGTCTGACATGAGGTGGTTGATGTAAAGTGTAATGACATGCATAGACCAGTTGGTTGAATCATCTGGTCTTATGCTGTAAATTACATCATTTCTGCCTCCAAAGAATTTCCAGATTTAAAAAATTCTTTCATGTGAGCATCGCTGACATCACATTGTTGGCCATTGCGAATTGCCCTTGAACTGAATGGCTTTCTAGGCCATTTCAGAAGGGAGGAGAGAGTAAATTATAGATCTGGAGGCATGTGTAGGCCAGATCGTGTAGGGACACCAGATTTCCTTCCCGAAAAGACATGAGTGAACCAGAATGGTTTTTACAACATCCTATGATGGTTCCATGCTGGCCATTACTGAGACTAGCTTTTAGTTCCAGACTTTATTAATTGCATTTGAATTCCACTAAATGCCATGGTGGAATTTTAACCCATGTCCTCCAGTATTAGCCTGGGCATCTGGATTTCAAATCCAATGAAACTACTACTGTACCACCTTCTCTCCCGTATTCTTAAATTTAGTTTTAAAAACTTTTGAAATATGTACAAAACTGAGGTGGGCAACTGTTATCATCAGAGGCCTGTTGTTCCAGACAATGTACAGCACGTGAGTGCATTAGAGATGCAGCACAACTATAATGTTGGCATGCCCCTATTTAAGTAGTCTTGGCTGATAAGTACAGACTAACCACACTCTATGAAGGGCAATGAGCCAATTCTGAAAGGTCTCTCTTTGAGAGAAGATCTATAGTATTCCCTTGACCCATTTGAATCCCCTGGGATTGTCCTTAAAACATCCTGACCCCATTATTCTTATTCTTCTTTAACTATCCTGTGACAAAATTGTACGACTTAATAAATTGTATGTATGTAAATACATATTATATATAAATAATTAACATGGCTTTAAATGGTGCTGTGTGTTGCCATGCAATCTCTCTCGTGGGTGGAATTTTCAACCACAGTAAGGTATCCATAATGGGTGACATTAGATTGCCAATTTTCCTTTTCCATTTAAATCAATAAAGGGTGTGGGATGGCCATCTGATCTGATATTGGTTGTTTTAAAGAACTTAAGTTGAAAATTCTGGGGCGAGTCTTGTAATTTGCCATGGGAATTAACATTCATTTATTTATGGGTGCTCTGCCCAAAGTCAGATCTGTGGGCTCATTGTCTGCTGATGCTTCATCCTGAGCTGTTTTCTTGGCAGTTTGGCAAGTCCTGTGTCTACCTTGGCCGGAATGGGAATTAAATCCATGCCGTTGGTGTTGTTCTAAACCACATGCTAGCGTCCTCGCCAACTGTGCTATCTGGGCCCTACTATGAATTAATACATTATACAGGAAATTAAAACACATTGCATGCTTATTAAATTGCATAGGTACCATCTTCACAGTGTAAAAGTGAGTCCTATGAATTTCATTCCCCATAAGTACTGAACTCTTGCTGTGAACTATTGGTGTACAAAATATAATTGTTTCATAATGAAATCTTTCAATCTCTTTAATAGAGCTCCTAACATATTTGAAACAAATGGGTTATCAGTTCAATCAAAATAGCAGACCAAAGAATTTCATGCAAATATATTAAATTCATCCAGTGTGGTGTATGAAAAACGTGATCAGGTGAAATCGAAAGGTTCTGCTCAGTTTGTGTGAGAAGTGGACTCCAGTAATGATTGAGGACAGGGTCAACAAAAGCACTCTTCATTAATATTCAAGTAATATGCAAAGAAATAAAAGAAATGCATGAATATATTTATTGTTCATGTGAATGTACAAATGCAAATTTTTCTGCCCTAACTCGTCGAATGCAAATGGCATTATTAGTGCCTGAAGGAATCTGTCAAAAGTGTAAGTAAGATGTTGTCATCATACATATGAAACATATGCTGTAGTGTGGTCATTTAAAATTATAATATTGATTCAATTGGTAATCCCACTATCAGGAAGGGACAGCACAATAAGCTTTAGTATTGCTGGGCTGGAGAAGGAAAGATCAGCCTGAATTCCCACTCATGATGGCACACCAGTGCTTCCTTCTGTAAAGTGAGCATGTGTGGACATCAGGTGAGGACATTATTGGATTTGGGTGTGATGTCCATTGTGGTGAGGCAGTCTGCAAACATTCAACCTTAGAAATTCTAAGGGTGGCTGCTTTACTGTCAGAAGTGCAGAATGGCAGAACGTCTTCCCACTGCTTTCACCTGTCACATCACAGGAAAAAGGTTAAATAAATAATAGGGGTGGACACCCATTCCTGTAGTGGCACAAGAGAGGTGTGTGCTGTGTGTTGCTAGGGGATAACTGATCCAACACTGAGAATCAGTGCAATAGTGCACATTTGCTATAGAGGGACTACTGCGAAGGTTTACCAGGCTGATTCCTGGGATGGCAGGTCTGTCATGTGAGGAGAGGCTAAGTCGGTTATGATTATATTCACCGGAGTTTAGAAGAGTGAGAGAGGATCTCACAGAAATTTATAAAATTCTAACAGGGTAGATTCAGAAAGAATGTTCTCAATGGCGGGGTTCAGAACTAGGGGTCATAGTTTGAGGATAAGGGATAAACCTTTTAGAACTGAGGCAAGGAGAAATGTCTTCACCCAGAGGGTGGTGAATGTGTGGAATTCACTACCACAGAAAGTAGTTGAGGCCAAAAGGTCTGATTTCAAGAAGAAATTAGATATAGCTCTAGGGGCCAAAGGGATCAAGGGATATGGGGGGGCGGCGGGGGGGGGGGGGGAAGGCGGCGAGGTGGGGGTCAGGATATTAAATTCGATGATCAGCCATGATCAAAATAAATGGCGAAGCAGATTTGAAGGTAGGTCCTGCTTCCAGTTTCAATATCTCTATTTATTTTATTTGGGCCTATATGTTCTTTTATCCCAATGAAGATGTTACCATTGGTGAGTTACTGAGATGATTTTGCATACAGAAGGAGGCAAAATAATTGACAGAACACTATCTTCTACATCGCTTCACAGCCAGATAAATTACATCTCCAGCTGATTTCATGGTTTCCCTGTATCCTATCATTTGGGACTGACCCTCTCCACAGCCATAAGCTGTGTCACTCATTCCTAATGAAGTTGTTCTGTGAAGCAAATGGGTGTTTGTTCTGTCAGTGACACCATACAGTGGCCCAGCGATGAGCAAGGGAGACCCCAGCTCATTCGTCACATTATTGGCAAGGAAACTGACATTAAAATCACTTTATATAATTGTTCAATTCGACAATGGGAATTACTTTGAATGAAAATTGCATCTTTTAGCTTTGTCTTCCATTTAAAATCATCTTCCACAGTTTATATTTGTTGAGCTCTTTGGTAATAATCCTGCCTTATAGTTTATTTGAGAAACATGAAATAAAACCAAATTGAAACTCTTGTTTAATGCATTTGGTACATTGGCACTTCAGTTCAAGTAGGACAACATATGGAGCTGTTTTATGTAACATTTCTATCCCAATATTGTCATCATACATTGAAATATATGCTGTGGTGTGGTCATTCAAAATCATATTGGGGGAGATGGTGGTATAGCGGTAATGGAACTGGCCAAATATTACCAGAGGCCTGGATTACTGCTCTGGGAACATGGGTTCCAATCCCATCACTGCAGGTGGTGGAATTTGAATTCAATTAATAAATCTGGAATATAAAGTGAACCATCAGGGATGGTGACCATGACAAATGTCATCAATTCTGTAAAGAAAACTTTCACTGATGTCCTTTAGGGAAGGAAATCTGCCATCCTTGCCCAGTCTGGACGACACATAACTCCAGAATGACAATTAACTGCTCTTTGAAATGATGCGGGCAAGCCACTCAATACAAGGGCAATTAGGGATGGGCAACAAATGCTGGCCTTGCCAGTGATGCCCACATCCCAGGAAAGAATAAAAAAAAATTAAAAAGGTCCAACCAAGAACCATGGCAGCATTTAAATGTTACAATGTATTCAAATAGAGAAATACTCTAACCCCATTTAGGATGCTTCCTTCCTTCAGTTGGAATGGGCCTTCGGGCTGTGAAATTATCAAAGGGTTAGGCATTTTATTAGCTCTTTGTTTTCCAGTTTTATATGTAGGAGATCACGCTCATCACTAATATGGTACTGACCTGGTTAGATCAGAGCTATTCTACTGTGATACTACTAAACATGACCAGAATGCATCTCCAGATTTACAATACGTTATTCATGTAGATTTCTAAAAAAAAATTCAGAGTTTTATTTTTGTCTGAATGCACCTGATGCTGAGCTGCAAGTTCAAGGGGCGGCACGGTGGCACAGTGGTTAGCACTGCTGCCTCACAGCGCCAGGTTCGATTCCCACCTTGGGTCACTGTCTGTGTGGCATTTGCATGTTCTCCCCGTGTCTTCGTGGGTTTCCTCCGGGTGCTCCAGTTTCTTCCCACATTCTGAAAGACGTGCTGGTTAGGTGCATTGACCCGAACAGGCGCCGGAGTGTGGTGACAAGGGGAATTTCACAGTAACTTCATTGCAGTGTTAATGTAAGCTTTACTTGTGACACTAATAAATAAACTTTAGACTTTAGCACTATTGGTGCATCTTGTGAAATTAAAGTGCACGGAGCAGTGCATCTTGCATAACCCATCACCTATTAATCAAAAGCTTCTAAGTAAGGAACCCTTTAGTGGTCAGTGAGTTAAGATGAACGATGAGGGTTGAAGCATCACCATTTCATGGTGGAAATGGCACAAAATGAAAGAAGGCATATCAAGAAGCTTAGCATGCACCAGAACTGCAACACACATGTCCACCATGATTCCACTAACCATTTCTGCACGCCATGACACACCTACCTTCTAATGACTGAGGGATCTGATTTGGCAGAGTCAGTTGCAGATCTGCTCCATTAGCTGCTGTAACACCAGTGGCTAATCTACACCAAAGGAATACCAGCTCTATCCCTAGTCATCACCTGTGTTGCCCACACATGTATTAAGCAAATGTCTGATGCACTGTAGGGACTGTCAGCACAATCATCTGCTCTCCCATTGAATAACAAAGCACCACATCAACACTACCCGCTGCACTGCTAAAGCAGAGAAACCATTAATGGTAACCACACAGCCGATTCTGTGGGTCAGTAAGTGATCTTGCATTATGCCGATAGTTGATGTTACAAAGATAAAATGTAGGACACCACTTTGGGCGCTTGAATGTACAAAGATTTTCAATTGTAACTGGCAGCTTGAGAAGCAATGAAGGAGCTTGCCAAGTGTAATGTACATCAAGTTGCTTTCTTGGGGCATCTACTTGATATACGGCACTGCTTGGTGACCAGACATTGAGGCATCTTTAAAATTACCATCCTTCTTCATGCCTGCTGCCAGGTTCATGTGTATATTGTACATAGTGATGAACATGGTTTTTGATCAGACATACTGCTCTGCTCTAATCACAAGAGCACTGACTTGGACTAACTTCATGCTGCAGCACCTTAGATTTGCCAGCGAGTTGAGATCAGGATGGGGACCGTGGTTGTGGAGGAGTGGATATTTGGTTTAAGAGTTGCATTGCTTCATCACTTGACCACAGACTCCATCTCTTGCCCTTATATTAATGTCACCTTTCCTTTTTTTTGGCAACCATTTCTTTTTTATAATTTGAAGTCATCAAAAAGGCAAATTGGACATAGTGTACAAGGAGTCCAATCATACTGCCAGTTTAACACCCTCACTAAAACTGAAAATTTACCCTGCCCTGGAATGTGGCTCAAAGTGAATGTTCAGCTTACTGCTTTATGGTCTTTTAGCATTAGTGTCCATTTCTCATCTTACGAATGTAATATTTCTAAATCACTCATCGGTTCAGTAACTGCTGACACCATGTGATAATCCAAAATGGGCACAAGTGAATTAGTTTTTTATTTGTGATAGATTTTTTTGTGTTCTGTGGGATGGATTTATTAATTAATGTTCCTGATGCAAAATTGCTTCCACTGAGAACCCAAGTGCAAGAAGGCACTGACCCTATAGACGAAACTTCACTGCTGGGAGCATGAAGTGGTATAAGCTACTATTACACATTTCATATTCCTTGTGTGAAGTAGTTCTACAGAATTTGCTGTTTACTCATCAATCTCTCACATTATCTGTTACTTTTGTCAGTGTGAACAACTATCTTGGATCAACTTTATCAATCTATCTTCATCGCCATGACAGCTGCCACCAGCACAGAGAAAACGTCTCATTGAAAATGCAACAAATGCTATTCCACCTGAATAGTTAGTGTGTTTGAAAGACATATATATCTTGGAATTCAGATGATGACAAACTGCACGTGATTTCCGGTACCATCTGCGTCCTGTTCCTGAAAACCAGGCAGTTAAGGATAGAACTGCAGCCTAATCTGTGCGTACATGCTACAAGCCTTTATTTATAGAGACACATATTACAAACATGTGTCTCCTAACCCAACAACCACAGTGTCAGTCTGCTCCTATAGATTGGAGCACAAATGAATTGCCAGTTAATCCCCACGACACAAATGCAAATAAACACTCAATCAATATAAAATTAACAACTGAATCCTTCAATGAGCTACACTGCAATGACACATTCCATCCTTGTGCATAGCTATCAGCATAGAACAAATCCCACATATGGAAATTTTCAGTGGCAGGCGTAAAATTAAGGTGTACATTAATGTCAAAATCATAAACATGGCTAAAATGGAAAGATGCACCTGTATATTTGTCCACTTATTTTCCTGTCCTACTTACGCCATTATTAATTTACTTATCAGTTTCTTTCTTTGCAGCTGCTTGACCATTGGAAACAATGGCACACATTGCAGGGTGAGGATTATCCAGCAACCATAATGGTAATGAAAGCCTTCCATTAAATGTATAGTGACTATAAATTCTGTTATATCCACTCACCACCCAATAATAGTATCTTGTTTTCCCTTATTCTCCCGAAAGAAGAATGTGAGTAATTACTGGCACAGCCTGTACACATCGGAGATTACAACTTTCAGATCGAAGGGCGGGAGATGGCAATCTCCCATGCGGAGCTGCTGCCAAATGTAAGAAAGCTGGCAATCTGCTTCACACTCTGTGCAAGGAACCTCCCCGCTATTCCGTCTCCTGTATCTGCTATTGCAATGGGCCAATAAACAGCACTGCAAGTTGTCCATAGATTAGCTAATGCTATTCAGAAAGTATTTGGTTCAACTTGCTTTGCTGTACAATCAAAGGGGTTTAGGTGGGAAAGGGAAGCTAACAGCCAGAAATTCCCAGAGGAGGTCTTTGCTGTGTGCAAATGTCTTTCAAAGGCATCACTTCGGGTCGAAATAACAAAAGGAAGCAGTGAAGTAATCTATTGGATGGCTTCCTACTGTGAAAAATCACCTGATGTGACACTACCTTCAATCTACGTGATAACCCCATGGATCAGTTCTCCAAAACATCACATTTGCTTTAATTCATTGCACTGGGTAGAAAATGAAAATCAATCCATTTGAGCCTTTAGTATGGTGTTCGAAAATAAAAACCTGCACTCACGGAGAAAGTTACAGGTAGATTAAACGGAGACAAAATCCCAAAAGGGGTCAGGTAAGAAACATTCTTTAAGCAGGCTTAAGTTACGTGTTACAAGTGCATTTCTAAAGCTACTCGAAATTCGTGGTGAGGCTGGTGATCAATATTCTAATCCTAATTACCATGATCAATCGGTATAATAGACTTGACAAAGTGGAGAGGCCTTGTATAGAGAGACTCTGGAGAGCCTACAACCTATGGTGTTGTCTACAGGCAGGGTGCTTGCCACGGCTTTGACAAGCATGTGCTCGGAACATATTCTCTCAGTTTTGTGAAAAGTAGGTGTGTGAAACAAACCTGTTCTCACTGACCATGACCACCTTGCTCTTTGTCATGTGAGGATTGAACTGAAGTACATAACCAGGACTACATGTTGAGAACAGAGACTGTTTTTCAGTTCTTGCTTACAATGCTGTATTAATTTCAGTCTCTTTCAATTTTGGATGGGTGACATTGCACATGGCAAGGTAAAGAATATGGTCATTCTCATGTCCATCTTTAATGTTTTATTAATGCTGTATTTTCTCGCGTCTCTCCTTGAAACTTATAGAATTCTAACAGGGTTAGACAGGGTTGATTCAGAAAGAATGTTCCCAATGGTGGGGGAGTCCAGAACTAGGGGGTTTTAGTTTGAGGATAAGGGATAAACCTTTTAGAAATAAGGTGAGGAGAAATTTCTTCACACAGAGAATGGTGAATCTGTGGAATTCACTACCACAGAACGTAGTTGAGGCCAAAATGTTGTCTGATTTCAAGAAGAAATTAGATATAGCTCTTGGGGCTAAAGGGATCAAGGAATATGGGAGAAGGGGGGAGAAATCAGGATATTGAATTTGATGATCAGCCATGATCAAAATGAATGGTGGAGCAGGTTCAAAGGGCCAAATGGCCTCCTCCTGCTTCTAATTTCGATGTTTCTATGTAAATTTCTGTCCCTCTTTTCATTACTAATTCTTTTCCTTTTTTTGCTTCTCTTTCTATCCTATTCTTCTTCTACCTCAGTTTTATCTTTTCTTCCAAGTGAAAGCTGGTGATTGAAATGTCTTGGTGTGGCAGGGGGAAAGCGCTATGGTTGCAGACTCCTTTTAGGGTGAGGGTTACATAAATGATGCGTCCCTCGTGATTTTCACCCCCATCTGCTCCCCCATTCACTCTAAGATCTTTCCACTTCCTTGTTCAGTTTGGATCCTACACCCCATTCCCTTTCTTACAAGCCACTCAACTATCCCACCTCTTCCCTTTTAAAGTATTCACTCTTGCTTCTGTTCCAGCCAGAGGACAGGAAGGATGGATGTACATATCTACATCAACCTGCCTCTTCTATAAAATTATTATTGTATTTTTTAAAGCAGACCAAGGCTTTATCCTGACGAGCCATAACTCATTCCAGATGTATTTCTAACCCTCAAAAGGTTGGAAAGAGGAGGATGTCATGTGACCTCCATTATGACAACCATAATGGCCGTGAACCTGATTTACACTCATTTTAATGGATTTACATATTATTAAACACCCCCCCTGGCCAGGTAGCGACCCCTGGCGTATATTCAAACCACACCGACATGACGTCACGTCGGCGTGGTTTACAACAGGTTCACCAAGGTGTAAAGCTGTCATGGGGATCCTCCAGAGGCATTAAAGGTGAGTACTGTCCCCAGGGGGTGAGGGACATGGCCAGACAGTGCCCTGGCAATGCTCCCTGAAACTGCTCCTTGACACGTTAACACTGCGAAAACCTGGCAGCGCCAACCTGTGCCAGGGGCTGACCTCAGTGGGAGCCTCATGGGGGAGAGGGGGATTCATTTATTTGTGGCGCTGGGTGGAAGCGGACGTGCCAACTTCCGATCGGGGGGGGGGGGGAAAGCCAGGGGGTGGGGGGGTGTGGAGGGTGGCGTCATTGTTTGTTCCGATTGGGGAGCCCTGTAAAGTGGCACCCTGATTTCGGTGCAGCTCGGCTTTGCCAGCATTTTGAGATCCGATCCTCTACTTGATGGCATGAAACATGCCTACCTTTTATTTTTGACGGAGTGTGGTAAGATCTCTGGAGAGAAACATACCATTATTCTTGCTGGAACAAATAATGCCATTTTTGGTAAGATTTCAATGAAAATAGTCACACTGCAGAATTTGAATTCAATTCAACAATCAAAGTTCTGGAAAAATATGGAGATAGGTTTGTTAAATAAATAAGTAAATAAATAAATAAATAAAGCACAGTGGCCATGGGGCGAGGGAACAGAAGGACCCAATTAATATTTGATTGCACTCTAAGCTGGGATTTTCCTGCCCCGTCGTGTTGGATTTTCTTGCTGTGGAGGCAGCTAGCTATTGGCTGTGGCTGGGTCTTCTAGTACCGCCAAATCCATAGCAATGTGCCTAGGGAATCCAAGGAGGGCACCAACCTCAAAGGCACCGGAAGATCCTGCTAGTGGGAAGGGCTGGAAAATGCCACTCTGTAGTGTGATCAGAGGCAGGATAGACACAGGTAGCCAATGGAAAACAAGGAAGTTACCAGTTTGGAAAGATATAGGACAGGATCTTACCTCCATTCATGCCGGTGGGATGTTCTGGTCCTGCTGCAGTGAACAGAGATTTGGCTGGGCGCCAAATTCCCCATCCTCACTGCAGCAGGAGTGGGGCATGAACGGTTGGCTGGTAAAAGCGTGCCAATAAAGTCCTACATCTTTAGAGGAAAAATTACAATGAAAGCTGTTAAGAAATGAAAATGTACAGTTGAAGTATTTTTATGAATTATATGGTGTCACTGCTACATGGTCCATCGCCGTGTTAGATGGTGGCGTGTGACAGGCATAGTGCGATACCTTGAACATTGAAAACTCCAAAAACTAATCACTTGTTTTTCATTAACCTCTAACTCACCATTGGAACAAGATAGCGCTATTTAGCCCTCGAGTTTCTTCACCATTCACTTCAATCATGTCTGATCTGTTCCTACACTCCAGTTACCCACCTCTGCCCCATATCCCTTTGATATTTTTACCTCACAGAAATCTATGTATTCCAGACTTGAAATTGCAATTCATTCAGCTTCTACAGCCTAATGGATGAGAGAATTCTAGATTCCACGATCTTATGTGTGAAAATCTGCTTGTTGATTTCATTCCCTGGTTCCACTTCTAATTTAAATAACTTTGTCCATTGTGCATCATCCCCCAATCAGAGATAATAGTTTCGCTGCATCTACCCGACCTAATCTTTTATCGAGTTTAAAGACCTCTATTAGATCCCCATCTGAACTCCAGAGAATACAAACCAAGTTTATGCAACCTGGGAGGTTTTAAAGTAATTTAGAAGCTTAGTCTCATTTATTATTGAAAAATAAATTAGTAAAAGGTTCATAACAGAGCTTTCATTTTTTTCTCGGATCAGTGGTCACCTGGGGCTTCTCTTTATTTCAGGTCACACATTTGGTTGTTTACAACACTATAAAGCCAGCCTATTAGTAGCCAGTCTCTATATTTAGAATTCCACACAAAATAAATGAACTACTGTAATTCAATGGCTGGCCTCAGAAGATGAAAAAAAAGTTTGGAGCAGGAAATGGTCATTGCTTGAAGGATCTCAATCACCTCAAGACAACTTAAAGTCATGTCCTTCAACCTTTCTTTCTCCAGAAACTCATTTAATCCTGCTACTTCAGTACAATTCGCTCTGTATTTAAAATTCTGCTTGATATAGTTGCTCATTTCTAATTTTCCAACTTTTATCTTCTGTCAACTGATTTTTGTATTAATTTACAGGTTGTGACATTGGTGGCTAGGCCTGCATTTATTGCCCATCCCTAATTGCCCTTGAGAAGGTAGTGATGAGCTGCCTTCTTGGATTGCTGCAGCTCATGTGGTGTAGGTACACCCACAGTGTCAGTGACAGTGAAAGAATGATGGCATATTTCCAGGTCAGGATGATGTATGGCTTGGCGGGGAATTTCCACGTGGTGGTGTTCCCATATGTCTGCTGACTTTATCCTTCCAGATAGTAGTGGTCGTGAGTTTGGAAGGTGTTGTCTAAGGAGCTTTGGTGAGTTCCTGCAGTGCATCCTGGAGATGGTACACACTGCTGCTACTGTGCATCGGTGGTGGAGCAGGTAAATGTTTGTGGATGGGGTTCCAGTCCAGCGGGCTACTTTATCCTGGATGGTGTTAGGCTTCATGAGTGTTGTTGGAGCTGTACTCATCCAGGAAAAGGGGGAGTATTCCTGACTTGTACCTCGTAGATGGTGGACAGACTTTGGGGAGTCCAGAGGTGAGTTACTCACCACAGGATTCCTAGCCTCTGGCCTGCTCTTGCAGCCACAGTATTTATATGGCTGGACCAGTTCAGTTTCTGGTCAATGGTAACCCCTCAAGATGTTGATAGTGGGGGATTCACCAATGAGCAATGCCATTGAAGGCCAAGGGGCAATGGTTTGATTCCCTCTTGGTGAAGGTGGTCATTGTCTTGTACTTGTGTGGGACAAACGTCACTTGCCCCTTGTCAGCCTGAGTCTTATTGCCCAGGACTTATTTCATTTGGGCATGAACTGCTTCAGTATCTATGGAGTTGTGAATGACGCTGAACATTGTGAAGTCATCGGTGAACATCCCTACTTCTGACCTTATGATAGAAGGAAGGTCATTGAGAAAGCAGCTGAAGATGGTTGGGCCTGGGACATTACCCTGAGAAACTCCTGCAGTGATGTCCTGGAGCTCTCCCATGATTGAAGAAGGGGATATTTGCGGAACCTCGTCCTCCAGTGAGTTGTTTAACTATCCACCACCATTCCGTGGCAGGATTTCAGAGTTTAGATCTGCTGAATTGTTGTGGGATCACTTAGTTCTTCCTATTGTATTCTGCTTTTGCCGTTTGACATGCAAGTAGTCATAAGCGGTCGCTACACCTCATTTTTAGGTATACCTGGTGTTGCTCCTGGCATGCCGTCCTGCACTCTTCACTGAACCGGGGTTGATTCTTGGGTTGGTGGTAATGGTAGAATGGCAAACATGCTGGGTTGATGGCTCAGAGTGCCTCATGGAGATTAGGGTCAATTTAAACTCAGTCTGCCAGGCAGGTATGGAGCAATATTAGTCCTAACCACTCTGGCCTACTCATACTATCCACCAGCAGTTTACCCAGGGCCTTTACAAAGCTGCCCACATCAATCAGGTGGGAGCCTCATTAAGCTAAGTAAATTGGACTCCAATGTCATGCATCGGAATCCAGGTGTGATTTTGAGATACAAATTGGTGTAACACCAATCCATTTGTATCATTTGATGGATGGCCTAACTAGTAGCCCTTAAAGGGATCTCTGGGGTCATGTAAAAGCCCGGGATATATATTTGTTATTTCAGTGGATCAGAAGGATCAGGACCAATTTCTTGTCCATGTAGAATTGGCTAGCAGCTGCAGGGGTTCCGATTTAATCCCACAACACACTGATCCAATGCAAATACTTCATTTATCTTCCAGTTCTCCATCAACAGTTAAAATTGCCCCAAACACATGCAAACAGAACAGGGGGGCTTTGGAATGTTCAACATGAATTCTGCTTGAGATGGGAGGTCACTTGGAAGTGTTTATATCAGAAATTGTGATGTACCAGAAACAGAAATAATACATTAATCAGCAATATCAATGGAACAAATGGCAATATTCATAATAATGCCTCCATTTAACATGATGATTATTGTGGAAGGAGAACAGGAGGACAGCCCATGCTTTGAAAAGACAATGGCAAATTTTAAACGGTTTGTCAAACATCTTTTCTCCTTGAAGGTGGTTCGCTTTTAAGCGTGTTTATCATTGAGGTGCATAAAATCAAAAAGAGTAACATGGCTGTGAAGGTGACCAGTTGCAGTTCATGCTGATTGGACCACTATAGGAATGACTCAAGTGCAAGTGGTCAAGAGTTTGAATCAACAGTTCTTTCAGTTTCGCAACCATTCTTCATTAACACCCTGTCTAATAGTAATACCATTTATATTCTCAATAGACGGGTATTTTACAGCCCCGCTCGTCCCAAAACCATAAAATGCCACCCGAGGTCAGCGGATCTTTCCATCATCCGCCCCTTACCCGCTCCAATTCCCGTGGCAGTCGGGACGGTAAAAGTCCAGCCAGTGACTGATCATCTACACCTTGCTACCTTTTTACAGTTGTCATGAAGTAAACATTGAACATAGAAAAGCTACAGCACAAACAGGCCCTTCGGCCCACAAGTTGCGCCGAACATGTCCCTACCTGCGAGGCTTACCTATAACCCTCTATCTTACTACCTTCCATGAACTTATCCAAAAGTCTCTTAAAAGACCCTATCGAATCTGCCTCCACCACCACTACCGGCAGCCGATTCCACGCACTCACCACCCTCTGAGTGAAAAACTTAACCCTAACATCTCCTCTGTACCTACTCCCCAGCACCCTGAACCTGTGATCACTTGTGGCAACCATTTCAGCCCTGGGTAAAAGCCTCTGAGGATCCACTCTATCAATACCCCTCAACATCTTATACACCTCTATCAGGTCACCTCTCATCCTTCACCTCTCCAAGGAGAAAAGACCTAGCTCTCTCAACCTATCCTCATAAGGCATGCCACCTAATCCAGGCAACATCCTTGTAAATCTCCTCTGCACCTTTTCCATGGCTTCCACATCCTTTCTGTAATGAGACGACCAGAACTGGGCACAGTACTCCAGGTGGGGTCTGACCAGGGTCCTATACAGCTGTAGCATTATCTCCCGATTTCTAAACTCAATTCCTCTATTGATGAAGGCCAGTATTCCATATGCCTTCTTAATCACAGCCTCTACCTGCGACGCTGCTTTGAGCGTCCTTTGAACCCGGACCCCAAGATCCTTCTGATTTTCCACACTGCCAAACGTCTTACCCTTAATATCATATTCTTTCATCCTATTCAACCTGCCAAAATGAACCACCACACACTTATCTGGGTTGAAGTCCATCTGCCACTTCTCCGCCAAGTCTTGCATCTTATCTATGTCTCGTTGCAACTGCTGACATCCCTCTACACTATCCACAACCCCACCAACCTTTGTGTCATCAGCAAACTTGCCAACCCATCCTTCCACTTCCTCATCCAGGTCATTTATAAAAATCACAAAGAGCAAGGGTCCCAGAACAGATCCCTGGGGCACTCCACTGGTGACCGACCTCCGTGCTGAAAAAGACCCATCTACAACCACTCTTTTGCCTTCTGTGGGCAAGCCAGTTCTGAATCCACAAACCAATGTCCCCTTGTATCCCATGCCCCTTCACTTTCTCAATGAGCCTTGCATGGGGCACCATATCAAATGCCTTGCTGAAATCCATATAAGCTACATCTACCGCTCTTCCCTCGTCTATGTGTCTAGTTACATCTTCAAAAAATTCAATTAGGCTCGTAAGGCATGGTCTGCCTTGGACAAAGCTGTGCTGGCTATTTCTGATCATCTAACAAGAGTGTTTATTTACCATTCAAACCTTTTCTTTACTGTTAACTTCAGTTACTTAGATTTATTTCATTGAAGTCAGTGACTGTTCACTGGCTTCGTGAAATAGAAAAGGTCACTTCATGATACTGAGGCGATTTAGTAGATAAATTCTGACCATTTAATGTGAAGCAATGGCTTTTTAAAAATTCATTTGTGGGACATGTGTGTCGCTGGCTGGCCAGCATTTATTGCCAATCCCTAGTTGCCCTTGAGAAGGTGCTGGTGAGCTGTCTTCTTGAATCGCTGCAGTCCATGTTCTGTGGGTTGACCCACAATGCCATTAGGGAGGGAATTCCAGGATTTTGACTCAGCAACTGCGTAGGAACGGCATTAGATTTCCAAGTCAGGATGGTGAGTGGCATTATTGAAACGTGTGCTTTTATTGAGTTTCAATCTCCCAGCCCAACAAAATGGAATAATTTTTATTATTATTATAATGTTTGCAAAAAACTCTTCACAGCAAGAAAGAGGAGTGTTACGCGACACTTTATAAACTTTCTTTTTAAAGTATTCCCTCATGAAAAACTGGGGAAAAGAACAATTTACTGAGGAGACGTTTGTTTTTTGTGCACTTCGATGAATAGTCTGCTGGAGATCTGTTATTTTGGACCTCCTAACAGGTAACTAATGCCCACTTAAGGGCTTCATTTCACTGCTGCTGGTATTAAGCCAATGGTGGGCTCACCATGTGAGGAGCATGACCAGCAATCCCATGCAGCGTTGCTTGAAGACGGCGCTCCTTGTTCAAAGGCACTCAATGCCTGATTGAGGTACCCAACATCAGGAAGGGGAAAGGCCACTGAGCTCTTCCCCCATTCCCCATGACTCACCCCCCACCATCCCTTTCCCCCATCCCCCATCACATACGTCTGGCCTGGGGCTCAGCAACAAATCTAGTTTCGGGTGGGGTGTTGTATCAGGAGCAGCCACCCCTCCCCGGTTGCATTGCCATTCAGTAGAGTTGCCAGTCTCTGATTGGCCAGCAGCTCTCAACAGGTGGAACTTCTGCCTCCATGGTCCTTGATCCCAGGGAAGATCTGGCACTGTTGTCCAATTAAGTGCCTGAGTGGTTCTCCAGCCAGCAAGAGAGACTCCTCGTACTTCCGTTAAATACCGGCTCTTGAGAGGGTACGAAGGAGATTGACTGGAATGCTTCCAGAAATTAGGAATTTTAGCTCAAAGGTTAAGTTGGAGAAGCTAGGAGTTCTCTCCTTGAAACAAAGAGAATTGAGGGGAGATTTGATAGAGATGTATAAGATTATTACGGGTTTAAAGTAGACAATGAATAAAGCAGACATTGAGTCATACAGTACAGAAGAGGCCCTTCGGCCCATTGAGTCTACACTTGGCCCATAACTTTGAATGTTACGACATTTCAAGTGTCCATCCCTATACCTTTTAACGGTTGTGAGGTTTCCTGCCTTTTCTACACTTCCACGTAGTGCGTTCCAGAGTCCCACCACACTCTGGATGAAAAGTTTGTTCAACAGTTCTGGTCGCCTCATTACAGGAAGGATGTGGAAAAGATTGAAAGGGTGCAGAGGAGATTTACAAGGATGTTGCCTGGATTGAGTGGCATGCCTTATGAGGATAGGCTGAGGGAGCTCGATCTTTTCTCCTTGGAGAGATGTAGGATGAGAGGAGACCTAATGGAGGTATATAAGATGTTGAGACACATAGATCGGGTGGACTCTCAGAGGCTTTTTCCCAGGGTGGAAATGGCTGCTACGAGAGGACACAGGTTTAAGGTGCTGGGGGTAGGTACAGGGGGAAGCCTTTTACACAGAGGGTGGTGGGCGAGTGGAATCGGCTGCCGTCAGTGGTGGTGGAGGCAAACTCAATAGGGTCTTTTAAGAGACTCCTGGATGAGTACATGGGACTGAATAGGATGGAGAGTTATAGGTAGGCCATAAAGGTAGGGATATGTTGGGCACAACTTGTGGGGCCGAAGGGCCTGTTTTGTGCTGTAGTGTTTCTATGTTTCTAAATCCCCTCTAAACCTCCTGCTTCTCACCTTAAAGTTATTGATCCTTCAACTAAGGGGAACAGCTGCTTCCTATACACCCTGTCCATACCCCTCATAATCCTGCACACCTCAATCAGGTCTCCACTCTCAGCCTTCTCTGCTCTAAGGTAAACAACCCGAGCCTATCCAGCCTCTCTTCATAGCTCAAACACTCCATCCCAGCAAGATCCTGGTGAATCTCCTCTGCACCCTCTCCAGTGCAATCACATCCTTCCTGTAGCTGTTTAGATTAACAAATGGTACAAGTACTAAGGTAACAGAGATTTAAGAAATGCAGGGACTGAGGAAGAACAGAGACAGCAGAACAGAGATTGGAATGTGGGTTGGATAAAGTTTAATCCCCTAGTTTTCCTCAGTCAGGGAAGGCAATATCAAATACCATTTGAGTGTCACCTGTGGCTGAGTTGTTAGCACTCTGGCCTCCGAGTCATCAGGTTTCGGGTTCAAGTGCCACTCTAAGGCATGAGCACAGAAATCATCCTTGCATTACTGAGGGTGTCAGTGGATGTAAAAGATCTCATGACACTATTTGGCAGAGGCAATGGCCTAGTGGTATTATTGCAAGACTATTAATCCAGAAACTCAGCTAATGTTCTGGGAACCAGGATTTGAATCCCGCCACGGCAGGCAGTTGAATTTGAATTCAATAAAAAAGAATTGGGAATTAAGGATCTTCTGACGTCCATAAAACCACGGTTGATTGTCGGAAAAACCCATCTAGTTCACTTATGTCCTTTAGGAAAGGAAATCTGCCATCCTTACCTGCTCTGGCCTACATGTGCCTCCAGAGCCACTGCAATGTGGTTGACTCTCAACTGCCTTTGAAGGCAAACTAGGGATGGACAATGAATGGTGGCCAGCCAGCAACACCCATGTCCCATGAATGAATTAAAAAAAAGCAGATATTGCAAGTGTGTCGATGTGGATAGTGGTTGAGAATAGGATTGGATTCCATATTGACTAACCTGTCTGCTGCTACGTCCAAGGCTCATATGTGACAAATCTTTACCTGGGCAAGTTCTCGCAGCATGCCTGATGCCTGATGCCAAAAGAACCACCTGATGCCAAGAGAACCATACCTCAGCGTGGCTGAGTACTTTTAGGGACTAAGAGGAAGAGAACTGGGGCAAAAAAATAAAAAGAACTGATCTGTTTATTTCAAAAACATCCTGCGAGTGCAAATGGGAGCACACTTACTGTAAGGAGTTATGACTCCGTCTATTTCATTTAAATGGAAGAAAAAACAAATGGGGTCTGATTTGGATGAGTAACCAAATTAAATTGCTAAAGAGCTGTGGAAAAGATGTGCAGCTTAGGTTGATTGGCCATGGGAAATTGCCCCTTAATGTCAGGAGGATTAGTGAGGTAAATACGTGGGGTTATGGGGTATGGTCTGGGTGGGATTGTTGTCAGTGCCGACTCGATGGGCCAAATGGCCTCCTTCTGTACTGTAGGGATTCTATAATTCTATTCTATGGAAGGAAGGAGCACTGTTTAAAAAACAAGTAAATTTCAAAAGAAAATGGAGAATACTAAAAATAACGATTTTAGAAAATATAAATGGAAATTTAAAAGTATTAACAGACTACATGACTAGTCAGTCAGTGTCTGCTACAAAAGAGATACGTTCGTGTTTGGTTTGTAATCTTTCTCAGAATACTCAGCTACAAGATAACTGTCCAAAAGTAATTAATGTAATTCATTCTGAAGTTGCAAAATGATTGTTTAATAGAACAGTAATCTTTCCATTTGAAAATAAAACAGAATATGGTATTTCATCAGATTTTGATTGATGTAAAAATTAAGAACACAGCATAATATATTGCATACATTACCTCCAAGAGAAGAGAGAAATCATTTTTTAATCTGGTTGCGAAGAGGGGAGTACATTCAAAACACTAACCCGTCTTTTCTCTTTGAGGTGTGGACTGAATTACTTGTGCATATTTTACATTGTCTATTCACGTTGCAGCATTCGGAAACTATTTTCCAGACAAGTGTCCTTATTTTTTTGAATTCTTTTAGAAAGATGTTGTGCTCTGGCTTCAATAATCCTGTATTGTATAAGAATCATGACCCCCTGCCACTTACTAAGCAAAGAAAAATACTCAATGTTTTTTCCATTATCAATGATCTTTCAACAATTTTTCATGTTATTGAACTGCTTTCGAAAAAATTCCATTTTAATGCCAGCATTGATTTCATTACACTCTGCAGGAGCAGTCGTCCTTTTCTTTTAATATGTTTGCAGCATGTTCTGCTGTTAATTAAAGGACAACTTCATCCTAATTACAATAGAATAAGCTGAAAGAAAGGTCACTTTAGACAGGGTTATTATTATTTTTTTCCTCTCTTTCATCCAACTGAGCAAAGCTGCTGATGTTAGAAATTAAGTGTAGCTCACCTTGATTTATAGATGAAGTTTTAATCCATAATTGTAATCGGGCGTCTTTGCAGTTACAATTTCATTCTGTAGCAAATGGATATGGGCTTTTTTTTTCTGTTCCCAAAGTTTCTGGATATAAGCTGAAGATGTGAACAGTATTCACTTAAGTTTAAAGTTTATTTATTAGTGCCACAAGTAGGCTTACAATAACACCGCAATGAAGTTACTGTGAAAATCCCCGAGTCGCTGCACTCCAGCGCCTGTTCAGGTACACTTGGGGAGAATTTAGTATGGTCAATGCACCTAACCAACACGTCTTACAGACTGTTGGAGGAAACCGGAGCACCCGGCGGAAACCCAGGCAGACACGGGGAGAATGTGCAGATTCTGCCCAGACAGTGACCCAAGCTTGGAATGGAACCCAGGTCCTTGGTGCTGTGAGGCAGCAGTGCTAACCATTGTGCCACCGTGCCGCCCCGGTTGTTCCCTTGTTCACCTGTCCTCATTTGCAGGCCCAAAACCAGGTAGAATGAGGTGGGGGCCCAGCTCAAAATAAGCCTTCTGGTCCCATTTCACTTACATGTGGCAACCCATAAATTGAAGGCCATTTGCCTTGCCAGCAGCAATGCTGGGGGTCTGGGATGAGAGTGAGGGCAGCAGGAAGAGTGTAATCACATCTAGCGGAGGCCTGCAGAAGGGCTATGGATATGACTATTTTTTTAAAATACAAATTTAACATTTTGGAGTGGGAATTGATTACTGCCTAATCCTGGGAACCAGAGGCTGCATGCAACACCTTCACTATTGAACTATTTGAGATCATTAATTCAGCATTGAAAGGATTGAACCTGCAATTTATGCAGCTTAATGCACATAACACTTAGCAACTGGGCCACCAGAGAAACTTGGAAAATAAACAAATATAGGAAAAATAACTGTAGGGAAACAAAAGTTTGACTGTCCTCATGACTTACGTGTGACATCCCTCAGTCTTCTCGGTTCAGGTCAATAGATTAGGTCGAAGACACGAATGTATACCAGGACTCATAATATAATATTTGCATATGGATATAGGCACTGCTGTATACTTTGATATGAATGAATATTAAATTATGTTTCTTTGCAACCCCAACAATGGACAGATGCAAAACCCAGAACACACAGGAAGGATGCTCATAGCAAAACAATTACACATAGTCTAATGTCTAAGCACAGTCAACAATAGTGTTGTAAGGTGTATTTTCCATCAAAGCTACTGTACTAAAAATGCCTTCTCATTAGAAAATTGCTGTTGCAATCAACATTGAAGCCTAACTGTAAAGTACAGTAGCTTTCCTTCAATCTTCAGGACAGCAAAGCTCTTTAAGAAAGCTGTCACTTGTTTCAATACTGCTCAGTTTAAAATGATCAGATAGTAAGTTCTTAGAGCTCCCCATCAGGCTCGATAAATGAATGCACTGATACTCAACTGCACATGCCAGCAAGATATCAAGTTTGATAGAAAATCTGTGCTCAGTTAGCAGATGTCAACTGAGTGGCAGAAAGGACGCAGGATCTGGCCTCAGCAGCCCTCTGAAAGGGAGGGAAGGATAAGCCAACTTCCCAGTTCTTTTGCTATCACTAATCATTGCTGGAAACTATTGTGCAGTTGTTGGAAAAACAGCAGAAGAAATTTAACCCCACACATGGGGCAGAATTTTCCCCAAGTGTCACAACGGCGAGAAAACCAGAGTGATCCGTGCAGGTATGTCAGGCACGCCGTTTCGCAAGGGCATCCCGATCTCACAGGGCACTGGGAGACCCCCTCCCTTCCCTCATGGACATCGGGCCCACTCCCTCTCATCGGTGACATGTTTCCCACCACGCCCGGCATGGATCACCGCTATTGGGGCCCTCCAGGTGGGTCCCCCATTAGGGCCCCTGGCATGCCCACCCATCATGACTCACTTCATGAACCCCCCCCCCACCCCCATCGTGCACACCCTGCAAAACCCCACCCCCACTCCCCAACATAGCCCCTACTCCAGCCCCTACCCATTATCGGGCTCCTTGGCACTGGCCCTTGCACACTGGCACTGCCCAACAGTGCTCGACTGCCAACTGGGGCTTCAATGGCCTGCAAGTCACCTGAGGTGATCATCATACCTGGTCTCTGAGAGTGAAGACCAGTGGTGACTTGCGCCCGTTTGACATCCTGGCGAAGAGGTGGGAAGATTCCGGGAGGGGGGACGATCACGTGCTGAACTCGCTAATGAGACTGACATCCAATCAATCTCATGCTAATCAGCCTTGTGCCCTTTCTGGGCGCGATCTGGTTTGCACCAGTAGAAAGGGGCCGGGACGATTGCAAATCGTTTGGTGCCGGGTGCAGAACCGATTTTTAGGCCAGCTCACTGTATTCCGGAGTTGGCGTGATCCGCACCAGGCACGGCAAGGTCGGAAAATAGCCCCCATGACCTACAAATTTGATTTGCATAGAATCATTATTTTGATTGTGTCCTGTGTTCAAGAACCGTAAAAACTATACTCATAAGCCCAAAGCTGTTTTCAAATATTGTATCCATATTGTAATTGTTTTCATCAGCCTGTATTTTATGCAGATGATGGAGTGCATTTCTCAATAGCAGACGGCAAACGACATACCCTAAGCATGAATTTTTGATTGTTGCTGTTACATTGGGAGCTTTAAGAACCTAATTCAGAAGCAGTTTTGGAGCATTACCATGAGGCTTCAAATGGAAAATACAGGAGCGGAATGAGGAATTGCTTCCTTTGGCTGTGGTTTCCATATGATGGAGAACACAAATGTGTTGCTCTGGACTTTGGTGCGCCATGTGAAAAGACTGCTGGAGAGATACGAAGGATCAAAAAGCAACTGCTGAATTCAAAGCATTCACTTAAAAACAATTATCCAAGTGTGAGTTCATGTAATTCATATCAAAACTGTAATTGCTAAACTTATAATAGAATAACTGTTGTTTTATGAAACACTGATTTTAATAAAAAGATGTTAACAAAGAATATATTCTTCATTGTGTTTTGTATGCCAAAACAATTATAATATTCAAATGATATATAGTACAATCAAACTGTAAGTCAAACTTCATGTTCTAATCTGGCTGTTATGAGGAGTCTCATTCACACATTAAACTGATTTCCTTTTTTCATGTCTCTGCATTTTCAGAAATCCTCCTTTTAGATGTTCACCTTTTAATGAGTGTTATTGTTCTCCTTTTCCAGGTCGTGGCCCCTTCTCCCTGTGCAGCCCCCTTTTCTCCCAGCCTATCTTTCGAATGCAGCTCAGGCAAAAATGTTTGACAAACGACTGAGGGGGAAAAAAAACACCCCTTGTAAAAATTGTCGATGCCAAAACGTAATCTTTATTTTCAAATCCTCCCTTATAATTTTTTTAATAACCTTTTTTAAGTTTCAGCAAATTTCAAATAAATTTACATCCGTAATAGTTATAAGTTAGAGCAATTAGTCCACGTTCATGCATCAGATGCCTATTTCATTTATAAAAAATTCTTCGCTCCCTAATCCAGAGATTGGAGGCCCGTCTATATTAAAGCGGTTTCATTGACAGTTATGATCAATGCTTAAAATCAAGAGGAATTTGCAAGAAAATGCAGGATCATTTCCTCCTACACGTGGTTCCACTTGCACTTTGGAAGGGAGTTTGATGGTGCTGGCTGTGAGCTTTATTTTCAGGAGATGAGGGCTGTTCAGTAATGGGCTGATACGAGTCATTCTTCAGTTCTTTTTCCCCTCCCCTGAGCTGGAACACACAGGCTCCCCCTCCCTCTCTGCCTTCTGTCATTCCTCTATTACAGCCGAGAGCTGTGAAAGAATTTATTTTTACAGATCAGAAACCACTGCAACAGGAGTGTAAAGTATTAAAGATCTATGTGAAGACACAAGAACAAACAATTGTTTATATTAATAGCGTTTCCTGTGTAGACTGGCTTTGCAGAGGAGACAATGTTAGGGAAACGAAGAAGTACCACACAGAATGGACCCATTACAATCAGGGCTGTGTGTTCTAGTTTTAAAAAGTTCATGTTGTGTTCAAGGTAATGCCAAATCAAAGAACATTTTTAGGAGTTTATGCTATTATTGTGATGTTACGAAATGCTGTTCCTTTGCCGGTACCCTGTTAATAACAACATCCATTTAAAACGATCAATTCAAGAATTTTATAGTTTGCATAATAGGAGCACCTTTTTCTCTTTATAAAAAAACTCCTCCTGCACTGAAAAACCACCAAGGTTCCACATTAGGAAGTACGGAAGCACAAAGCTCTGCTGAGTTACACTAGAAGACTCATTCATCTTGGTCTGCCCTTTATCCAGAGACTTTAGGTCAAAGGTTTTGCTACTTTAGTCATTAATTATAGTCCATGTCTCTCATCAGGAAAAGTGATGTTTTCTTTTTAAACCTTTGTTCAAACAGCTACCCTTCACCAATGCAATGAGATTTCCCAATCACTTCCATTCCCAGATCAGAGCTGAAATGCACCGAGGACACTAATTAGACGCTAATTCTTCCCCTCCAGGGTGGTCTTGTTTTCTGACTGGCTCCAAAAATAAAAAAATAAACAACAATCTTTCCCCTCGCCTTCTCTTTAAATTGGACACTCAAACTGGTCTATCTTAACTTTTTGGGGTGGGGAGATAGCACAAACAATCTGAGGCTTACAATTACATTTCATAATTACATTTGAATGGACCTTTCTTCCACTAAGTTGATTTTTCTCTACACCCTAACAATGACTGTAACACTACATTCTGCACTCTCTCATTTCCTTCTCTATGCATGGTATGCTCTGTCTGTATAGCGCGCAAGTAACAATACTTTTCACTATATGCTAATACATGTGACAATAATAAATCAAATCAAAAATCAAATTAACTTGGCAGCAGAGTCACTGGGTCTATGGCCCAAATGGTCATTGTCAGTGGTTTAAGCTGTTTATCATAAGTAAAAGGAGGAAGTATTTTCTGCAAATGGGGGGATGGTGATTCCTGTGCTCATCCAGCAGTTAGTGCTCCACCCATGGCTCCGGCTGTAATAATGGTACAGGCAGGAAAGAATAGCTGGTCAAGGCCCAGATTCCAGATAGCTCACCCCTTGAGTTAGGTAGTCCTGCGCTTTCTTGCTTAGACATACTGGGCTGTTCTAGCAACCTTATCCAACAGGTGGTATTACCTTCATTCACAGAAGATGGAGTATGTCATTACTGACAAGTCACAATTGGTTTCTCTGACACAGCAGTTCATATTCACTGCACCTGCTATTGTGTGTTTACATGAAGCTGGTTGTATTATTTGTATCCATCTGTAATCTATCATTTTCTCCTTTTCAGTAATTTCTTTCTTTCCCTCATCTTGGCTTTATCTACAGCACAGCTGCACAATTTAACTCTTTGAAGACTACAGTGACATCTCGTGAAGAAACCTGTTTTGTTTAAAAAAAATAAATGTTTATGCAGAGAGCGCTGTGGAAAAAGCAGTCCTGCTGGGAAACTCCAGACAGCTCTTTAAATGTTACTTGGTACTGCTCCTCATTAAAAATTTACTCAGCATTTTCTACACATGCATGTGGCTAAAAATATTTTGAAAGCTGCAAAGCACATTCTGTACTCCAGGGGTTTATTTGCATATAGTATATAAAGGAGTGTTAGGTATCTAGACAATGGAGCATTACTATTTAAGGAAAACCCTTTCTTTCTTTTGAGTGACCTTATTATCACATTGAAGCAATGCCATAATGTTTCAAAATATCCCTCTTCCTGTCAGCTGTTGCAGAACCACACACTAAAATGCAAGAGACAGACAAGCCTCAAAGAAAACATTCCCGCAGTAATGGAAAGCACAGTCCCCGAAAACAAATTGATGGATTCCCTTCCTGAAAATTTCATGGCTCCGATATACTTCCCCCCACCCATCCCATAATTGGATGCTGGGAAGGCCCAGCCCACCCAAATGCTGTTTCCAAAGGCTCTGGCATCCTCAATGCTGAGTACAGAGCCGGCTCCCTGGTAGGGCCTTGATCAAAAAATGGTGGCAGAAACATAGTTATTCTAATCCATCTTCCCAAAAACCTGCCCCGTTACTTGCATGTGTCACGTCTAAACTTGGTAGTCATCTTTATCCTAAGCTTCAATACTACCTCCACCCAGATCCGCGACTCTCAAGCCTGACCCAAACTCCTCAAGCTAAGTGAACAAACTGCATAAGATTCAGCAATCACTAGCATAATGTGGGTACTGGAACTTTATTTTGAGATTGCAATGATTTTGAAGTCTGGATCGCTGTATAAGATGTTTGAGCTTTCTGCTCACAATTTATGTCACCCAATCCCATTACTATGCTGCATCATCATGACAAACTCCAAGTCTCTGTTATCCCTTCTGGGTATAATGTTAGCCCAGTGGTAGGACCACCGGGGTTGTTAACACAGGCTACTGCAGGTAGAAGGAGACAAATTCTTGTGACTAGTTACAATTCAGCTCATTAATATTGAGCCATGCTAACTCAATTAGCAGTAATTTTATAAAAGGATGGAATGCTTATGAATATTACAATGAAGGACTAAGATAAATTATTCGGAGAGATACATATTATTGTTTTTACATTGCCACACACATTGCACTGATGCAACATCCAATTGCTAAGATCCAGGGGAGATAAGTTTGTTATGAGCTGTGCGTTTACTTATTTATTTCCCATATTACATTCTATTAATGTTTATGAGACGTGTTACATTGTGAGGCACATAGGTACTGGGGAAAAGAGCTTCTACGGAAAAGATTCTATCCTTTACAGATTATAGTAGGCTTATTATGGCTGTTGCAAAGATGAGTTATTGAGTAGGTTTTATGAAAGCTATCAAGCTGTTCCATCACTAGGTGACTCACACAGATCACATCGGGGATATTCAAATAGATTATGGAAGTACTATCCTGCACATCATGTGAAGGAGTTACCTGACATATCAGGTACATAACATGGAAATGCTATTTGACGAATCGCATGGAAGCTTAACAAGTAGATCATGTCGAAAGGTTGTTAGGGCCGAACACATGAAGGAGTTATCAGACAAACCACAAAGAATGTTAACAAGCTGATTACATGGAAGTGCTATTTGACACATTAAGTAGATCATGTAGAGGGGCAGTCAGCATATCACACAAAAAGGTTATCAAGCAGATATCATGGAGGATACCTTTTAGACTGTGGGGCTTCAAATTTACACAGAAAGCACAGAGGGTTATTAAGCCTATGCTTGTGGGGTATTTGACAAAGAACATTGAGCAGTTATCAGGTATACTACATGAATGGGATTATTATATAACATGGAGTTTGTTAAATAGATCGTGTGAAGGGATTAGTTTATGGATGACTCAGCAAATATCTTGAGAATTTAGGGTGATACCACATATGGAAATGAAAGGGAAAGAGAGAACTAGAAAGAAAAAAAAATGAATGTCCTGAAAATTTTCATCTCAGCTTTGTTGTTTTATAACAAACTCAAAACATTTTTAATGCAGATTTCTACAACTTTCTTTCAGTCACAAAGCAAAATATCCAGAACTCTTGTTTATTATAGTAAAACTTAGGTCTTCTATGGTATGTTTTTGTATTAGACTATAAAATACAATTGTTTCACAAAAGACTCAGTGTGAAAGATTAAAATATTTTTGTCTTTGTGTTCAGAAAAGTGCTGAGGGTAAAATCTTTGGACGTCATACGCAGATGAAAAAAACAGCCTCCCTTATTACTCTGGCATAAAAATGAGATAACATGCTTCATTTGTTAAATTGACAGAATGATACCAGCTTCTTTTTCGTTCATTATTTCATAGTGATAACTATCTAAATACCTTGCGTCCTTTCATCAGACACTATGTGGATCAACTGTACTTATGCAGTTAAATTATTCTCCTTCCACATATTTACATTGTTTCACTACTCCTTTCATTTGTCATATCTGTGTTTTTCTTCATTTTGCTGCTCGCTGTCTAACTTTTCTTCCATCCATCATTAGATTCTTCCTTTTTTTATTCTTATACACTTGTCTCAGACAGAATTAATAGATGGTTATAATCGGTGTCAGGACAAATAGTAATCAAGATATATTATGATATGCTAAAGCCCAATACCATAACTCATCAGGTCAGTATGAAAATTGTTGTTGATACTGTCTATTACATTGATATTGACGTTTATCATAACTTACTTGCAACTTAGTAAATTATTCAATACTTCAAATTACAAAAATAGCATGAACATAAGAACATAGGAAATACGAGCAAGAATGAGCCATTCAGCCCTTCAAGTCCACTCCGCCATTCAATGAGATCAAGACTGATCTTCTACCTCAATACAATTTTCCTGCACTATCCCCATCTTGTTTGATGATTTTAATACGTAGAAATCTTTCGATTTCAGTCTTGAATGACTGAGCCTTCACAGCCCTGTGGGGCAGAAAATTCCAAACATTTGCCATGCTCTGAGTGAAGAAATCCCTCCTCATCTCAACCCTAAATGGCTTGAAAGTGTGCCCCCAGATTATAGATTCCACAGCCAGGGGAAATATGATCTATGTGTTAATTTATATATTTCTGTATGAATATTCTGATCATACACATTCGCAGTCCACATCATATTTCTTTATATTTAGGATTAATTTTCATTCGACACTCATTTGACACTAGAAACTTTCACATCAGTAATACTGTCATAATGTTAAGCTGGTCCTTGCCTTTTCCAAATCTGCAAAAAAGATTTAACCTGAGAAAACTAATCTTGTGGGATCAAAAACTTTCCAGGCAAACCAAATCAAGAGATAGACCCAAGGCTCTACCTTGATCCAAAAATGTCTTGGTATCACAATATTCCAATACTAACAGTAATCTCACATTAATGTAAAATGGTATGGCACCCTCCGGAATTAGTTGGACCATTCAGTATTTGATCTCCAACAAAATAATTTCATAGCAAAACAAAATTTTGTATTAGCTAATTCTCCTTCTGAGCACTTTGCTCTATATTGTTGTCTTCTCAGAAGTACAATATACTGTTAGATGAACTGACGTGTAGCTTATTGATGGAAAGCAGAGTGGTACATGTTAATTTCTTCTGCCCAGGCTAAGCACTTCATCCAGTGCAAAAACACACCATCCAGTCGTCTAGTCAGGAATTAGAAAACTTAATGTATTGCTGGATAATAACATTGAACTGTCAGGCATCACTGGGATGAGAACTTGAAGACATCGAACGCAGAACAAATATGATACGCGTTTTATTTCTGCGTTGCCTAGTCTTCTAATATCCATCTTTTTGTATTTCCTTTTCTTACAAAATCTGTGCCGGGTGTCTGCTCGGGAATGAACTTAAATGCTTGGCAACACAAAAGAGATATCTCTGGAGTGCAGCATGCTCACTTCCAACCCCCACCCTCAAAACTCTCATTATTGTGCGACACCATGTGCTCCGCAGCAGCCTGTTAATGAGACATGGCAGATACAGCAGGCACACAACTCTCATCCTCTGAAAGGAAGCATTTCCTTATTAAGCTCCATCTCATTACTTTCAGTTTCAGCCATTCAATAGACAATAATGAGGAAGTGTAAGTGCTCGCTCGCTCGCTCGCTCTGACTCAGATGGAACAACACGTGTAATCATCCCGGCACACATTTTTTGCATACATCTTGCACCTCCCATTAGACGTTCTTACTGGCTTTTCCATTTTTTTTAATGTCTGCAATTCTTCACAATGCCCCTGAGTTTCTAGCAGGTCAACAAAGACCAAACTGACCCAATTCATGTAATCAGTGTCTTATTGCCCTGTCTTTCTCACTTTCACATAGACACTCGTGTGCATTCACTTTACACAATAAAATCATATTGTCTGCAATCTAGTGCACGGCATGCAATGAGATTTCTAATGCTACAAATACAATCTGAAACATTGCTGATAAGCATCGTTCAAACGTTGTAAAGATGTTTAAAAGATTTGACAAACACTCTATGTAAGAAATCATTCCAGGAATCATGTTTCTTCCCTACATCCGTATTGCCATAGCTCCCAGATTAGTCCAATAGGCTGCTAAAAAGTTAGAAATTAGTCTTTTTGCAGACTGTCTCCGGCAGGTCTGAGAGCTGCGTCATGTACAGACCAAACCCAAATGAAATGAAACCTTTATTGTTCTGCACAGCCTCATGCATGCAGGATGCCAACAATATCAGATGTGGATGTCTAAGGTTGCAGCATCCCTTTCCCCCATAATGTACTTACCAACTTGAAAATTGATTTCATAACTTCAAAACCAACCAACCAGCCAAACGTTACTGGACAGTGAGGAAATGGATTTAGGGAAATTAAGTTAGAAAAGGCTCTTGTCTCATTCTCTCCCCCTATGTCACTACAAGTGTAACAATACCCAAGAACATGGGTTTAAGTCACGCGGCCTTCTTTGACTGGTATTACAGTGATGAAAAGCAGGAACCGGGTTTTGTTTGAATAATTGTTCTGCAGTGGAGCTACTTTAGGCTGTTTCCTATTTGTTGGTGAGCCGGATAGGATGATGTCATTGACGTTTCGAAAGGCCCTTTAGTAATACAGATACAGCATCCTCGTCACTCCACACACACTGGCGTTAACCTTTAACATGCGAACACAAATAGTGTGTTGTCAGGGATGATACTGCCGGGTGCCATGGAGCTATCAAAAGTGGGTGGCAGCTGAAAGTGCACAAAAGGATGGTGCAGCCTTTATCTTGCACACCATGCGTGCACAAAGATTGGTCTTTCGGCTCTTAATCATTTGTGTCTAATGGCCACCAATTACTGTGTAAACTAATAACATTGCCTAACAATATAACAGTGAAGTGCCCGGTGGCCAAACCTCCCCCCACCTCCCCCCACGCCCCGCTTCAAATGTGATTAGGTTTGTGAAGATTTGAGAATGACAGACTATTACATCCGATGAGGAGGATTAATAAGGATGGTGGTGGTGGTGGGGGGGGGGGGGTCGTTTTTAAAACTTAGAGGGCTGCTTCATAGCAGTGACAGCTGTTGACTTAAATACATCTCTACAATGGAAATGAAACAGGCCATGGGAAAGCTGAAGGCTTCTGTATGATAATAAGTCTTGACAAAAGCCACACAACCCCATGATAGTAGGTGGTTACACGCTGAATACATAACGAATCTCACTACAGCTACCAAGTATAAATCTCAGACTCAGTACTGATTAAAAATATGTGTATAAATACAAACGCAGTGAAAACACAGATTGGATCAGAGGTGGCATCCGGATGGCATTAATCTAAAAACTTCAATCGCAATTTATTTTCCCCATTGTTAGTCTGCTGGGGATAACTCTAATATAGTTTTGCTTTTTGCCATTTATACATCTTTCCGCATGAAACATAATTCTTTCTCATCCTCCATCCACACAGATGTATATGTGTCATTTCTATATAACACAATATTTCTATATATGTGTACAGACACAACTTATTCACAGACCCATATATTTAAGCATATGTAAAAGCATATATGTATAGTGACAGAAGTCGCGGGAGGGACGGGGGGGGGGGGGTGGGGGGTGGGTGGGAGCAGAGACTGATTAAGGCGTGAGAAGAAGAAGAATTAAAGGGTTCGATTAAGTTGTATCGGGTGGTTCTCGAAATTTTTTAAAGGTTGGTCTTCCCTCCAATTATTGTTTGGAGGGGCGGTGGAGGGGGGGGGGGGGGAGGGGGTGAATACGATAAACAATGATCAGGCGCCAGAGTTTTCTTGCAAATATTGCATGGCCCGCGTTACCTCCCAGCCCCAAACCGCGCTGGTTTGTAACACGCCTGCTTGAATCTGTCAGCTTGTTATAAAATATGTATTTCCAGCAGCAGAATTAATCGATGCGAGAGGATGTCACAGCTGATTGCATAAATGACTTTTGAAAGCCAGTCTTAAAATGTCCATAATCACACTACAGTCTTCCCTTGGCGAGATCTGTTTTTTTTTGGTTAAAAAATGCACCCAGGACTATCAAGGCAAGACAGTCAGGGCTCTTTACAAGAAAAGAACTTGTCCACTACCATCCACGTGGCTCATTGTCTAAAGCTGCTCATCTGTACCTGGATATGCTGACTGCTAAAAGTTGTCATGTACTCCTTTATATAGACATCGGTATTCAACCACACGCTAAAAGGGCTACTTAAAGACTCCCTGTGACACAAACGAATAGGTCACTGGTCCGTGACACGACGACCATTCACCAAATTAAACCACTTCTTGCCCCTTTCTCTCTCTCTCAAAGCCGCACCATGTTGGAATCTTTGATTCCACTCTCACACACACACACTCTGTGCAATTTGGAACAAATACACCAATAAATAAAACATACCACGCTGCCAATAATACGATGGACGACTTTCATTTTAGAGTATTATTACTGAAAATCTAAGCAGCGCCTGAGGAGATGCGGCAACTTTTTTTTTCTTTTTGCATGGGAGAGGTAGTGGCTCGGATCCATCACCAAGGCACGGAAACTTGAAAGAATTTCTTGAACTTACCCCAGGTAATGTCTTCTGTTCATGCAGTGCACTCTGGGCCTTCAGAGCAGATTCCCTGGCACAGTACGTTAGGAAGGCACAACCTAATCATTTAATTAAAACATACAAAGACACTGCGATTACAATTTTGCCGTCACCCCCCTTTTTCCCCCCAAATGATTTTACTTTCTTATTGTCCCAACATATGCAATCTGGTGCCATGATCAGTAATGTGCGCCTGACTAGATCACTTGTATGTGATCGACCTATGTCACTAACTCGATTTTACTTGGAATATATTGTTGCATCAACTTTTGCAAATGTGTGTCCTTCTGCATTGTTAGTGCCTGAACAGGGGGTGTAAAAAACACGGTGGAATGTAATATTTATTCTAAAATAACAGAGTCCAATACATATGTGTACCTCCAAACATAGCCCCAACATAGCACTCATATTTGTTGATACTTAAAAATGCTTGGTGCTTTCGGTCCAGATCAAGAGCAATATTTTATTTCATTTAAAAGGGATACTGGATAAAACTCTCGAGCAGAGGACGCAGCCTTTGACATTAACTATTGAGGCTGCGACAATCACCTTTGTATTATGAGAAGTCTGGGCTGTCTGCACAGTGCCATATGTGGTCTGGCAGTGGAAGTTAACCCGCAGGAGTTGTCAGTGCTGATGTAGAGCGCACGACCCACCACCACCACCCCCCCCCCCCCTCCACCACCCCCTCACCCTCATCCAGGAACTTACAACTCTGCAGCTTCATACCAGCCCTGTAGAGTGGGGGAAAGGGGGTTGTGCGAAGGGTGGGGGGGGGGGGGGGGTGGACTCAGGTTCTGACCTAGCTTATTTGCAGGAGAGGCGCAAATGATGCATGTGTGACTGCATGCCATGGAAATAATTCAAAGTCCGAATATTCCCACCAGCCATGGACACAAATTGGACACTGCACTTTTAATTCTGAAATTGAGGGGGCGGCGGGGAGGGGGGTTGGTGGCGGGGAGGGGTGTTGGTGGGGAGGGGGGGGGGGGGAGAGATGGAGACCACAGGCGATAATCTTAATGCCATCAGTGAATAATTATCTGCAGCTTTCAAGAACTAGTGCTTGCAATCACATCACTCGTATCTCTGAAATTTCAATCCACGCTTATTGAAAATAGCAAGCAGTCTTATCCGCGTCTGAGTATGCGGCCGGTGAGCTCATAAATATTGCATTTTAAATTACAGATAACCCAAGGCCCTTTTCATATCTTACTTTTACCACCCACCCCCCATTGCCCTCTCCCCAACACGCAGACTGACGGTGCACCTGCACACCCTTGTGTGCTTTCCTTCATATCACACAGCAGCAGCAGTAGCAGGGTCATTCCGCTTCCCTTTTTGTCAAAAAAAAAATCACCACTACAAATCCTGCAAGTTATTATCCCTGTGTGTGTGTGTGTGTGTGTGAAGCTAGCGTTTAGCACCATCAGTGATCACCCCGCCCCCCCTCCCAATATATAGTTTCAATCGCGCCACCCAAGTCCACCAAATCATTCAAAAAAGAAAATGTATTTAAAAAGTTGTCTTATTCTGACAAAGAAGGTAGAGGAGTGAATCGTTCGAGCCGGAAGCGCTGTCTTTCAGCACTATTAACTCGCGGGAGATTTTTTTCTCTCTCTTTCAAAGAGAGAAGTGCTGGGGAGGCGGGGGGTGCGAAAAATAAAACTAAATGTCTACACACAAAAAGAAAAGGGAGGGAGGGTAAGGGAGGGAGGGAGGCAAACAGCTTACACTGTTCGCCGGCCGCTCTGAAATACTAAGTTGTTTCAATCTGTGCGAAGTGTGCGTGGGAGAAGCTAGATTTCAGCACCCATCAGTTCCCTGGCTTCTTTTCAAATCCCAGATCGCTCCTGCTCTTTTTACACACACACAAAACTATAGGGAACGAGTTGGTGTTACATGCTCTCTCCCAGTAACGCTATCCTTCAGCACCACACCACTGGCTGGCTTGACCTAAACGTTTAAATTGTGAACAAACAAAATAGCCACACTGGGATTGTACCGACTTTAGTAAAGCCCACCCCAACCACCCCCCCGCCACCCCCACTCTGTCTCCCTGAAGTGGCTCCGAGCGCTGGGGGAGAGTGCTGAATGTGTACAGACCCTTGTGCATGCCGGTGAAGCGATCCTTCAGCACCGTGAGCTCATAGATCTTGCCAAATTCTTCAAAGAGGGGCTTGAGGTCCTTCTCCTCCAGGTTGCGGGGGATCTGGCCGATGAAAAGTTTGATGGCGTCGTGGTCCTTCATGGGGATGGTGCTGTTCTGGCTGTGGCTGAGTCCGTTCATAGGCCCGTTGGCAGTGCTGATCTGGATGTTGTTGTTGAGGCTATCTGCTTGCTGCTGCACGCCGTTCGTTAACGTGGCCATCTTTCTCCCACACTGCGTGACGTCAGGCAACTTTCCTTTACATTGACTCGGCCGTTTAAACAGACTGGATGGGCTCAAGGTCGGCGCAGAGCCGGGGTGGAGAAAAGCAGCCTCTCCCCTCTCTCTCTCTCTCTCTCAATATCCACCACCACCCCAGACAGTGGTAGCTTCCAGCCATAAAAAGGCAGCTTGCGCACGTTCCATTTTTTCCCCCTCTCCCTGGTTATAATAATAAATCCCTTCCCTCTTTACTACCAAATAAAAAGGGAACACAAAAGCGCTTTGACAACAAATGATTTCACGGGTTGGGTTTCTCTTCCCCTCCCCTCCCCCCCCCCCCGCCACCCCCCTCACCTCCACCCCAAACTATTATTTTCCATCCGGATCGCTGGTGAAATGTATTGGAAATGCAATTGTGAATGTTGTTGGAAGGATTAGATGTGATATTCTGACCATTTCGGGCTATTTGCACTGCACAATACACAATATTTTCCTTCACTTTCATGTTGTGTGCGGAGGTCCCCAACTCATTCTTCGAAAGCATGTGATTACGGGAACAAAGAGAAACGGTCCCAGCCTTTGAGAGCTGGGGGGCTGGCATTTTATTTTTGGAAGGGTAATGGGGTGGTGGGGGTGGTGGGGGGGGAGTAGAACTGGGATTTTTTTTGAAAGGGGATGGGGGGGGGGAGAGATGTCCAAATCAGTTGCTGAATATGAAAACTGAAAGATGATGGCATTTGATTTTAACATTACTGGGCAATTTCTTATTATTGAGTTGATGTATCTGTGTTTTTTGGAGGGGGGGGGGGAGTGGGTTGCGAGAAAGAGAGGGAAGTGTGAGGCTAACGAGCTGGTGTTTTGATTAAGCCGACTTTACTCCTGCCTCGCATTGTCACAGAAAAGCTCCAGCGATGTCGACCCCCCTGTTTAAATCAAACACAATTCTTTTAACTACCGTTATATTCAGTGGGGAGCGGGTGAGAGGTGGGGAAGGGGGTGGGGAGAAGATGGGTGGTTTCATCCTTCACATCGGATCCCCGCTCTCTCTGTTTGTATTTTGGGGAAGATTTTGTCACGCACTTCCACCTGCTTCCCTGAATGTTTTTAGATTTGCAAGACATAAATAAACTGGGGCGATCAACATCTTAGCCGACAAGGTCCGAGTGAGATCAGATCACTGCTCAGAAATCAATCCAAAACTATTCAAATGGTGATTTAAAATAAAACTTTCCGAGCACCTTGCTGATTTTATCTGCTCCAGCAGACCGAGGGAGGGAGGTTTGGGGCGGAGGGGCATGGGGGGGGGGGGGGGGGGGAGGTGGAGGGGGGTGGGTGGTGAGACAAGCAGACACGCACTCCAGTTTGAAGTACATCTATTGTTAAATACTATTCCAGAGGCAGGCTCTGCCGACTCCAGCCAAGAGATGCGAAGCTTTCCGAAAATGGCAACAAAAACCCCTCCGAACTAAACAAGCTCTTTTTTTAAAAAAAACAGCGACGATCAGAAAGCACCTGAAGGTGCGTTGGCTTCAGATGTATGGTATGATTGTTTTTTTTAAAAGGCTACACCTAATGTTGGTCAAATCAATGCAAGTCCAAATTTACTTCAAGATAAAATCAGTGTATTTGCCGTGGGTGGGTGAGTTGTGAGGGGGGTGGGGGGAGGGGGAAGGATGCAATATTTTACTCTCCACAAAAAGACGGATTGGATATTTGAAGCTTTACCCCGAGTCCTTTCTATTCCAGAGGGACACCTCCCCCCCAAACACACACGCACCCTTTCCTTGTTCTGCTTTTTCACGGATTGCCTGCATTGGTTCCTTCCCCAAGTCTGTCATACATATGTTCTTATACATTTGAAATCTAGATTAAGAGCAACTATAAAGCATTAATGGTGCGTTTGGCGGTGCGTTGGATGTAACTATAACCACCCGCCCTCTAACTTGCAATTTGGTACAGGTTTTTCTTTTTAAATAACAGTGTGGTGGAGGGAAAAAAAATAAAAGAATCGACTTCCCAGAGCTGTCTCTGAAGTGGAGTGAATCTATCTCGGACTGATGGTGTCTCTATCCAAGGTGCTGAAATAGACTCACTCGAATGAAAAGCTGTTAGCAAACACTTTGCCATTTCGCACATACACGCGGGTTGCTAAGGAACGCAGTCTCTTACACTTTATCTTCCTTTTGTGACCAGCACTGTACACACAAATTATTAACAACAATTACGCCTGTTACTCATCCGAGTTTCTTGACGTCAAATCTGTTCAAGTTTCATTGCAGAGAAAGGGTGGGAGAGAGAGAGAGAGAGCGAGAGAGAGAGAGAAACCCTTAGTCCACACGATGTACCGAAACACTGAAGGTTCAGAGAAGGATAGAAGAATCTCTGGCTGGTTGACGCTAATAGACTTCTTTCCAAGCTGGGCTATAGTCTTGAACAAACGACTCAGAAATGGCAGCACTTCTTAAGAGCTGGCTTCTTCCAATTTGCCTTTTTTATAATTTTCCAGCACGCCACATCTCTTTATCTTAGCAAAGCACATATTAAATCGCTTATTTTACCTACAAGGCTGTTTTGGGGGGGGGGGGGGGGGCGGTAAGCGCCGTGGAAAGAGAAAACAACAACAAGGATTGTGTTTGCCTGTAGGTGTTGATGGACTGTGTACATTCTGATTCGAACATCCTCTTTTACTTTAGCTGATCAACATCTCCTTGACGTTTAACTCTTACTCGATAGGGAGAGAGAGAAAAAAATAAAACAAAGTATATTTCCACAGTCCGACAGGGCAGCAAGGGGCTAGTTACAGTTAGCTGAACAGCTATTCCAAGAAACATTTTGAAGGCGGTCACTGATAACACATCCCCCTCTTGGTCAGCCACAACGGGGCCCGGCCTGAGACACTGCAAACAAATGGGTTCAACATTTGGAAGCAGTTTTTTTTTGGGGGGGGGGGGGGGAGCGGTTCTCGAGCCAGGGAAACAACCTGCCTTACTGGATGTAACCTCTTACAAGTCTCCTTTGTGCCACAGGATGGTCGCCCTAATGTGAACCCAGCGAAAGCAAGCCTTCTCAATTCTCCAACTGCGGAATGTGCCCAAGTGTGGAACGTTTGTGAGGCACAGTTGCCTCTAACTCATTCACCGACTTATTGGTAACTGGAAGAGAAAACTGGTGGCGGTCAGTCACAAACTTTTAATTCAATGTAAGGAACTGAATTAAAAGTGGAACTCCACTGATTTATTTACATTTGTAAATCTCTCTCCCCCCCCCCCCCCCTTCCGACAGTATTTCAGCGCAAAACTCTCATATAATAGTCACAAAGTGCTGTGCCTTTTCTCGTTAAACTTCGGCTGTGCACGGCTGTGCATCCCAAACAGAGTGATATAAATTTGTGATAATGAGTACAGCTTAATGTCGATCATAAACAAACTGTAAAAGTGGTTTAATGTTCACTTACTAATAATCCCATAAGTGTATAGCATACAATGTTAGGCAAAAATCAGCTTCTTGTACAGCAAATGTTGATGCCGACACGTATGCTTCCTCCTTTTCAGTGTAAAGCTATTTACTATGAATATTTTAATAAAGGGTGTTTTTCATCAGATTAAACTGTTAACAACTGAGGTTTATCAGTCTGATGCATGCGACTATGCCTATGAGATTTTATATGAAAGCTCTTTTCTGAACATTACAACGCTCCTCACAGCCAGAAAGCAACCGTACTTGTCGTTCTATGTATTTACTTATTAACAACGGGCATAAATTTAAAACATTACTGGGAGTTGACTATCCTGACCTTGAATTGAAAACTATTTCAAATAAACATTGTGAATGAACATTTGTCTGGCTCATCGTTCAACAGTATGGAAAAAAACAATTGCAGGTTGCCTATTCCAGAGCAACTGAATTAAAGACAAAAGTTTTTAAAAAAGTGATTGCTGGTGTTTTCGACAGTTAAATATGACGATCAAATTAAAATGCTTGAACAATCACTTATTTCAGATTTTTATAACTATATCACGGTGCACTGTACATGATACCAAGGGCAAACGGTAATCCAACATTCAGTGTTTGGTAAAGGATAGCATAAAGGAATGGAACTGTTATCCCTGGTATCGAGAACTAATAAAAAAATTCAAGATGTTTCCATGATTACACAATTGAATCCAGTCAACAAAATCTCTAGCTTTTCTTGTTTTTATTGATTTTTAACATCATTCTCTAGTCAAAAGTTATATCAATCTGATTTTTCTGTGACTGCCATGGTTTATGTGCAACTTATACCGCATCAACACAGAACTTAAAAATAACCATATTATTTATATTTAATTACTATATGCTAGAGATTCCATTATCAGCGTTGTAATATATTGTCAAGCCTTTAAATTATGCAGCTTTTTAAATTAAATGTAGAAATAATCTTAACTAATAGCATTTTCCAGTGCAGATTTTCCCATCCAGCTTCAACCCACCATTTGGCACATCTTCATTTTCTTCCAAATAAAGCAAAAAAAAGTAATTTAAATAATATATATTCTGAAAAAAAAAGAAAAATGTTTCCAACATATATTTTGTTTTAAATCAACTGAAAATATTGACTTTGATAGCTTTTAAAATCACAAATATTAACAATTTTGCTAAATTAATTCATGTAGTGCCAATATTTGCATTTTGTCAGAGTGGCCCAGTGTAACAACGTTGTTTTCATTTGAAAACGTTTGAACACTGTTACTACATTGTTGTTTTATTGGCATTTCTTTCTCTTTAGATATTGCACTTCTGGACAGCAAGGCAACCCACGTCCAAGTTTTGGGAGTTACAATTTTTGTGTTGGCCACCATGACATGTTGAAAATGACATGAGGTTGATGTGGTTCAGCATATGATCATAAGAAATAGGGGCAGAATTAGGCCATTTGGTCCATCAAATCTACTCCACCGTTCTATAATGGCTGATAAGTTTCTTAACCTCATTCTCCCATCTTTTTCCCGTAAGATTGATCTCCTTACCAATCAAGAACCCTATCTATCTCTGTCTTAAATACACTCAATGACTTGGGCTCCACAGCCTTATGTGGCAATGAATTCCATAGGTTCACTACCCTCTGGCTGACAAACTTCCTCCTCATCTCGGTTCATAGATCATAGGTTCATAGATTCCCTACAGTGCAGAAGGAGGCCATTTGGCCCATTGAATCTGCACCGACCACAATCACACCCAGGCCCTATTCCTGTAACCCCACATATTAACCCTGCTAATCTCCCTAACACTAGGGTCAATTTAGCATGACCAATCAACCTAACCAGCACATCTTTGGACTGTGGGAGAAAACTGGATCATGTGGAGGAAATCCATGCAGACATGGGGAGAATGTGCAACCTCCGCACAGACAGTGACCCAAGGCTGGAACTGAACCCGGGTCCCTGGTGCTGTGAGGCAGCAGTGCTAACCACTGTGCCATCGTGCCGCCCCAAAGCAAGGTAACAAAACAGGATCTGGTTCTAAAGGGTCGTCCCTTTATTCTGAGGCTGTGCCCTCGGATCCTAGTCACTCCTACTAATGGAAACATATTCCCCAAGTCCATTATTTCCAGGCCTTTAAGTATTCTGTCAGGGTCAATGCTCCCTCATCCTTCTAAACTCCATCGAGTAGAGACCCAGAGTCCTCAAATGCTCAAAGCAGTTTTGCTTTCAAATTTTCCTCTCATAGAAAAGAAGGTGGAAAACCAAACTGTTTTATTTCATTTTATTTTACTTTCCCTATGCTTACATCTCAGTGCATGGATTTCCTGCTTGATCCGTTGTCACCATTGGAAATGCACCTTCAAGCAGCAGCTCATTTCTTGCTATTCTGTAGTAAATCACATTATTACACCAATGTCTTATTTAATATTTCTGGAAATAGTTACTGTGGACAATTTCATAATTGCTTTGTAACATTGCCACATCTGGTTGAGTCACATTTATTCTTGTAGATCGAGGAATAAAGTGCTATGGGGAAATGGCACAGAAAAGGAATTGAGGCTGGCATAGATCAGCCATGATTGCATTGAATGGTGGGGCAGGCTTGAATGGCCTGGGGGCCTATTCGTGCTTCAATTTCTTGTATTCCAAATCAAAATGCAACTTTCTGAACAAAATGCGGATCCTGCATGAATCATAGGGAACGTGCTTCAAGGGATTTGTGAACAAATGAAAGATAAATAATAGCAATTACATTTGTAAATAGTTCCTAATCAGGCCAAGTATCTCAAATCTCTTCACACAATGGTTTATGTTTTTTCATATGTGGTGGCTCTTGCATAGATAAATATAAGATTTTCTTAACTATGTTCTATAATTAGCCAGATAATGAATGGTTAATTTACAGTGGCATTAATTGGGGAAACAATGTTGGCCAGAACATTTGGACAGTTGCATGCATTTCTCTGACTTTTGCCATGGCATTTTTAATGTCCAATGTAATAATCACAATAAGAAGCCCAAAGTCAACATTTTATTTCCACCCCTGCAAGCAATATTCCTTTCATATTACACTGGAATATCATTCTAGATTACAAATTCAAACTATGAAAGGGCATGTGAGTCGTGGCCCCCTGAACCATATCAAAACTAACCTTTCTTCTATGGTAGCACACTGTATCTGCATCAGAAAGTAATGGGTTCAAGGCTAATTGGAGATATTCAAACAATATAACCTCTGCAGAACAGAAGGAGGCCATTCAGCCCATTAAGTCTGCACTGACTCTCCAAAGGGCAACTTACACAGGTCTACACCCCCCCTCCCCCCCCGTGCAATCCCCATAACTCCACGTGTTTCCCATGGCTAATCCACCTAACCTACACATCTTTGGACACTAATAGACAATTTAGCATGGTCAATCCACATAACCTGCACACCTTTGATTGTGGGAGGAAACCGAAGCACCCGGAGGAAATCCATGCAGAAACAAAGAGAACATGCAAACTCCACGCAGACAGTCACCCAAGGCTGGAATGGAACCTGGGTCCCTGGTGCTGTGAGGCAGTAGTGCTAGCCACTGTGCCATATTCACATGCATCTTGGTAGATTGAACCAGGGCAGGACTTACTCAGTTAATGGTAGGGCATTGGGGAGAGTTACAGAATAAAAAGATCTAAGGGTATATGTCCATAGCTCCTTGAAAGTGGAGTCACAGGTGGACAGAGTGGTGAAGAAGGCATTCGGCATGCTTGGTTTCATCGGTCAGAACATTAAATACAGGAGTTGGGACGTCTTGTTGAAGTTGTACAAGACATTGGTAAGGGCACACTTGGAATACTGTGTGCAATTCTGGTCACCCTGTTACAGAAAGGATATTATTAAACTAGAAAGAGTGCAGAAAAGATTTACTTGGATTCTACCAGGACTTGATGGATTGAGTTATAAGGAGAGGCTGGATAGACTGGGACTTTTTTCTCTGGAGCATAGGAGGCTGAGGGGTGATCTTATAGAGGTCTATAAAATAATGAGGGGCACAGATCAGCGAGATAGTCAATATCTTTTCCCAAAGTCAGGGAAGTCTAAAACTAGAGGGCATAGGTTTAAGGTGAGAGGAGAGAGATACCAAAGGGTCCAGAGGGTGGTGAGTATCTGGAACAAGCTGCCAGCGGTAGTAGTAGATGCGGGTACAATTTTGTCTTTTAAAAGGCATTTAGATAGTTACATGTGTACAATGGGTATAGAGGGATATGGGCCAAATGTGGGCAATTGGGATTAGTTTTGGGGTTTTAAAAAAAATAGGGTGGCATGGACAAGTTGGGTCAAAGGGCCTGTTTCCATGCTGTAAACCTCTATGACTCATAAACAAAACGTGGAGATGCTGGCGCTGGACTGGGGTGGGCGTAGTAAGAAGTCTAAAACACCAGGTTAAAGTCCAACAGGTTTATTTGGTATCACGAGCTTTTGGAGCACTGCTGTTTCATCAGGTGAGTGGAGATTTGGGTTCACAAACATGGCATACATAGACACAGACTCAATTGCAAGATAATGGTTGGAATGCGAGTTTTTACAAATATAGACAATGTGAGCGGAGCGAGAGATAAGCGCAGGCTAAAGAGGTGTGAATTGTCTGAAGCCAGGACAGTTAGTGAGATTTTACAAGCCCAGGCCAAATGGTGGGGGTTACACGTAGTATGACATGAACCCAAGATCCCGGTTGAGACTGTCCTCATGTGTGTGGAACTTGGCTATCAGTTTCTGCTCGGCGATTCTGTGTTGTCGTGTGCCTTGAAGGCTGCCTTGGAGAACGCTTACCCGAAGATGCGAGGCTGAATGCCCTTGACTGCTGAAGTGTTTCCCATCAGGATTCTGCCTGGTGATTGTCGAGTGGTGTCCATTTATCCATCGTAGCATCGGCATGGTCTTGCCAATGTACCATTTCTTGGGACACCCTTTCCTGCAGTGTATCAGATAGACAATGTTGGCTGAGTCGCATGAGTATGAACTGTATACCTGGCGGATGCTGTTCTTATGTGTGATGATGGCATTCACATCGATGATCCGGCACTTCTTGCAGAGGTTGCTGTGGCAAGGCTGTGTGGTGTCGTGGTCGCTGTTCTCCTGAAGGCTGGGTAGTTCGCTGCAAACAATGGTCTGTTTGAGGTTGCGTGGTTTAAGGCAAGTAGTGACGGTGTGGGGATGGTCTTGGTGAGATGTTCGTCTTTATCGATGACATATTGAAAGGCTCTGAAGAAGATGGTGTAGCTTCTTTGCTCTGGGGAAGTACTAGACGATGAAGAATACTCTGTCTGCCATGTCCTGTGTTTGCCTCCTGAGGAGGCCGGTGCGGTTTTTCACTGTGGTGCATTGGAACGGTCGATTGATGAGTAGAGCGCCATATCCTGTTCTTACGAGGCCGTTTTTCAGCGTCTGTAGGTGTCTGCTGCATTCCTCCTCATCTGAGCAGATCTTGTGTATACGGAGAGCTTGTCCGTAGGGGATGGCTTTGTTAATGTGTTTAGGGTGGAAGCTAGAGAAGTGGATCATCATAAGGTTATCCGTGGGCTTGCAGTACAGCGATGTGATGAAGTGCCTTGATGGAGGTGCGTGTGTCCAAGAGTAGTGTAGACAAAGTAATTGGATGAGAGACTGGTTTGCGTGATGGACTGGGCTTCATTCATGACCCTTCGTAGTTTCTTGAGCAAGAGCCATATCAAGCTGTGATACCACCAGAAAGAATGCTTTCTATGGTGCATTTGTAGAAGTTGGTGAGAGTCATAGCAGACATGCCAAATTTCTTTAGTCTCCTGAGAAAGTAGAGGTGTTGGTGGGGCTTTCTTAACTATAGCGTCGACATGGAGGGACCAGGACAGGCTCAACCATTTCTACTTCATCCCCATTGATGTAAACAGGGCCATACCCTCGACTACACTTCCTGAAATCGGTGACAATTTCCTTTGTTTTGTTGACATTGAGGGAAGATTATTGTCACCGCACCAGTTCACCAGATTCTTATCTCTTTCCTGTACTGTATCTCGTCGTTGTTTAAGATCCGACCCACTACGGTGGTGTTATCAGCAAGCTTGAAAACTGAGTTGGAGGGGAATTTGGCCACACAGTCAGAGGTGTATAAGGAGTATAGTAAGGGGCTGAGAACACAGCCTTGTGGGGCACTGGTGTTGAGGATGATAATGGAGGAGGTGTTGTTGCCTACCCTTACTGACTGCTGTCTGTGGGTTAGGAAGTCTAAGATCCAGTTGCAGTGGGAGGAGCTGAGCCCTATGCTATGAAGTTTGGCGATAAGTCTCATAGAAATAATGGTGTTAAAGGCTGAGCTGTCGTCTATGAATAGCAGTCTGACATTGGTGCCTTTGTTATCTTGGTGTTCCAGGTTCAGTGTAGGGCCAGGGAGATTGCGTCTGCTGTGGTCACTGACGAGGAGTTCAGAGCAATGCAGCTTCAACCTGGCCCTGGGCTTTCAGCAGAGCTTGGAGACCATTATTTCCAGCATCAAAGTGGTGGCCAACCTTTTGTGCACCCTCTGGACTTGACCACGATGCAGCATCTGATGGCACAAGTGGCAGCCTTCCACATGCTGAGTGCTGCAGCTGAAGCTCAGACTGCTGCCACCATGTCTGTGGATTACAGTGTGCAAAGAGGCTTGCAGGTTGTCACAGCACTCCAGCCGAGGACTCAGAGGAGGCTCATCAATCAACACAGACACACACAAAAATCAATGAGTAACATCGCAGGGCAGCAGGTAGCTGATAGGTATTCCAGTTTTATTTTTGCTCTTTAAGCTGGATATGTGCATTAAATTCAGAGTGACAAACCTCTACTTTATTAAGGTAACAACTAGATAAACAAATTAACATCCAAAACTGAAATACTCAACTGAACCATCATTTTAAGTAATTAAATGAGTATACATTTTAGATAGAGATAGTAAGGAAGGTGGTGTGCCATGTTGTGGGAGTTTGTGAAGAACATTGCAACCCCTGACAACCATCTGTGGCAAATGTCCACAGTTCGAGGAACCTCAGCTCAGACTGGCTGAATTGGAGTCTGAGCTCCAGATGTTGCAAGGTATCAGGGAGGAGGAAAATTACCTGGACACTTCATTACAGGAGGCCGTCACACCCCTTACTTGCAGTATTTGCTGCCCGTGTGCATGAAAACAAGGTCCACAGGGAAGATGGGTAAACTAGCCAGAGCACGAGAGTCCAGAAAGCAATCCAATTGGGAGAGTGATAAGGAATGCGCTGTCAAGTATCATCAGGGGAATAAATACTGTTCCCTGTAGCCAAGATCAGGATTTCTACAAGTTGTGTTGCTTGCCTGATGTTAGGGCGTGGGACACCTTCTCACAGGTGACGAAGGACTTGGGGTTGAAGCTGGAGGATCCAGTTGTGATGGTCCACTTAGGAACCAAGAACATGGGTAAAACCAAGAACGAGTTTCTGCAGAGGGAGTTTGGGGAACTGGGTTCCAAGTGAGAGGTAATTATCGTTGGATTATTACCTGAGCCATGTGCAAATTGTAGATTAGATAATTAAACAAGACTAAAGAGTGGTGCAAGAAGGAAGGGGTTCCAATTCTTGGAACACTGGCACGAGTACTGGGGAATGGAGTTATTGGGGTGAATTTCTCTATTCCACCTGCCACGGGAATCGTAGCGGGTGAGAGACAGACCATGGAAAGGTCCGTTGACCGTGGGCGGGATTTTCCGGTTTTGGGGTGAACGCAGCCAATGTAGGGAGAACATACAAACTTCACACAGTCAGATACCAGGCTAGAATCAAACCTGGGTTCCTGGAGCTGCGAGTTAGCAGCATTAACCACTGTGCTGTTCCTCCCCCCCACCCTCGCCCCGCCCATACACATTAGCATCAAATAATTATGGGTTATACATCAGAATAAAAAAAGGATGAAAAAATGAGTAGCGCCAAAGCTCACAAAAACGCAGCCACTCCCATGCTTATATCAGTTGACCCTTCCCTTGAATTATTCCTGGAAGATCCTAGCTGAATTTTGATGTTGGGGAATCCAGTTAAATCATGAAAATCCTTGTTTAATTGAAGCAGTTGGAGGCGGCCAGGGTAGGGCCCAATTTGCAGTGGCGGTTTTGTTGGTTAGCGAGTTTATACTTTGGCTGTGCCATAGACATTGAGGTGATGGCTGCCATTGTGAGTGAAGTTGTGGATCATCGTCTTGGCTTCCTGGTACAGATTATCGGTGCTCACATTGATGAACTGTGAGATATCCTAAAGAGAATGGATGAAGTGGGGAAAGGAATCTTGTCAGTGGAGAAGGCAGTTTCCTCAGTGGGGGCTCAACTTCACTCATTGGAAATCTGCCTTGTATGTTGAACATTCAGATTGATTCGGAGAGACAGGGCTGGAGAAGAAGTAATCATGCATCCCGTCTCCCAAGGGGAACTGGGGATGAATTCCTGGCTGAATTTGAGAACTGGCTGCCATGCTTTCACAATCTCATATTGAGCACTGGGCATTGAGTTCGATGGAGGACATCATATCTGGTCTTTGAAGCCTGGAGTTGGTCGAAGATTCTGACCAATGGTCTTAATTTGTCTTGTCCTCGGTGTTCGTCGAGAAGGGCTGGAGGTGGCCAGATATGATGGGTCATTGCCACCCATTGAGGCCTAGGTTTCTCTTTACCTGGACTTCGGGACAACAACATTTTGATTTTTGGTTTGATTTGATTTATTATTGTCACATGTATTAACATACAGTGAAAAATATTGTTTCTTGTGTGCTATACAAACAAAACATACCGTTCATAGAGAAGGAAATAAGAGAGTGCAGAATGTCGTGTAGTAATGTAATGTATGTAAATGTAGTCTACATAGCGAGGGTGTAGAGAAAGATCAACTTAATGCAAGGTAGGTCCATTCAAAAGTCTGACAGCAACAAGGAAGAAGCTGTTCTTGAGTTGGTTGGTACGTGACCTCAGACTTTTGTATCTTTTTCCTGACGGAAGAAGGTGGAAGAGAGAATGCCCAGGGTGTGTGGGGTCCTTAATTATGCTGACTGCTTTGCCGAGGCAGCAGGAAGTGTAGACAGAGTCAATGGATGGGAGGCTGGTTTGCGTGATGGATTGGGTTACATTCACAACCTTTTGTAGTTCCTTGCGGCCTTGGACAGAGCAGGAGCCATACCAAGCTGTGATACAACCAGAAAGAATGCTTTCTATGGTGCATCTGTAAAAGTTGGTGAGAGTCGTAGCTGACATGCCAAATTCCCTTTGGCGGACATGGTGGACATGTAAAGACTTTGGTGAAACTCTGAAAGGATCCTGGATGTTGCTCAACAATCCGATCATGTCTTTGGACTTTTCAAGCTCTATGGGTGCTTATATTATCCTGAAGTTCATCACTAATCCTGAACTTTGTTCCCTTGTGTTTATACTCCTGATTTTGTAATGTTGGGTGGGATTTTTCCGGCCACACTCGCTCCAAGACTGGAAAATCCTGCTCAAGGTCAACGGACATTTGGAAGGTCTTGTCCTTCCCATTACGATTCCCGTGGTGGGTGGGGCAGGAAAATTCCACCCATTGTCTTTTATCCTAACAAGGGTGTTTGATTTATGAGCGCAGAGGCACTTGTCGCCTGTTATTCTGTTACATTGTAACAACTAGAATTCGTTAATCTTGGACCGTACTCCCTGTAACTATATCCTTGTGTCGATCTTGTACTGTGCTTTTTTTTCATATTGATGGGGGCACCTATAATTGGGCTTGGAGGTGAATTTCACCGATTAGCCTGTTTAGAGTCATATTTTGCAATTCTTCATTAATCCCTGTTAATCCTTGAATATATCCCTTGTAATTTCAGCTCTTAATTGATTCTGTTATGTGATTTATCATGTTTATAGGGGTAATCTTGTGAACATGGTAGCGAAGTTTTGCTTGCTGTCCTGCTATCCTGATGAAATTAGAATTCCTACAATGCAGAAGGAGACCAGTCAGCCCACCAAGTTTGCACCGACACTCTCTTACCCAAGTCTTGTCTCCCACCCTATCCCTGTAACCCCACATATCTCCCATGGCTAATCCACCTAATCTGCACACCTTTGGACTGTGGGGGGAAACCGGAGCACCCGGAGGGAACCCACACAGATATGAGGAGAACTTGCAAACTCTACAGTCACTCAAGGCTGGAATTAAACCCGAGTCTCTGGCGCTGATATCCTGGTGAGTCCAAGGATTCATTATCCTTATCCCCTGTAATTTAGTCTCTTAATTGATCCTGTTGTGAGTTCATCACATTGATAGGGCAATCCTATGAGTGAGCATGGTACTGAATTCTTATTTGTCTCCTGATATCCTGGTGAATCCAGCGACATTCATTCATCCTCAGTGGAATATATCCTGCAATGTACTTATTCTTTCTGAGGACTGTGAGGTGTAAGTTGTATGGTACTGGAGCTGTATGATTTTATAATCCTGGCATATATAGTGGTGGACATTTTCACCTGATCCTTTATTATAATTATGAGTAAAATTAGTAGTGCCATTGCAGGGAGGTGGGTAAGTGATTTAATATGGAAGAAGTGGATAGGGCCCTAGGGACCCTCACAACGGGGTTGGAAAACCCCTCTTGAATTTATGGACTCATGTATTTGTATTTCAGGTGTTTTGTGGTTATAGAATCTCGGGTTAACACTTGTTAATGGTACAGATAGACTATATGTCCTGGGAAAATACATTGTATTGTATCATTGGTGCCTCCAAGATGGATGGGAAGAGGAAACATCCTTTGGTGCATGCCCAAGTGTGGCACGGTAATCTTTGGCAGTTTAACCACCATTTTACCTGTGCTAATAATCATTATTTTATATGGTTGAATAAGCAATGGCAGAAGCTACTTTTATGATTAGCCTTCCATTAGTTCCATAGGTCTGTCGCCGTTATCCTGTGAGATTGGTTCTTCACCGCTGAGCCAATTGTGGTGTACCCTGTTATCCTGATCGTCCCCATCCTTCAATGCATCCTTTCATTACTTGTATGATGGGAGGTGCTGAATACAATGAATAATCCAAACCAACTGTATTGGTATTTTTTTCTGTCTCTTCCGACATGTACTTGTTTGAAAATGATCTCGCTGTGCTGTCACAATCTTTGAGAGTTGGTTGCATTATTTGTAAAAAATGAAAAGTCTTCAATAAAAATATATTTTAAAAAATTATTCAACCTGTTCAATGAAAATATGTCCATAAAAACTAACCCATCAAGAAAAGATCCATCTTTGCCTCATGAGGGAACTTTTAGATAGTATTAGGTTAAAAGAGGCTTATAATGTTGCGAATAATTGTAGTAAGCCTGAAGAATTTTAGAAATTGGCAAGGGGTAACCAAAAAGTTGATATAAAAGGGAAAAAAAATAGAATAAGGACCAGGATTTGGCCACTCGTGCCTGTTCTGTCATCAATAAGATCATGACTGACCTGATTGCAACCTCAAATCCACATTACCCCCGATAACTTTCCACCCCCTTGCTTATCGAGAATCTATCCACCTCTGCCTTTAAAATATTCAAGGACTCAGCTTCCACCGTCTTTTAATTTCTCGGAAGATACCTGTGGTTTGGAAGTTATCCAAAGTAACATTGTTATTCAAGAAACATCATAAGAACAAGGAGCAGGAGTAGGCCATCTGGCCCCTCGAGCCTGCTCCGCCATTCAATATCATTGCTGATCTTTTCATGGACTCAGCTCCACTTACCTGCCCACTCACCATAACCCTTAATTCCTTCACTGTTCAAAAATCTATAAATCTTTGCCTCAAAAGCATTCAACGAGGGATAGAGAAACAGGAAAATGCAGGCTAATAAGTCTGACATTAGTCATTGGAAAAATACTGGAATCTATTATTAAGGAATCCTGAACAATGTACTTAGAAAATCAGTTTGATCAGACAGAATCAACATGGTTTTGAGAAAAAAGACAAATTTATTAGAGTTTTGAGGATGTAACTAATAGAGGTTATAATTTATTAATTGAATTTAAATTTCACAAGCTACAGTAGTGTGATTTTAACTCATACTCAGGGTATTAGCTTGGGCCTCCGGATTACTAGTTCAATAGCTTTACCACTATCCACTACCGCCCTAATACAAAAACAAGTGGTACATTGGTCAAGCAGATTGGTCTACAAGAATAAGGAAGCCTTGCTACAGTTGGACAGAGCTTTGGTGAGACCACGCTGGGATTATCAGGATAAACTTTATTCCTAGGCATGGAGCAAAGTTCCTCAAAGAATCCCTACAATACAGAAGGAGGCCACTCGGCCCACCGTGCCTGCACCGACTCTTCAATAGAGCATCTTACCCATATTTATTCCCATACTTTTTTAAATTCATTCGTGGGACATGGGTGTCGCTGGCTGTTCAGCGTTTATTACTCAACCCTAATTGCCTGAGGGCAGTTGAGAGTCAACCACATTGCTGTGGCTCTGGAGTCACATGTAGGCCAGACCACGTAAAGATGGTAGATTTCCTTCCCTAAAGGACATTAGTAAACTAGATGGGTTTTTCTGACAATCGACAATCGTTTCATGGTCATCAGTAGATTCTTAATTCCAGATATCTTTTATTGAATTCAAATTCCACCATCTGCCATGGAGGGATTTAACCTGGGTCCCCAGAATATTAGCTGAGTTTCTGGATTAATAGTCCAATGATAATACCACTAGTCCACAGCATATTAGCCCATTTATCTCACTAATCCCCCTAACCTACACATGGATGGCCAATCAACCTAACCTGCACATCTTTGTACTGCGGGAGGAAACTGGAGCACCCAAAGGAAGCCCACGCAGGCACGAGGAGAATGTGCAAACTCCACACAGTCACCCAAGGCTGGAATTGAACCTGGGTCCCTGGCACTATGACTTTTACTTAATTAGTTCCTGGAATGAGAGGAGTATCCAAAAATCAGAGTTTGAGTAAATTAGATGCATGGGGCCGGATTCCGTCAGCCTTTATTAATGGTGATACCAGGATGCAGGAGTCCCACCCTCTCTTCCAGCGGATCTCATTTTTGCCAGTGGGGGGGGGGGGGGGGGGGGGGAAGGGGCAGGGGTGTGAATCACACACACATGGGAAATCCAAACTCAGCAGGGCCATTTTAGATTAGTTCTGAGTTCAAGCAGACTCCATTTTGGCTGTTTCAAAGGCTTCAACACAAGGTGTGGTAGTCACAAATTGATACAACAGACATAAATGCACCTAACAGCCGGAGCTGGTGTTTAAGTGTGATTATATAAAGCTATTTAAATCCACAGCCCGTTAAACATAAAAAACACAGTCTACAGTTGTCAAATAGAATTTTAAAAACGCACTGCTTGAGTACATTGATTGGTAGGCCATCTGCTGTCGTCTAGAAAAAGAATTACCATCTGTTCCATCAGTTTCACATTTCCCAAGGATGGCACAGTGGCTGCCTCATGGTGTCAAGGACCTGGGTTCGATTTTGGCCTGGGGAGTTTGCCCGTTCTCCCTGCGTCTGCATGGGTTCCTTCCGTGTGCTCCAGTTTCCTCCCACAGTCCAAAGGTGTGTAGGTCACGTGGATTAGCCATGGTATAATAAGTGGTGTTTCAGGGAAAGGGTGGGGTGTTGGGCCTGGGTACAATGCTCTTTCAAAGAGTTGGTGCAGATGCGATGGGCTGAATGGCCTCTTTCTGGCCACAGAGATTCTATGGTTCATTCTATGGCTGACCCCATCGTGAATGATTGTCTGAGTTTCAAAAGCTTCAAACCACTGATCTCAGCAGCAAGGTTGTGTTAAAATTTTAATTAACAATTTTAAGAGACAATTACAAGATCTAACTGTCCTTGATACAAGGTCCGAATAGATTTGATTTAATTTGATAACAGATTAATCACTTGAAGGGATTTAAAGGGGGGAATTTTCCTCTCCTGCCCACCATGGGGATCATCGTGGGTCGGGCGGGGGGGGGGGGGGGGGGGAGGGGGTATCATGCAAAGGTCTGTTGACATTGGGCAGGATTTTCTGGTTTTGGGGTGAACACAGCAGGAAAATCCCACCCAAAATCTTTGAATGGGTTTCAGAAACAAACTTTTTTTCTATATCAAGTGTGTGTGTGTAAGAGCTCTGTTAGATTGTTAGAAGTTTAATTTTAATTCCTCGCCACGAGTCTTAAGTGGATGTTAGGTGTGTTGCTACACAGCTGGAATGGAAGGATGAGCAGTGAGGATTAGGAGGGATCAAACAATCTTTTATACAGAAATCATAGAAACCCTACAGTGCAGAAGGAGGCCATTCGGCCCATCGAGTCTGCACCGACCACAATCCCACCCAGGCCCTACCCCCACATATTTACCCGCTAATCCCGTTAACCTACGCATCTCAGAACTCTAAGGGGCAATTTTTAACCTGGCCAATCAACCTAACCTGCACATCTTTGGACTGTGGGAGGAAACCGGAGCACCCGGAGGAAACCCACGCAGACACGAGGAGAATGTGCAAACTCCACACAGACTGTGACCCGAGCCGGGAATCGAACCCGGGACCCTGGAGCTGTGAAGCAGCAGTGCTAACCACTGTGCTACCGTGCCGCCCGATTGGGGTTGATACAATTGGGATTGAAGTCTCAAAAGCGAAATAGGCCTTTGTACCAGCCCACCTCAACATTTGTCTGCCTCATGGCTGCCACCAGAAGTGACCGGCTTGATTCTATCACGTACCCGCACCCCTCTACCCCATACCCACAAGAGTGAAAAATCAGATATGCAGGCAATGTTTTCCATGGAGATGGGTGAAATCTGACAAGATTTCAACTTCCTTCACAAAAATCTGGCACATACATAGTTGCAGAAATCTCAGTGAAACATACAAGATTCTGACGGGGTTTGACAGAGTAGACACAGATATTATAGATGCTGGCGGGGGAATCAAGGGCATGGGGAACAGTCTCAAAATGAGACGTTGATCATTCTTCATTCTGACAGTTGAGAATCTTTGGCTTTCTCTATCCCATGAGTTTGTGGAAGCTCCATCATTGAATATAATGAAAGCAAATAGTGTGTTCTGGATGTCCAGTGGATCAAGGGATTTGGGAAATAGGTAGAAAAAGTAGAATTAAAACTCAAGATCAATCCTGATCATAGTGAATGCAGGGCAGGCCATCTCGAGTGCCTGTATGTTCTTATGGGCAATCTGTTCTCCAACAGCTCCCAACACCTGTTGGGAGTGACAATGATTCCATGCAGCATAAAACTGCTGTCCTCTCTGAGAGAGAGAATTTAGACTCCCATCTAATGTCCTTGCTGTTGCCTGTCAGCCAGGCCAGACTGCTGCCACCCATGGTGAGAAGGCACTGTCCAAAGTGGGACTTGTTCAAGATCAACCACCAGGGCCATCTGCAGTCTTCACCACTGAAAGGCAGCTGCCTTCACCAGCCATGTTGCAGCCACGGTGATAGGGCAGCCTAAGAGCACTAGAGCAGGCAAAGACATATGGAAGACAAGCACTAAGGGAATGCACAAGTGTGATTATTAACTTTTAATGTTGCATGATTTCAATAATAAAATGTGTTCTAGAATGTTGATTATACAATGGCTTTTATTTGTGCATCATGGCTGAGTGGATGTGCTGAAGGCCAATGGGATTGTTGATGAAAGGTAAATTGGGTCAGGTACCTCTACCTCACTCAGATGAATTCTCCATGTCTAGTCCAGTTAGAAAGAGGCTGTCTATCTTATCTCCCCTGCCTCTTGCTTCTCAGGTGATTGTCAGTGTACTGGAGATAGGAGCTGTCTTGTCACAATGGCCAGATTCTGTAGCATGCAGCAGAACGTCACAAATCTCTGCTGAGTGCTGCAGAACTCTCCCAGAGCATTGCCGTCAGCAGATGCATTGTTTCAACACACACCAAAGCTCTTTTCTATTACATTCTGCGTGGCAACATAATTTCTGTCATATGCAAGTTACATCTGTGTGCATCCGTTATACGCCAGTGAATCCTGCCATTCGTGAGTAGACTTTATGTCCCAGTAGCCACCTTTGGATTTGCCAAATGGCTGAAATGCAGCTGGCACAGCCAGCCTGCAGCAAAATGAAGGCATCATGATGGCTGTCTGGATATCGGGCTTTGACCCGTGTGATTTGCTGCCAGCTGGAAACCAAGGGAGTGAAATCCCCTTCAGTTCCAGTAGCTGGCAGATGTGGCACCTGCAAAGCAATGTGCAGGCTGTCAGTGACACCCTGCACCATGTGGAAGTCTGCAATGGTGGTGAAGAAGCATGCTCCCTCTACCTGCTTCTCTCTGGCAAGAGAGGATGAAATGTACTTGGATGTCACTGGAATGAAAGTCTCAGTTCCTTCCCTTCTGCAACAGTGGATGACAAACCGTGAGACTGCAACTATCTCCAGCTCCAACCAGATGCATGAACGTTCATGGGCACGCAGCCACTGACAAGTCAGTTCTTGTCCTGTTCCGAGGTTGCAGTTGAAGCTGTAGCAGATGGATGATACACTGAAGATTTGCCTTACATATTGTTCCTTGCTGAACTTCAGGAAGGAGGCTTGTTCCCTGAACACCCCGAGCGGATGAGGCATTCTGCTGAGAGCTCTTCTCTTTGTCTTCCCTTTTTAACCAACATTTCCTTCTCAAACTGCATCTATAGTGAATAAGAACAAGGGCAACAATGTTGAAGGAATACCATTCTCTCCAAGTTTACTTCAAATTAAATACCATCCTGACAGATTAGAAATTGCCATTCCTTCATCCCCACTGGCTTGGAATTTTAGAATTCCCCTCCTCAACATTCTGGGAGACCAGCAAGACAACTTGGCAACAGGTTAAGGAAAAGGCTCACCAACACCTTGTCAGGATGACGAAGGATCAGCAATAAAATGCAGCATTTCACAGATCATCCAAACAACAAGTACATGACACGGTGGTAAAGTTGGGCGTAAAGAGCTTAGCGCGATTGGCACCAGTTTTTGCGCCCGGCGCCATTTTACAAGTTTCGATTTCCGGCGCGGACAGCCTCATGCCAGAAATGGGCAAGAGGCAGATTAATATATGGAAATTCATTATAATGCGGTTTTACATCTGCTTAGCGAGCCTGGCTCTCAATCGTTCGGGCCCCCCCCGTTATAACCTCGCCAGGAACGGTTCGTGCCTGCGAGGAATAGACATGCTCTCCATGAATGGGGAACAGTTGACTTGGCCTCACCAGTGGAACCAGAGGCCATTGAGGCCCCCTAGGGAGGCCGACAGCAAAGGGGTGCCCCTTGGGCAGTACTATCCCGGCACCTGGGCAATGCCCACCAGGCAGTGCTAATGTGTGGGAGGGACCAGTGAGAGGCAGACCCAGTAGGGGAAGGGACCCGCTGCCACTCTGCAGCTATTGGGGGGGGGGGTGTGGAGGGAGGGAGAGGGGGGTGCTGAAAACACGCCCAAAAGATGGATCCGAAACTCTCCCAGTTTCCGATCCATCCAGAACTAAATTGCCCCCTCTGTCTACACTTTCCGCTGTCTCAGAAATGCAGCCAAGGACCCCACGCACCCTGGACATACTCCCTTCCATCTTCTCTCATCAGGAAAAAGATTATTATTATTGTCTCAAGTCGGCTTACATTAACACTGTAAGTAAGTTACTGTGAAAATTCTCTAGTCGGCACACCCTGGCGCCTGTCTGGGTATATGGAGGGAAAATTTAGCATGGACAATGCATCTAACCAGCATGTCTTTCGGAGTGATACAAAGAAGTCTGAAGACATGTACAAACTGACTCAAGAACAGTCTCTTCCCTGCTGTTATCAGACTTTTGGATGGACATACCTCGCATTAAGTTGATCTCTCTCTACACCTTAGAGATGACTGTAACACTACATTCTGCATCGTCTCCTTTCCTTCTCTATGTACGGTATGCTTTGTCTGTATAGTGCGCAAGATACAATACTTTTCACTAATACTAATACATGTGACGACAATAAGTCATATCAAATCAAAAATTCCCCACTATCAACATCCTGGAGGTTACCATTGAATTGACCAGAAACTATATAAATACCACGGCTTCAAGGGCAGGTAAGGGGCCAGCAATTCTGATGTGAGTAACTCACCCCCTGACATCCCAAAACCCATCCTCCATCTACAAGGCACAAATCAGGAGTGTGATGGAATACTCTCCACTTGCATGGATGAGGCAGGTCCAAAAACAGTCAACAAGCCATTGACATCCCAGGTGTAACATTTGATCTTTCCATGGTGACCCTGCAATCCTTCTCCATCACTCTCCAACCTGTGCAAATGAAAGTCAATACCCGCTATCTTCTCAACGAGTTCACCCCATGACAGTAGATCTGTCCCCCCTCATTTTGACAACTCCCAGAATCCACTTCTCCTTCCTTATCACTTCCATCAACTCTCAGTGCCCCTTCAGCTGCCAGAGCCAAACCCTCACCATCCCACCCTACCACTCCCACTGTTCCTTTTAACCCTCACCATCTCTTCCTATCACCAATTTTCTCAGTTGGTCCCTCAGAACTCAGTTTACACCACAGACCCTCCACTCCAAACCGCTTTACCCTTTGCCCCCCTACCTCACGTCAAACCAATCTGCACAAGCCAGCGGGTGGTTGTAGAGGGTTGTTTTTCAAACTGGAGGCCTGTGACCAGCGGTGTGCCTCAGGGATCAGTGCTGGGTCCACTGTTATTTGTCATTTATATTAATGATTTGGATGAGAATATAGGAGGGATGGTTAGTAAGTTTGCAAATGACACCAAGATTGATGGCATAGTGTAGAGTGAAGAAAGTTATCACCGATTGCAACGGGATTTCAGTCAATTGAGCCAGTGGGCTGACAAATGGCAGATGGAGTTTAATTTAGACAAATGTGAGATGATGCATTTTGGTAGATTGAACCAAAGGCAGAACTTACTCAGTTAATGGCAGGGCGTTGGGGAGAGTTACACAGCAAAGAGATCTAGGGGTACATGTTCATAGCTCCTTGAAAGTGGAGTCACAGGTGGACAGAGTGATGTAGAAGACATTCGGCATGCTTGGTTTCATCGGTCAGAACAGTGAATACAGGAGTTGGGACATCTTGTTGAAGTTGTACAAGACATTGGTAAAGCCACACTTGGAATACTGTGTGCAGTTCTGATCACTTTATTATAGAAAGGATATTATTTAACTAGAAAGAGTGCAGAAAAGATTTACTAAGATGCTACCTGGACTTGATGGTTTGAGTTATAAGGAGAGGCTGGATAGACTGGGACTTTTTTCTCTGGAGCGTAGGAGGCTGAGGGTGATCTTATAGATGTCTATAAAATAATGAGGGGCATAGACAAGATAGATAGTCAATATCTTTTTTCAAAGGTAGGGGAGTCTAAAACTAGAGGGCATAAGTTTAAGGTGAGAGGGGAGAGATACAAAAAAGTGTCCAGAGGGGCAATCTTTTCACACAGAGGGTGGGGAGTGTCTGGAACAAGCTGTCAGGGGTAGTAGCAGAGGCAGATACAATTTTGTCTTTTAAAAAGCATTTAGATAGTTACATGGATAAGATGGGTATAGAGGGATATGGGCCAAATGCGAGCAATTGGGATTAGCTTAGGGGTTTTTAAAAAAAAGGCGGCATGGACAAGTTGGGCCAAAGGGACTGTTTCCATGCTGTAAACCTCTATGACTCTATCCACCCATGCCAATTCACACCAGCACAAACACTCCCACCCTCTCACTCCCACCTCCTCATCCCCACCCAATAGCTCAGCCCTTCCCACCCTCCTGGAGGAACCTACAGAGTGAAAATCCACCTCCTGGAAGTTCCTGCAGTGAGGAGATCCACATGGCTGATGCTCCACTGACCCATTGCTGTACAGTGTTCCAGATTCCACGGTCACTGGAGGCCTCCTTCCCAATCTCAGCAGGCTGCTCCGGGCCTTCTTCGGGTAGGTCCCCACATGTCTACACCACATTGGTCCTGATGTGTTCCGGACCATTACAATGCCCTGTTGGTTGGGCAGGGGGCAAAAATTCTGGTCAGGCCTTCATCTGTATCCCATGAATAGGCTGCAAAATGGTTTCACGCTGGCCTCTGACGGGAATGGTGACACTCCATGATGGGCAGGAGCGCTTGTTGTCACTGGCATCTTATGCTGACCGGAAACCAAATTTCCATCTCCAGCCACATAGTTCCCCCCACTATGAGAGAAGCAAAATACTGTGGATGCTGGAATCTGAAACAAAAGCAGAAAATGCTGGAAAATCTCAGCAGGTCTGACAGCATCTGTGATGAGAGAATAGAGCCAATGTCTCGAGTCTAAATGAGACGAAGGGTCTTCTAGACTTGAAATGTTGGCTCTATTCTCTCCCCACAGATGCTGTCAGGCCTGCTGAGATTTTCCAGCAGTTTTTGTTACAGTTCCCCCCACTGCCTGCCATTGGGGGGCGGGGGGGCGGGGAGAACGACTGGAAAATTCCATCCAGAGTTTGCCAATATTTTAAAGGCAGAGCTAGATAGATTCTTGATAATCAAGGGGGTGAAAGGGGGTAGGCAGTAATGTGGAGGTGAGGTTACAATCAGATCACTCATGATCTTATTGACTGGCAGATTAGGCATGAGGGGCCAACTGGTTTGTGCTGGCTCTTAATTCGTATGTTTGCAGCACAAGGTCCCAATTAAAGTAAGCTTTGCAATCAAATATTCCAAGTAAAATATAAAAAGAGTAGGAAGAATAGTAAATATTATTTTCAGAGCATTTATGGTCACTCCATTTAGGTTCCCGTTCAATGGTACCAAACGTATCAACTCCTGCCCTTGTGAAGGATCTTCCCATGGTGACCCTGCAATCCTCCTCCATCACTCTCTAACCAGTGCAAGTTAAAGTCAATATCTTCTACCTTCCTGAGGATCACCTGATGAAGGAGCAGCGCTCTGAAAGCTCGTGATTCCAAATAAACCTGTTGGACTTTAACCTGGTGTTGTGAGACTTCTTACTACGAAGAAGGGAAAGTGATTGATGAAGCAGCCCAAAGGAACATTTGCAGCAATGTCCTGGGATTGAGATGATTGATCCCCAAAAGCCACAACTGTTTTCCTTTGTGCTAGACATTATTCCAACAAGTGGAGGGATTCCTCCTCCTCCTCACCCCGCTCTCCTTCAAAGTGGCCAGTTAGAACCCAAACTGAGCATCGGAGAGAAGGTTCTTGGTGAATATGGTCACTTGATCGTACTGCTGGGAACACCCTCTAACACTCTGCTGGTTGCCAAAGAGAGAAAGCATCCTGTCTGAACCAGACCTTCAAAGATGGAACATAAGTGGAGCACGGAGACCAATTGCACCCCGCCGACTGAAATCAAACAATTCAACGGACTGGGGCTTTAAACCTAGAAATTCACAGCACAGAAGGCAGGCATTTTGCTAATCGTGCCCATGCCATATCCTAATAAAAGCAATCTGAAACTAATCCCAGCACCTTGCTTTCTCCCTTTATATTTGGAATGCTCTTCACTTCAAATATTTAGAAATTACAATGATCAATGCTATGTGATAAAGTATTCCATACTCCAACAAGTCTTATTATCAATACGTTCCTCTCAACGTCTTAGTAACAACTTTGACTGAACGACACAAACAACCTCCCTTATTCAATCCTAAGAAAAGCATTCACAATTGAAATACATTCCCATTACACTTCCTTTAATCTTCCCTGCCCCAGAGAAAATACCTGCTGATATCTCAAGTTTCTCCTGACATAACTACACTTTCTGGTCCCTGGAACCCTTCTAGTTTCTGTGGCTCAGTATCGCACAGTACACCGAGCCATTAGGAAAACTCCACGGTATGTCACCTTTTATTTTATATCTACAGTAACTTGTGAGTGCAATCGGGGGTGATGACAGCTGTAGGTCAAGTACATTAATCACATTTAGTTGCGTTTCATCATTGGCCTTTCTGCTTGTTGGCAGACTGCATTATAGGTTCAACTTTAAATGTGTGTGGTCACTCATAGTGATTAAGCTGTAGCTCATGCATGGCTGCTCTGTAAGTCATATACATTTTTGTTTAAATCTCTCTACCCTGCAAGTTTACATCTGTCAATAATTATTAACATGATGATATGCATTGAGTATATTTAATTTTGATTCAGCTGTTTGTAAATTACAGATATAATTCACCACCTTGATCAAAAGAGACCTTAAAATCCCATCGTAAATCAATTTTGTTAAGACCTTACACTACCTTGAGGGCCTTGCATGTAGTGGGCAGTTTATTGGAAATGTAGGCACACTGCCCACAATAGGATGCTTGCTACATACAACATTCAGTGACCAGAGGCCACAGGAAAATTTGTCCTGCATACATATGTCCTGCCAGTTCAAGTACAAGGTCAACACTTACTGGTATGGTTGCACACATCCTTGGAATACCATTCCGTTGTTTGCAGAATAAGGATAACTTTTCAATGTTCTAATTTTTGAGCTGTTTTTAAACTATATTTTGCCTCATTTGCATGAATTCTATTCTCTCTTGTGAAAGTGGCATATGAACGAAGATTCCTGTGTTTAGACACTATTGCAACTCAAGCATCACTCTCACTGGGAACCAATATCATCATCACTTTCCAAAACCAAAAATCCTTAAGAAAATCTCCTTCAAGGCAAGATGGTGCCTCTGGTTGTTAACTTTCCTTCTTTACACAAACACAATGAGATCTTTCTTTTAACGAGCTTTAATAACCTGGAATGGTGATGCCAACTCAGGCTATTGGGAAGAATGGCAGGTGTCAAATGAGAATCAAAAATTGTCACAAATCATATTGTCATTGGACCAGTAATCCAGAGACCCAGATAATGTTCTGGGGATCCAGATTCAAATCCCACCACAACAGATGGTGAAATTTGAATTCAGTAAAAATCTGGAATTAACAGTCTAATGATGACCATGTAACTATTGTCATACCAGAAAATTACCATATCATGGAACCATAGAATTTCAAGATGGGCCGGAGTGAGGCAACTTCTTGCAAACTGTGCCCAGCATACCCTCTAATTCTATCTTTCACTCTCGCTATATGCTTCTAAAATTTTATTCTAACTCTTTTAAACACTCGAACAATGCTCTAATTAAATTCTTACAGATTTGGCGATCCTCAGGACTTTTGAATGGACCTGCCTCACCTAAAGTTGATCTTTCTCTACACCCTAGCTATGACTGTAACATTACATCCTGCACTCTCTCCTTTCCTTCTCTATGTACGGTATGCATTGTCTGTATAGCGTGCAAGAAACAATACTTTTCACTGTATACCAATACATGTGGCAATAATAAATCAAATCAAAATTGTCAATTGTAAAAAGCCATCTGGTTCACTAATGTCCCTTAGGTTCAGCTTACATGTGACTCCAGATCCACTGTAATGTGGTTGACTCTTAAATGTGTCTGAAATGGCCCAGCATCGAAAGGCAATTCGGGACGGACAATAACTGTTTGCCCAACCACAGGTCATGCAAGAATTAGAAAAAATTATATTGCTGAAATAGAAGTTGAAATAAAATGGTACTTTATCTGACATTGTGTGTTGTCACAGAGACATCTATAACATTGTTTTTTTTGCATATTACTGAAGTTTATTTCTAGGGATTTATTAGTCATTAAACTAAGTTAAGGACAGTAACATTGTATTAGAATTAATTTTTTTGGAAAGGAAATGTTTCATAAAGAGCAGAAGGAAAAAGAGCAAGAATTAATTGATTTGCCCCATCAAACTTGCCATGCTTAACCCCACTTTCTTGTCTTGTAGATCAAAAATCTATCGAATTCAGCCTTGAATGAATGAACCAACCTCCACTGATCTCTTGGAAGAGAATTCCAATGCCAAATGAGGCTCTGAGAAAATAAATTTCTCCTCCTTTTCATTTTAAATGATAGACCTTTTATTTTTAAGCTGTGTCCCCGAGTTGTAGATTCCCTTACGAAAGGAGACATCCTCTCAGCATCTACCCTGTCAAGCTCTCTCAGAAACATTAAACATTTCAATAAGGTCACTTCTCATTCTTCTAAACACCAATCACTTGATGCTCAACTTGCTAACCTTTTCTCAACTGAGTGAACCTTTCCTGTTTTCAAAGCACATATATCTCTCCTTAAATAAGGAGACCAAAACCACACACACTACTGTAGGTGTGGTCTCATCAATGTCTTATACAATTGTAGCAAGACATTCAGCCTTCAACACCATTATTCTTACAAAACTTATCTGCGAACTCCGTGGCCTGGGCCTCGGCTCCTTCCTCTGCGAATGGATCCTGAACTTCCTAACACACAGACCACAATCAGTAAGAATAGGCAACAACACCTCCTCCACAATCATCCTCAACACAGCTGCCCCACAGGTCTGTGTTCTCAGCCCTCTACTATACTCCTTATACACCTATGACTGTGTGACCAACTTGATTTTCAAGTTTGCTGATGACACCACTGTTGTGGGTCAGATCTCAAACAATGGCGAGATAGGAGTACAGGAATGAGATAGAGAATCTGGTAAACTGGTGCGGCAACAATAATCTCTCCCTCAATGTCAACAAAACAAAGGAGATTGGCATCGACTTCAGGAAGCGCAGAGGAGAACATGCCCTTGTCTACATCAATGGGGACGAGGTAGAAAGGGTCGAGAGCTTCAAGCTTTTAAGTATCCAGATCACCAATAACCTGTCCTGGTGTCCCCCCCCTCCCCCCCATGCCAACACTATAGTTAAGAAAGCCCACGAATACCTCTACCTTCTCAGAAGACTAAGGAAATTTGGCATGTCACTACAACTCTCACCAACTTTTACAGATGCACCATAGAAAGCGTTCTTTCTGGTTGCATCACAGCTTGGTATGGCTCTTGCAAGACCATGAGAAACTACAAAAGGTCATGAATGTAGTCCAATCCATCACACAAACCAGCCTCCCATCCATTGACTCTGTCTACACTTCCTGCTGTCTTGGCAAAGCAGCCAGCATAATTAAGGACCTCACACAGCCTGGACATTCTTTCTTCCACCTTCTTCTGTCGGGAAAACGATACAAAAGCCTGAGGTCACGTGCCAACCGATTCAAGATCAACTTCTTCCCTGCTGCCATCAGACTTTTGAATGGACTTACCTTGCATTTAATTGATCTTTCTCTAGACCCTAGCAGGTCTATATTCTGCATTCTCTCGTTTCCATCTCTATAAATGGTATGCTTTGTCCGTATAGCGCGCAAGAAACAATACATTTCCTTGTATGCTAACACGTGACAATAATAAATCAAATCAAAATCAAATCTGTAATTACTTGCTGTACCGACATACAACCTTTTTCAGATTCATTTAAAATGTCCTACATGCTCCTATGCTATTCCAAATGCTATTGTTTTTCCTGGTGTTCTTTTTGTATCGAGACCATGGCACGGTAGCACAGTGGTTTCCACTACTGCCTCACAGCGCCAGGGACCCGGGTTCGATTCTTGGCTTGGGTCACTGTCTGTGTGGAGTTTGCACGTTCTCCCCGTGTCTGAGAGAGTTTCCTCCGGGTGCTCCGGTTTCGTCCTACAGTCTGAAAGACGTGTTGTTAGGTGCATTGACCTGAACAGGCACCGACCGGACTGTGGCGAATAGGGAAATTTCACATTAACTTCATTGCAGTGTTAATGTAAACTTTATTTGTGACTAATAAATAAACTTTAAATTCTCCTATAAAGCTATCCTTCTCCAGAATGGCAGAACTGTGAAAAACATCATCCCCCTTGGTATTCCCTTGCCCTGCAGAATTAATGCACTTAAATTTAACTTTAACAATGCCCTCCATTTTGGGACCATATCTTATTTAAATGGACTAAACGCTTCCATTAGAGCCTCATTTAGCAAACACTGCTGCATTCGGAGTACATTTTATATATGCTGTGTTCAATGGTCATTTAGCTATAAGGCAGACTTCTACCATTCTGTCAGGTTGCCTCAACTTATGAAGTGATGATCCTGCAAACAGTTTTTCTTTTATTGCTTTAATTCGCTTAACGGTCATAAATTTGTACTGCGGTAATAATCTGAGCTGCTCAAGTTAGCTCCCAGGTTTAACACACCACCAAATTTAACATTTGGACAAATTGGTTCGTGGAGTCATAACCTCCTCTATCTAAATCCCAATGTATAATCATCAACATTCATGCTGTCTAATTACTTTAATAGATGTCCATATTACACACAAAATGATTGTCAGTGATGTTATATAATCTATAGCAGTTGTAGTTCAGTCATTCGACCTCTCATGTTGATGCTAGCCCTTTGCTAGAGCAACATAAAATTAATCCACCTACTTTCCTCTCTCCAAACCTTTTTACATAGAAATCATAGAAATCATAGAAACCCTACAGTGCAGAAGGAGGCCTTTCAGCCCATCGAGTCTGCACCGACCATAATCCCACCCAGGCCCTACCCCCACATATTTACCCGCTAATCCCACTAACCTACGCATCACAGGACTCTAAGGGGCAATTTTTAACCTGGCCAATCAACCTAACCCGCACATCTTTGGACTGTGGGAGGAAACCGGAGCACCCGGAGGAAACCCACGCAGACACGAGGAGAATGTGCAAACTCCACACAGACAGTGATCCGAGCCGGGAATCGAACCCGGGACCCTGGAGCTGTGAAGCAGCAGTGCTAACCACTGTGCTACCGTGCCGCCTGGATGAGTGGGCAAGAACGTAACAATTCTTTACGTAACAATTTTTCAGATATTTATCCAATTTTCCATTAAAAATACAAAGGTAACTGTGGAAAATCAGAACTATGAACAAAAGAAAATAAGGGCATAAGCAGGAGATGGAGTCAGCCATTGGTCCTTTGAGTTTGCTCGGACATTAGTAAGATCATTAGCAGATCTACATCAACTCTACCTTCCTGCATGATTCTCTAAATACCCAAAAAATTATCAACTTCTCCCTTGAATATATTCGATGGTGGAATATCCACTGCTCAAGGAGTAGAGAATTCCAAAGATTCAAAACCATTTGAAAGAAGATACTTGTCTTCTTTGTTCGAAATGGCAGACTTATTCTGAGACTAACCCCACGTCCTACATTTTTTCAGCAGTTAAACTTGAAACTTCTTAATATATCTGTGCTTCAAATGGATCACCCTTCATTCTTCTAAACTCTGTGGAATATGGGTCTAGTCTACTCAATCTCTCCTCAATTCCAGGAATAGGGCTAGTGAATCTTTATTTTACTCCCTCCAAGGCAAGTATGTTGTTCCTTAGATAAGGAGACCAAAACTGCACCAAATGTCGTCTCACCAATGCTCTGTATAATTGTAGTAAGGTGTTTTTTTATTATTATTCTCCAATCTTTTTACAACAAAAGCCAACACACTATTTGCCTTGCTAATTGCTTGATTACTTTCAGTGATTCAGATTCCTCTGAATACAAATATTTCCCAGTCCCTTACTGTTAAAAAAAAAACCGTTTTTATTTTTCCTACAAAACTGGCTAATGTCATGCTTTCCTACATTGTATGCCATCCACCATGTTCTTGCCCACTCATCCAAGCTTTCGATATCCCTCTGCAGATTCTTTGCATCTCCTCATAGCTCACTTTCCCACCTAACGCTGCATCATCAGCAACTTGGATACATTACTTTCAGCCCCTCATCTATGTCATTAATACAGATTGATCAGTACTTGAGCCTTAGCTGTATACATTGTGGTGCCTTAGTTACAGACTGCCAATCTGAAAATGGCTCATTTATCCCTACTCTCCATTGCCCAATCCATGCAAATATATTAGCCCTCAATATCATGAGTCCTAATTTTGTGTAACAACCTTCTGTGTGGCACCTTGTTAAATGATTATTGAAAATCCAAACAGTACATTCATTGGTTTCCTCTCTGCCCATATTACCATGGTATCTTCAAAAAACTTGAACCGATTTGTCAAATGCAATTTCCCTTTTAAAAATCTCCGCTGACTCTGCTTAATCATATGATTTTCTAAGTTTCCTGTTAAAAGATCAGAAGCTCCCAACAAGAACGGCCAGAAATTTCAAGCCAAAGTATTGTTTAATGTCTCTGCCATTTTCTTATTTCCCATTTAAGTTCCACCTGTTCCTGCTAGTAATAGACCTCTGTTAACTCTCACTAATCTTCGACCATTTACATACCGATAGACATGATTGCAATCTGTTTTTCTGTCTTCTGCTCGTTTGCTCTCATATTCTCTTTCATCAATTCCTTAGTCCTCTTTCATTGAATTTTATAATCCTCCCAATTCTCAGGTTTTTTTTAGCAACATAAATGACTAGGCCTTAAAGAGGCAAGTATTGTTCAAGACAAACATGCTATAATGACAGTAGACTGAAAGTTTTGATTTGAATTGAGGCCATCAGCCTTGTTACTTCACTTTTACTGCTCCAGCAATAATCACATTCAAGATGTTTGTATCATTGATCTGGGAATAAAGGCTTCAACATTCAACATTTTTCTAAAAAAAACGGAGTAATGAAAATGGAATTTCTCCAGTAGCTGTTCCTTCTCTGAAGCAGCAAGACCTGAACAACATTGCAATCAACATCCCACAATCAACATCCTGGGAGTTACCATTGACCAGAAACTGAACTGGACTAGCCATATAAATACTGCAGCTACAAGAGCAGGTCAGAGGCTGGAATTTCTTGGTGAGCAACTCATCACCTGACTTCCCAAAGCCTGACAACCATCTACAAGGCACAAGTCAGGAGTGTGATGGAATACTCTTCACTTGGATGAGTGTAGCTCTAACAACACACAAGTTCAATACCATCCAGAACAAAGCAGGTTGCTTTATCGACACCCCATCCACCACCTTAAACATTCAGTCCATCGCCAACGCACAGTTGCAGCAGTATGTACCATCTACAAGATGCACTGCAGCAACTCACTAAGCCTCCTTTGACAGTACTTTCCAAACATGCAACATTTACCATCTAGAAGGACAAGAGCAGAAGATGCAGGGGAACAGATGCAAGATCCCCTCCAAGCCACACACCATCATAACTTGGAATTATACAACTGCTCCTCTACTGTTGCTGAGTAAAAATCCTGAAATTCCCTAACAGCACCTATATGGGTGCCTATGTGTACCTACACCACATGGACTGCAGCAGTTCAAGAAAGCAGCTCTCCAGCTCCCTCTCAAGAGCAATTATAGACAGCCAATAAATGCCCATATCCCGTGAATGAATCATTTAAAAAAATGTATTTTTGGGCGTCGCTGGCTAAACATTGATTGTCCATCCTGAATTGCTTTCTTCAACCAATGCAGTCCATGTGCTGTAGTACACCCATAGTGCTATTAGAGAATGAGTTCTAGGATTTTGACCCAGTGACAGTAAAGGGATAGTGATACATTTCCAAGTCAGGATGACGATGGCCTCTGAGGGGAACTTGCAGGTGGTGGTGTTCCCATGTGCCTGCTGCCCTTGTCTTCCTAGATGGTAGCGGTCGTGGGTTTAGAAGATGCTGTCTAAGGAGGCTAAAATAATAAATGACAAATAAGCCCCTTTAATGCTTTCCAACATTTCAGTCTATCTGGTGACACTGGGTTCATTTTTTGAAGGTACAGATGCCGCTTTATTTGGTTCCTACCATTACACAGTTGCAGTGATAGAGGGTTAGTATGAGCAGGGGAAGGAAACAGGATTGCTCACCCTCAAGATTATACCATTTGCAGCTGAGCAAGCACCTTTCTTTTGTTCCTTTTTGCTTCTCTCTTTCTGCCAGTTGGTGGTGCAAAGCTTGTATCAGATTTATCAGCACCAGGCGAGAAACCATGTTCAGATAACATTGACAAAATGAGTCAGACACAGCAGCAGGTAACTCCCTCTCCGCCTGCCACCCAGATCCTCTCCATCTAAATATGTAGGTTGCGGAAGCATGAGATTCATTCACGCTGTCAAACCAAGAGGCATATGCACCTCGAAAGTGCAGGCACACTTTGGTAGTTTTACACACCACACAGTGGAAATGCCGCTTGGGAGGTCTGGGGCACAGATTCATTTTGACTGAGAAATCCAGAAAGATTCTGCAGCGTAAAAGAATTGGGAGTCTCATTCCTGTGCTTCATATAATTACAGGAGTGAAGACAGAAATGTGGGTGGAATTAGCAGAAGTTATGCTGTGTGTTAAAATTAGATCATATACCAGTTATTCATTAGTGATTAATTTTTCCGCCATGAATCACAAAGCTGTGTGATCATTTGTGCAAATTGCGATTTTCTTTTTAAGTTAATGTTGCAGGATTCACTCGACACATTCAGGAAAATCCAAAGCTCATTTCAAGAGATGGCAGTACCAATAATGCAATGCCAAAAAAAGGGTATTAATTAATCTAACGTCAGCTATCATTTGGATAGGAACTTGTGACTAGGGAGGTGTGATTCCAGAGCTGCATGAATGCTGCTGAGTAATATTGTACCAAGATTTTAAAAGTTAATTAAAATTTGATAAGAGTTTCCCAGTGAACCCATCATGGCCATGGCTACATTTAATAATGTGCAATACAAAATAACAGCCGTTTGATATAGGATCTAACTATTTTTTTCCATTAAATTATTTATGGCAAGGCAAGTGACATCCAGTCTCCAAGCATCCTTATTGATATGTCAGGTCCATGCATTCTGACAGGAACATTAGCTACATAAATGCCATAAACATTTTGGATCTAATTTTCAATTTGCTAATTTCCAAAATTAGAAGAAATTTAGCACACATTAAAAGCATGAGTGTAAAATGTCATTAAGTAAACATTCATTTCAAGTGCATATTTAACTATCTGTAAAAGGACATTTAACCATCGCACTAAATTACACGGGGCTGAATTGTACATGGGATGGGAGACAGGGTAACCTCCGTGAGAAGGTTAGAGGCCAGCTCACCTGCACATGTTCAGCTCTCCCTGCAGCCATTCAACCACTCTCAGGTCTTCGACTGGCTTAAGGTAGGACTCCCGCCTCCAACTGGGTTGAAGTCCCACCTCACAAAGTTGAGAGGCCAGCAGCACAGTGGTTAGCATTGCTGCCTCACAACGCCAGGCACCTGGGTTCAATTCCAGCCTTGGTCACTGTCTGTGTGGACTTTCTTCAAGTGGCTGTGGGTTTCCTCCAACAGTCCAAAGATGTGCAGGTTAGGTGAATTGGCCAGGCTAAATTGCCCCTTAGTATGCCAAGATGTGTAGGTTAGATGAATCAACCATGGTAAATGTGTGAGCTTATGGCGATAGGGTGGGGAAGAGGGCGTGGGTAAGATACACTGTCAGAGATCTGGTTTAGATCAGATGGGCCAAATGGTCTCCGTCTGCTCTGTGGGGATTCTATGATAGCTCTCCTATTCCAGCAGTGCCAGAGGCACTAAAAAAGAAAAGCCTAGAGCCTGGAAACAAGGCATGTGCAGGGGCTCAGCAGGCCCTGGGAAGATAGGGTGGGGGTCTGGGGTGAAGTACTTTGGTGGGGCTGATTAGGAGGAGTGGACTAATTTGTGGGACCTCCAAATGGGCACAGTGCTAAAACAGGGGGACATCATGCACCTGACCCAGCTACCAAGTGGCCAGATTTTACAGTGTGGGCTGCATACATAGTGTGATCAAGGTCAAGAAGAAAATTAAGGAGCTGGACATAGATTACTCTCATTTACCAGATGGTGGAGCATCACGTGACAGGAGTTAAATTAAGTTAGAGAAGGAAGAGATTGGCTATTCAGTGGTTCTTTTCCCAGTGAATTGTAAATTGTTGGAATATATTGCCATCTCCAGCAGTGGTGCTGAATCTCTACAGGAATCATATGAACTGCGTCATTTAGAAGAAACGTTTTTTTAAAATTAATTTTTGGTCCATGTGATCTCTTGGAAATGTTGGATAGGAATTTTAGAGTTTTTTTCCTTTATTAGAGATGGGTTTTTTCCCCGTTTATTGTTTTACTTCTCCCAGGAGATTCCATGTCTGCATGCATGGTTGTATGGGGGTGTGGGGGCAGGAACTTGATGGACCAGTGGGTCATTTTATGTCAGTCATTTTTGTATGTTCTTCCTGTAATTTCACCGCAGCATCAGTACTGGCAGAAGACTCTCAAGTGGTCATTAATTGGCCACGTGAAGGCCTCAATTGGCCCACAGGTGAGCAGGCCACCCAATGCCTGGTGCTAGGAAACCAAAGTTGGTTTTAAGGGATTTATACTTGTATAGGTAAACATTAAAAATCAGGCATAGTTTTAGGTAGGTTTAATTTAATGTTTCTGTGCCTTGGAGGGAGTTGTAGTTAGACCTCATGCTGAACAAAAGTGGTGATCTGAGTGGGAACTAGTCTCAGTTCCAGCTGAGATACTATTGTGTTTAGAGAGGTATGGCATGAGGAAAGATAGTTTCTTAGCAACGAAAGGGGCTGTGTAAAGGGAGCAACATCTTTCTTTGTTCTTTTAGTTTCAGCTGAAAGCTAGAGACAGACAACGAAGCAGTAAGCAACATTCTCCCAGCTTTGCTTGGGGACGTGAAAGAGGAACTAGCTCTTTTCACTTTGCTGTAAGAAAAACCCTGCAATGGGTTAATGATTCAGAAAGCCAGTGTCACAGATCTAAAGAGCAACCAGTTAAGAAGCCAGAGAAATGAAGAAAAGTTTCCAGAAGGTCTGGAGTTAAAGGGAACAAAGGAGAAACCAGGAAATAAAACAGGATTCTGTTCAGGGACACCAGACAATGCTGAAAATAAATTGATTGGTGAGGATACTAGAGAATGATTTTCTAAAAGTGATCCTAAAGTTTAAAATATCTTACTATTGTCTAAATTATAAAATATTGATTGGATATCAGATTTGCTGTGACAGTGAAAATCTGAAAGGTTAATCTGAAATCCTGAAATGGGCTGACTACTGGAAGTGGAGCCGAAGCTCTGGTTAAATGGGTCTTTTGGAAAACCGTGAACTGGATTTTGGAATGTGACCCATTATGTGATGTATTGCTATAAGAGAAAATTTTAAAGTGCATTTTGGGAGTGGAGAGTCATATGGAAACTCCAATATGACAGTCAACTAGGGGGATTCTGAGGAGAAATTCACAAATGCTAACTTCGTGTGCTAATGACCAGTGTAGCTTCAGATATATTTTGTCATCCTGCGTAAATGTGTGTGAAATTGTTACATTAAAGGAGTATTGTTCATAATAGATTTTTCATGTTCAACATTTTGTTTTTCTTGTTGTTAAATCTAATTAGTGGTTTTGTGACTGTGTTTCTCCGTGTTTGATTTAAAAATATCTTATGAGCCGGGATTCCATTCTGGGATCTTCCTGTACAGTTCTAATATAAACTGGGATTATTACACTGGTCAAGCGTAGGATCAAGCATGAGATCAGGTGCAATGCCTGTTCTTTTTTTTAAATTCAGTTTGTGGGACATGGGCGTCGCTGGCTGGCCAGCATTTATTGCCCATCCCTTGTTGCATGAGGGCAGTTGAGAGCCAACCACATTGCTGTGACTCTGGAGTCACATGTAGGCCAGACTGGGTAAGGACGGCAGATTTCCTTCCCTAAAAGGACATTAGTGAACTAGGTGGGTGTTCCAAAAATCGACAATGGCTTCATGGTCATCAGTAGATTCTTAATTCCAGATTTGAAAAAAAATTGAATTCAAATTCCACCATTTGCTGTGGTGGGATTTGAACCCAGGTTCAGATCCCCAGAACATTAGCTGAGTTTCTGGATTAATAGTCTAGCGATAGTACCACTAGGCCATCGCCTCGCCTATCTTGTTGGCTTGGATCTAGTATGCCTCTTTTGGTGGGCACAGTAAGGAGTCTAACAACACCAGGTTAAAGTCCAACAGGTTTATTTGGTAGCAAACGCCACTAGCTTTCGGAGCGCTGCTCCTTCGTCAGATGGAGTTGAAATCTGCTCTTAAGCAGGGCACAGAGACACAAAATCAAGTTACAGAATACTGATTAGAATGTGAATTTCTACAGCCAACCAGGTCTTAAAGATACAGACAATGTGAGTGGAGGGAGCATTCAGCACAGGGAGCTTAATGCTCCCTCCACTCACATTGTCTGTATCTTTAAGACCTGGTTGGCTGTAGAAATTTGCATTCTAATCAGCATTCTGTAACTTGATTTTGTGTCTCTGTGCCCTGTTTGAGAGCAGATTTCCACTCCATCTGACGAAGGAGCAGCGCTCCGAAAGCTAGTGGCGTTTGCTACCAAATAAACCTGTTGGACTTTAACCTGGTGTTGTTAGATTCCTTACTGTGTTTACCCCAGTCCAACGCCAGCATTTCCACATCTTTTGGTGGGACCATGATTGACTTCAATTCAGTTTTTGAAGCAAGCAAGGACATGGATTAGGGGCTTGCCCCGTCGGCTCTGCACATCAGCATTGTAACTGTGAGAAAGGAATAAAATTTTAAAATGTTCCTCCCACAGCTAGTAAAATGCCTGTTGGGGCAGGGAGGTTGTGGAGGCATTCGGCACCGAACTGCTGCCATTTATTTCAATAGCGGCACACGGTGAACCACTGCTCTGTCAACAGGCTGGTGGGAAATCATTAACCAATCTTACATGGGAGGGGAGGAGAGAGAGAGGAAGAGGTAGAGGTGTGGTTGTGCCCCATACAACCTGCCTCCACATTTGAGGGGGCTGCACAATTTAGACAACAATCTGTGTTTCCATTAGGAATGTAAATTAATTGACAAAACAGTTTGCCTTTCGGTTCTTTCAAGACATCAAACCTGCCAAACATTAATAAATCTAATAGCACTGTTGAGTACAGCAAAATGCTATCAGTGAGCCGATCTTTCGGTGGAAGTACAGAATGGATGGTTGATGACATGTTACTTATTGTAGTTTCACTGCAGCACCATAAGAACATATCAAAATGACATCGAGAACTGGTGCATCAAACACCTCCCCCCTTACATCCAGCCATGCAGCTAGGACAAACCCAGGTCCAATAAAGGAAAGAAGACTCGCTGTAAGATTTTTATCCAACACTGTCAGATGATCACAAGTCGAGGAGATCACAAGAACCAAACAACCTAAAAAAAAACATGATGCATACAGAGAACCAATACCACCACGGGACTCAGCAGTATGTTCCAGCAGTTCACAATTCTCTGAAAAATGCGTTCCTGCTTTAACTTAATTTAAACTGAGGTACCCTGGGCTTCCACAATCTGGTAAAATGGAGTAATCTACCTACAGGAACTCTATCCAGCTCTTTAAATTTTCTCGTTGACCTCTATGAGGTCATCTCTCAATTTATACTGCTCTAAAGTAAATAGACAAAGGTCCTTGAGCTTAAGAGAGTTGAGGTTTCAGACAGGAGGAACAATTCTCCTTTGGACCTATCCCAAGATCATCACCCACCATGTGGGGAAACCAAAACTTGGCATAGAATCCTTTGATGGAATCTGACCAACAACTTGTACAGTTTCAAAATGGTGTCCTCCGATTTATAGGGATGGTTCTGTTAATATAACCCAATACCTTCTTAGCTTTAGCTTCTGTAAATTGGTCATGAACCTTCAGTAATCTGTGCATAACATCATCAAGATAGATTTTCCTCTCTTGACCTTCCAGTGTTGTTCTTTATAAATGGGAAGTGCATTCGGTGTTGACCCAACCAATATGTATGACACCAAGTTAAATGCCACTTGTCAACATGTGGCCCAGTGCCCTAGTACAGGGGTTCCCAAACAATTCCAGCCACAAAACCCATTTGATCTCCCAAGAATACTGGTGGAATCCCTAAGAAACATTGTTTTTATGTTGAAGAATTAAACCACAAAATAATTGATTGTTTTTGTGCATTGGCACAAACGTACATAAAAAGTTAAAAGGATTGTCTATTTCTTTCATATATTCTTCTTTCATTGAAAGGTCTTTTTAAAAAAAATTCAACAAATACTTAAGTCTTACTTTCTGTCATTTTTAAGTGGGAGAAATAATGCTGCGTCTTTTGCTCACAAATCTGTTTAATACCTTTCCCACCTACCATCTCACACTCTCCCACCTACCCTCTCATCACTCCCTGTCCCACCCTTCCCAATCCACCCTCCCATCTCTCTCACCTCTCCCTTTCCTTTCCCTCTCACTGTCTGCTCCCTGGCTTCCATTCACCTGCCTCAGACTCCCCTCTGCCCTATGACTGTGGCCTCCTTTGCTCTGCCATCCAGTCACCTTTGTACTTGCCCTAACTTTACCCTATTTCCAGCTTATCCAATTTGAAGCCTGCCTCTCAATGCATTGGTGGCTGACAGGCTGACTAATGCGCCCACCAGTAGGCAACAAAGTGAAAAAACAACCTTCGTTTGGACAACTTGGAAGGACAGCTTTTCTCAAATTTAAAATGGCCAGAACTACCATGGAATCCTTGAATGAGACTCAAATTGGGCAACACTGTCCTTAGATTGCATTCCTGTACTGTCTTAAACCACACACAGATTTTTGTGTCATTTGCAATTTATTTGTCATATTCCTAATACTGCTGCCCAGACCATTTATAAAGATAGTAAAGAATAGTGAGCCTAGGATTGATACCCGTTACAGGCTGTGGCTGCCGGTGTGACCAGGATTGGGGACATGCTGGGTGGCGGAGGAATGGGCTGGATGACACCCCACGAGCTGGCTGAGCATGCAGTGAGCATTCAGTTCACGACCGAAGCTATCCATGACCTCAGAACGGTTGTGCTGGGACCCAACATCACACGTGGTCTCCAGGAGGTGCAACTGTGCAGTGGAATCACATCTGAGCATATCCCTGCTTGGATGGAATTTTGCATTGGCCCCCAAGCCCAGATCCGCACCCAGGGGCTGGTATCCCACAGTTGGAGCCGTCTCATGGAAATACCCCACCATGCCCTTTGCCACTGCACAGAGGGATTTCCTGCATGGGCTGCTGCTGCACACCTACTACTGTACACTCGCTTGTCGTCTGGACACGCCTTGGTGCCGTCTGGCAGCAGAGGTCCCCAGTGAGGTCCCTCTATGGAGGGATCCTCCCCTGCTGCAATGGGGACCTGGGTTGGAGGATGGCGCACGCACCTGTCCCATACAACCGAAAATTGCGCAAGTTCACAGGCTCCCAAAAACCTACCCACTGAGGATGGCGGGGAAGGTGGAGGAGTCCCTCATGAACCTGCTCTTGGGCCTGGCCAAGTTCTCCATGAACAGGTCCAGGTAGCGGGCTATCAAGGGTGGGGGTGGTGGGGGGGGGGGGTGGGGGGGGTCATCGACTGATCCGACTGTTTGCACCTCTGCCGTGGCTACATTCACAGCCAGATGTCTCTGGAGAGAGGGCATGCAGAGTTCATGGAAGACTTGAACGGTGTCCATGCCTGTTGGCCCTCACAGGGTTGGGGTGTATTATTGACCCCTTTAAATCATAGTTTGGTTTGGTGTTGTAAGTTTCCTTTATACTTTGTCTTTTGTTTCGGGCGGTGTTCCACCACCCTCCCGCTCCTGCCCTTTAAGCAGCTGCCCCTCAGTTTATTTGATTTGCCAAGAAGATTGGACTGATACCCGAGGGACCTCATTAGTAATATGTTTGCAAGTACTGACAAGCTTGGCTTCCAGAGAGGTGGGACTGATCTCTGGAGCAGCTATAGCCCTGTAGAAGAGCAGTGGGAATGCCTGATCTCTACTGCAGAACATTGGAGGTGTTTGGGGGGGGGTTGTGTTTGTAGTGTGTGCAACGGGATATCCAGTCTCTTGATTTGAGAAGAGACATGAGGAGCTCTCCAACCCACGGTGGGGAGGGGGAGGTTTGCATATTGTTCACTTTGAATCTACTGCCACTGACATCAAATCCATCTCAGACAAATGGGATGGAAGTACCATAACAGTTTTATTTTCTGATGACCAGGAACCCTATTGTATATGTCCTTTCAGTAGCAACCACAGACACCCATTGGTGCCAAGCCCTCAAATTTACTGTTCATGCACCTACGTGTCCTCAAGACTAAGGAAATTTGGCATATCAGCTACTACTCTCACCAACTTTTACAGATGCATCATAGAAAGCATTCTTTCTGGTTGTATCACAGCTTGGTATGGCTCCTGCTCTGTCCAAGACTGCAAGGAACTACAAAATGTCGTGAATGTAGCCCAATCCATTACGCAAAGCAGCCTCCCATCTATTGACTCTGTCTACACTTCCCGCTGCCTTGGCAAAGCAGCCAGCATAATTAAGGACCCCAAACACCCCGGACATTCTCTCTTCCACCTTCTTCCATCAAGAAAAAGATACAAAAGTCTGAAGTCACGTACCAACTGACTCAAGAACAGCTTCTTCCCTGCTGCTGTCAGACTTTTGAATGGACTTACCTTGCGTTAAGTTGATCTTTCTCTACACCCTAGCTATGACTGTAACACTACATTCTGCACACTCTCGTTTCCTTCTCTATGAACGGTATGTTCGTGCAAGAAACAATACTTTTCATTGTATGTTAATACATGTGACAATAATAAATCAGATCAAACTCTTTTCTGCTTCAGTAAACAATTCGAATGTAACAACCATAAACTCTCCAATACACTGGATGGCTTCTTGTGTATCCTCCCCAGACCACAGTCCACCATTAGCATCTGTGCTTTTAGGAGGTCACTCAGCCCCGTCTGCCTGTGCTAACTCTTTGAAAGAGCTATCTAATTAGTCACATTTCCATGCCTTTTCAATATTTATCCATTACATTTTGGAAACTTATTACTGAATCTGCTTCAACTATTTCAGGCTGTAACAACTCACTTGTGTAAATAAATCAGTGGGGAGCAGAGTGGGTTGATAGGCCTAAAATGAGATTCCCGCAGGCGTGAATGCATTTGGGATTCACCCGGCAGGCCCTGCCAGCCCCGATTGATTTCTCACCCCGTTGTCGCACAAAAAGCAAACTCTGTCAGGATTGCTTGCAGGCTTTCAGAGCCCAGAGAGACATCCCCATGCCCATCTTTTCATCTAGACTTTCTGGCCCTTCTCTCTCCTCCTCTACTCAATGAACTGATCTCTTTCTCTCCTATTGTACACCCCAGCCTCTCTCTATCTCCTGTACTCTACGTTCTGGTCTCTCGCTGTCTCTCTTACTCTATGCCTCAGCCCCTCTCTCTCCCCTTCCTATTGTACACCCTGGCCTCTCTCTATCCTATTTAATTGGCAAAATTGACCCTTAGTGTCAGGGGGATCAATAGGGTAAATATGTGGGGTTCCGGGAATGGGGCCTGAGTGGGATTGTGGTCAGTGCAGACCTGATGGGCTCAATGGCCTCTTTCTGCATTGTAGGGATTCTATGATTCTGAACCTTCTTACAATTTGCACCAGTTTTATTCATATTGCCTCTCCTCATTTCTCTAATCAAAATATATCACTTCACAATTCTCTGTGGTAAAAATTGGAACCGTGATGTGTAGAAACGTCTCCACTTTAAAAAAAAAATTCAGGTGTTAAGAGCATTTGCGGGTTTCAACCCCAGAGCTCTGCCCTGCAGCATGATCTTCTGGAAGGCAGCCAATAAACAGGCCATTAGCACCGTGTTCATTTCCAAGGTTGGAGGCGGGAGGCCCAGTGGAAGGTGACACCTGAATGACTGGTTGGAGGTAGGTGCTGCTCTTCAGACAGATGGGAAATGCAAGGGTGCCTCAAAACGGAAGCCTTGTCAAGAGGCATTCAATCAAAAAAGGTTCATTGGTGCGTGTCAGTATGGAGGGGGGATGCTTCTGGCCATGGCTGTACCCATTTTAATTTTGCAGTTACAAGATAGTGGCATGTATAACAACCTCAGATGTCCCTCAACCCTCCTTAGTGAGGCTACCTGTAATGCATTGCTGAGTTCTTGACAACAGCACAGAAATCGCACCCTCGGTAACATTACATTGCCTTTTAAATACTACGATTGACTATCCACAATCTTTTCAAGTATTGCTTTTCTATGATTGCCATTTTTCTGAGTTTAAGTCATAGGTTTGGAATTCTTCCCTGAAGATGTCGGCCTGAAGCTCATTCCAAATCAGGACTCAAATCGGAACTCATAGAAGCAGTTGCCAATGGCCTATCACAGGGAAAGTTGGAAAATGACCATTTGGTCTTCTGCTGTGTTGCCCTTAAAGGGACAATCACCGGCTTGAGGGACCAATTGGGACATCACCCCAGGGAGAGGAGTCCTATTTTGGAAAGACAACATCCAGAATACACGTAGTGACTGGACTAGCCAGGGGGGCTGCCGCCTTGGTACAGTTTTTCTTTGTTAATAAATTATTTTAGTGTTCCTGACAAATTTTTTGAGCGTGCATTACAGGAACCTGACCACCAGCTGAGGTGGAATTTTAACAGCTGGTTTTCTGATGATCTTCCATAATTGTTGGAGCTCAATAGAAATTCTAGAGAAATGGTGCAAATGGCTCTTTCTGACATTTCACTTTGGTTTATATTAGGATTATAGAGAACCCCGGTGGCGCTAGATCTAAGCCAAGCCTGTTGTCAATATATTTTGGACATAATTAATAATGCTCATTTCTTTCTGGAATTTTAATCTGTTACTTCCGAATATTTTCAGTAGCTTGTTGGTTTCTCTCATATTTTCAAACTGTTACATTTTCCATCTACCTTCCTTTGCATAGATCAGAAAAGATTTCAAAAAGGAACTTGCACTTATGTCGTGCCTTTCCCGCTCTCGGGTCACCCCTAAGCAGTTCACAGTCAATTATTTATTAATCACAAGTAAGGCTTACATTAACACTGCAATGAAGTCACTATGAAACTCCCCCAGCCACCACACTCCGGCACCTGTTCGGGTCAATGCACCTAACCAGCATGTCTTTCATACTGTGGGAGGAAACTGGAGCACCCGGAGGAAACCCACACAGACACACGCAAACTGCACACAGACAGTGACCCAAGCTGGGAATCGAACCCGGGTCCATGGCGCTGTGAGGTAGCAGTGCTAACCACTGTGCCACCGTGATACCCCCACAGTCAATTATTTACTTTCAAAAAGTGTAGATACTGTTGTAATGTTGGAAAAATGCAGTGGCCAATTTGCATTAAGCCAAGTGCCACAAACAACATGAATAAATGAACAATGAAATTGTTTTAGTGATGTTAGTTGAGGGATAAATATTGACCTGGATATCAGGAAAACTTACCTGTTCTTCAAATAATGCCATGGTATATTTTACACCTGTTTGAAAGGGCAGGCAGGTTTAACATCACAATCAGAAAACGATACCTGCACCACTTCCTCAGTACTACACAGCATCAGTTCAGGTCATGCACTCAGTGGTGCAGAGTCACTTGAACCCATATGTTTCTGACTTAGAAATGAAAGCATTACCACTGAGCCATGACTGACGCCAGAATCTTGCAGAGATCTCACTTCTCACATCCCAAAAAAGAACAGAGTTAAATACACACTGATCAAATCATGAAGGCTGTAGATAATTGAAAATTGCACATTCGATCTTCTCACATTCATTGGCAGAAAGATTATAACGACAAATTACATGACAAACTTGCTGGGCTTCACTCCTGAAAGGCTCAGGCCATTTTAACCCTGAGCCTCATCACAATATTTTAAATCAGACTCCTGTCCAAAGCTGACAAGAATGGTGTGATCGCTGGGAAATGTCATGCCAGCAGGTTGTTACTGGGACTAAAGGAAATGATTCTCAGTGAGGTACATGATGGTGACAGTGGCAAAGAGTCTCAGTGCTGCATGATCAGAATGACAGTAAAGTAGAACAGAAACCCTAGGAAAGGAGGCCCAAGAATTTTCTACAGGTTCTTAATACTACTGGCACCTCCCAGAGTTCAAAGATGTGCAGTTTAGATGAATTGGCCTTGCTAAATTCTCCCTCAGTGTACCCAAACAGGCACCGAAGTGTGGCAACTAGGGGATTTTCACAGTAACTTCATTGCAGTGTTAACGTAAGCCTACTTGTGACTAATAAATAAAACTTTTACTTTACCTCAGAAAACCTTTGCAACAAGACTTATCTAGCCTTCAATCCAATTTGGGGCAGTTTTCACTGGCACAGTGAGCACAGGTTGTGGTTAAATCACACTGGAGTTCAAATGACTTTGGACTGTTGATGGGACTCCTGCCTGTCTGTCATGTGCCTCACCTGCCTTCTAAAACTTGGGATCAAAAATCACAGTCAAATAGTGTGCAAAATGAAAATGGAGGTTAGGGCCTTGTTATGATTTCTATCAGACACAAGGGGTTAAAAATCACAGCTTCTGATTTTTATCTGATGCAGATTATTATTTTATTAAGCTTGTCAAAAACCAGCACTCAGGTAAGAGATGTTTGAGCCACACTCTCTCTCTGCGCACCAAATATCTCCCATGTTGATGCTGTTGGTCCCATATGGCAACACACAGAACAAATATCTGCTACTCCACTACAAGTGCATAATCTGTTTGTAGAATTAGCAGTTGCAATAAATCCTGTTTGCACAATATTCTGCAAAAAGATAAGTGACTAGCTCCTCATAAGGTACATTATAACTCATTCCATGAGTTTTGAGCACAAAGCAAACCAGCAAGAACTGTGGGCCATCATATGCCTCCCTTCAACAAAAGCAAGTGCTTATCTTGAATCAACAACTCAGCTCCACGACACTCATGAGAACTCACCCTCCTTCCCTCTTTGCTCAATTATCTCCAAAGTGTGAACACCTGGACCTGTTCCTGCTTCAATTTGTGATGCTGCAGCTGCATTTGGTTAGTCCATTATAGCTCAAATTATATGTTTCTTGAACAGAGGAACTTAGTAAAGGCAGTCTATATAATTATTTCCAAATAAACATGTTTTTATTCCCATTCATACACATAAACAGAAACTGTTGAATATTTTGTTAAATTACTATAAAAAGCCTATTTTATTTCAGCCAATTTAACTAAGGCTTTAATGAGGCTCAGCTTAAGGTGGTAAAATCTCACGTGTCACAAACCAATGTGCAAGATCAGGTGTGATTTGACACATTTGTTTTTTTATTGTCAAATCAAAAGCATATTTTCATCTCATTAAAGTTGAGTCTTGTTGCTGGGGTAAAGACTCATGATCTTACAACTGTTTGCTGGATGTTGCTTTTGCATTGAAACCAAAGAAAAAAATCATTAAATGTACCCAAAAGGTAGGGGACTTTAAAACTAGAGGGCATAGGTTTAAGGTGAGAGGGGAAAGATACAAAAGGGTCCAGGGAGGCAATTTTTTCATTCAGAAGGTGGTGAGTGTCTGGAATGAGCTGCCAGAGGCAATAGTAGAGGCAGATACAATTTTGTCTTTTAAAAAACATTTAGATAGTTACATGGGTAAGATGGGTATAGAGGGATATGGGCCAAATGTGGGTAATTGGGACTAGGTTAGTGGTTAAAGCTGGGTTGCATAGACAAGTTGGACCCAAGGACCTGTTTCCATGCTGTAAACCTCTATGACTCTATGAGTTAGGTGTTATTTGAAACATTGCTAAAACTCAACTATTATGTGTGTTAGGGCATGCCCCTTTAAGAGAATGGGTCAGGTGACCCAGGACTGAAGCTCCATCCAGGTGTGAATAAACCGTTCCAGTTAGTTTACTACCACTGACCTCATGGTCTTTATTTAGGCTCAATATCAGATCTCAAACATAATATATCAACAAGCAAGGAACTCATAAAAATGAATGCTTAAGTTTAATGGCAATCCACAATTGTTGAAATGAAATATAAAGGCAAAACACCAACGATTTAAGTGGGGAAATATTTGGGTGGGTTCCTCACGCACCACGGACATTCTCTCTTCCACCCTCTCCTGTTGGGAAAACATGCAAAAGTCTGAGGTCACGAACCAGCTGACTCAAGGACAGCCTCTTCCCTGCTGCCATCGGACTTTTGAATTGACCACCCTCTTATTAAGTTGATCCGTCTCTACACCCTAGCTATGATTGTAACGCTACATTCTGCACTCTCTCGTTTCCTTCTCTATGAACGGTATGCTTTGTCTGTATAGCACGCAAGAAACAATACTTTTTACTGTATACATGTATAATACAATAATAGATCAAATTAAATCAAATCAATCTCTTGGGGTCGGCACATTTTGGATGCAAAGTGGCCCTGCTTTGTGCAACAAACAGGTTAACATGTGATTGGTGGATGGAGGAAATGAGATTGCCAGCCGCTCCTCACCCCAAGGGCACGTCCGAGGCCACTCCTCTGGAAATTCTGCCTCTAATATTGTTCCTGGCTCTAGTGCAGTTCACGTCAGTTGGGAGCTGACACTTTCATGGTGGGTCCACTTAAATCGATCTGTCCCTATCATTTTGGATATAGCCAATGTCAGTGGCTATGAAACAACCCCATTATGCCACTTTTCTGCCAGTACAGTAGAACAGTGTCTTGATAACTTCATGAAGACAGTTTGAGAACTGTATAAGGCCAGGTTGGGGAATGGAAGGGAAGTGGTAAAAAAGTGAAAGGTTAGTGGGGCAACACTTTGATGAGCGCTGGCAAGGACTTGGCCCATTCGAGCTGCTAGGTCATTCTATGTTTTCTATATTCTATGCATTCTATGATCTCCCACTCACCTGACGAAGGAGCAGCGTTTGCTACCAAATAAACCTGTTGGACTTTAACCTGGTGTTGTTAGACTCCTTACCGTATTTACCCCAGTCCAACGCTGGCATCTCCACCTCAGGTCATTCTATGCCATCATACTTCAGGTGAACTTTCAGCATGAAAGGTACTTCCTGGGTGAAATTTAATCCGCTCTTCCGCCCCCACCCGGGGGGCAGGGGGCGGGGAGGGGGGAAGGAGTGGGGGGTGGAGGAGTGGGGTGTGGGGGGGGGGGTGAGGGTGGTGGGGGTGTGGGGGAGGAGCGGGGGAGTGGGGGGGGAGCGGGGGGGGGAGCGGGGGGGGTGGGGGGGGAGCGGGAGGGGGGTTGGGGGGAGCGGGGGGGTTGGGGGGAGCGGGGTGAGGTTGGGGGAAGCGGGGGGGTTGGGGGGAACGGGCAGGGTTGGGGGAGTGGGGGGGTTGGTGGAGCGGGGGGTTTGGGGGGAGTGGGGCGGTGGGGGGGGAGCAGTGGGGTTTGGGGGGAGTGGGGCGGTTGGGGGGGAACTGGGGGGAGTGGGGCAGTGGGGGGAGCTTGGGGGGAGCGGGGGGTTTGGGGGGAGAGCAGGGGGGGTGGAGGGATGGGGGAGCAGGGGAGGAGTGGGGAGGAGTGCGGGTGATGGGGAGTAGTGGGTGGGGGGGTGGGGGAGGAGTGGGGGGTGGGGGGGAGCGGGGGTTGGGGAGTAGCAGGGGGGTGGGGGGTAGCAGGGGGGTGGGGGGGGTGTTCCCTCTGAAAGAGCACCCTCAATATCCCAGCAAGCCCGACCAACTGACTTGCACTTTGGGGCAAACTCCATGCTGGCTGCTTCGGGATTTGTTACAATCCCATCAGCGGCCACGGCTCCCAGTGGCAGTCTTCGGATGAAAAGCTGCCGGCACACTGATTGCCTGGCAGCTCTTGGAGGCAATAACTCCATCCATAAAAGCTTGAAAGCTGTGATGGCGGCAGTTTTGCTGAATTGATACTGAATTCTGTTATGACTTCTGAAAATAGCCAAGCTGGAGTTACCCCTGGCTTTTCAGCTGGTGAGTGGGGATATTATCATGGCCATTACATCAAACCCCCTATCAAATTTTACTCATCAGCCCTCTTCAATTTAAGGGAAGCTGTAGTGGAAATTGTTAAAGTGAAATAAAGTTTGTTTGTCACAAGTAGGCTTACATTCACACTGCAATTAAGCTACTGTGAAAATCCCCTAGCAGCCACACTCCAGTGCCTGTTTGGGTACACTGAAGGAGAATTTGGTGTGGCCAATTCACCTAACCTGCACGTCTTTGGACTGTTGGAGGAAACCCATGCAGACATGGGGAGAACGTGCAAACTCCACACAGACAGTGACCCGAGCCAGCAATTGAACCTGGGTCCCTGGCACTGTGAGGCAGCAGTGCTAACCACTGTGCCACCGTGCCGCCACTCTAAGCAATATTGTAATAATCTTTGCTTTTACCTTAGAATGCACATTCTACCAAATATAATCCACCAATAATTTGTATGAATGTGGATCAATTAGATCAGTGGAAGTCTTTGGGTCTAATTTGTATCACCACTGGGGCGGACTGTAACATGATTAAAAACAGTGGCAGAATCATCTTGATTGCAAGAATGTTGACATCCCTTACCATTTCCAGTAGTGTGATTATTTGGCTGTAATTACTGAATGTTCAGGGTTGAATTAAACACAGTTTAATGGATTAACACAATAACAAAAATGCCAATTAATCCAATTATCAAGAGGTAGGCTAGATTAAATGAAATCATGACTATTGAACACTTTGTCATGTTGCTATGCTCTTTTCTCAAGAGGTTGGCAACATTCAGCCACAAGCATATAGCTTTTTTTTACTGTTTTTGTGGTAATCCTGTGCACACGTTTTACAGCTACCGTTGCTTTTTTAAAGTCTAATTTCCCTTGAAAATGTAAAAATATGTTAACTGCATTGTTTGAGCAAAGATTCTAATTGTGCAATTTGAGTGGCACATTTATATTTAAAGACAAATATTGAAGTACGGGAGAAGAGCAGGAAACTGGAACGAGAGTAGATGACACGATACCACGAGCATGATAGATCGGAATACTCCCTTTCTGTGATTACATTTCGATGATATACTGTGACATCTGTGGCTTAATGGTCGCACTCCCACCTCTGAGGCAAAAGGTTGTGAATTCAAGCCCCTATCCAGCACATAATTTTAGCTGACATTGCAATACTGAGAGAACACGGTACTGTTGAAGATGCAGTATTATGGATGAGAAGTTAAACTGAGGCCATTATCAGCATCCCTCTGAGCCATGATCACCACCATTTACATTCCCTTTGTCTTTTTGTCTGTTCATTAATCTCACCGCCCCCCCCCGCGCCCCCCCCCCCCCTCCCCCCCCGCACCCCCGTCTCTATTGGCTATCAAGTAATTTGGCCATCCTGAGATGGCGAAAGATGTCGTATGAATGTACCATTTTTCTTTCTTTACTTTGTGCTGTCTTTCACTCCCCACTTCCAGTTTTCTCCCCTCCTCTTCCAAAGGACTTGCTTCATGCTGCCACACTGTTCCAAAGGGGGATGTCCACCCTCTCTTACCTTGTGCAGGCTGAAGAAATAGGAGCGGGACACACTTTCTCACTTGGAGCTCTCTACCTCCTCCTTAGAGGGGCAGGAGTTGATTTTGTCATCAAGAGAGGAATTACGAAGGATCTGGAAAGATTTCCCAAAAGCATCAGTGAATGTCTGACAAGCCTACTCCTTCCCTTGCAACAGCATGGCAGGCATTACTACACATGCCCCACAATGACTGACAGTGTAGATGTAAAGAAAATGTTCAAAAATGATTGACCATCTTCTGCCATTGATCCCTCAGGATTAAGGAACTATCCATGGGGATAATTTCAACGCCAAAAGTTATAAGTTTATTTATTAGTCACAAGTAAGGCTTACATTAACACTGGAATGAAGTTACTGTGAAATTCCCCCAGTCACCATACTCCGGTGCCTGTTCAGGTCAATGCACCTAACCAGCACATCTTTCAGACTGTGGGAGGAAAGCAGAGCACCCGAAGGAAACCCACACAGACGTGGGGACAACGTGCAAACTCCACACAGACAGTGACCCAAGCCGGGAATCAAACCCAGGTCCCTGGTGCTGTGAGGCAGCAGTGCTAACCACTGTGCTACCGTGCTGCTCTGGAAGTCAGAGCTGGACGTGACCACATCACATGGTTAGGCAACCTTGGCCAATATGAAGTTGGAAAGGAAGAACTTGAGTGGGATTTGCCTGCATCTGCTGTATGCCAAGCGTGACCTCGTCATAATGAAGAGGTGGAGATGCTGGCATTGGACTGGCGTGGGTACAGTAAGAAGTCTCACAACACTAAGTCCAACAGGTTTATTTGGAATCACGAGCTTTCGGAGCGCTGTCCCTTCATCAGGTGCCATAATCAAAACCATGAATGCAAAATCCAAACCAACCTGGTAGCACCCACCATCTAAGCACTGGCACTCCTCGGCCATGTGCTTGTCAAACAAGCAGATAAGGTTGACATGAAGATACCATGTGTTGTGCGAGCAGCTGACTGCTCAACAGGGCCCCATCTGATCTGCAGCAAGCTGAGCTGAAAGATCCAGACAAAACATCATAAATCAATTTGCCAGGCATAACCAAAGCTAGATGTCAAACTCTTCAAGAAGATTATTATTGTCTCAAATGAGACTTGTCCAATATGTGGCCTGAGGGCTGGATGCCATCCTCGAAGCCCCTGTTTGCAGCCCCCCGGTGCTGGTTTTCAAAATGCTGGTCAAATAGGTCAGTTTGAATGGAAGAATCTGCATGGAGCTACTCCTCCAATCGCAGGCTGTTCCTTTAATATGTTTTCTAGTGCTAGGCTATGAGACTACCAGCAGCAAGTGTAGGGGAGAAACAAACTGTAATTGGAGGAACAGCGAACCTCAGCGGCAATGGGTTCAGGGCCAGGGAGCCAAGAAAATAGGCCCGAGGAGCTGAGGGCCGAGGAGCAGGGCCCAAGGAGCCCAAGTGTGGGGCTCGGGGAGCCTAAGGCTTGGGAGCCAAAGGCACGGCTGTGGGGGCAAGGCATCTGGAATGGGACCCTGGTGTCTAGAGCAGGATGTGAGGCAGCCAGAGTAGAGCATGAGGCAGTTGGAGCGAGGCCCCCTGGTGATTGAGTATGTGAAAGACTGGTGACCCCGGGAGAGCATGTGTGAGGGGGTGAGAAAGTGTGAGGGAGTGAGTGAGTGTGAGGGGGTGAGTGAATGAGAGGGTGAATTAGTGTGAGGAGGTGAGTTAAGGTTAGCGTTAGGGTTTAGGAGGTTCCTTGAAAAGTTGGCTCTATTCTCTCTCCACAAGATGCTGTTAGGCCTGCTGAGATTTTCCAACATTTTCTGTTTTTGTTGCACACTTCATAATGTGTTTCCAGCAGCAACATTGATTCTTCTTACACACAAGATAACAACCTGGGCTTCAGCCTTTTGTTCAACACAACCAGCTGTATAAATGTTCTGCAGCAGATTATCGTTCCTCACGTCCACCTCACCCGTCAGATCTGGAGCACATGAGTAAAGCTTCTTTTCTAACAATTCTATTCCTGATTTTTCTCTGCTGATTCCTTTGCTCCGGATGGCTAGCAATACTGTTCATCGTCCTCATCCCCAGTTTTTTATGTTATATATTGAAGAATAACGCAAGGGAGCACGGAGGATCTAAAACAACAGAGCTTTATTTACAGGTATGTGTTCACCTTACATTGCTTCTTCTCTACCTGTTCTCTGTGCTCAGGACTTATGACATCACTGCCGGTGCATATGTGAATACATTAATACAATTGAGCTTCAATAAGCTAATAAGAATCAATGCAAATACATACACAAGGGATGTGTGCTGGTAGATCTTGCTCAGCAAGGGTGCTCCATATGAAGCACCAATATGGGTGGCACGGTAGCACAGTGGTTAGCACTGCTGCCTCACAGCTCCAGGGACCCGGGTTCGATTCCCGGCTTGGGTCACTGTCTGTGTGGAGTTTGCACATTCTCCTCGTGTCTGCATGGGTTTCCTCCGGGTGCTCTGGTTTCCTCCCACAATCCAAAGATGTGCGGGTTAGGTTGATTAGCCATGCTAAAAATTGCCCCTTAGAGTCCTGAGATGCATAGGTTAGAGGGATTAGCGAGTAAATATGTAGTGATATGGGGGTAGGGCCTGGGTGGGATTGTGGTCGGTGCAGACTCGATGGGCCAAATGGCCTCTTTCTGCACTGTAGGGTTTCTATGATTCTATGATATGGAAGCCAAACAGTAGGTGGGTTGAACAGGTCATCATGGAGTGGTAAGTGAGGCTCCAGAGAATTCAAGTTAGATGGTGACCTCCCTTGGAAAGCACTGCAGCTTACATGGAGACGAGGTCTGAAATTTGGTTCAATATATTTCATCTATGACACAATCACAACATCCAACATGCTCAGAGGAAGGTCAAAGGTGGTGCAGAAGTTCTCCCAACCAGCAACAGTGATAGCATGGACTGGCAGTTCTGTCAACATCTTACATCAGATTCTCCAGTCATGAGAGGATCCACAGAAGGCGATGAAATCATTTACAGCTTGGACATATTCAAACTACAAAGAGTCTATCACAATTCTTGGACAAGGAGGACAATTCAGTCTTCAGGGTTTTTGTCTTCTCAAACTATTTCATCAGTAAATTATACAGAATAGCAAATGGTTCGTAATAACAGAAAACACAAAAAGTGTTGAATGACAATCAATCAAAATTTGTCATTTCAACAGACAACAAACAATTTTTTTTACCACCAATATATTAAAGCCTCTGGGCAAAATGAAGAACAAATATGATTCCACGAAAATAATCTCTATAAAATGGCTCACAGCTATGAGTATATTTATTTGACATTATGATTGCCATTGGCCTAGTAAGACAAGTACCAGTGCTCCAAATATTTGATCATCAATGTCAATAATTATTATAACATTCAATCCTCTCAACCAAACATCCTTCCATCTGTTATTTAAAGTAATTAGCCAAGATAGCATTAACTACTTTTATTGAGGGCCTATTGAACATATGAGGCTAAATTTTCTAGTTGACATTATTTTACTTGGCATTACCTTAATGTCATGATAGCAGCAATCAGAAATTCAGATGATTGACTACTTGGGGAAAACTTTCCCATAATCATTAGTGCGAGCTTTAATATTTTATCTCTCAGATTCACAATCATATACGAATAATATGGACTGACAATTCAGTGCAATAGTGAAGAAGTGCTGCAATGTCAGGTGGATGTGCAAGAACCTACGGCACTATTCAAAGAGGTACAGAGAGTTCTCTTCTTTGTCCTGGCCAATATTTGTCCCTCAACAAACTTCATTTCAGAAAGCATTTGACAAAGTCCCGCACAAGAGATTATCATGCAAGATTAAAGCGCATGGGATTGGAGGAAGTGTATTGAGATGGATAAAAAACTAGTTGGCAGAGAGGAAACAAAGAGTAGGAATTAATGGATGTTTTTCAAATTGGCAGGCAATAACTAGTGGGGTGCCACAGTGATAGGTGCTGGGAGCCCAGCTATTCACAATATAGATTAATGATTTGGATGAGGGAACAAAATGTAACATCTCAAAGTTTGCAGATGATACCAAGTTGGGTGGGAGGGTGAACTGTGACGAGGATGCAGAGATTCTTCAGAATGATCTGGACAGGTTGGGTGAGTGGAGTGAGCTAATCAATGGCAGATGCAGTATAATTTGGATAAGTGTAAGGTTATTCACTTTGGAAGCAAAAACAAGAAGGCAGATTACTACCTGAATGGCTGTAAATTGGGAGAGGGGAATGTGCAGCAGGATCTGGGTGTTCTTGTGCACCAGCCACTGAAGGTAAGCATGGAGGTGCAGCAGGTGGTAAAGAAGGCAAAGGGCATGTTGGCCTTCATTGCGAGAAGTTTCCAGTACAAGAGCAGGGATGTGTTGTCGCAATTATACAGGGCCTTGGTGAGGCCACGTCTAGAGTATTGTGTGCAGTTTTGGTCTCCTTTTCTGAGGAACGATGTTCTTGCTCTCGAGGGAATGCAGCGAAGGTTTACCAGGCTGATTCCAGGGATGGCGGGACTGATGTATGAGGAAAAATTGACAAGGTGAAGACTGTTTTTGCTGGAGTTCAGACAAATGAGGGGAGATCTCATAGAGACTTATAAAATTCTAACAGGTCTAGACAGGATAGATGCAGGGAGGATGTTCCCAGTGGTGGGGGAGTCCAGAACCAGAGGTCACAGTCTGATGATTCAGGATAGACCATTTAGCACAGAGGTGAGGAGACATTTCTTCACCCAAAGAGTGGTGAGCCTGTGGAATTCATTACCACTGGAAGTAGTTGATGCCAAAACATTGAATATATTCAAGAGACGGCTGGATATAGCACTTGGAGCAAATGGGATCAAAGGTAATGGGGAAAAAGCAGGATTCGGCTATTGAGTTGGATGATCAGCCATGATCTTAATGAATGGCGGAGCAGACTCGAAGAGCCTAATGGCCTCCTCCTGCTCCTAGCTTCTGTTTCTATTAAAATAGGGGGCGAAATCTTAAGCCTAGACTCTCGGTTTGCGGGAATGGTAGTGGGGGCAGAAGATCCGGATCTGAATCACACGGCGAGATCACTATTTCTGATTTTCGCCGCCCCTCACCGGTGCCATAATCAGATTCACCCCGATAATGGGCAAGAACTGAATTTACATTACTGATCAGTAAAGGAATTAAGGGTTATGGTGAATGGGCGGGTAAGTGGAGCTGAGTCTCCAAAAAGATCAGCCATGATCTTATTGAATGGCAGAGCAGGCTCAAGGGGCCAGATGGCCTACTCCTGCTCCTAGTTCTTATGTTCTTTTGTACATTAATTTTAATAAATTTAAATCTAATTAACTATTCCCTCTCCTGATCTTCCCTCTCACTAGATTTTCGTACTCCGCCCGACACATCACGTTGATGAAGTTTGCAACCTGACGTGAACCTGTTGTGGGGATCCTCATGGTGGCACAAATGGCAGTATAGCCCTGGGGGAGAGGGATAACCTGTGCCAGGGGCAGTGCCATTGGCTGTCATGTGTGAAGATTCATTTATTTGTAGTGGTGGTGGTGGTAGGGCAGGGGGGAGAGGATATCTGAGTGATGGGAATGCCAGCCATGTTTGTGAGGGAAGAGGGGCCAATATTGGTGATGTTCAGCAGGAAGGGGGTAGATATCGGGATGACAGTGGGGAGGGAGGCCGATGCTGGGATGATAGTTTAAGTTTATTTATTGGTGTCACAAGTAGGCTTACATTATCATTGCAATGAAGTTACTCCGAAAATCCCCGAGTCGCCACACTTCGGCGCCTGTTCGGGTACACTGAAGGAGAATTTTGCATGGCCAATACACCTAACCAGCACGTCTTTCAGACTGTGGGAGGAAACTGGAGCACCCGGAGGAAACCCATGCAGACACGGGGAGAATGTGCAGAATCCGCTCAGTCACCCAAGCTGGGAATTGAACCCTGATCCCTGGCGCTGTGAGGCTGTGGTGCTAACCACTGTGCCACCAGGGGTCGATGCCCGGACGACGGGGGGCTGGGGGGGGGCAGTGGGGAAACAGTTTGATGCCCGAATGATAGGGGGTAAGGGGGCTGATGCTGATCGGGGTAAGGGAGTTGAGGCTAGGATGATTGGGAGGGATGCCGGTGATGATCACGGGGAGGCGGGGAGGTGGTGTATGAGCAGGCCACAGATACCTCGTGGTGGGGAGGGGATAGATACATTTTTGCTCCCTGTGATTGGGGCATCTTTTAAAAAAGGTACCCAATCATCGAACCGAACAGGCGCTGGAGTGTGGCGACTAGTGGAATTTCGCAGTAACTTCATTGCAGTGTTAATGTAAGCCTTACTTGTGACTAATAAATAAAGTTTCTCTCAGTGGAGTCAGTTCCTGGTTCTAAGGGTCTCTGCCTCTCCTGAGTGACAGCCCAAATTATAACAGTGACCACAGTTCAAAAAACAAGCACATCAGTCAACAGCATCTTGAGGTTATGAAACTCTCTGGCCAGACTTCTCTGATGTCGTACGGTATGCCACTGCTGCCAGCGAGAACGGAGAATTTGGCGCTCAGCCAAACCTCCATCACTGCAGCAGGACCGGAGACTCCCAGCCGCGGGTGTGGTCAGAGAATTCCAGTCTCTATATAATGCAGATTATTTGTTTTCATTTAGACTGACCATTCAACATTTTGAACACATAAGTTAAGTTCCCCTCAACCTCCCTTAACTGAAATCTAGGTAAATTTTAGTCAAATATACCCATGGGATAATGTTCAGAATTCAATCTTCTCTGAATCAATTTCCAAGACATAAATAGATAAGCATATGTTTCAAGTTTTCAACTTAAGAAAACACATGCTTCTTGCACACATAAACGTTAAAGAAGATTATTAACAGCTATCATTATGAACTTTAACTGCACAGCACTTCTTTAAAATATTATATACGTAAGGAAATATTATCATTATTCCCAATATCCTCAGCCAATGAATGAGACAAAAAAATCAAATAACCCATTATGAAGCATGATCATGTTCTTAAGATACCTCAGAGCACTTCACTAGCCTTCTTGACAATAGCTTTGAATTAATTGGATATTTTCTATGAGTGGTAGATAATAATTTCAAAATTATTTTGCTTTTCACCTTTGCTAATGGGAATCTATCCAGATTTCACACTTTACCAATTCATATTGTCAGCCATTCATTCAAATAAATTCCCTCAAGAAACCTTCGTCTCACCTGCTGAATTTTCCAGATGCCTTTGTTCTTTGTCAGTCTTCCCTTAACTGATGGTGTATTACTAGATTTGTGGGACCGTTTGAAGTATCCTTTTCCTGATCATGATGGATGTAGTATTTATAGTAATGGGATGGCATCAGTTAGACATCAGTACATTTTCATTTTATTTTAAATCATTTGCTTAATACATTTCTGATATATTGCAGCATTCTGAGACCACATTGTAGACCCTTCACAATAATCAAGGTGGCGAATTAGAACTCCAATTTTTCTTAACTTGTACTCTGTCTTGGACAAAGCCTGAATAGAAGAATCAAAATGCTGGAATTTGATTGAGTTTTTTGAAGGGGTAACCAAGAAGCTAGATGAGGGCATTGCAGTCAACGTTGTTTACATGGACTTTAGCAAGGCCTTTGACAAGGTACCGTGTGGTAGGTTGTTAAATCTCATGGGATTGAGGGTGAGGTAACCAATTGGATACAAAATTGGCTTGATGACAGAAGCCAGAGGGTGGTTGTAGAGGGTTGTTTTTCAAACTGGAGGCCTGTGACCAGCGGTGTGCCTCACGGATTGGTGCTGGGTCCACTGTAATTTGTCATTAATGTTAATGATTTGGATGAGAATTTAGGAGGAATGGTTAGTAAGTTTGCAGATGACACCAAGATTGGTGGCATAGTGGACAGTGAAGAAGGGTACGTAGGATTTTAATCAATTGGGCCAGTGGGCTGACGAATGGCAGATGGAGTTAAATTTAGATAAATGCGAGGTGATGCATTTTGGTGGATTGAACCGGGGCAGGACTTACTCATGATAGGGTGTTGGGAAGAGTTATAGAACAAAGAGATCTCAGAGTACAGGTTCATAGCTCCTTGAAAGTGGAGTTACAGGTGGACAGGATAGTGAAGAAGGCATGCTTTGTTTCATTGGTCAGAACATTGAGAACAGGAGTTGGGACGTCTTGTTGAAGCTGTACAAGACATTGGTAAGGCCACACTTGGAATACTGTGTACAGTTCTGGTCACCCTATTATAGATATTATTAAACTAGAAAGAATGCAGAAAAGATTTACTCGGATGCTACCTGGACTTGATGGTTTGAGTTATAAGGAGAGGCTGGATAGACTGGGGCTTTCTTCCCTGGAGCATAGGAGGCTGAGGGGTGACCTTATAAAGGTCTATAAAATAATGAGTGGCATGGATCAGCTAGATAGTCAATATATTTTCCCAAAGGTAGAATTCTATTCATACGTTAGGAACAAAAGAGTTGTCGGGGAGAAAATCGGACCTCTCAGGGACAAAGGAGGGGAATTATGCTTAGAACCCAAGGGAATAGGGGAGATCCTAAATGAATACTTTGCATCGGTATTCACGAAGGAGAGGGGCGTGTTAACTGGGAGTGTCTCGGAGGGAAGTGTTGACCCGTTAGAGAAAATCTCCATTACGAGAGAGGAAGTGTTAGGTTTTTTAGGGAACATTAAAACTGACAAAGCCCCAGGGCCTGATGGCATCTATCCTCGACTGCTCAGGGAGACGAGAGATGAAATTGCTGGGCCTCTGACGGAAATCTTTGTCGCTTCTTTGGACACGGGTGAGGTCCCTGAGGATTGGAGGATAGCGAATGTGGTCCCGTTGTTTAAGAAGGGTAGCAGGGATAACCCAGGAAATTATAGGCCGGTGAGCTTGACGTCCGTGGTAGGGAAGTTGTTGGAGAGGATTCTTAGAGACAGGATGTATGTGCATTTAGAACAGAACAATCTCATTAGTGACAGACAGCATGGTTTTGTAAGAGGTGGAGTTTTTTGAGGAAGTGACAAAAACGGTTGATGAAGGAAGGGCCGTGGATGTTGTCTATATGGACTTCAGTAAGGCATTTGACAAAGTCCCACATGGCAGGTTGGTTAAGAAGGTTAAGGCTCATGGGATACAAGGAGAAGTGGTTGGATGGGTGGAGAACTGGCTTGGCCGTAGGAGACAGAGGGTAGTGGTCGAAGGGTCTTTTTCCGGCTGGAGGTCTGTGACCAGTGGTGTTCCGCAGGGCTCTGTACTGGGACCTCTGCTATTTGTGATATATATATAAATGATTTGGAAGAAGGTGTAACTGGTGTAATCAGCAAGTTTGCGGATGACACGAAGATGGCTGGACTTGCGGATAGCGAAGAGCATTGTCGGCCAATACAGCAGGATATAGATAGGCTGGAAAATTGGGCGGAGAGGTGGCAGATGGAGTTTAATCCGGATAAATGCGAAGTGATGCTTTTTGGAAGAAATAATGTAGGGAGGAGTTATACAATAAATGGCAGAGTCATCAGGAGTATAGAAACACAGAGGGACCTAGGTGTGCAAGTCCACAAATCCTTGAAGGTGGCAACACAGGTGGAGAAGGTGGTGAAGAAGGCATATGGTATGCTTGCCTTTATAGGACGGGGTATAGAGTATAAAAGCTGGAGTCTGATGATGCAGCTGTATAGAACGCTGGTTAGGCCACATTTGGAGTACTGCGTCCAGTTCTGGTCGCCGCACTACCAGAAGGACGTGGAGGCGTTAGAGAGAGTGCAGAGAAGGTTTACCAGGATGTTGCCTGGTATGGAGGGTCTTAGCTATGAGGAGAGATTGGGTAGACTGGGGTTGTTCTCCTTGGAAAGACGGAGAATGAGGGGAGATCTAATAGAGGTGTACAAGATTATGAAGGGTATAGATAGGTTGAACAGTGGGAAGCTTTTTCCCAGGTCGGAGGTGACGATCACGAGGGGTCACGGGCTCAAGCTGAGAGGGGCGAAGTATAACTCGGATATCAGAGGGACGTTTTTTACACAGAGGGTGGTGGGGGCGTGGAATGCGCTGCCAAGTAGGGTGGTGGAGGCAGGCACGCTGACATCGTTTAAGACTTACCTGGATAGTCACATGAGCAGCCTGGGAATGGAGGGATACAAACGATTGGTCTAGTTGGAGGGCCGAAGGGCCTGTTTCCTGTACTGTACTGTTCTTTGTTCTTTGTTTGTTCTTAGAACAGTTTAAAATTAGAGGGCATAGGTTTAAGGTGAGGGGGAGAGACACAAAAGGGTCCAGAGGGGCAATTTTTTCACACAAAGGGTGCTGTGCATCTGGAATGAGCTGCCAGAGGTGGTAGTAGAGGCAGGTACAATTTTCTCTTGTAAAAAGCATTTAGACATGGGTCTTACATGGGTAAGATGGGTATAGAGGAATATCGGCCAAACGCGGACAATTAGGAATAGCTTAGTGTTAAAAACTGTGTTGCATAGACAAGTTAGGCTGAAGGGCCTGTTTCCATGCTGTAAACCTATAAATGGAGCTAGAATTTAGACTTACGGGGGCAAAGCATCCAACATTCAGGGCTGCAGCCTGGGTGGTCATTCACTCATGGTCATGAACAATGGACTGTAGATGAAGTAACTCACCAGAAAATACATCCCCATGCAAGTTTATTCAGAGACTTGGTGATGTATGAACCACGGGGAATGTTAGCATTGGGGGAGCTATTTCGGTCAGACCAATTTGCGGTTGTTTTGCCATTTTGGGGAGCTGTGGTACATACTATAAGTTGTCTGTTTTTTTTCCTGTCACTATATATATATATAATTTTTTATTTCTTCCTTTCTTTCCTTTTTAATAGAATTATTTTTCTTCCCTTTTCTTTCAATCATAAATAATTTTTGATTAAGGGTTGTTATATTGATACATTATTTGGTATGATCTGTCACATCCAGAGTACAGCTCTGAACCTAACTGGATTACTGCAAGGAATTCTCATGCCCTAACTAGTTTCTAACCAGTTAAGCTATCAAATATCATACTGAAAATACATTTTTAATTAATAATTTAATTTACTGTTTGCAGGAAGTTAGGATGCAGGACCATGGAGATTACAAGCTGTTTAGCAGTGATGAAGTGTGACTGTGGCATAGTTATTTCAGAAAATGGTTGTAACTATTACAGAGTGAACAATTACAATCTAAAACTTTACATCTATCATGGGGAATTTTAATTCTTTCTTGTCTGTGGAAAGGAAGCAGGGGAAGCAATGAGAATAGAGGGGCTCCATTAAATTCTCCGTTTTAACTTTGCTGGCTTGATGGTGGATGAGGCATCCTCTGGCCTTCTGCAGGATGTGGAGATGCCGGCGTTGGACTGGGGTAAACACAGTAAGAAGTTTAACAACACCAGGTTAAAGTCCAACAGGTTTATTGGTAGCTTGTGTGGCTTTTGCTACCAAATAAACCTGTTGGACTTTAACCTGGTGTTGTTAAACTTCTTACTTCTGCAGGAACCATATTACCAAATGCAAAAAGGATTTGCATGTCAGCATAAGCATAGCAAGTGTGAGTTCAGCTCCTCGCCTACCCATCTCTCTCAACAATTGCAGTCCTTTTACTTGCTCGCAATGCTGTCAACAATTCCCTTCCCTCTATCACACCCTTCAGCTGGTAATCAGAATATAGGGGCACTCTGTCGCACCTCTCTTTTTCCTTCTAAGAAAACAGAAACACAAGATTGGTACCATTGGCTGCTCTTATAAGGAACTGACTGCATTGTCCTGGAGGTCATCACAATCAGTATCGATGCCACGTGAGATGACAACAGGCAAGCCTCACAGAGACTCCTCCATACTTTCAGCCATATTGTTGCTAAAGCCCCTCTGCAAGCATACTGAATAGTAGCCTGGGGATTGTTCCTGTGGCTGTTGGGAAACAGTATCTTCCTCCATATCCTGATTTCCCCCAACCAGCACCTCGAGTGGCATCAGTAAATCTCGCGGCAGCCCTCTGACTCCTTATTCTCAAGGTTATAGTTTCAACAAAATCAGGTCAACAAAATCCCTTTAAGAGGTTCTATTCTACATTAAATTAGCCCTCGTTGGTCAGAATCTGTATACAGAAAGCAGGCAGGCTGTTAGCTGTCTGCTGCATTTGAATGGTCAATTCATCAAATCATTTTTAAACTCGGACCATACATTGAAACCACACCGGGATCGCACAGGTAATGTCTTCGGATCTCCCACTGGCCTCAACCTTTGATCCCACCCCTTCCAACCCCCTGGCTTGCCTGTTCCCATTGCAGGTTTAAATCAGGCCCTGGCTGCTGATTAACTGATGCTGCCTACTCAAAATGGGCGAGCAGAGAAGTTAAAATCTCCCAGACATCCAATGATTATTCCTGGAGGAGGTTTCTGCTAGCTTCTACCAGGGTGTTAAAATTGGCCTTTAGATTTTTCAAGCAAAATGGCTGAGGGGCACCAAAGCCCAAAGGTGGCAGTAATGAGCATTTAAATATTTAGAGGTAAGAATAAATAAATCAGATGCGTTTGGATTTCCTTCACATATGCTAAATCTGTGCTGAATTTATATTTGTAATAATATGAATATAGATTAATATTATTCCAGCTAATTATTCAATGTATCTTTGAGGGCATTTGAGTTAATATATTACAAATGCAAAAATAATGATCAGATTTATGTCAAACATCTGTGAATAAAATTTCAGAAACCATTAACGGAGTTAACATTCTAAGCAAGCCAGTGAATTTCAGAAACAGGGACAAGCCATCAGGACAATCTCTTAAACAATACCACCATTGACAGGATGTGATCAGTGGTGTCCCACAAGGATCTGTGTTGGGATATTCACTTTAGTCAAAACCGAGTTTTGAATCCCACCAGTGCAGGATTTAATACAAGCCAGGAATGAAAAGTCTAACGATTACAATGAAACCATTGCTGATTGTTATAAATGCCCTGCCTATCTCTCCATCCTTGCCTGGTCTAGCTTAAATGTGACTCCAGATCCACAACTAATGTTAAGATAGCCAGTTCAAGAGCAATAAATGCTGGCCTGGGGGTGAGGGGAGGGGGACCCAATATGAATGGAATTGTAGAATTAATTAAATGGGAACGTGTGAATTTCACCCACCTTAGACTTTCTAAATGGTGAAAACCAAGAGAAGCCCAAAGAGACTTGGGGAGCCAGGTATATAGATCATTAAGATGTTATGAACAAAAAGTAAGCAAATACGTTGATAGAATGCAAGCCACACTTCAGCTATACATGTACCTGGTTAACACCACATCTGGAAGTGACTTATTGTCCCCAGAGGGAATGCAGCACTGATTTACTAAAATGATATCTCGACTCTAAGGGCTAAATTAAGAGGAGAGATTAAACAAATTGGAACACATTCCCTGGAATTCTGAAGGTGAAGGAATGATTTGTTCCAAGTTTTCAAAATATTGAGAACATAAATAGGGTATATAGGGAGAAACTATTTCTGCTATTTGGAGAATCTACAAATTATAATAAAAACATTAGAGTTGGAACTTTCAGGACTAAAATTCAGAAACACTTCTTCACACACATGGTGGTAGAAGTTTGGAACAAACTTCAGTAAATGACAATTGAAGCATCAAATAAGGCCATATGGGTTGAGCTCAGAAATTAGTAAGGGGGATAACCACACTGCTAGGAGTGTACTTACAGACCTCAGATAGTGGAGGGGAGATGGAAGAGCAAATATGTAGACAGATTTCTGATTACAAAATCAATAGGGCAGCTATCATTGGGGACTTAAACTACCACCATGATCAATTGGGATGCAAACAGTGCGAAGGGCACAAAGGGTGCAAAATTCTTGAACACCATTCAAGAAAACGTTTTTTTAGTCAGCAAGTAACAAGCCCAACGAGAGGAAGGAAATGAAGCTGAGCCCATGAATGAAGTAGCATTGGAGGGCCATTTTGGAGATGGTGACAATTATATAGTTATATTTAACATCAGTATGGAAAACATCACTGCTGGAGTTCCTCAGCATAATGTCCTAAGCTTAACCATCTTCATCTGTTTCGTCAATAATCTTCCTTCCATCATAAGATCGGAAATGGGGACATTCATTGCTCAATGCCGTTTGCAACTCCTCAGATACTGAAATATTCAATTTCCATATGTAACAAGATCTGGGCCACATTCAGGCTTGGGCTGATCTCTGGCACGAATGATACTAGTCAGTGAATGCCAGGCAATTACCATTCCCAGCAAGAGAGGATCTACCTTTCTCTGCTTGACATCCAATGGCATTACCATCATTGAATCTCCCACTATCACAGGAGGCAGCATTAACCACAAACTGATAATACTCTAGATGTGGTGTCACCAATGCCCTGTGCAACTGACCAGCCATATAAATACTTCGGCTATAAGACCAGGTCAGAGAGTAGGAATTCTGCAGTGAGTAACTAACCTCCTGTCTCCCTAAAGTCTGTTCACCATTTCTAAGGCACAAGTCAGGGTTGTGATGGAATAACCTCCACTAACCTGGATGAGTGGGGCTCCAATATCACTCACTTGACACCATCCATGACAAAGCAGTCCGGTTGATCGCACCCCATCTGCAAGGTATACCGCTAGAACTGACCAAGGCTCCTTTGACAGCACTTTCCAAACCCCAAGACCTTTACACGCTGAACCACAAGGGCAACAAATGCATGTGAACACCACCACCTACACCTTCCTCTCTGAATTGGAACAATATCCTCATTCTTTCACACTCATGGGAACAAAATCCTGCAACTCCCTTCTTTGCAGCACCATGGGCTAACCTACACAACAGATGGATTGCAAGGCTTCAAGAAGGTGACTTCCCACCACATCCTCAAAGGCACCAAATGATGGGCAATAAATGCTGGCTTTACCAATGATGCCCACATCCCAATAAATAATATTTTAAAAAACGATGACATTCAGCATTCTTCAGTGGACCAATGTCAGCCACTGAATCCATCAACCCCTGACACCATGCCATAGCCTTCTGTGACAATCCAATCCCCTTCATGAACTTATGAGGGTCTCTGCTGACAACCCGGAATTGATGTCTGCCCTTGAGCGAGCTGCCATTGAGTGTGAAGCTAGTGCCTGCAACCGAGCCCCCATAATACAGATCAGATCAGAGGAATAATTTCACCTTCTATGTTTTGGCAGAGTGTTAGTTCCATAGCACTAAAAATGGGCCTGGACTAATTTCAATACTATTATTCGTCTGCCGCCATTTCCAAAGTTTCTTTGTTTTAGGGAGTGCATTGATAAATACCGTCAAGCATGAGATTCTCAGTCAAATGTGAGAGGCAGCTTTGCAGTCCTCTGGTCCAACTCACAAATATGAAGAGTACCAATTTTACGTGTATGACATGATAAAAAGTGAGTCAGCTTCCAAATAAGTGGGAGTTGATGTATCTATTTTTGCCTAAAGCTGTCAGTTCTGCCATTGAATGATTGACAAGGCAATAACCATTCTTCAGCAGATTATCTCTGCAATCCCTTCTTCCACATTTTTAACACTTTACGAAAAGTATTTCTCACTTTCTGTCATCATTCAAGTTGTATATTGTTTGTCTCTTGGATTGTTTCAATCTGTAGCTTTATAGTTAAGTGACACAATTATGTTCAATTGCTCCACTATTCCAGAGAGATTCAAGTTACGGTTACAATACACTGTCAGAAATAGAATTATGTCTAGTCTACTGCAGTGAAACAGGCCATTATCCCAACAGGACGATGTCAGTGTTGAAACTCCACAAGAGTCTCTTTCTACACTAATTACCTTATCCCCACTCTTTACCAGTCTCCCTCTATCCGTTACACCCCCCCCTAGACAGATCAATCCTCCCCTTAAATTTGTTGATGTTATCTGCTTCAATCACTGTGTAATTAAATGCCTCCTATTTGTTTCTTTGTGGCTATCTCATACTTATACCCTTTGTTCTGGACTTACCCACATCCATCGTATCAACCCCCATCATAACTTTGAGACCCTCTGTTTGATTTGTTCTTAATTTATTATCTTACAGAGAAAAGATGAAACGCCTGTTCATTTTTCCCAGTTAAGCTCTCAATTGTGGGAAATCTTGTAAAATCATTCTGCACCTTCTCCAATGCTTCAATTTATTTTTATTTGCGAGATCAAACAGAAAACAATACTCCAAGTCATGTAACATTAACATCCCGCTTTCACAGACTATTCCTCCAGAAATGAGCTTAAGAACTATGTTTCCACTATTTATGGCCATACAATTTGTGTTGCTACTTCGCACAAACATTGACTAAAGAGTTGAATTCGAGATGTGTGGTACATCAAGGCAACTGGCTGGTGCCATTTCTCACACAAAGGAAGATGGTTGTGGTTATTGGAGGCCAATCATCTCAGGTTCTGGATACTGTTGCAGATATTTTTCTGGGTAGTGTCCCATCATCAGATTTCACACAGAGTTGAACAGGAAATAAATGGATGCTGGGGTACAGATCCAGAAAACTTGCCCACACTCCCAGACCTGGCCATTTTTGTTGAGTAAGAAGTTTAACAACACCAGGTTAAAGTCCAACAGGTTTTAACATGTTGGACTTTAACCTGGTGTTGTTAAACTTCTTACTGTGTTTACCCCAGTCCAACGCCGGCATCTCCACATCATTTTTGTTGACTCAGGAAAGGTGGTGGGCTGAGAATGCAGCATGAGACATTGGGTGTGCTGTTAAATTGAACGCTGAAACAGTTACTCTGAGACTTTCTCGTGGTGGACTGAGTTCGGAAGGTTGTGTACACCACACCAGCACAGTGCAGTTGGGAAGGGAATGGGAATCTGAAGGGCTGAAGTGTTTTGAAACCAGTGCAAGTAAGCAGCTCTTTATGGCAAAGTGAACTGGAAAGGCCCAGGGATGGTGCTGGAGGTGCACGAGGAATGGGGGAAGACCACCATGGCAACTCCGGCGTTGCTCAAAAATATGCCACCAATGGGGCATCAGGCCATTTAGCCAGGCTTGCACCAATTCTATCCAAAGGAAGAAAGTCTACCACTGAAAACGGTGCAGCTCCCTCACAGCTACAGTTCGTCAAGGAAGAGCAGATGCAACATCACGCACCACGTGGAAGGGTCCATGGGCAGCAAGAGGCTGAAACTCAGGAACCAAGGCCAAAGAGGAAGACTTCAGAAGACCCTGAGCACCATGTACCGTAACAGGCTCACCTATATGAAGATGTCCGAATATCAGTGCAGGAGGACACTACCAGGGAGATGGGAACGGACATCTGTTCCCTCCTTAATGACGATCTCTCACCTCGTATTATTCATTAACAAGCCCTGCACTGAATGTAACAGTGCCTTCAGTTCCTTCGCGTCAAATCCATTTCAGGGCTTGGCTGTTGAGCAATGTGATATCTCTCAGCCAGCTGTTTACCACTGCATTCACACTGGCACAAAAATCCTCTTCACCAGGGTGGCTGATTTTTCAGCTTCCCAAGATACAGCAGGAAAAAGGGCCATGGCTTTTTTCCAATATAGCAAAGTTCCCCCAGGTGCACAATGGGACTGGCTCCACACATTTTACCAACAAGGCACCCATGGACAGGCCTGACACATTTGTAAATATAAAAGCAAATTACTGCGGATGTTGGAGTCTGAAACCTAAAGAGAAAATGCTGGAAAATCTGGCAGCATCTGTGAGGAGAGAAAAGAGCTGACACCCAGATGACCCTTTGTCAAAGCTAAAAAGCATAGAAAGTGGGAGATATTTATACTGTCGGGTGAGGGAATGAAAGATGTTTCGTAGCCACAGAGAAAAGAGGAAAGGCTGCTAATGGTAGCCCATAGAGAGAATAGAAAGTGTGAATGGCCAAACAGCAGAGAGGCTGAAATCAGAGGGTAAGTTGTGACAGATGAAGATCTGGGGGGAGGGGGTGGAATTCATAAATATGAAGACCTGCCATTCTGTAAATGTCTAACTGGTGCAAGACCGCTGCATGGCTGTGCATGCTTCACAGGCAGCTGCCACATTACGTTTTTGCTAAGAGTGCCAAGCTTGTCTCAGCTCTTCCAGCCCACCCTTCTGGTAACTGGCTGTATTCTGAGCAATAGGACTACCCACTATAAGGATGGTTTGTAACATGCCTGGAGATCCACAAAATGGAGGACCAGCATCACTGCAAAGAGAGCCACCTGTCCACCAGGACTGTCACTGAGGATGGCACAGTAGTTAGCACTGCTGCCTCACAGTACCAGGGATCCAGGTTCAATTCCGGTCTTGGGTCACTGTCTGTGTGGAGCTTGCATGTTCTCCCCGCGTCTGCATGGGTTTCGTCCAGGTGCTCTGTAACTCTTCCCAACGATAGGGCGTTGGGGAGAGTTACAGAACAAAGAGATCTAGGGGTATATGTTCATAGCTCCTTGAAAGTGGAGTCACAGGTGGACAGAGTGGTGAAGAAGGCATTCGGCATGCTTGGTTTCATCGGTCAGAATATTGAATACAGGAGTTGGGACATCTTGTTGAAGTTGAATAAGACATTGGTAAGGCCACACTTGGAATACTGTGTGCAGTTCTGGTCACCCTATTATAGAAAGGATATTATTAAACTAGAAAGAGTGCAGAAAAGATTTACTAGGATGCTACCGGGACTTGATGGTTTGAGTTGCAAGGAGCGGCTGGATAGACTGGGACTTTTTTCTCTGGCATGTAGGAGGCTGAGGGATGATCTTATAGAGGTCTATAAAATAATGAGGGGCACAGATCAGCTAGATAGTCAATATCTTTTCCCAAAGATAGGGGAGTCTAAAACTAGAGGGCATAGATTTAAGGTGAGAGGGGAGAGATACAAAAGTGTCCAGAGGGGTAATTTCTTCACACAGAGGGTGGTGAGTGTCTGGAACAAGCTGCCAGAGGTAGTAGTAGAGGCGGGTAGAATTGTGTCTTTTAAAAAGCATTTAGATAGTTACATGGGTAAGATGTGTATAGAGGTATATGGGCCAAGTGCAGGCAATTGGGATTAGCTTAGGGGTTTAAAAAAAAAAGGGCGGCATGGACAGGTTGGGCCGAAGGGCCTGTTTCCATGCTGTAAACCTCTATGACTCTATGACTCCAGCTTCCACCCACAGTCCAAAGATGTGCGGGTTAGGTTGCTTGACGATGCTAAATTGCCCCGTATTGTCAGGGTCAGTAAGTAGGGTTATGGGGATAGGGCCTGGGCAGGATTGTGGTCGGCGCAGACTCGATGGGCCAAATAGCCTACTCTGCACTATAGGGATTCGATGATTCTGTGATACTAAGACCATTGGTCTGGCACAACCAGCATTCGGGAAAACCAGGATTTTAGTGGACATACAGTAAGATCCACATTACTTTCCTTCCCGCACAATTCTTCATCATTATGACCATCCCTCAAAACATCACAACTAGAATTCCCCCATTACCATACCATGTTGGCATAAGCCTCTTCCACAGTCAAGTGCATCTAGAATGGGGAACTGGGCATCATCAATGCACTCTTGTGAGAAGACCCTAGCTATCTGTTCATTATCCTCTCCTCCACAACCTACAAAGCTCTCTGCACTGGTGTCCCACCCCCAGTCTGGGCCACCTCATGAGCACTGTGTGTTTGTTTCTTCTGCAAGAACAAGAGGAAGGGAGTGATAAATGGTGGAGTGCAGCATGGAGAAAAGCAGGTCCTGCATATGGTTAGAGACTGAAATTATTCACCTATAACAGAACCCTTATGTACCCAGGTGCTGCATCCCTGTCCTTGACACAAACTCCTTCAAGGCTGAAGAGCAGCATTTGCCCTTTGTCCTCTAACTTCTGTGTACGTTGCAGTCTGCAAGCCGAAGGGAGACAATGAATAGCTGGAGATCTCCCTTACCTTTCAGATGAGAATGCAGCCACTTGCAGGAGAGTGCAGAGACAATTTGTTGTGTCTGATGCAGCAGAGCAGGAGCTCAGGGAAGACTGCAAACGGTTGGGAATTTACTGAGAGCTCCTTCATATTGAGACAAATTTAACAAGGCCAGCATTGACATCTGCGATGACATTTAGTACTCACAGTTCAGGCAGCATTTCCAAACATGTTTCACACTCAGTGCAAACCAGTAAATTCTTATAGAGTAGAATGATCAGTGGAGGCAGACAGTTTATTGGGCCCATGCCACAATTGGCCCACCTCCGCTAGTGCCTCCATGCTGGCACAGGAGGTGGCAGGCCCATTTCCACTCTGACCCAGCTGCATATCTGATAAAAATTCTGTCGGCTGGCACTGCTGAGACAGAAGAGGGATCACGATGTTGGCAAATGTTCCAACTCTCAATTCCTGCCTCCAACAAGAAAATCCAGAACCCAAGGTCGAATCATTGTCAGCTGCTTCATCAGTGACTTTCCCTCTATCGTGAAGCCATGTGCCTTCATGCAGCAAGAGCTGGACAAAGGTCAGGCTTGGACTGATAAGTGACATTTGAACTGCACAACCTATCTTTGACATCCAATTGCATTATCATCACTGAAACCCACACTATCAACACCTTGGTGGGGGAGGCGGGGGGTGGGGCGTGGTGGTGGTGGGCGGGGGGGGGGGGGGGGGGGGGTTACTATTGACTAGAAACTGAACTGGACCAGCCATATAAACACCGTGGCCACAAGAATAATTTAGGTCAGAGGCTGGAAATTCTGTGGCAAATGATTTATCTGACTCCCCAAGCATACCAACCATCAACAGGACACAAATCAAGAGTGTGATGGAATATTCTTCACTTGCCTGCACTACAGGAACTCGCCAAAGCTCCTGCGATGGCAGTTTCCAAACCCACAACCTCTGAAATCTGAAAGGACAAAGGCAGCAGAAGTATGTTCTTATGTTCTTATGTTAAAACCATCACCTGCAAGTTTTCCTCCAAGCCACAGAGCACCCTGACTTGAAAATAAACACTCTTTCTTCATTGCTGCTGGGTCAAAATCCTAGAACTCCATTTCTAACAGAAATGTGCATGTTCCTGCATCATGGGGAGTGCAGCAGTTCAAGAAGCTGGCTCACGGAGCCTTTCTCAAAAGCAATGAGGAATGAGCAACAAATGCTTCTGTTGCCGGTGACACTCATGAATGAATAAAAAAAAACATGTATATAAAATTTCTTTGCTCCTTCAATCCATTTTGTTTCTTATTTTCTAAGAAATAAGCAGCCACTTTATTCCTTTTTACAAAGTGTTCCAGCTCACAGCATCACATTTGCCTTTTATCTATAAACTATTTATGTCTTCCTGTTGTTTAGCAATATTTCCCAATTTAATCTCATCTGCAAATTTCAAAATCATACCCTTAATCAATGTGCAATTGAGTCCACATAACGTTTATGATAAATACCACTTTACGTTTTCTGCCAATTTAAGAAACGCAACTTTTTTCTATTTTGTAGTTACCTTTCAATGCACCCTGTTGCCTGATCTCTGACCTCTGACTCAATATGCCTTGACCTTTGTCGTGATGCTCTTACAAAGACCTTCTGAATCTCCATGTATATCACACCCACCATGTTGATCTTGTCTACTAATTCTGTTACCTCTTCAAAGATTTAAGGGTGGTTAAACGTGACCTGCCATTTAGAAATCCATGTGGACTTTTTACTACTTTCTCCATCTATAGATGTTTTCTTAACCATTTTTTTGGCAAAAGATCTCATGGTTTTCCTGTCATTGATGTCCATCAAACTGTATCAAATTCAGGATTAATTATATCCCTCTTTTTGTCAATCGGAACCAAGTTTGTTGTCAAAAGGTGTTCCACCTCTAGCAGTGGATAGTTGTACTTCTGTTGTTTCCTCTCCAGTTATCTTGTGTGTCCTTGGGTGCAGTCTATTTCAACCCAGGGTTTTGCGCTTCTTAAGATCTCCTTGTGGGGAAGCTCCTTCTGCGGAGGCGATGGCCTAGTGGTATTATTGCCAGACAATTAATCCAGAAACTCAGTTGGTGTTCTGGGGACCCGGGTTTGAATCCCACCACAGCAGATGGTGGAATTTGAATTCAATAAATAACTGGAATTAAGAATCTACTGATGACCATGAAATCATTGTCGAAAAAACCCATCTGGTTCACTAATGTTCTTTAGGGAAGGAAATCTGCCATTCTTACCCGGTCTGGCCTACATGTGACTCCAGAGCCACAGCAATGTGGTTGAATCTCAACTGCTCTCTGAACAAAGGTAATCATGGATGGGCAATAAATGCTGTCCAGCCAGCAACACCCATGTCCCATGTATGGATAAAAACAAAATTGGGTTACTTTGCCAAGCATTTATTTTCTTTCTATTTTAACCGTTGTGGTATCTCTCATGACTTTTTCGACGACTTTCATTTTCTCTTTGATAGCATCTTCAGTGAAAACTGCAGCAAAGGATATTCTTTCCATATGATGAAAAATACAATCCATGCAAACTTACATAGCTTCTTCAAAATCCTATATTGTATCATAAATCGTTACTGATATAAACCATGTACCATATTAAGTGTGTTTTCTCCCTTGTTAATAGATGCAAACATAAGACTCTATGAAAAAAGATTGCAAGTGTGCCTGTTTCATTAATTAGGTTTTCAAATTTTGATTGCAATTCCAATGACCGACACACTTGGGTATTCCTTAAGAATGAAATGCGTTTCCCTTTACAAGGTCACTTGTTGGAGTGGGAGTAGGGACAAGGGAGGAAATATGAGAGAGGAGTCCCTCTCTGCACTGCTCATGTACTCCTCCAAACAGATTGACCAATGATGCATCTGTAGTATATTAGCTTGGAGACATTGTCATTAATTTTACTATTTGTAAAATTTGTAGGAACTGATTTCCCAATATGTGGGTGTTAATGCAGCCGAGAAAGTAACATGGTAATTAATGCCATAATAGAACAGAATTTATTACCGATGATAATTTAAAACACCCAATTAGAAGTTAGGTTGAATCATTCAACTCTATTGCTTCAAGCGCCAATAAGGCGCTTTAGATACCCTGATGTATTCCAGTGAACACTAATGAAAGTGATATCGCATTTGGGTGGCAGCATAGCCTGGAAGATGAAGGTGAAATGTAAATTCAAACAGCAAGACTCCCTTTTACAGAAGGAAAACTGCTTATTTTAGTCAAACAAGTTCTGAAGCCGTTCAGTTTTGTGATGCTAACAACACCGTAAGGCAAATGCATGCCTGAAGTATGAGATTTCAGAAAGTCAACAAACTTCCCAAAGTCTTATTAGCAATAGAATTGCAGAAAATAAATTACTTCCTCAAACTACCAAAATGGCTGAGAAGACTAAAAAGACCCAAAATGTAATTCAGGTGCTCCAGGCTTTATGCAGTGGCTACATGAATATTATTTCCCAATAACAGCATGCTACCATCTGTCCAAAAAGATGTTCTGTCTACTAAACAGTTGAACAATACCATGCAGTGCCAGTACCAAGCCAGGTGCATGGGCCGTAGATCTCAGTGATTTGGCATGTTTCTTCATTTGTTTGTAATCGGCAAAATATAGAACGTACTCAACCATCTGCAAAACCCAAAACAAAACATTCACTTTTATATATGATTGTGCCATTGGGAAGTACTTGCTAAACAATCCTGAGTGTGCTGACAGTGATGCTCGCAAACAATTTAAGATGATCAGTCAAGCCCAAAATGTGAATGATGTATGCTTGCCAGAAGTGATATATATTCATATGTAAGGACCCGTTCTATTCAAATGAACGGAATATGTACAAACCTTGAACCATTTAGTATTACACAGGAGTTTGGAGAGACTAAAACTCCCCTTTGCTTTCTCCATCGCAATGCTTCTACCGAAGTACTCGTGTGAACAAGACAGTACCCTTTTCCCCTCTAGAAAGAATTGTTGTGAACATTTGAAATTTGGCATTCTTACACTAATCCTGATGAGTGAAAGATAAAAAGCTTCAAGAACCTGATTTTCTATTAAGCAATAATCCTTGACTGGGATAATGTAAGGAACAAAGAGAAGGAAGAATTTCTGAATAAATGGAGCAAAAGGCTTAGGTTAATTTGGAAAAGGTAAAGGAACAAACAAGTGTAAAACAATTAAGGGAGCAGGGCCAATTTCAGTTGGTTCAGAATGGATATGTTCTGGATTCAAATTGGAATCAAACATTGGTATATAAAACTGTAACAGAACCAGGTTTGCTTTTGGGGAAATGGTTTGGTGAAATCAAGCTCCATTCTTCCCATAATAGTGTGAGGAAATGGGGTCATTAACAGAGAGTGTCAGATGAGCGGGGTACTTAACAGTGAGAGAGTGTGAGCGGAGCTGGGTCATTAAAAGTGAGAGAGTGTGAGAGGAGTGGGGTCGTTAACAGTGAGAGAGTGTGAGAGGAGTGAGGTCATTAACAGAGAATGTCAGATGAGCGGGGTACTTAACAGTGAGAGAGTGTGAGCGGAGCTGGGTCAGTAAAAGTGAGAGAGTGTGAGAGGAGTGGGGTCGTTAACAGTGAGAGAGTGTGAGAGGAGTGAGGTGATTAACAGTGAGAGAGTGTGAGAGGAGTGGGGTCATTAACTGTGAGAGAGTGTGAGAGGAGTGGGATCATTAACAGTGAGAGTGTGTGAGGGGAGTGGGCCATTAACAGTGAATGAGTGTGAGAGGAGTGGGGTCATTAACAGTGAGAGAGTGTGAGAGGAGTGGGCCATTAACAGTGAATGAGTGTGAGAGGAGTGGGGTCATTAACAGTGAGAGAGTGTGAGAGGAGTGGGGTCATTAACAGAGAGAGAGTGAGAGGAGTGGGGTCATTAACAGTGAATGAGTGTGAGAGGAGTGGGGTCATTAACAGTGAGAGAGTGTGAGAGGAGTGGGGTCATTAACAGAGAGAGTGTGAGAGGAGGGGGGTAATTAACAGTGAATGAGTGTGAGAGGAGTGGGGTCATTAACAGTGTGAGAGGAGTGGGGTCATTAACAGAGAGAGAGTGAGAGGAGTGGGGTCATTAACAGTGAGAGAGTGTGAGAGGAGTGGGGTCATTAACAGTGAATGAGTGTGAGAGGAGTGGGGTCATTAACAGTGAGAGAGGAGCGGGGTCATTAACAGTGCGAGAGTGTGAGAGGAGTGGGGTCATTAACAGAGAGTGTGAGAGGAGTGGGGTCATTAATAGACAGTGTGAGAGGAGTGGGGTCATTAACAGTGAGAGAATGTGAGAGGAGTGGGGTCATTAACAGTGAGAGAGTGTGAGAGGAGTGGGGTCATTTACAGTGAGAGTGAGAGGAGTGGGGTCATGAACAGTGAGAGTGTGAGAGGAGTGTGGTCATTAACAGAGAGTGTGAGAGAGCGGGGTCATTAACAGCGAGAGAGTGTGAGAGGAGTGGGGTCATTTACAGTGAGAGTGAGAGGAGTGGGGTCATTTACAGTGAGAGAGTGTGAGAGGAGTGGGGTCATTTACAGTGAGAGAGTGTGAGAGGAGTGGGGTCATTAACAGTGAGAGGAGTGGGGCCATTTACAGTGAGAAGAGGGGGGTCATTAGCAGTGAGGGAATGTGAGAGGAGTGGGGTCACTAACAGTGAAAGAGTGTGAGAGGAGTGGGGCCATTAACAGTGAATGAGTGTGAGAGGAGTGGGGTCATTATCAGTGAGAGAGTGTGAGAGGAGTGGGGTCATTAACAGAGAGTGAGTGAGAGGAGTGGGGCCATTAACAGTGAATGAGTGTGAGAGGAGTGCGGTCATTAACAGTGAGAGAGTGTGAGAGGAGTGGGGTCATTAACAGAGAGAGTGTGAGAGGAGTGGGGTCATTAACAGTGAGAGAGTGTGAGAGGAGTGAGGTCATTAACACAGAGAGAGTGAGAGGAGTGGGGTCATTAACACAGAGAGAGTGAGAGGAGTTGGGTCATTAACAGTGAATGAGTGTGAGAGGAGTGGGGTCATTAACAGTCAGAGAGTGTGAGAGGAGTGGGGTCATTAACACAGAGAGAGTGAGAGGAGTGGGGTCATTAACACAGAGAGAGTGAGAGGAGTGGGGTCATTAACACAGAGAGAGTGAGAGGAGTGGGGTCATTAACACAGAGAGAGTGAGAGGAGTGGGGTCATTAACACAGAGAGAGTGAGAGGAGTGGGGTCATTAACACAGAGAGAGTGAGAGGAGTGGGGTCATTAACACAGAGAGAGTGAGAGGAGTGGAGTCATTAACACAGAGAGAGTGAGAGGAGTGGGGTCATTAACACAGAGAGAGTGAGAGGAGTGGGGTCATTAACACAGAGAGAGTGAGAGGAGTGGGGTCATTAACACAGAGAGAGTGAGAGGAGTGGGGTCATTAACACAGAGAGAGTGAGAGGAGTGGGGTCATTAACAAAGAGAGTGTGAGAGGAGTGGGGTCATTAACATAGAGAGAGTGAGAGGAGTGGGGTCATTAACAGTGAATGAGTGTGAGAGGAGTGGGGTCATTAACAGTGAGAGAGTGTGAGAGGAGTGGGGTCACTAACAGTGAGAGAGTGTGAGAGGAGTGGGGTCATTAACAGAGAGAGAGTGAGAGGAGTGGGGACATTAACAGAGAGTGTGAGAGGAGTGGGGCCATTAACAGTGAGAGAGTGTGAGAGGAGTGGGGTCATGCACAGTGAGAGAGGAGTGGGGTCATTAACAGTGAGAGAGTGTGAGAGGAGTGGGGTCATTAACAGTGAGAGAGTGTGAGAGGAGTGGGGTCATTAACAGAGAGAGAGTGAGAGGAGTGGGGACATTAACAGAAAGTGTGAGAGGAGTGGGGCCATTAACAGTGAGAGAGTGTGAGAGGAGTGGGGTCATGAACGGTGAGAGAGGAGCGGGGTCATTAACAGTGCGAGAGTGTGAGAGGAGTGGGGTCATTAACAGTGAGAGCGTGAGAGGAGTGGGGTCATTAACAGTGAGTGTGAGAGGAGTGGGGTCGTTAACAGTGAGAGAATGTGAGAGGAGTGGGGTCATTAACAGTGAGAGAGTGTGAGAGGAGTGGGGTCATTTACAGTGAGTGTGAGAGGAGTGGGGTCATTAACAGTGAGAGAGTGTGAGAGGAGTGGGGTCATTTACAGTGAGTGTGAGAGGAGTGGGGTCATTAACAGTGAGAGAGTGTGAGAGGAGTGGGGTCATTTACAGTGAGTGTGAGAGGAGTGGGGTCATTAACAGACAGTGTGAGAGGAGTGGGGTCATTAACAGTGAGAGAATGTGAGAGGAGTGGGGTCATTTACCGTGAGTGTGAGAGACCGGGGTCATTAACAGTGAGAGAGTGTGCGAGGAGTGGGGTCATTATCAGTGAGGGAGTGTGAGAGGAGCGGGGTCATTAACAGAGAGTGTGAGAGACCGGGGTCATTAACAGTGAGAGAGTGTGAGAGGAGTGGGGTCATTTACAGTCAGTGTGAGAGGAGTGGGGTCATTAACAGACAGTGTGAGAGGAGTGGGGTCATTAACAGTGAGAGAATGTGAGAGGAGTGGGGTCATTAACAGAGAGTGTGAGAGACCGGGGTCATTAACAGTGAGAGAGTGTGAGAGGAGTGGGGTGAATAACAGTGAGAGAGTGTGAGAGGAGTGGGGTCATTTACAGTGAGAGGAGTGGGGTCATTAGCAGTGAGGGAATGTGAGAGGTGTGGGGTCACTAACAGTGAAAGAGTGTGAGGGGGTGGGGTCATTAACAGTGAGAGAGTGTGAGAGGAGTGGGGTCATTATCAGTGAGGGAGTGTGAGAGGAGCGGGGTCAGTAACAGAGAGTGTGAGAGGAGTGGGGTCATTAACATTGAGAGAGTGTGAGAGGAGTGGGGTCATTAACAGAGAGAGTGTGAGAGGAGTGGGGTGAATAACAGTGAGAGAGTGTGAGAGGAGTGTTGTCATTATCAGTGAGAGAGTGAGAGGAGCGGGGTCATTAACAGTGAGAGAGTTTGAGAGGAGTGGGGTCATTAACAGACAGTGTGAGAGGAGTGGGGTCGTTAACAGGGAGAGAGTGTGAGAGGAGTGAGGTCATTAACAGTGAGAGAGGGTGAGAGGAGTGGGGTCATTAACAGTGAGAGAGTGTGAGAGGAGTGGGGTCATTAACAGTGAGTGAGTGTGAGAGGAGTGGGGACATTAACAGCAAGAGAGTGTGAGAGGAGTGGGGTCATTAACAGTGAGAGAGAGTGAGAGAAGTGGGGTCACTAACAGTGAGAGAATGTGAGAGGAGTGGGGACATTAACAGTGAGAGAGAGTGAGAGGTGTGGGGTCATTAACAGTGTGAGAGTGTGAGAGGAGTGGGGTCATTAACAGTGAGAGAGTGTGAGAGGAGTGGGGTCACTAACAATGTGAGAGTGTGAGAGGAGTGGGATCACTAACAGTGAGAGAGTGTGAGAGGAGTCGGGTCATTTACAGCGAAACAGTGTGAGAGGATTGGGATTATTAACAGAGAGAGAGTGTGAGAGGAGTGGGGTCATTAACAGTGAGAGAGAGTGAGAGGAGTAGGGTCAATAACACAGAGAGAGTGTGATAGGAGTGGGGTCATAAACAATGAGAGAGTGTGAGAGGAGTGGGGTCACTAACAATGAGAGAATGTGAGAGGAGTGGGGTCATTAACAGTGAGAGAGTGTGAGAGGAGTGGGGTCATTAACGGTGAGAGAATGTGAGAGGAGTGTGGTCATTAACAGAGAATGTGAGAGGAGTGGGGTCATTAACAGTGAGAGAGTGTGAGAGGAGTGGGGCCATTAATAGTGAGAGTGTGGGAGAGGAGTGGGATCATTAACAGTGAGAGAGTGTGTGAGGAGTGGGGTCATTAACATTGAGAGAGTGTGAGAGGAGTGGGGTCATTAACAGTGAGTGAGTGTGAGAGGAGTGGGGACATTAACAGCGAGAGAGTCTGGGAGGAGTGGGATCATCAACAGTGAGAGAGAGTGAGAGGAGTGGGGTCACTAAGAGTGAGAGAGTGTGAGAGGAGTGGGGACATTAACAGTGAGAGAGTGTGAGAGGAGTGGGGTCATTAACATTGAGAGAGTGTGAGAGGAGTGGGGTAATTAACAGTGAGAGAGTGTGAGAGGAGTAGGGTCATTAACAGTGAGAGAGTGTGAGAGGAGTGGGGACATTCACAGTGAGAGAGTGTGAGAGGAGTGGGGTCATTAACAGTGAGAGAGTGTGAGAGGAGTGGGGTCATTAACAGTGAGAGAGAGTGAGAGGAGTAGGGTCACTAACAGTGAGAGAGTGTGAGAGGAGTGGGGTCATTAACATTGAGAGAGTGTGAGAGGAGTGGGGTCATTAACAGTGAGAGAGTGTGAGAGGAGTAGGGTCATTAACAGTGAGAGAGAGTGAGAGGAGTAGGGTCACTAACAGTGAGAGAGTGTGAGAGGAGTGGGGTCATTAACAGAGAGTGTGAGAGGAGTGGGGTCACTAACAGAGAATGTGAGAGGAGCGGGGTCATTAACAAAGAGTGTGAGATGAGTGGGGTCATTAACAGTGAGAGAGTGTGAGAGGAGTGGGGTCATTAATAGTGAGAAAGTGTGTGAGGAGTGGGGTCAGTAACAGTGAGTGAGTGTGAGAGTAGTGGCGTCAATAACAGAGAGAGAGTGTGAGGGGAGTGGGGTCATTAACAGTGAGAGATTGTGAGAGGAGTGGGGTCATTAACGGTGAGAGAGTGTGAGAGGAGTGGGGTCTTTATCAGAGAATGTGAGAGGAGTGGGATCATTAACAGAGAGTGTGAGATGAGTAGGGTCATTAACAGTGAGAGAGTGTGAGAGGGGTGGGGTCATTAATAGTGAGAGAGTGGGAGAGGAGTGGGGTCATTAACGGTGAGAGAGTGTGAGAGGAGTGGGGTCTTTATCAGAGAATGTGAGAGGAGTGGGGTCATTAACAGTGAGAGAGTGTGAGAGGAGTAAGGTCATTAACAGCGAGAGAGTGTGAGAGGAGTGGGGTCACTAATAATGAGAGAGTGTGAGAGGAGTGGGGTCATTAACAGAGAATGTGAGAGGAGTGGGGTCACTAACAGTGAGAGAGTGTGAGAGGTTTGGGGACATTAACAGCGAGAGAGTGTGAGAGGAGTCGGGTCATTTACAGCGAGACAGTGTGAGAGGATTGGGATTATTAACAGAGAGAGAGTGTGAGAGGAGTGGGGGCGTTAACAGTGAGAGAGAGTGAGAGGAGTAGGTTCAATAACAGTGACAGAGTGTGAGAGGAGCGGGGTCATTAACACAGAGAGTGTGATAGGAGTCGGGTCATAAACAGTGAGAGAGTGTGAGAGGAGTGGGGTCATTAACAGTGAGAGAGTGTGAGAGGAGTGGGGTCATTAACGGTGAGTGAATGTGAGAGGTGTGGGATAATTAATAGTGAGAGAGTGGGAGAGGAGTGGGGTCATTAACAGTGAGAGAGTTTGAGAGGAGTGGGGTCATTAATAGTGAGAGAGTGTGAGAGGAGTGGGGTCACTAACAGTGAGAGAGTGTGAGAGGAGTGGGTTCATTAACAGTGAGAGAGTGTGTGAGGAGTGGGGTCATTAATAGAGAATGTGAGAGGAGTGGGGTCATTAACAGTGAGAGAGTGTGAGAGGAATGGGGTCACTAACAGTGAGAGAGTGTGAGAGAAGTGGGGACATTAACAGCGAGAGAGTGTGAGAGGAGTGGGATCATTAACAGTGAGAGAGAGTGAGAGGAGTGGGGTCACTAACAGTGAGAGAATGTGAGAGGAGTGGGGACATTAACAGCGAGAGAGTGTGAGAGGAGCGGGGTCATTAACACTGAGAGAGTGTGATAGGAGTCGGGTCATAAACAGTGAGAGAGTGTGAGAGGAGTGGGGTCACTAACAGTGAGAGAATGTGAGAGGAGTGGGGTCATTAACAGTGAGAGAGTGTGAGAGGAGTGGGGTCATTAACGGTGAGTGAATGTGAGAGGTGTGGGATCATTAATAGTGAGAGAGTGGGAGAGGAGTGGGGTCATTAACAGTGAGAGAGTTTGAGAGGAGTGGGGTCATTAATAGTGAGAGAGTGTGAGAGGAGTGGGGTCATTAACATTGAGAGAGTGTGAGAGGAGTGGGGTCATTAACAGTGAGAGAGTGCGAGAGGAGTAGGGTCATTAACAGTGAGAGAGTGTGAGAGGAGTCGGGTCACTAACAGTGAGAGAGTGTGAGAGGAGCGGTGTCATTAACACTGAGAGAGTGTGAGAGGAGTGGGGTCATTAACAGTGAGAGAGTGTGAGAGGAGTGGGGTCATTAGCAGTGCAAGTGTGAGAGGAGTGGGGTCATTAACAGAGAGTGTGAGAGGAGTGGGGTCATTAACAGTGAGAGAGTGTGAGAGGAGTGGGGACATTAACAGTGAGAGAGTGTGATAGGTGTGGGGTCATTAACAGTGAGAGAGTGTGAGTGGAGTGGGGTCATTAACAGTGAAAGAGTGTGAGAGGAGTAGGGTCATTAAAAGTGAGAGAGTGTGAGAGGAGTCGGGTCACTAACAGTGAGAGAGTGTGAGAGGAGCGGGGTCATTAACACTGAGAGAGTGTGAGAGGAGTGGGGTCATTAACAGTGAGAGAGTGTGAGAGGAGTGGGGTCATTAGCAGTGCAAGTGTGAGAGGAGTGGGGTCATTAACAGAGAGTGTGAGAGGAGTGGGGTCATTAACAGTGAGAGAGTGTGAGAGGAGTGGGGACATTAACAGTGAGAGAGTGTGATAGGTGTGGGGTCATTAACAGTGAGAGAGTGTGAGTGGAGTGGGGTCATTAACAGTGAGAGAGTGTGATAGGAGTGGGGTCATTAACAGTGAGAGAGTGTGAGAGGAGTGAGGTCATTTACAGTGAGAGAGTGTGAGAGGAGTGAGGTCATTAACAGTGAGAGAGTGTGAGAGGAGTGGGGTCACTAATAATGAGAGAGTGTGAGAGGAGTGGGGTCATTAACAGTGAGAGAGTGTGATAGGAGTGGGGTCATTAACAGTGAGCGAGTGTGAGAGGAGTGGGGTCATTAACAGTGAGAGAGTGTGAGAGGAGTGGCGTCATTAACAGTGAGAGAGTGTGAGAGTAGTGAGGTCATTAACAGTGAGAGAGTGTGAGGGGGTGGCGTCATTAACAGTGAGAGAGTGTGACAGGAGTGGGGTCACTAATAATGAGAGAGTGTGAGAGGAGTGGGGCCATTAACATTGAGAGAGTGTGAGAGGAGTGGGGTCATTAACTGTGAGAGAGTGTGAGAGGAGTTGGGTCATTAACAGTGAGAGAGTGTGAGAGAAGTGGGGTCACTAACAGTGAGGGAGTGTGAGAGGAGTGGGGTCATTAACAGAGAGAGAGTGTGAGAGGAGTGGGGTCATTAACAGTGAGAGAGTGAGAGGAGTGGGGTCATTAACAGTGAGAGAGTGTGAGAGGAGTGGGTTCATTAACAGTGAGAGAGTGTGAGAGGAGTGGGTTCATTGACAGTGAGAGAGTGTGAGAGGAGTGGGGACACTAACAGTGAGGGAGTGAGAGAGGAGTGGGTTATTTACAGCGAGACAGTGTGAGAGGATTGGGGTTATAAACAGAGAGAGAGTGTGAGAGGAGTGGGGTCATGAACAGTGAGAGAGTTTGAGAGGAGTGGGGTCATTAATAGTGAGAGAGAGTGAGAGGAGTGGGGTCACTAACAGTGAGAGAGTGTGAAATGAGTGGGGTCATTAACATTGAGAGATTGTGAGAGGAGTGGGGTCATTAACACTGAGATAGTGTGAGAGGAGTGGGGTCACTAACAGTGAGAGAGTGTGAGAGGAGCGGGGTCATTAACATTGAGTTAGTGTGAGAGGAGTGGGGTCACTAACAATGAGAGAGTGTGAGAGGAGTCGGGTCATTTACAGCGAGACAGTGTGAGAGGATTGGGATTATTAACAGAGAGAGAGTGTGAGAGGAGTGGGGGCGTTAACAGTGAGAGAGAGTGAGAGGAGTAGGTTCAATAACAGTGAGAGAGTGTGAGAGGAGCGGGGTCATTAACACTGAGAGAGTGTGATAGGAGTCGGGTCATAAACAGTGAGAGAGTGTGAGAGGAGTGGGGTCACTAACAGTGAGAGAGTGTGAGAGGAGTGGGGTCATTAACGGTGAGAGAATGTGAGAGGAGTGGGGTCATTAATAGTGAGTGAGTGGGAGAGGAGTGGGGTCATTAACAGTGAGAGAGTTTGAGAGGAGTGGGGTCATTAATAGTGATAGAGTGTGAGAGGAGTGGGGTCACTAACAGTGAGAGAGTGTGAGAGGAGTGGGTTCATTAACAGTGAGAGAGTGTGTGAGGAGTGGGGTCATTAATAGAGAATGTGAGAGGAGTGGGGTCATTAACAGTGAGAGAGTGTGAGAGGAGTGGCGTCACTAACAGTGAGAGAGTGTGAGAGGAGTGGGGACATTAACAGCGAGAGAGTGTGAGAGGAGTGGGATCATTAACAGTGAGAGAGAGTGAGAGGAGTGGGTTCACTAACAGTGAGAGAGTGTGAGAGGAGTGGGGACATTAACAGCGAGAGAGTGTGAGAGGAGTGGGATCATTAACAGTGATAGAGAGTGAGAGGAGTGGGTCCATTACCACTGAGAGCGTGTGAGAGGAGTGGGGTCATTAACATTGAGAGAGTGTGAGAGGAGTGGGGTCATTAACACTGAGAGAGTGTGAGAGGAGTGGGGTCATTAACATTGAGAGAGTGTGAGAGGAGTGGGGTCATTAACACTGAGAGAGTGTGAGAGGAGTGGGGTCATTAACATTGAGAGAGTGTGAGAGGAGTGGGGTCATTAACAGTGAGAGAGTGTGAGAGGAGTAGGGTCATTAACAGTGAGAGAGAGTGAGAGGAGTGGGGTCATTAACATTGAGAGAGTGTGAGAGGAGTGGGGTCCTTAACATTGAGAGAATGTGAGAGGAGTGGGGTCATTAACAGTGAGAGAGTGTGAGAGGAGTAGGGTCATTAACAGTGAGAGAGAGTGAGAGGAGTGGGGTCATTAACAGTGAGAGAGAGTGAGAGGAATGGGGTCACTAACAGTGAGAATGTGTGAGAGGAGTGGGGACATTAACAGAGAGTGTGAGAGGAGTGCGGTCATTAACAGTGAGAGAGTGTGAGAGGAATGGGGTCACTAACAGTGAGAATGTGTGAGAGGAGTGGGGTCATTAACAGTGAGAGAGTGTGATAGGAGTGGGGTCATTAACAGTGAGAGAGTGTGAGAGGAGTGAGGTTATTAACAGTGAGAGAGTGTGAGAGGAGTGGCGTCATTAACAGTGAGAGAGTGTGAGAGGAGTGGGGTCACTAATAATGAGAGAGTGTGAGAGGAGTGGGGTCATTAACAGTGAGAGAGTGTGAGAGGAGTGGGGTCACTAACAGTGTGAGAGTGTGAGAGGAGTGGGGTCATTAACATTGAGAGAGTGTGAGAGATGTGGGGTCACTAACAGTGAGAGAGTGTGAGAGGAGTGGGTTATTTACAGCGAGACTGTGTGAGAGGATTGGGGTTATTAACATAGAGAGAGTGTGAGAGGAGTGGGGTCATTAACAGCAAGAGAGTGTGGGAGGAGTGGGATCATTAAATTGAGAGAGACTGAGAGGAGTGGGGTCACTATCAGTGAGAGAGTGTGAGAGGAGTGGGGTCATTAACATTGAGAGAGTGTGAGAGGAGTGGGGTCATTAACAGTGAGAGAGTGTGAGAGGAGTGGGATCATTAACATTGAGAGAGTGTGAGAGGAGTGGGTCATTAACAATGAGAGAGTGTGAGAGGAGTGGGGTCAGTAACAGTGAGAGAGTGTGAGAGGAGTGGGGTCATTAACATTGAGAGAGTGTGAGAGGGGTGGGGTCATTAACAGTGAGAGAGTGTGAGAGGAGTGGGGTCATTAACAGCAAGAGAGTGTGGGAGGATTGGGATCATTAACAGTGAGAGAGAGTGAGAGGAGTGGGGTCACTAACAGTGAGAGAGTGTGAGAGGAGTGGGGTCATGAACAGGAAGAACATGAGAGTTGAGAGTAATAATCAAATTGAGAGATCAGATAAAAACCATAGGTGATCCGTAGGTCACTACTGAACACGTGTACTTCCCAGATCTGTATATTTTATTAATAACAATATTTTATTTGCAGTATTAAGGTTCATTATCAGTAATAAAGGTTATCGTGTGTAATAGGGTTTGTTATGTAATTAACTCAGGAAAGATTATTAATTCATCAACGAGCTAACTAGTAAGATAGCAGGGCAGGTGATGTGTTGCGACTGTGGAATGTGGGTGTGGCTGGACAGTAAGTGGCTGCATCTAATTATTTACCTCTGGGTGGTTTGCAGTAAGAAGTTTAACAACACCAGGTTAAAGTCCAACAGGTTTATTTGGTAGCAAAAGCCACACAAGCTTGTGTGGCTTTTGCTACCAAATAAACCTGTTGGACTTTAACCTGGTGTTGTTAAACTTCTTACTGTGTTTACCCCAGTCTAACGCCGGCATCTCCACATCATGGTTTGCAGCAGTGCAGCCCATGATGATACAAGCTGCTTCAGGGCAAACCAATTGGAGGAATTGGTATTAAGCTCCTTAACTGCATATGTTAAAGGCTTGATGTGGAGATGCCGGCGTTGGACTAGGGTGAACACACTCAGAAGTCTCACAACACCAGGTTAAAGGCTTCTGGTATTTGCTGCCAAATAAACCTGTTGGACTTTAACCTGGTGTTGTGAGACTTCTTACTATGTTAAAGGCTGCCATGGTTATCGTTTTTTTGTACTTGCTCAATATGGCAGTGGCACACTTCATGCGGGAAATGTGCACACTTTTCATCTCTGCAACACTTTAGTCATCTGGGCTTTGTTGCCACTTGATTCGCAAATCCATTTCTGTTGCTGCCAATATTTGTTACTCATCCATGAATGCCCTTGAGGTGATGATGGTGAACTGAACTACTCTGGTCCATGTGGTGGATTACCTTCACAGTGTTTTTAGGGATGTAGGTAGCCCCAGGGGTTTGATCCAATAATAGTGAAGGAATAGCAATCGCGTTTTCTAACTCAGGATGGTGAGAACCTGGAGGGAAACCTGCTGCCCAGGCAGCCACTGCTCTTCTCCATCCAGATGATATAAGTTGTGGATCTTGTCTTACTACCAACGTAGGTATAATCATACTTTGTATCTAGAGAAAGATTTTTAAAAAGCATCACAATGTACTTTGTTCTACAACTTCCTACTGCATAAGACAAGAGTTAAACTCAACCATTTAAGGGTTTTAGTGAAAGGTTTGTAGAAATTACTCAGTCTGATCATTCAGATGACAAAGCTGTGTGCATGGTCCAACCACAATATTTTACTTGTCTCCACCCCGTGATAATTTATAGAAGAACTTAGACCAGAAGACATAGGAGCACAATTAGGCCATTCGGCCTACTGTGTCTGCTCCCCCACTCAATCATGGCTGATATTTTTCTCACCCCCATTCTCCTGTCTTTTCCCAATAACTCCTGATCCCCTTATTAATCAAGAACCTACCTATTTCTGTCTTAAAGACACTCAGTGACCTGGCTTCCACAGCCTTCTGCAACAAAGAGTTCCCTCCTCGTCTCTGTTTTAAAGGATCGTCCCTTTAGCCTGAGGTTGTGCCTTCTGGTTCTAGTTTTTCCTACTCGTGGAAACCTCCTCTCCACGTCCACTCTATCCAAGCCTCGCAGTATCCTGCAAGTTTCAATAAGATCCCCCCTCATTCTTCTAAACTCCAATGAGTACAGACCCAGAGTCCTCAACTGTTCCTCATACGACAAGCTCTTCATTCCAGGGATCATTCTTGTCAACCTCTTCTAGAACCTTTCCAAGGCCAGTACATCCTCCCTTAGATACGGGGCCCAAAACTGCTCACAGTACTCCAAATGGGGACTGATCAGAACCTTAAACAGCCTCAGAAGTACATCCCTGCTCTTGTATTCTAACCTGCTCGACATGAACGCTAACATTGCATTTGCCTTCCTAACTGCCTAATTGCCACTTGTTATCATCATAAGTTCCAAAGTTAAAGTTTATTTTATGAGTCACAAGTAAAGCTTACATTAACACTGCAATGCAGTTACTGTGAAATTCCCATAGTCGCCATACTCTGGCACCTGTTCGGGTCAATGCACCTAACCGGCACGTCTTTCAGACTATGGGAGGAAACTGGAGCAAACCCTCGCAGACAGGGGGAGAACGTGCAAACTCCATACAGACAGTGACCCAAGCCGGGAATCAAACCTGGGACCCTGGCGCAGTGAGGCAGCAGTGCTAACCACTGTGCCACCGTGCCACCCAAACTTCTGGACCCTTACTGGCCTCATGATTCCAATGTCTATATCAGTGAAATTTGTATCTTCAGGGCTGGAACTCATACCATGTAACATTTAAGACTGGAATTAAATAGCATTAACAAACAGCTGTCTGACCTGCATCAATTCCTTTGTCTTCCATTTTTCCTTGTAAGCTCCTTGTAACCTTCATCAGTTTGAGAGGGTGAGCCATAAGGCCATTGACACAGCTTAAATTATCAATAATAATAATAAAAAATGATAAATTGCTGCAAAATAAAATGCATTTGTTTTAATAAGCCAGTTATTAAATCATCAATAATTATTTACCTCTGAATAGTCAGTGATTTATGTTGCCTATACAATATCCTTATTGAATTGATCAAATTAAATTGCCATGAATATTTTAAAATGACCTTCTATAGTTCAGGTCAAGGGAAGGTGGTGGGAAGGTGTTCATACTGCAGAATCTGTTTCTTTAGACCCCCTTATATCCCACCGACTCTCACATGAGAAACAGCACCATGGTGTTCTCAGCTTCTCAATGTTCAGGAATCCTACACCAGATATGTTGCAAGGTATATTTCACTGCACCCATGCAATCCAGCTACATTGTCAGCCTAAAAAGGCAGGTTCAGCAATGATCCATTGGCCGCAAAACAGAAAAGCCTGAGGCAGTGCACACAAATTATGGTGTGGGCATGGTTAATCTTTGTTGACCTTTAAAAGCAAAATAATCATCAATGATTTATCATTAGCAGACAAGGGTAATCCTTAAGTGGCTGAGAGGTTGTTTCCCCTTGTGGGAGAGTCTAGGACTAGAGGGCATAATCTCACAGCAAGGAGTCATCCATTTAAAACAGAGATGGGGAAGAATTTCTTTTTTTTGAGGGTAGGGAATCTGTGGAATTCTATGACGCAGAAGGCTGTAGAGGTTGGGTGGTTAAGTATCTTCAAGGCTGAGATAGACAGATGTTGAATCAATAAGGGAATCAAGGGATATGTGGATAAGGCGGGAAAGTGAACTTGAGAATCATCAGTCATGATCTCGTTGAATGGTGGAACAGGCTCAATGGGCTGAATGGCCTACTTCTGCTCTTACGTCTTATAGTCTTATCATTAGCAGAGCAAGAGTAATCCTTAAGGTGGTAATCCTTACTATGAGAGGTAATGGCAGACCTCATTTATATAATAAAATAATGCTATTGAAGTCAGAGTTGCACAGTATGATGAAAACAGCATAAATTCCAATCTGCAATTTCAATACTTTGAATAAAGAACAAGTCACAGCTCTGAGGTGAGAGCTGTAAATTCATAGATCCACTATTGATAATATTTAGTGTAAACTGCTATGCCTCTTGTTGGAATATGCAAAAGGAGAATTGCTTGTAAGATTGCCACTTACCAATGTACATAAAGGCTGGATTCTCATTACTGTGTTTTCCACTTGGTTCGAATTCAGCAAAGAAATTCTGCTGCACAAACATTTGCATCCACTCATGCTGCCTACAGTTAAAAAGCTGAAATCCTGAAAATGTTGTCTTTTGGAATGTGTCGAAGATTATCAAAAGTGATGGAACGCTGTTCAGCCTTGTTTGAGATCCAAGACAAAAGGTGCACTAAGTCCTACACTGCGGATGCTGTATCAGCATTCCATACTGAGGAACATCTCAGCAACAGAAACATAGGATTTAACAGTGCCATCCATTCATTTCATTAAAAGACAATTGTTTTATTCCAGCACAGTGGTTAGCACTGCTGCCTCACAGCGCCAGGGACCCAGGTGACTGTCCATGTGACGTTTGTGTGTGTTTCCTCCGGGTGTTCCGGTTTCTCCCCATCGTCCAAATATATGTAGGTTAGGTGGATTAGCCATGCTAAATTGCCCCTTAGTGTCAAGGGATTAGCAGGGTAAATATGTGGGGTTATGGGGATAGAGCCTGGGTGGGATTATTGTAGGTGCAGTCTCGGTGGACCGAATGGCCTCCTTCTGCACTGTAAGGATTCTACAACTGACATTTGAAAATGCAAACAAAAGCATGGAAACTTGCAGAATAGTATGAGAGATCCTGACACTCAATATTCATGGGAATACAATTAAAGCAATCCGTAGCAAAACAATTTAAATCCATTTTATTTTTGAAATACTAAAGTTTTTTTAAATTCAAATAGTAATATAAAGCATTATCATGTTATTCCCCACTCCATCCATACCAGCTCAATAAATACTCCAGTGCACAAAATTTGATTTTATATTAAGGAACTAAATACAGAAAATTCTGGAAGTGTAAATGAATTTTCCTTGTTTCCTTTGAATAAATTGGATATGTTTTGACTGAGAGGGAAGGAGTGCACTGTCTGACTTGTTCTATGTCTCTACTGGTCACAGCTAGTTATAAAGCAAATTATGTACTTTACCTATTGATTTCAGAATAGCCACTCAGCCCTCAGGTTTCTTCTTAAAATAAAAAATAAAATTCTTAAATTATTCTAAAACCAAACTTATTAAGTAGAATTGCAAAGCTTATTAATATACAGAATGCAAATTGAAGGTATATTAACAATTCTTTCTAAACGCGAACACACAGCAGAAAAATAGCAAAATAACATTGACGAATTCTGCCAAAATGGCTAAACGTCAATGGTTCAAGGGAAAACAGATATATGATCTGTACAATGCAGAAGGAGGCCATTTGGCCCATCGAGCCTGCACCGACAACAATCCCACCCAGGCCCTATCCCTGTAATTCCACGTATTTATCCTGCTAATCCCCCTGACACAAAGGGGCAATTTAGCATGGCTAATGAACCTAACCCTCACATCTTTTGGACTGTAGGAGGGAACCAGTGCACACAGTGGAAGCCCACGCAGACACGGGGAGGACATGCAAACTCCACATAGAGGCCAGAATTGAACCCGGGTCCCATGCGCTGTGAGGCAACAGTGCTAACTACTGTGTTGCCCAGTGGTAGAGTGGTAGGGTCCAGGTTATGTGGTTGGCATCTCCACACTGCTCTGGGAAACAATCAATGACTCTCAGACTACTTTTCAGGTGGACTGCGGGGAAAGCTTGCAGGCAATGAATCTCAAAGTTTAGGGCAACGTCGGAGCAGCTTCCATTCACATTTTGCTTTAGACTGGGTCTGGACTTAAAGGGGCTGTTGTCCGCTTTACCCAAGAACTTGACCCTTTTCTTCCCAAAGCAAAAAAAAAGAGTTTTCACGGCCTGCTGTTGTTTTCAAAGTCATAGTCACCATTTGACCCTTTTGTAAACAGACCACCTGGGTAATTTACTGGGTAATTTACTGGTTAATTAACCCCCAGGTTATTCAATGCACTTTCTTTAAGAGCTGTATTCTGATTTTAAACAGTTGGTGTGAAATCTTTCATTGCTAGTGGACGGGCTGCGTGTTGTTCAGTGCTATTGTGTGGGCCACTCATCAAACACATTTGAAGGGCAGCACGGTATCATAGTGATTAGCATTGCTGCTTCACAGCGCCAGGGACCTGGGTTCAATTCTGGCCTCAGGTCACTGTCTGTGTGGAGTTTGTACGTTCTCCCCGTGTCTGTGTGGGTTTTCTCCAGGTGCTCTGGTTTCCTCCCAAAGATGTGCGGGTTAGATGGATTGGCCATGCTCAATTACCACTTAGTGTCAGGGGATTAGTAGGGTAAATATGTGGGGTTGTGGGGATTGGGTGGGATTGTTGTCGGTGCTGAATGGCCTCCTTTTGCATTGTAGGGATTCTATGAATCTAAGAGGTTCAGGAATTAAGGGCTCCATTCTCCCATCGCGACCCGCAACTTTTGTGGTGGGTAGGGTCGGGAGAGGCGCATGTCGGCCATTTCGCGGGTTCCCTGTGAGCTTTTACGACCCATGCGCATCTCCCAACCGGAGAAAAATGACGCCGCCGGAAATGCGGAGACAACTGGCGGGCCGCTGATTTGCATGACTTTACATACCTTAGCGTGCCATTATCGGGATCGACACGGCAATCTCCGCCCACGTTAGCGTCTCCCACCTCTTTGGTGTGATGTCATTTTGGCATCAATCAGAGTAGGTATATAAAAGTCTGAACTGGCGTGGCAGCCTTGAACTGGCGTGAGGAGATAAGTGCTGCTAGCAGAGCGCGGGGGATGTTGCAGGCAGGCCCTGGAGATGCCTGGTGGCCAACCTCCTGCTGTCTTCAGGTGTTGGCCCATGGACCGGTGACATCTGGGGTGGACGGGGTTGGGGGGGGTGGGGGGGTGGAGGGGGGGCTTCTATTTTCTCACAGCTCTCTGGGTGGGGTTCCACGAAGGAGTTCCACTCCCACTTCCCCTGCAGAACAGTGCTATAGCTCAGAGTGGGAGGCCACATCAAGGAGTCCTACTGACCCCTCCCCTCCAGGGCAGTGCTGTAGCTCAGTGTGGGAGGCCCCATCAAGGAGTCCTGCTCAGCCTTCCCCTCCAGGGCACTTTGCAGTGGCATTGTCTTGCCACGGGGCGTGGTCAGGAACTCGACTGAGTGCTGGTGTTCCGGATGGGGGAGGATTGCACCATGTGCTGACTGAGGCTGAACCAGATGAAGCAGCTGCTGCTCCAGGCCGGGGTGCAGAGGTTCAGACCTGCATGAAGTCTGCTGTCACTAGGCACACATCTGGTGCTGCTTTGCAGTCTGTCCCTGCCCTGTGACAAGGACCATCAACACATGCCTGTAATGGGATGCTGCAGTTGCTCACATAGCAATGGCTCAAGGGTGCGCAGTGGTCACGGCTGCACACCAACCTGCATAACCTGTGCCAGCATTTGTCATGATGGGAACCTTAATCGGGCCATGCATGGCACCTTGGATTGTGTGGGGTTGCCAACTCCCACAAGCGGAGGTACTGGTCCAAGTGAGGGATTGGGTGGATGCTGGGTCTACGCAGCCAATGATAATAACCCGTCATTTTATGCTCTTTCCAAACGCCACTGTGCAGATGGATCTTGGACTGATCGATTTGGATCTGGCCATTATGGTGGCGGCAGAGGAGGAGGTGGCGGCTCAGGAGGCGGTGGGCGTGGAGAGACCACCGCAAGAGCAGCCACTACCAGTCCCCCAGGAAGGAGGGCAGGGGGCTGCCACTGAGGGCCAGGAGGTGGGTGAGCAGGCTCCTGAGAGGGTGCACAGAGGGCGGAGGGTGCCGAGGCCAAGGAGGTACAGGCCCCGCAATTCATTCGAGGCCCTCTCGGAGGAGATGTGCCATCGCCAGCTGCACCTCTCCAAGACCACGGTTCGTCACATTTGTGAGGTGCTCGCACACCTGACACCTCAGGGGAGGGGCGGCCACCCGTTCCTGTGGATGTGAAGGTGATGGCTGCCCTGAATTTTTACACCTCCAGATCATTCCAGGCACCCAGTGGCGATCTAGCTGGGATCTCCCAGGCCTCCGTGCATAGATGTGTGCGACAGGTCACAGATGCCCTGTATGCCCAGACAGGGCAGATCATTAATTTTGATGTGGGTCATGCACAGCAGAAGGCCCAGGCTCTAGGTTTTGCTGCCATTGCTGGGATTCCCAATGTCCAGGGAGCAGTGGATGGGACACACATCGCCTTGCATGTAGGACCGCAGCAATTTGTAACCAGGAAGGGGTTCCACTCCCAGAGCGACCATCTAATGAGGATCATGCAGGTCAATGCATGCCATCCAGGAAGTGTCCATGACAGCATTGTGTTCAGGCAGCCGGACATCCCTGGGCTCTTTGAGGACCAGCCCAGGCTCCTGGATAGCTACTGGGTGACAAAGGTTACCCGCTAAGGTCATGGCTGATGACGCCTGTGTGGAGGCCCGAGACCGAGGCGGAGACTCACTACAACGAGGCCCATGCAGCCACCCAGTCTTTCGTAGAGAGGTGCATTGGCCTGCTTAAAATGCGGTTCCGTTGCTTGGACTGCTCTGAGGGGGCCCTCCAATATGACCCTGTGCAGGCTTCAGACATCATCATCGTTTGCGGTGCTCTGCACAACATCACCAGCAGCGGGAGACCAGCTGGAGCAGGAGGAGGAGGAGGAGCGGCGAGGGGGCGAGGTGGGCTTCCCACCATATGAGGAGCCGGAGGAAAGAGCTTGGGCAGCGATGGCAGGTGTCCGGCAGTGAAGGGCAGCGAGGGACGCCTTGATTGCAGCCCGCTTCACCTAACTGGCGCTGTGCAGTGAGGGGCTGCAACCACCACACATCCACCACACCCCAGGAGCAAGTGCAGTCGCTATTCCCCCTTCAAACCGACCTGGGCCCTCAAACAACCACATCACCCTTCCCTTGCTCCTGTCATCCCACCACCCTATCCCCCAGAAACATCCAAACCTGTTAATGTGCCTGGGCTGGCAATGGTTATGAGTCTTGGTTGAAGGCTGGACAACTCACTGTTGTGCACACTGGGATCCTGCCCCTGGTGCCACTCAAGTCTGACTCCTACCTGTACTCCGAATGCACACTGCCACCTGGCCCACTAAGCTGTGAGGATTGGGGACACATGTTTTTGGCCAAATTTTGCGGGGGGGGGGGGGGGGGGGGAGAGGTGGGCGACGGGGTGGGGGGGGGGGGGCGTTGGTGACACTTGCATGAGGGGTCTGGTGGATGTTGGGGGAGGTAGGGCAGGCACTCTGTAACATGTGGCTGAATCTGCAAGGCTCAACAAACAGCACCTCTATGTTTGGGGATTGGGAACACTCAGCTCTGTGGGGGGCGGGGAGGGGTGCGGAATCAGAGATACATTAGTCACAGGTGTGAGGTGCAATTAACAGCTTATTGTGTTCTTAACTTTATTGATTAATAAACCATGACTACTGATGACCTTCATCCGTGCCCTCTTAGTGAACTACACTTTCTTACTTTACGCAGTCTACTGCTTCTTTCAGGTGCTACCCCAGGATGCACATCGGAGGTGGAGGTGCCCAGCTGTGATGCACACCCCGTTTCCTATGATGCCCTTGGCGGACACCCCCTGGGTGGCCGGGACCGGGAGGGCCCCGGCTGACTTGCGGATGGCAATCCGAGGGAGCAATAAGCCAAAATATTTTTTGATTTGATTTATTATTGTCACATGTATTCGCATGCAATGAAAAGTATACAGTCAAAGCATACCGTAACAGAGAAGGAAAGGAGAGGGTGCAGACTGAATTGTTACAGTCATAATTAGGGTGTAGCGAAAGATCAACTCGGTACCTATGTTTTTAAGAGGATTTCTGCTGCACTTCAAGTTTTTATTCAGTGGATGTGTTGGAAAATAAAGTGATGGAAGGTGTTGTCAACAGTGCTATCAAGCAGCACTAACCTGCTCAGTGACGACCAGTTTTGGTTCCGCCAGGGTCACTCAGCTCTTGACCTCATGACAGCCTTGATCCAAACATGGACAAAAGAGCAAAACTCCAGAGGTGTGGTGAGAGTGACAACCACTCATATCAAGGCAGCCTTTAACCCAGTGTGGCATCAGGGAGGCCTAGCAAAACTGAAGTCAATGGGGATCCGGGGAAAACTCTTCATAGGTTGGAGTCATACCTGACACAAAGGGAGGTGGTTGTTAGGTGTCAATCATCTCAGTCCCAAGACATCACTGCAGGAGTTCCTCAGAGTGTCCTGGACCCAAACATCTTCAGCTGCTTCATGAATGAATTTCAATAACCAATAAATAGGGGTGGGGTGGGAAAGCAGTCCATGTCCAAATCCAGCATGACTGGGATCATATCCAGGCTTGGGCTGACAAGTGGCATGTAACATTAGCAGTACACAAGTGCCGGGCAATGACCATCACCAACAAGAGAGAATCTAACGACTGCCCCCTAACATTTAATAGCATTATTCGGGAAGTGGTGCCATAGAGGTATTGTCATTAGATTAGTAATCCAGGGTAATGCTCTAGGGACCTGGGTTCGAATCCCACCATGGTAAATGGTGAGATTTGAATTCAATAAAAATCTGGAATTAAAATTAATCCATTGTCAATTGTCATAAAACCCATCTGTTTCACTAATCTTCTTTAAGGAAGGAAATCTGCCAACCGTACCTGTGACTCCAAATGCCGTTGACTCTTTAATCCTTTCTGAAATCACCTTGCAAGCGACCAAGTTCAAGGGATGGACAATAAATGCTGGCCCAGCCAGTGATGCATGCATCCAATGAATTTTTAAAAATGCCATGTCGAATCCCCCACATCCTGGGGATTACCATTGACTTGAAATGGCTACAAGCAGGTAAGCGGTTAGGAATCCTGTGGCGAGTGAATCACCTCCTGACTCCCTAAAGCATGTCCACTATCTACAAGGCACAAGTCAGGGGTGTAATGGAATACTCTCCACTTGCCTGGATGGGTGCAGCTCCAACAGCACTTAACAGATTTGACATCCTCCAGGACAAAGCACCCCATCATCAAACATTCACTCCCTCCACTACCAATGTACAGGGGCAGCCATGTATACCATCTGAAAGATGCACTGCAGGAATTCAATAAGGTTCCTTAGGCAGCACCTTCCAAACACATGACCGCTACCACCTAGAAGGATAAGAACCGCGAGATACATGGGCCTGAAAGATACACCACCGGAAAGTTCCCCTCCAAGTCACTCACCATCCTGACTTGGAAATATATTGTTCCTACACTGTCGCTGGGTCAAAATCCTGGCACTCGCTCCCTAACAGCAGTGTGGGTGTACCTATGTCACAGGGCCCACAGTGGTTCAAGCTCATTACCTGTAAGCACCTTGCATTTGGCTATATCTACGAAGTTAACAGAGAAGCCCTGTCTCAGTTGTTTCGTTTGTATAAGGGGATGGTATTGTATTTTCTGAAGTGCCATGCAAACATTGAGGAATCTCTGGCCCAAATCCTAGATAAGCACTACTCAAAATGGGAAGAGTTAACGTGGAGCTAGCCCCAGGCCAAATTGGTTCTTACTTTGCTGTAATATCTGAGATGTCTCAACTATAAAATGCAGATTCCTTGAAAAAAATTGCTGATGTAAATTTCTATGTACCTAATTTGCAAAAGATTGTATCAAGTGTGTTGTTCTTTTGTTAAGGAGGTCAAGCCATTAGTTTCCATTCAGACGTATTTTCAATATTTGGCACAATGCAGCAAATTGTTGAACAAATTGTTCATCATCAGCTATATTCTTCCTTCCAGCAGAAGATATCTATCAGTTTGGTTTCTGGTATTTACAATTCCTTTTGAGACTCCTAAATTTCACTGAACATTTCTTACTTAATCATGAGTAAGCATCATTGTGCTAATGCTATGTTTCTAAACGTGCCTGCTTCTGGCTATAACATTTGCAACTGTGAACATTGTCATATAATAACAGGCTTGTTTTCTTGATAGCTATCCAATTTATGTTTTAAAATGTATGGATTCAAAAACTGACCTACACTGATATCTGCTGCCATCTCTGAGGGCTTTGTCCTTGGCCCATTTCATTTTTGTGTTATACATAAATATATCCCTAATATTTCGACTAAAGGGAAAAACATACTTTATGTATGCAGACATTGTTGTCTTGCTCGATAGTCCCTCATCTGTATCTGTTGTGTTTGATGTTCTTTTAGCTGAAATGTCCTCAATTTCTCAGTAGCTATGCTACCAGCTCCAGCTCCTCATAGCGTTAACCTTGAGGAAAGAACAAAACTTTATAAAATGATCACTGTGAATTATCTGCTTCAGTTGATGGTCACTGCTCAGCTATATATCTTCCACAAGATATCTGGGAGTGCCATTGCATCTTCTTCAGGAGCTTATGCACATGGTAAAAAGTAATGTTTAAGTTTAAAAGTTAATTAGTGTCACAAGTAGGCTTACATTAACACTGCAATGAAGTTACTGTGAAAATCCCCTAGTCGCCACACTCCGCGCCTGCTTGGGTACCCTGAGGGAGAATTTAGCATGGCCTGACCAGCACGTTGCTTGGATTGTGGGAGGAAACCAAAGTACCTGGAGGAAACCCACACAGACACGGAAAGAACGTGCAGACTCTGCACGGATAGTGACCCAAGCTGGGAATCTAATATTCTAAACAAGCATCATTTCTTTCTCTGAGTACAATTATATGTTTGTGCTAGAACTCTAATAATGATCTGCAGCTCATTTTTGGAACCTGGTTTGGAGTGTTGTGGTGAAGATGGTGCTCCTGATGCATGGTTACTGATGGTACAGCAATGAAAGTTGGGAATACTCAAGAGAGTTAAATGAGTGTTGATATCTCATAGGGTTGTGTAGCTGCAGGAGATTACAGAGATGAGAATGGGTGAGGCCATTGAAACCAAGGATGAACATTTTATAATCAAGATGTTGCTAGACTGTTCTTCAACTGTTATTTCTTCAGAAGCATCAGTCATTTCAAATTGCATTGATTGCTTTGCCTTCTTCTTCTTTCAGTGAGAAGTCTCACAACACCAGGTTAAAGTCCAAGCTTGGATTTTAACCTGGTGTTTTGAGACTGCTTACTGTGCCCACCCCAGTCCAACGCCGGCATCTCCACATCTTTCAGTGAAGCAGGTTCCATCAGGTCGGAATGTGTAAATTTTACTTTGCAGTTTTCACTTTCAAATGTTTTCACTATCTCACACAAGAACACTTAGAATATGCTCTCTCTCGGCTCATCCAGCTTTTACTCAAAAAAAATCAGATCTAACTTCAACCTTAATTGCCTTTTCCCCAAAGTGCAATGATAATTGCAATGTCAATCTCAGCATTTTCTGCTCAAAAATATGCAATTGACTATCCAATGGCATCAGCCAGTTGTCATCAGCATTCAAATGGTTATTGTATCGTCGCTTACTACTCGACCATATCTCTAATCATGACAACTTTATTGGCACTTGTTATAATCTTTCCATTTACTTTGCTGTACTTGTTTCTTCTTGTATTTGTTTTCAATATTTTATTCTCGCTGTGCTATGTTTTTATTTATATTTTCCTTACAGTGTTATTATCATGCCTGCAAGATCTTATTGTATGCCATCAGCTGACAGTTAAATACTGCAGTGCCATATAAATAAATAACTATGAAAGGCATATAGCTTAGCAATCATAACAAAATACAAAATCTAAGGGACAGGAGAAATACGCTTGGGTACTTTATCCTGCCCTTTTCTTCCCTGGAAGCTTGTGACTATGAGTGGGTCACGGGTACGTCTTCTGCATCTTGAGGCTTCAATCGCATACTCACATGGAAGCTCCCCATTATCATCCACTTCAGGTTCCTGCCCTTCCAGTTCTTCATTATTCAAGAAGTTCTTAGCATTCTCCAATCTCCCTCTGGCAGTGATTTGATTTGATTTGTCACATGTATTAGCATACAGTGAAAAGTATTATTTCTTGCGCGCTATACAGACAGAGCATACCGTTCATAGAGAAGGAAACGAGAGAGTGCAGAATGTAGTGTTACAGTCATAGCTAGGGTGTTGAGAAAGATCAATTTAATGCAAGGTAAGTCCATTCAAAAATCTGACACCAGTGAGGAAGAAGCTGTTCTTGAGTCGGTTGGTACATGACCTCAGACTTTTGTATCTTTTTCCCGATGGAAGAAGGTGGAAGAGAGAATGTCCGGGGTGCGTGGGTCCTTAATTATGTTGGCCGCTTTGGTGAGACAGCGGGAAGTGTAGAAAGAGTCAATGGATAGGAGGCTGGTTTGTGTGATGGATTGGGCTACATTCACGACCTTTTGTAGTTCCTTGCGGTCTCGGGCAAGCATGAGCCATACCAAGCTGTGATACAACCAGAAAGAATGCTTTCCATGGTGCAACTGTAAAAGTTGATGAGAGTCGTAGCTGATATGCCAAATTTCCTTAGTCTTCTGAGAAAGTAGAGACGTTGGTGGGCTTTCTTAACTATAGTGTCGGCATGGGGGGAACAGGACAGGTTGTTGGTGGTCTGGACGCCGAAAGACTTGAAGCTCTTGACCCTTTCTCCTTCATCCCCGTTGATGTAGACAGGGGCATGTTCTCCTCTATGCTTCCTGAAGTCAATGACAATCTCTTTCGTTTTGTTGACATTGAGGGAGAGATTATTGTTGCCGCACCAGTTCAGCAGATTCTCTGTCTTATTCCTGTACTCTGTCTTGTCATTGTTTGAGATCCGACCCACTACGGTGGTGTTGTCAGCAAACTTGAAAATTGAATTGGAGGGGAATTTGGCCACACGGTCATAGGTGTATAAGGAGTGTAGTAGGGGGCTGAGAACACAGCCTTGTGGGGCACCGCTGTTGAGGGTGATCGTGGAGGAGGCTTTGTTACCTATCCTTATTGATTGTGGTCAGTGAGTTAGGAAGTGATCTCCTCTTTGAAGTTTCAGGTTGTGCAGGGCACAATAGACCATGATAATGTGCCACACCCTCTCTAGACAGTACTGCAGAGCTCCATTTGAGTGGTCCAAGCATTGGAAACGCACCTTTGGGATGCTAAGGGTCTGCTCTCTAATGGATCTTTTTGAATTAGGCATCATGTTGTATCTTTCCTCTGAGGAACTTTGAAGATGGTGCAATGGTGCCATTTGCCATTGTTTCGGCGAGTACCCCTTACCACCAAGTAGCCAGCCCTGAAAGCACCACAGACCCTCGAATATCTGAGGCATCTGGGGGTACCTCAGTATGTGTAGGAATCATGGGAACTCTCAGGGTACCTGTGCAAAACGTGTGTGACGTGCTTCTGGTGGTCGCACCCCAGTTGATCATTCAGGGAATGGAACCCTTTCCTGTTAATGAACATCCAAGACTGCTGCCATAGAGCTCCCAAAGCCACATATGTGCAATCAATCGTACCTGTACTCTCAGGAAGCCAGAGATTGCTGCGGACCCTGGGAATCTAGCAGTTTGTGTAGCTTCATCCAGTGTTAACTTTTCATAATGATAAACCTGACTGTAGAGGGTGTGCATCACCTCTTCGATACATTTATGCGTTGAGGACTGCGAAATGCTACCAATGGCTCCTGTGGATCCCTGGAATGATCCGCTGGCAAATGAATTGCATGAGGTGTGACCTTCAAAGTCCATTGGCAGGGCAAGTCATAGAGTCATAGAGTCATAGAGGTCCACAGCATGGAAACAGGCCCTTTGGCCGAACTTGTCCATGCCGCCCTTTTTTAAAAACCCCTAAACTAATCCCAATTGCCCGCATTTGGCCCACATCCCTCAATACCCATCGTACCCATGTAACTATCTAAATGCTTTTTAAAAGATAAAATTATACCCGCCTCTACTACTACCTCTGGCAGCTTGTTCCAGACACTCATCACTCTGTGTGAAAAAATTGCTCCACTGGACACTTTTGTATCTCTCCCCTCTCACCTTAAACCTATGCCTTCTAGTTTTAGACTCCCCTACCTTTGGGAAAAGATATTGACTATCTACCTTGTCTATGCCCCACATTATTTTATAGACCTCTGTAAGGTCACCCCTCAGCCTCCTATGCTCCAGAGAAAAAAGTCCCAGAGTATTAAGCCTCTCCTTATAACTCAATCAACCAAGTCCCGGTAGCATCCTAGTAAATCCTTTCTGCACTCTTTCTAGTTTAATAATATCCTCTCTATAATAGGGTGACCAGAATTGCACACAGTATTCCAAGTGTGGCCTTGTACAAGTGATGTCTTGTATAACTTCAACAAGATGTCCCAACTCCTGTATTCAATGTTCTGACCGATGAAACCAAGCATGCCAAATGCCTTCTTCACCACTCTGTCCACCTGTGACTCCACTTTTAAGAAGCTATGAACATGTACCCCTAGATCTCTTTGTTCTGTAACTCTCCCCAACACTCTACCATTAACTGAGTAAGTCCTGCCCTGGTTCAATCTACCAAAATGCACCATCTCGCATTTGTCTAAATTAAACTCCATCTGCCATTCATCAGCCCACTGGCCCAATTGATAAAGATCCCACTGCAATTGGAGATAACCTTCCTCACTGTCCACCATGCCACCAATCTTGGTGTCATCTGCAAACTTACTAACCATGCCCCTTATATTCTCATCCAAATCATTAATATAAATGACAAATAACACTGGACCCAGCACTGATCCCTGAGGCACACCGCTGGTCACAGGCCTCCAGTTTGAAAAACAGCTCTCTACAACCACTCTCTGGCTTCTGTCAAGAAGCCACTTTTGTATCCATTTAGATACCTCACCCTGGATCCCGTGAGATTTAACCTTATGCAACAACCTACCACGCGGTACCTTGTCAAAGGCCTTGCTAAAGTCCATGTAGACAACATCAACTGCACTGCCCTCATCTACCTTCTTGGTTACCCCTTCAAAAAACTCAATTAAATTTGTGAGACATGATTTTCCACTCACAAAGCCATGCTGACTGTTCCTAATCAGTCCTTGAATCTCTAAATGCCTGTAGATCCTGTCTCTCAAAATACCTTCCAACAATTTACCCACCACAGATGTGAGGCTCACTGGCCTGTAGTTCCCAGGCTTTTCCCTGCAGCCCTTTTTAAACAAAGGTACGACATTTGCCATTCTCCAATCATCCGGCACCTCACCCGTGACTATCGATGATTCAAATATCTCTGCCATGGGACCCGCAATTTCCTCCCTAGCCTCCCACAATGTCCTGAGATATACCTCATCAGATCCCGCAGATTTATCTACCTTGATGCGCTTTAAGACTTCCAGCACCTTCTTCTCTGTAATATGTACACTCCTCAAGACATTACTATTTATTTCCCCAAGTTCCCTAACATCCATGCTTTTCTCAACAGTAAATACTGATGAGAAATATTCATTTAGGATCTCACCCATCTCTGTGGATCCGCACATAGATTACCTTGTTGATCCTTAAGAGGTCCTACTCTCTCCCTTATTACTCTTTTGCCCTTTATGTATTTGTAGAAGCTCTTTGGATTCTCCTTTGCCTTATCTGCCAAAACAATTTCGTGTCCCCTTTTTGCCCTCCTGATTTCTCTCTTAACTCTACTCCTACACCCCCTATACTCTTCAAGAGATTCACTCCTAGTCCATGTGGCATTAGCTGCTCCCATAGGATGTGTCAGATATGAACACCATACCTCATGATAAGCACCGTTGTGCGTGGCACTGTGTCTCGCTCATCTCCAGATAGACATTGTTTCTTTTGGTAGACCCTTGGCCACAAGAGTCACCTCCATGAAATGGGACTGACTTCCTCACCCTTTAGATTTTGCTGGAGCTCCCCTGGACTATGGTCCCCAGGTCCATCTTCCTTTCGAAGCTGTGTTATGCGGCACTGGGCATTTCCTCTCTTCCTCAATCGGTTCACTGCTATCTAGAAGGCAGCTTTGAACAAAGGCCCCATTATTCAATCCTCCTTCTCCCTGTGGGACAGATCAATCCAACAGATTAAAGAGTAATGGGCAACTAATGTAGAGATCCCAATCACTGCCAGAAAGCCACTGTCATGTCCTAGAGCTGTGTCTGCACTACTCACTTTTCCCTAATCTGGAATTCCAGATGAGATGCAACCTCATAGATCTAGGTGACCAAGATGCTCGCCCAGCTACCTGACATCTTTACTGCAGAAAGGTTGGGAGAGGCTTAGCTGATGCACTCTTACTGTGTCTGATCTGGTATACTTGGTTATACCTAACCTGCACTTTTGGAATAACAGGATACTTTTTGATCTATTAGGCATGCTAATTGGAAAAGACTCCTTAGAGGTTTTCACTGATCATCTTGGAGATATCCAGCAGCTGTGTTCCCTTCTTGGCTGGTATGGTCCATTCTCACGTTCCTCTCCTGTTGATGCTCACATTGATCAATTTCATTGTGAACCCAATGATTCCTGCAGCAACACTGCAAATGTCAATGGGTCCAATTGTACCTTCACAATAAACTCTTCCTGAGTTCTATCAGCTTAGACTCAGTTTCCTTGTTGTTATTCTAAACCGTGCGAGGGTGTCCACTGTTAGGGCCCCTGGATTCCTATCACAATGCCTCAGCCCCTCTGGGTGCAGATTCTTTTCCAGTTTCGATTTTAAACTGTGTCATAATTTTGTGGTCTCAAGCTGTGGTCTCAAGCTGCATTTGTACTTTGAGGCCAGATTCGACCCTCTCCCCGCCAGATTTTACACCCTCTGATCTTCCTGGAGCCTCGTGATGTCCAGGTGGAATATATGGTCACATATGGAGGTGACCCCCTCCACAAGGTGATTTAGAGAACCTCCCACTTCACTATGTTTTCTTTATGTGCAGGATGCTGATGCCTCCCTGAGCATGGCCATGAGCATAACCCGTTCAGTAACAAGCCACACTTCAATCAGAGAAACAATTCCAAGGCACACCCACTTCCCTTTCAGATATATCGATTGCTCATAAACATCGCATTTACTTACGTTTACTGTGGTTACGGTCTTACAAGAGAGGCTTGCAGCATACAATTGAAATTTAATGGATTAGGGCAAAAAGCAAAGTTGAGCCAATGACAACTTACCGGGTTGGAGGGAAACCTGGGTCTGCCGGTGTCGGTGCCTTTTGATCCGAGGAGGAAATGATGAGAGGTCCACCCGCAAATCCCCTTCAACTGATAAGCGCTCCCTCCTGTTGTTTTTTATGTATATCAGTGTTGAAAATGTTAGCTCGCAGAGGGCACTGTCAACCTGACTCCGTAAGTTGCTCTGTTCAACACAGTCACTAACCCAGAGGTGCCCAAAATGCCAATCTCGGTCGACTGGGATAATTCCTGTGGGAGATTAAATACATTTATCAAGGCCATGTCAGCGCACCTCAGACATGGCTTGGAGCAAGGATTGGGCTCAGTGGTTCAAATAGCATTGTCTTGCTCCAGGTTATCATGTGTTCTTAAAGGTTCATTTATTTGTTTATTAGTTATAAGTAAGGCTTACATTAACACTGCAATGAAGTTACTGTGAAATTCTCCTAGTCGCCACACTCCAGCGCCTATTCTGGTCAATGCACCTAACCCACACATCTTTCAGACTGTGGGAAGAAACCGGAGTACCTGGAGAAAACCCACACAGACACGGGGAAAACGTGCAGACTCCACACAGTCAGCCGAGTCCAGAATTGAACCTGGGTCCCTGGCGCTGTGAGGCAGCAGTGTTAACCACTGTGCCACCATGCTGCCCCTCAGTTATACTTCAGGGTGCAGTGTACCTGTCCCTGGATGTGAGTTATACTGTCAGGGTGCAGTGTACCTGTCCCTGGATGTGAGTTATACTGTCAGGGTGCAGTGACCTGCGCTCTTCCTGCCATGTTCTTCATGCACTCCTTGTATTTCCAGAGCAATCTCCTGTGCAGTTGCTCCAGATGGCACAGTGGTTAGCACTGCTGCCTTACAACTCCAGGGACCCGGGTTCAATTCCGGGCTTGGGTCGCTGTCTGTGTGGAGTTTGCACATTTTCCCTGTGTCTGCATGTGTTTGCTCCAGGTGCTCCGGTTTCCTCCCACAGTCGAAAGGTGTGCTGGTTAGATGCATTGGCCATGCTAAATACTCCCTCAGTGTACCCCAACAGGTGCCGGAGTGTGGCGACTCGGGGATTTTAAAAAGTAAAAGTAAAGTTAACTCATTAGTCACAAGTAAGGCTTACATTAACACTGCAATGATGTTACTGTGAAATCCCCTAGTCGCCACAGTCCGGTGCCTGTTCAGGTCAATGCACCTAACCAGCACGTCTTTCAGACTGTGGGAGGAAACCGCAGGACCCGGAGGAAACCCACGCAGACAGGGGGAGAAGGGGGAGAAGGTACAAACTCCACACAAACAGTGACCCAAATCAGGAATCAAACCTGTGTCCCTGACACTGAGGCAGCAGTGCTAACCACTGTGTCACTCTGCCGCCCCATATTTTCACAGCAACTTAATTGCAATGTTAATGTAAGCCTACTTGTGACACTAATAAATAAACTTTAAACTTCCGTGCTTTCCTCGGGTCTATCAGTTTGCACTAGGGCCCATGATGATGTCATTGCTCACCCTCCAGCCAGCTCCCAGAGCTGGCCAGGGATCTCCTCCCCACTCTTGCAGAATTCCCAGGAGCCATCCTGGTAACTGAGCACATCTTCCACCCTGCTCAAGATCTTAGCAGCCACATAATGCTGGAGCAGCAACTCCATCATAGCACACTCCAGCCCACAGACTAGAGGGCTCTTCCTGACTCTAGCTTCAGGGGAGCTTCCCTCCTGAGTGCCAAAGGTTGAAATTCAGGAAATTGACAGACAGAGAAAAACATAAAGGCTCAGAGTCTGTCACACGGCCTTGGCACACGGCCTTGCGAGCTTGTCACTGAACATCAGTGTGCCATGGTACAGTGACTGGGAACCACTGCTTTGGAGTCTTTGTGCATCATGCAAATCAGGGGATGGGTACTCATGTGGCTCCGTCTGCCACAAACCTGCCACTGTCAGGACTGGAAAATTCCACCATTATCTTCAAGCTGTTTGTAAGTCCTAACTTTCTAATATTCTGCAATCTGTTCGACCCAGTCCATCTTTCATTTTCTTTGAAAATGTGCTGCTGTCTCTTGGGAAAGGTGAATCACTCTTACTTTCCTAAGGAAATCCTGTTGTCCTAATATTAGTTAATTTTCTAAAGATATGGAAGCTATTGCCACTTCCCAAATTATCCAACAACCTTAAATGCCTGGCTTTAATAACCTAAACAATATAGTTATGACTATTTTTGGCACTGTCATTCCAAGGTGATCTTTTTATCCATTACTATAATCTACAACCTGCTGGAACTTTGTTCGTGATTATTATTCAATCATCTATCATTTCCTGGATCATCTCTAAAGCAGGATCTGGCACTTTAGCTCTGGTCGCAACAAAAATTATGCTTATGGCTATTCAGTGTCCTCTCAAATCCTTCCACTGTTCTTTCCACTCTTGTGCGGTTGATGAATGATACTCTGATGCTTTCTCAATTAACCCAGTACTCTGCAAGTCTCTCTCGTCTTGCTCACTGTTTCTTCACGTCAATGACGTAATTGATTCTTCATCCAATGCAATCAATCTTGAGCAGCTGATTCAACTCTGAATGCATCAAGATCCTTCCGATTTTATGGCATCAAGAACACAACGGCAGCTTCTCTTGTATGGCAGTGACTGAATCTTGTGGGTGGACTTTTCTTAACTATCGGATGACTGAATGGTAAACTTTGGCTGTCCGACAGTACTTGTGGGAGACCCACTCCATTCTAAGGATATACGGTGGTCTATAGGTGACGCATAGGGCCATGTTAGTCAGTGGCCTATGTTATCTTTGTGGATTCCAGAAGACAATTTATTTCTCATGGCCCCACATAAATACCTTAGGCACTTACCTTTTCACAGGCCTCTTCTGCCACACTGACAGATGTTACTGAACAGAGTGTCCATTGGAAATACTTCACTTTTTGGGAAGTTAAAATGACATGATGGTCCTATGTATGTTGCAGGGCTTTGAATTATATCAAATAGTGAAGCTGTCACCTGCTTCTCAGCCAGTGGAAAACTCTGGGAAATAAGACAGCATGTTCTGCTGGAGTTCAGACGAATGAGGGGGGAATCTCATACAGACTTATAAAATTCTAACAGGACTAGACAGGGTAGATGCAGGGAGGATGTTCCCGATGGTGGGGAAGTCCAGAGGATTTGGGGTAGACCATTTAGGACGGAGCTGAGGAGACATTTCTTCACCCAAAGAGTGGTGAGCCTGTGGAATTCATTACCACTGGAAGTAGTTGATGCCAAAACATTGAACATATTCAAGAGGCAGCTGGATATAGGACTTGGGGCGAATGGGAACAAATGGGGAGAAAGCAGGATTAGGCTTTGAGTTGGACAATCAGCCATGACCGTGATGAATGGCAGAGCAGGCTCAAAGTGCCAAATGGCCTCCTCCTGCTCCCATTTTTTATATTTCTATGTTTCTATGTCCTTCTCTGCAGATCATCAGTGAATAAGTTGAGTTTTACGACAGTCCTGTGGTTTTCACTGTTATCTTTCTGCTGCCAATGCACATGTAATAGCGTGACACCTTTAATGGGCCATCCTTTGCGGACCACGTGACCTGGCTGCATCCAATGGGGCATGAGGGCATGAACCAGTGCCAATCAAGAGCGAGGGTACACATTCCCAGCACTGGAAGGCTTCAGTTGAACTCAGGGTGTTCAGAGTAGCCCTGTATAGTTGTGCTGTTAAAGTCTTAGTTGTATAGAATTCTTCTCAATCAACAAACCTTTCAGTTTGTTATTTGCCACATCAAGTTGTCTGCATGCCCTATAACATGAGCTTTTATTTTCCACAATAATCTTTGACGTGACACTTCATCAAATGCCTTCTGGAAAGCTAAGTACAGTAAATCTACCCTTACCCACAACACATGTTACTTCCACAAAGAACTCCCATAAGTTGGTTTAACATGCTTTCCCTTTTACAAAACTATGTTGACTCTGCCCAATTACCTTGTGCTTATCCAAGTGCACTGTGATAATATTTTAATAATAGTATATTATATTTTCCCTAAGCTAACTGGCCTACAGTTTCCCACTTTCTGTTTCCCTCCCTTTTTGAAAAATAATAATAATATTTGTTCATAGTGTCCAGGTTTCTCATTTGGGCTCACTTCCACTAGTTTATGCATTAATGCTTCATTCAGTGGCGTCCAGATAGTCAATCGCGGTTGACAGGTCGATTGAATGGACGAGTGGGTTTTTATTTTTGTCTGTCATTGTTCAGAACTTTTGAAGTGTGCAAATAGGTTGACCTGTTTGCCTATGTAACAATTGTGATTAGATTTCAAAGTTGCTTCATCTGCTCTGAGTATTCTTTGAAGTGTCTTGAGGATGTGAAAGGCACAATATAATTGAAAGTCTTTTTCTTGCTGACAGGTTGGCCACATGTCTGTCGGTGATAAAATGCACTGTCACTTCCAACATCTTTGTGCTTGTGTGAATCACAAGATGGCACGTGATTCAAGGGGCGAGTTGGTTTTCTTTATTCATTTTATAGGAAGTGGGCGTCGCTGGCTAGGCCAGCATTTATTACCCATCCCTTAGACAGTTAATTTACCATGGGTCTGGAGTCACATATAGGCCAGTCCAGTTTAGGTCGGCAGATTTCCTTCCCTAAAGGGCATCAGTGAACCAGATGGGTTTTTATGACAATCGACAATAGTTTCATGGTCATCATTAGACTTTTAATTCCAGAATTTTATTGCATTCAAATTTCACCGTCTGCCATGGTGGGTTTCAAATCTGGACATCAGGATGGGTCTCTGGGTTACTAGTCCAGTGACAATACCGCTACGCCATTGCCTCCCCCAGTGACGTGTAGAAGACCTTTCAGATGTAGTGTGAATGCAAAAGCATTTTTCTGACATTCCTAAGCCACTTCAACTAATCCTTTGTGACTAGTTAGGTGCAGTTAAGTGGGTAAGGGGAACAGTGATGTCTGTGGGTAGTGGGGGGGGGGGGGGGGGTGGATAAGGGGGACAGTGATGTCTGTGGGTAGTGGGAAGTGGATAAGGGGGACAGTGATGTCTGTGGGTAGTGGGAGGTGGATAAGGGGGACAGTGATGTGTGTGGGTAGTGGAGGGGATGGATAAGGGGGACAGTGATGTATGTGGGTAGTGGGGGCGGGTGGATAAGTGGGACAGTAATGTGTGTGGGTAGTGGGGGGGTGGATAAGGGGGACAGTGATGTGTGTAGGTAGTGGGGGTGTGGATAAGGGGGACAGTGATGTGTGTGGGTAGTGGAGGGGATGGATAAGGGGGACAGTGATGTATGTGGATAATGGGGGGGGGGGATAAGTGGGACAGTAATGTGTTTGGGTAGTGGGGGAGTGGATAAGGGGGACAGTGATGTATGTGGGTAGTGGGGGGGTGGATAAGGGGGACAGTGATGTGTGTGGGTAGTGGGAGTGTGGATAAGGGGGACAGTGATGTGTGTGGGTAGTGGGGGTGTGGATAAGGGGGACAGTGATGTGTGTGGGTAGTGGGGGGGGGTGGTGAATAAGGGGGACAGTGATGTGTGTGGGTAGTGGGAGTGCGGATAAGGGGGACAGTGATGTGTGTGGGGGCCATCGCTCCCGCTTTTCGCTCCCAGACTGCTTTCTCACTTTCTGCGGCCCGCGAGCGATCTGACACGGGCGCGCTTTTTCAAATTTTTTTCCAACTGCGCATGTGCAGTTCAGAGCTCCGATCGTTTCGGGCGCGCTAAGCCTGCCCACAGTGCGAATGGGACAGGCGATGTTTTTTTCTGAGTGAGTGCGTATGGGTGCGCCTGAACGCAGATTTCTAAGTTGGATCTACATTACGCCCAGATCCAGCGCTTAAAATGCAAATGGTAAAATTGGGCCCATTGTGTGCAGTTTTGGTGTCCTTATCTGAGGAAGGATGTCCTTGCTATAGACGGAGTACAGTGAAGGTTTGACAGACTGATTCCTGGGATGGCAGGTCTGTCATATGAGGGGAGATTAAATCAGTTAGAATTATATTCACTGGAGTTTAGAAGAGTGAGAGGAGATCTCATAGAAGCGGATAAAATTCTAATAAGGTTAAACAGGGGATATTCAGAAAGAATGTTCCCAATGGTGGGGGAGTCCAGAACTAGGGGTCATGGTTTGAGGATTAGGGGTAAATCTTTTAGAACTAAGGTGAGGAGAAATTTCTTCACCCAGAGGGTGGTGAATGCATGGAATTCATTACAACCGAATGTAGTTGAGACCAAAATGTTGTCTGATTTCAAGAAGAAATTAGATGCAGCTCTTGGGGCTAAAGGGATCAAGGAATAGCGGAGGAAGGGGGGCATTAGGATATTGAATTTGATGATCAGCCATGATCAAAATGAATGGCGGAGCAGACTCACAGGGCTGAATAGCCTGCTTCTGCTTCTAGTTTGTATGTGCGCTGGCACAATTTCCCCCTGAAGTTACTAATAGTGTGGCCTCTTTGCTCATTCCCATTGGAAAGGATTCAAAACACCATGGTTATAATGTAATCATTAACCTATATCCTTATAAAATCAGTCCTTGTCTATGGTTAGATCCCAATTCATACTCTTTACAAATGCAGCAGAACATCTGAGGTACATTTATGACTAAATATTTCTAAGTATTAAATTCAACTTCAAATGTATCTCAATTGTACATGTTTAGCACAGAAAATTGTTTGGCGGTTCATTTTATTCAGTTTTTATATTGGTCTAAATGGTGATTTATTGTTTGTATACCAAAGCGTCACATCTATGATTTATTAACTCTGCAAAATGCAGTAAAGTAAATCAAGTCTTTTTCAAGTATATGTTTTGCAAGGTTATATTAAATTGTAAACTAATTTAAAGTGTTGGGAGATTATCTTATTAATTTTAAGCTTTTAATGAAATTTAATCTCATTAGGTTTTGTGCCTGAAAGTGGTCTTTGTCTTACATTTTTTTTTGCAAGCGTTGACTCTTAGTACCCCATTCTCCATAAGCACAGGCAGATCTTTGTTCATTGCTATGTGGCCATTCTTGAACATAAGGCAAGAGAGTCAGTTATAGTTTATTTTATTTATTAGCCACAAGTAGGCTTACATTAACACCGCAATGAAGTTACTGTGAAAATCTCCTAGTTGCCACACTCCGGCGCCTGTTTGGGTACACTGAGGGGGGAATTTACCATGGCCAATGCACCTAACCAACACGTTTTTCTGACTTTGTGAGGGAACTGGAGCACCCGAAGGAAACTCACACAGATATGGGGAGAATGTGCAAACTCCACACAGTGACTCAAGCTGTGAATCGAACCTAGGTCCCTGGCACTGTGAGGCAGCATTGCTAACCACTGTGCCACCGTGCCGCAGTATCACAGTCCTCACATCACATATATTTTCCAGTAATGATAAGCGGGCGGTAATCAGAAGTTTGAATACAAACTGACTTTTCATTCTTCTTTCACGTGCAGGAGCAGTGAATTTATTTGTAGCACTCTGACTAGTGCGCTAGTTAACATCAGTTAAATCACCACTTACCAGGGACCAAAGTTGGAAACATTTCGCTTGTACGACACAGGCCATTATCCCAGTAGTTACACCCACAGTGCTGTTTGAGAAGGAGTTTCAGGACTTTGAAACCGTGGCCGCTGCGAGGGAGAATAGAAATCTTGGCGCTCAGCCAAATCTCCATTCACAGCAGTGAGACCGGAGAATCCCAACTGCGGGTGGGGTCGGAGAATTCTGGACAGCAACTGTAAAAGAATGGCGAGATATTTCCAAGACAGGTCGGCGTGTGAGTGGAAGGGTATTTGCCTGTGGTGGTGTTCCGATGGGGATGCTGTTGTAGGTGGCCTGACGAGTGTTATGTGTTCTGGTTCCCATAAGTTAGAATTAATCATACTTCAGGCTCAAAATGCAGGGGCTTCATCGAGTGTATTTCTTTCCACTCTTCATGTGGCTGGCAGATTGATAGACTGATATATTGATGCTGGACATATGACTGCAGCGCAACAGTGAAATGTGGCCCCTCGGATGTATATCTCATAACAATAAGCTCCTGTTTCTTTATGAATGATATAACAATTTCACTTGTCTCTTCCTTTAAAAAAATTTACTCCATATCAATTTAGCTGTTCCAATCATGAACATTTTTTCTACACTTAAGATTAACAATCAAATTTTATAAATGAATTGAAAATCTTAAGAATCTGTCATAACTTATAATTTTCTTTTCTCAAAACATTATTCATGGTATAACTTTGGTGTTTGGACATTGCGTATCCATTGCATGGATTTGGCATTCATTGCCCTCAGTGGGGAGTTGGCATGCTGTTTAGATGATGTTGTATGTTACTCTTGGTATTGGAGGAGCCATGCTTGATGTCACAAATGTTGTGCCACTTGCTGGTGAGATGAGTGATGTCACACCGCTTTTTAAAAAATTCATTCGTGGGACATGTGCACCGCTGGCTGACCAGCATTTATTGCTCATTCCTAGTTGCCCTTGAGAAGGTAAGGTGTTGGTGAAGCTGCCTTCTTGAAACACTGCAGTTCACATGAAACTTTGTAGCGACTGGTACAACTGAATGGCTTGCTCCACTATTTCAGAGGGCAGTTGAGAGTCAACCACATTGCTGTGGCTCTGGAGTCACCTTTAGGCCAGACCAGATAAGGATGGCGGATTTCCTTCCCTAAAGACATTAGTAAGGCTTTTCTGACAATTAATTTCAGAGAGTCATATTTCATTGAATCATAGAATCCCTACAGTACAGAAGGAGGTCATCCGGCCCATCGAGTTTGTACTGACCACAATCCAACCCAGGCTCTATTCCCCTAACCCCATGCATTTACCCTGCTAATCCCCCTGACACTAGGGTCAATTTAGCATAGCCAATCAACCTAACCTGCACGTCTTTGGACTGTGGGAGGAAACTGGAGCGCCCGAAGGAAACCCACGAGGTTGACAATGGTTTCATGATTATCAATCGATTCTTAATTCCAGATATTTTTTATTGAATTCAAATTCCACCATCTGCCATGGTGGGATTCGAACTCAGTTCCTAGAATATGAGCTGAATTTCTGGATTAATTGTCTAGTGATAATACCAAGAGGCCATCATCTCCCCATTGTTAGTGACCTGGTGTTTTGAGACTACTTACTGTGCCCACCCCGGTCCAACACCAGCATCCCCACATCATTGTTGGTGATATTGCTGATGTTGTCTCGCTGATGAGTGATTTTGCTGTGACTGTTGATGACCCTTTCGACTTTTCCAGTTCAGTTGCAGGTAGAATGTGGACTATGTTCTTATTCATTTGCTTACTGCTTTTGGTCTCAATGAGACTCAATGGCTGGAATTTTACCAGTACACCCGCTCTGGAATCGGGGCGGGCGAGGCTCACACAACGAAATTCTCCGTTAGCTTTGGGTAGGATTTTACAAGCCTCACCTGAGCGAGGTCATAAAATACCGGCCAATGAGAATTGGAGATTCAGCTACACTGACTTTTGCTGGGTTCCAGGTTTTCATAATTGGATCTTGTATATGTACAGTTTGTCTGTTCAACATCCCAGGCAGGGACTTAACATGTTTGTTTAAGGGTTGACCTCTTTCTTTCTATGCATCAATGAGTTGTATTTTCCTGGTAATTTGACATGGTATTTTCCATTCCAGAGGCTATGTGCAATGGCAGGCGGCAAAATCGACAGGTTCTTGTGCCATATTCTCTGACTTTCAGCTCATTTCACCAGTCTCACCAGCAAGTGGCACAATATTTGTGACATCAAGCATGGCTCCTCCAATACCAAGAGTAACATTCAGCTTATTTATGGATCAGCAAGGGGCTGAATGGTCCGGTGGCACAGTGGTTAGCATTGCTGCCTCACAGCGCCAGCGATCTGGGTTCAATTCCGGCCTCGGGTCACTGTCTGTGTGGAGTTTGCACGTTCTCCCCGTGTCTGTGTGGGTTTCCTCCAGGTGCTCCGGTTTCCTCCCACTGTCCAAAGATGTGCAGGTTAGGTTGATTGGCCATGCTAAATTGACCCTAGAGTCAGGGGCATTAGCAGGGTAAATATGTGGGGTTACGGGAATAGGTCCTGGGTGGTTGCAGACTCAATGGGCCAAATCGTCTCCTTCTGCACTGTTGGGATTCTATGATTCCATGATTCCATATGTTTGTCAAATCTCGTGGTGGGATGGGCAGTAATTTATCAAACTCACTTTTACCCGGAGTAGGAGGTCCACCAACCTGGCCATACCAGCTTGGGAGGAGGTTGCCAAACAGGTCAGTGACTGTGGAACTCAAAAAGGACCATCCTCCAGTGCTGGAAAAAGATAAATGATCTGATCTGCTCCACTAGGGTAAGTGAACCTTCCACTCACTCCAAAATAACACTCTCAACAAGATATCGGGTACACAAAGGGTCATCCACACATTGCCTGCAGAAAGACATCAGCACGGATAGTCTGACAGACACTTTAACATTTCCAGCTCCTGTAAGATATTTCACAAACAATGTCTTTATCCCTTACTGGGGAAGATTCAGCACCAGCAGGAGGTATGGATGCTTCTGAACTGCTCTTCCAACCGTGATGCTCACAGTTGATCCATCTGTCTTTATCCAGGATAAGACTTCCCACGATAAAAGGAGAGATCTCAGATCAGAGCGGGGTGGGGGAACTGCAGTTTGAGGGCACTCTCCCCTATAAGCAAGAGGCAACAGGGAGCATAGGCATCCTGAGAGGGAGATGAAATCGGCCTCCCCCAACAAGTTACTGAGATATAGGATTATGACTTGCCCGGAGTAGCATTAGATTGCCACACTGTTTCCACTATGTGTGCTACACTTCTTCAGTCCTTGTCTCGCCCAACCTCCCTGACTCAATCTGGATCAGATTCAGGCAGTGCAGTGCTTCCCTGGGTCTAGGATCAGAGTCCCAAAGAATCCCAATAAAGCAGGGCGCACTCCTCTTTTTTTACTACATGAGCTGCCGTAAAGCAGATGAGTTTAAAGGTAAGAAGTCTCTCAACACCAGGTTAAAGTCCAACAGGTCTATTTGGAATCACGAGTTTTGGAAGCGCTGCTCCTTCATCAGATGAGTGAAGAGGTCTCCACTCACCTGATGAAGGGGCAACACTCTGAAAGCTTGTGATTCCAAATAAACCTGTTGATTTAACCTGGTGTTGAGAGACTTCTTACTGTGCCCACCCCAGTCCAATGCCAGAATCTCCACATCAAGTTTAAAGGTGCCATTGACACTGACAGGCCAGGGAGATAGACAGGCGCTTCTGTGGGACTGAACGAGAATCCAGGATGGTAGTCTGCCTCCCTGGTGCCGGGGTACTGGATGTCTCCGAGAGGGTAGGAAGCATATTTAAAAAGGAAGGTAGTCAAACGGATGTGATTGTACACATTGGGGGAAATGATGTAGGTAGGAAGAGCAGGGGGGTCATACGAGAGAAATTCAGGGAGTTGGGTGCTAGGCTAAAAAGTAAGACCTCCAGGGTAGCAATCTCTGGACTACTCCCGGTGCCTAGTGCAAGTGAGGCTCGGAACAGGGAGATTCTACAGTTGAACGCGTGGCTAAAGGACTGGTGCAAGAGGGAGGGTTTTAAATTCATAGATAACTGGGAAATCTTCAAGTCAGGATGGCAACTGTACAGAAAGGATGGGTTACACCTTAACTGGAAGGGAGCAAATATCCTGGCTGGGAGTTTTGCGAGAGTGTTTCGGCAGGATTTAAACTAGTGTGGCAGGGGGGTGGGGAACAAAACAGGAGGTCAGTAAATACTGAGGCTGGGGTCGAGCTGGGGGCCAGGGCAAGGCTAGCTAAGAAGAGGAGCACTCTGGAGGAGGAGGACCTGACTGGGCCTGGAGGTCTGGAGTGCATCTGCTTCAATGCGAGGAGTGTAACGGGTAAAACAGACGAACTTAGGGCCTTAATGCTTGTGCGGAATTTGGATGTGGTTGCGGTGACGGAAACTTGGTTAAAAGAAGGACAGGACTGGCAGCTGAATATTCCGGGGTATCAGTGTTTTAGGCGAGACAGAGGAGGGGCTAAAAAAGGTGGGGGAGTAGCGATATTAGTTAAGGAGCATATTACCGCGGTGCAGAGGGTAGACAACTTAGAGGGGTCATGTACTGAGTCGCTGTGGGTGGAACTCAGAAACAGGAAGGGTGCAGTCACTATGCTGGGGGTGTACTACAGACCACCCAACAGCCCACGGGAAGTGGAGGAAAGGATATGTCAGGAGATTCTGGATAGGTGCAGAAAAAATAGGGTTGTTGTAGTGGGGGACTTTAATTTCCCTGGCACAGACTGGAAAGTGCTTAGAGCTGGGGGACCGGACGGGGAGGAATTTGTAAAATGCGTACTGGAAGGTTCTTTGGAACAGTATGTAGATAGCCCGACTAGAGAGGGGGCTATACTGGACCTAGTTCTGGGAAATGAGCCCGGTCAGGTCGTCAAAGTTTCGGTAGGGGAACATGTGGCAAATAGTGACCACAACTCTGTTAACTTTAGGATAGTAATGGACAAGGATGAGTGCTGTCCTACGGGCAGGGTGCTAAATTGGGGGAAGGCTGACTATAGCCGGATTAGGCAGGAATTGGTGGATGTTGATTGGGAGAGGATGTTCGAGGGTAAGTCCGCGTCTGGCATGTGGGAGTCTTTTAAGGAACTATTGATAAGGCTGCAGGATAGGCATGTGCCTGTAAAAAGGAAAGATAGGAAAGGTAGGATTCGAGAGCCGTGGATAACCAGGGAAATTGAAGATCTGATTAAAATGAAAAGGGAGGCGTACGTTAAGTCCAGGCAACTGAAAACAGATGGAGCTCTGGAGGAATACAGAGAGAGTAGGAAAGATCTCAAACGGGGAGTTAGAAGGGCAAAAAGAGGGCACGAGATGTTCTTGGCAGGCAGGATTAAGGAGAATCCTAAGGCATTCTATTCATACGTTAGGAACAAAAGAGTTGTCAGGGAGAAAATCGGACCTCTCAGGGACAAAGGAGGGGAATTATGCTTAGAACCCAAGGGAATAGAGGAGATCCTAAATGAATACTTTGCATCGGTATTCACGAAGGAGAGGGGCGTGTTAACCGGGGTGTCTCGGAGGGAGGTGTTGACCCGTTAGAGAAAATCTCCATTACGAGAGAGGAAGTGTTAGGTTTTTTAGGGAACATTAAAACTGACAAAGCCCCAGGGCCTGATGGCATCTATCCTCGACTGCTCAGGGAGACGAGAGAGGAAATTGCTGGGCCTCTGACGGAAATCTTTGTTGCTTCTTTGGACACGGGTGAGGTCCCTGAGGATTGGAGGATAGCGAATGTGGTCCCGTTGTTTAAGAAGGGTAGCAGGGATAACCCAGGAAATTATAGGCCGGTGAGCTTGACGTCCGTGGTAGGGAAGTTGTTGGAGAGGATTCTTAGAGACAGGATGTCTGTGCATTTAGAACAGAACAATCTCATTAGTGACAGACAGCATGGTTTTGTAAGAGGGAGGTCGTGCCTTACAAATTTGGTGGAGTTTTTTGAGGAAGTGACAAAAACGGTTGATGAAGGAAGGGCCGTGGATGTCGTCTATATGGATTTCAGTAAGGCATTTGACAAAGTCCCACATGGCAGGTTGGTTAAGAAGGTTAAGGCTCATGGGATACAAGGAGAAGTGGCTCGATGGGTGGAGAACTGGCTTGGCCATAGGAGACAGAGGGTAATGGTCGAAGGGTCTTTTTCCGGCTGGAGGTCTGTGACCAGTGGTGTTCCGCAGGGCTCTGTACTGGGACCTCTGCTATTTGTGATATATATAAATGATTTGGAAGAAGGTGTAACTGGTGTAATCAGCAAGTTTGCGGATGACACAAAGATGGCTGGAATTGCGGATAGCGAAGAGCATTGTCGGGCAATACAGCAGGATATAGATAGGCTGGAAAATTGGGCAGAGAGGTGGCAGATGGAATTTAATCTGGATAAAAGCGAAGTGATGCATTTTGGAAGAAATAATGTAGGGAGGAGTTATGCAATAAATGGCAGAGTCATCAGGAATATAGAAACACAGAGGGACCTAGGTGTGCAAGTCCACAAATCCTTGAAGGTGGCAACACAGGTGGAGAAGGTGGTGAAGAAGGCATATGGTATGCTTGCCTTTATAGGACGGGGTATAGAGTATAAAAGCTGGAGTCTGATGATGCAGCTGTATAGAACGCTGGTTAGGCCGCATTTGGAGTACTGCGTCCAGTTCTGGTCGCCGCACTACCAGAAGGACGTGGAGGCATTGGAGAGAGTGCAGAGAAGGTTTACCAGGATGTTGCCTGGTATGGAGGGTCTTAGCTATGAGGAGAGATTGGGTAGACTGGGGTTGTTCTCCTTGGAAAGACGGAGAATGAGGGGAGATCTAATAGAGGTATACAAGATTATGAAGGGTATAGATAGGGTGAACAGTGGGAAGCTTTTTCCCAGGTCGGAGGTGACGATCACGAGGGGTCACGGGCTCAAGCTGAGAGGGGCGAAGTATAACTCAGACATCAGAGGGACGTTTTTTACACAGAGGGTGGTGGGGGCCTGGAATGCGCTGCCAAGTAGGGTGGTGGAGGCAGGCACGCTGACATCGTTTAAGACTTACCTGGATAGTCACATGAGCAGCCTGGGAATGGAGGGATACAAACGATTGGTCTAGTTGGACCAAGGAGCGGCACAGGCTTGGAGGGCCGAAGGGCCTGTTTCCTGTGCTGTACTGTTCTTTGTTCTTTGTTCTTTGTTCTAGTGTCTGAGGTAAGTGAATGGGATTGGGGGAAGTCGGGGGGAGGGGGGGGGAGCTGGTCGGTCCTCAGAAGGGGAGGTGGGGGGGAATCAGACATCAGGGAGGATGTGGGGGTGTCAGCCATCGGAGCGTTGGGGGTTGGATCATTGGGGAGATGGAAGGGGCCAGGCTTGTGGGGGGTTGGACATGGAGTAGGTGTGGTTGGGTCAGTTCTGGGAGGTGGGTATGTTGGGATGTGAAGGGGGGTGGGGTCCAACAGGTTCATGTCAGATGGGGAGGGAGGTGGAATTTGTGAGGAGGGGTGCTTGATGTGTGGGGCTTTGGAGGGGTTCCCTTGGGAGCTGGAAGTGTAGGGGTTGTCCTGTGCGGGACTTGGTATGGGTTTTTAAAATAAATATTCTGAAGCTAGAAGTGGTTTTATTTCTTTTAATTTTTTGAGAGTAACAATTAATGTAAAACTGGCAGAACCATCAGAAGTTAATGATTTAAACCGCTTTGTTGGATGGTTTCCAGTCCAATTGTCCAGAGAAAGTTAGGCCTTCTGGACAATTGCCATTAAACCCTCACACAGGAACTTCGGCGAGGAATTCCCCAGCACTTTTTAAAGTTTATTGATTAGTCACAAGTAAGGCTTACATTAACACTGCAATGAAGTTACTGTGAAATTCCCGTAGTCACCACACTCCGGCACCTGTTTGGGTCAATGCCCCTAACCAGCACGTCTTTCAGAATGTGGGAGGAAACTGGAGCACTCGGAGAAACCCACACAGACACGGGGAGAATGTGCAAGCTCCACACAGACAGTAACCCAAGCCGGGAATCAAACCTGGGTCCCTGGTGCTGTGAAGCAGCAGTGCTAACCACTGTGCATTCTGAGTAACCCCCCCAAATCTGATGCTGGGGAACCAGGAAGTGCTGGAATGCGCTCTCTCTTGTGGGGCAGCACGGTGACACAGTGATTAGCACTGCTGCCTCACAGCGCCAGGGACCCAGATTCGATTTCGCTTGGGTTACTGTCTGTGTGGAGTTTGCACGTTCTTCCCGTGTCTGTGTGGGTTTCCTCTGGGAGCTCCGGTTTCCTCCCACATTCCGAAAGACATGCTAGTTAGGTGCATTGGCCATGCTAATTTCTCCCTCAGTGTACCCGAACAGGTGCCAGAGTGTGGCAACTGGGGGATTTTCACAGTAATTTCACTGTAGTGTTCATGTAAGCCTACTTGTGACACTAATAAATAAACTTTAAAACTTCTCCATCACTAAGCCAGGAAGCCAGTGTGAAACCCCAGACCTACCCTTATTCCGACCATGACACCCCAGACCATCCCTTCCAGCTGAAGCATATCCTGAAGGTTCACTTATGGCTGTGCATCCCCCTCTGAATTAACAAATAGACTTTGATCAGGGTAAGAACTTGAGGGTAAGAACAGCCATGTGTTCTTACCCTCAATCAGGCTGCTGTTAGCCTGCCTCTGTTAGTCTAGTCTAACCTTGCACTGATTTCATGAAAGCAAGCCCTGTGCCCTGTAAGCCTTGACCATTCAAATGATAATGTAGAGCCTTGTCTTGAGCATGTTGCTTATGTGCTGCAGCCGTGAATCCTTAATTGTTTGATCCTTCTTCCTTTGTATATGCCTCTGTGATGGACATGTGGGCAAACAGTCCAAATTAAATGTTGCCTTAATGGATCCTTGCATCAATGCTCTCCATGAGTTAAGCTGCCAAACTCCTTCAATTGGCACTTGACACATGTTAACAGTTCTCGGTGACCCTTGATCTACATGTCTTGAACTGATAATTATGAGGGTGCTCATTCAATCAGTCCATTGCAGTTGTTGACGCCTCCAACACACCCTCAGAATCTTCCCAGGGCAATTCTTTTTAAGCATTATTTTTCTACTGCATCATTCCAGAGTCTAGATCATCATGAAGGTGTTGCAATTTGCCTGGGCAAGCACCTTCCCCCTCTGACCCTCCATGTCCCTGCTTACTGCACATTTCCCTTCTTTATTCCTCATTTGTTCGTGGGATGTGGGTTTCACTGGCTGGGCCAGCATTTATTGCCCATCCTTGAAGAGATTTAAAAGTCAACCACATTGCTGTGGCTCTGGAGTCACATGTAGGCCACACCAGGTAAGGACGCAGATTACCTTCCTGATGCGCGATTAAATCACTCAGGAGGCTAGATTGTACCTGTGAAATAAAGGCTTTTATTACTGACAAGAATGGAGCGCACTATATACAATACAATCCCAGACTAAAGGGTCACCAGGCAGTGCAGTGACCTTTATACTTCTCCTGGTAGGCGGAGCCAACTGGAGTGTACCACAGAACAATATCAACAGGTAGAACAGCCCAACCCTAACACCAACAGTAACTACAGTAACCTATCTACAAACCCCCATAGTGCTGACCGTCCATGGCTCAGCACTCATAGTGGTTACCAACTATGGTTCACCACATTCACCCCTCCTTTAAAACAAAGGCCGGTGGGGCAAAAAAACCCCAGAACAACTGTTCATATAATCACAAGTTCAGTCGTATTGGAGGACCGCACCGTCTCTGCGACCTCCTCAACACTGGCGGTAACGCCGGTTCTGGTACCCTTGGTGACCTTCTCTCCAAGGCGGTGTCCAGTGACTCCTCCAGTTCCTCACGGACAGGTGGACCACGAGGTGTCGACAATCTGCTGGACTCGAGCACGCCTCAAGGTGGTGACAATCTCCTGGACTCAGGCAAGCTGTACACGGGAGTAAGAGGATTAAGTGGTGGTCCCGATACTGCCCGCGCCATGTCAGGAGGGGAGATAAGGGTCGGGGGGTCCCTAACTAGGGGTGTGGAAGCGACTGGGGTTTCCAAGTCCCCTGCTGGCACCAGATCTCTAATAGAGACCGTGTCCTCTCGCCCATCAGGATATGCCACATAGGCATATTGAGGGTTGGCGTGGAGGAGATGGACCTGTTCAACCAATGGGTCGGACTTGCGGGTCCTAACATGCCGCCGCAGGAGGACAGGTCCTGAGTGCGTCAACCAAGACGGTAATGAGGTCCCAGAGGAAGACTTCCGAGGGAAGGAAAACATCCTCTCATGTGGAGTAGCGTTGGTTGCCGTACACAGGAGTGAGCGGATAGAATGGAGCGCATCAGAGAGTACCTCTTGCCAACGGGAGACTGGAAGACCTTTAGACCTCAACGCCAGTAAGACAGCCTTCCAGAATGTAGCATTTTCTCGTTCAACCTGTCCGTTACCCCTAGGGTTGTAACTCGTAGTTCTACTTGAGGCAATCCCTTTTGAGAGCAGGTATTGCCCCTATCACTGTGGATATAGCTGGGATAACCGAACAGAGTGAAAAGATCCCGAAATGCTTTGATGACCGTGGCAGTGGTCGTATCAGAACATGGAATGACAAAAGGGAATCGTGAGTACTCGTCAATCACATTGAGGAAGTACACATTCCGATCTGTCGAAGGAAGGGGGCCCTTGAAGTCCACACTCAGTCTTTCAAAAGGGCGAGTGGCTTTAATGAGGTGTGCCCTGTCAGGTCGGTAGAGTGCGGTTTGCATTCAGCACATACCTGGCAGCTTCGGGTTATGGACCTGACATCCTCCACTGAGTAGGGTAGATTCCGGGCCTTTACGAAATGGAAGAGCCGAGTGACCCCCGGATGGCAGAGATCATTGTGGAGGGCCTGTAATCGATTCTCCTGCACACTTGCACATGTTCCACGCGACAGGGCATCTGAGGGCTCATTGAGCTTCCCTGGACGGTACATGATATCATAATTGTAGGTGGAGAGTTCGAATATCCACCTCAAGATTTTGTCATTTTTGATCTTACCCCATAACGTGTTGTTGAACATGAACGCCACGGACCGCTGGTCCGTGAGCAGGGTGAATCGTTTTCCCGCCAAGTAATGGCGCCAATACCGAACGGCCTCCACAATGGCCTGGGCCTCCTTTTCCACAGCAGAGTGTCGAATTTCAGGGCCTTGGAGGGTGCGAGAGAAAAGGGCGACGGGCCTGCCCACCTGGTTAAGTGTGGCGGCCAGGGCGAAATCCGATGCATCACTCTCCACCTGAAAGGGGATGGACTCATCAACAGCGTGCATCGTGGCTTTCGCGATGTCGGCTTTTATCCCTTCAAAGGCTAAGCGAGCCTATGTTGCTAGGGGAAAGGAGGTAGACTTGATGAGCGGACGGGCTTTGTCCGCATAATTGGGAACCCACTGTGCATAGTATGAGAAGAAGCCTAAGCATCTTCTCAGTGCTTTGATGCTAGTGGGCAGGGCAAGTTCCAGAAGGGGACGCATAAGGTCTGGATCAGGGCCAAGGACCCCGTTTTCCACCACGTATCCGAGAATTGCTAAACGGCGCTTGCGAAATACACACTTCTTCCTGTTGTAGGTCAGATTCAGGCGAGACGCAATGCGTAAAAATCTAAGGAGGTTGGCATCGTGGTCCTGCTGCTCATGGCCGCAGATAGTGACGTTATCCAGGTACGGGAAGGTAGCCCGCAGCCCGTTTTGGTCCACCATTCGGTCCATTGCACGCTGGAAGACCGAGACCCCATTCGTGACGCCAAAGGGAACCCTTAAAAAGTGATAAAGACGACCATCCACCTCAAAGGCCGTGTATTTTCGGTCCTCTGGGCGAATGGGGAGCTGGTGGTAAGCTGGCTTCAAGTCAATGGTGGAGAACACCCGGTACTGTGCAATCTGGTTGACCATGTCAGATATGCGCGGGAGAGGATACGCATCCAGCTGCGTGTATCTATTAATGGTCTAACTATAGTCTATGACCATGCGGGGTTTGTTTGCAGTTTTAACCACCACTACTTGCGCTCTCCATGGACTAGAGCTAGGTTGGATGATCCCTTCCCTGAGGAGCCGCTGAACTTCAGATCGAATAAAGATCCGATCCTCAGCGCTGTAACGCCTGCTCTTGGTTGCGATGGGCTTGTAGCCTGGCACTAGATTCTCAAATAAAGATGGTGGGGTGATTCTGAGTGTCGAGAGGCTACACGTGGAGCGCGCTGGGCAATTTGGAGGCTGCTGCGCTCCCACTGAAAGTGGAGGGAGTGGCCCATCGTACTGCAGGGTTACACTCCTCAGGTGGACCATAAAGTCTAGTCCCAGGAGCATCGGAGCGCAAAGGTGCGGTAACACAAGGAGCCTGAAGTTCTCGTAAACTGTGCCCCGCACCGTCATGTTGACCACGCAGCTCCCTAGCACGGTAACAGACTGGGACCTCGACGCCATCGAAATTGTCTGTCTGACAGTCCGTACTCGGAGACCGCACCGTTTTACGGTGTCAGGGTGAATGAAGCTCTCCGTGCTCCCGCTGTCAAACAAACAATGAATTTGGCATCCATTTACCTCTATGTCCATCATGGACTTGTCGAGTCTGTGAGGCTTGGCCTGGTCCAGGATGATTGACGCCACCGTTGGGTCTTGGGTGCCACTGCAGGCAGCTGAGATGGTTGATGATGATGACCCCTGCTGGTCGTCCGCGGTTGGTGCCGACCAAAATGGCTGTGCCCATGGATCGCACGTGGTCGGTGGCGCTAAAAGTGGCTGCCCCTGCAGGTCGCACATGTCTTGCGTCTCCGTCGTCAGGAATGGCGGCGCTCTGGAATCGCACGTGGTGGAAGACCTCGAAGACGCTGGAGACAAGGAGACAGGCTCAGGAGAATCACACGCCGCACTGCTATGTTTGGAGGGTGGTTTGGTCCTGCAGACTTTGGCATAATGCCCTTTCTTTCCGCACGCGGAGCACAATACCGTTCTAGCTGGACATCGCTGCCGAGGGTGTTTTGCCAATCCACAGAAGTAACACCGCGGGCCTCCTGGAGCTGCCGCCGTCGTCAGGTCCGAGGTTGGGAACACAATCGCGCAGTTTTTCGGAGCCGCTGAATAAAGTAGAGTCGGTGGCTGAACTTGCCACGATGTACCCACGTGGTTGGTGGGGTACGTTTCTAGGCTTCTGGAGGCCGTCTCCATAGCGTCGGCCAATTCTACTGTCTTAGCGAGGTCTAGATTACCTTGCTCTAGCAGCCGGAGGCGAATGTACGACGAGCCGATTCCCGCCACGAACGCATCACAGATCAAGTCGCTCGTATACTGGGCCGCCGACACTGACTTGCAGTTGCAGGCTCTGGCTAGCTGCTGGAGTTCACCCAGGTACTGTTCTGTCGTTTCGCCGGGCTGCCGCCATCAAGTGGCTCGAAGGTGTCGAGCATGGATCTCGTTTGGCGGTTTGTTGTACCGTTTCTTAAGTAGTTCGATGGCCCCTTTGTAGTCTTGGGCATCGTGGATTGCTAAGTATACGGTGTCGCTTACCCTCGCGTGGAGGACCCGCAGTCTATCGGCGTCGTTTTGAATGGCTGTTGAGGCATCGATGTAGTCTTGAAAACACTTTAACCAATGGTCGAAAGTGTTCAACGCTCCTGCCGCACGTGGTTTCAACATTTGCTCCATGGTTTTCAAAATTTTGTCAGTAATAAAATTGATGCGCGATTAAATCACTTGGGAGGCTAGATTGTACCCGTGAAATAAAGGCTTTTATTACTGACAAGAATGGAGCACACTATATACAATACAATCCCAGACTAAAGGGTCTCCAGGCAGTGCAGTGACCTTTATACTTCCCCTGGTAGGCGGAGCCAACTGGAGTGTACCACAGAACAATATCAACAGGTAGAACAGCCCAACCCTAACACCAACAGTAACTACAGTAACCTATCTACAAACCCCCATACTGCTGACCATCCATGGCTCAGCACTCATAGTGGTAACCAACTATGGTTCACCACACTTCCCCAAAGGACCAGATGGGTTTTTATGACAACCGACAATGTTTTCACAGTCTTCATTCGACTTTTACTGCCAGATTTTTATTTAATTAGAATTGAATTCAAATTTCACCATCTGCCATGATAGGATTAGAACCCAGGTACCCAGAGCATTACCCTGGGTCCCTGGATTACTAGTCCAGTGACAATACCACTACGCCACTGCCTTCCCATCACTCTCCTTCTTCCCACATGTTACCCAGAGCCAATCTTTAAATGAGTAAATATTCTCTGTCCTCCCCCTCGAACTGTTTAATGATGATGTCCCCATACTTTGTGTTGACCTGAACCCTTCGCTTCTTGAGGCTACTCACACCCTGATTTTCAAGGACCAACCACATACCCCTCCCCCTCTTCCCATCCTCAACTCTCCCCACCCAATGAGACCATGACATATCCCCCCCTGATTTATCAACTCCCATTAACAGGAAGGAGATTCATCTCTTGCGTGTGACTATGCCATCTCCTACCCAGTACAAATTGCCCCACTCCAGGACAAAAACATGAAACTGACTGAACCTGCACAATTTACTGGACTTGACCATTATGGCTGGGAGTGAACTTTCCCCATCCAGACCAGGACTAAGACATATGTGCCCCATGCAGAGCCATCTAACATGGTCTCCTCAGCCCCATTACAAATTGAATTTGCCCCCTGACACTGTGGCTCAGCCCCAGGACAGTCTCACATTGCTACCTTCTGTACCTTTAATAACTCCCCAGCTCCTAATGATGCATCTGTGTTCTATTCTTCCCATACTCTATTCAATGCCCCTGTGATGATAGGTGCCTGCGTGCATTGTAATGACAGTAAGAAGTCTCACAACACCAGGTTAAAGTCCAACAGGTTTATTTGGTAGCACGAGCTTTCGGAGTGTCGCTCCTTCTTCAGATGAGTGAGGAGTTGTGTTCACAAACAGGGCATATATAGACACAAACTCAATTTGCAAGATAATGGTTGGAATGCAAGTCTTTACAGTCGTGAAGGCCGCCTTGGAGAATGCTTACCCGAAGGTCGGAGGCTGAATGCCCGTGACTGCTGAAGTGTTTACCGACAGGAAGAGAACACTCCTGCCTGGTGATCCATGTCGATGATCCGGCACTTCTTGCAGAGGTTGCTGTGGCAGGGTTGTGTGGTGTCATGGTCACTGTTCTCCTGAAGGCTGGGTAGTTTGCTGCGGACAATGGTCTGTTTGAGGTTGTGCAGTTGTTTGAAGGCAAGAAGTGGGGGTCTGGGGATGGCCTTGGCAAGATGTTCATCTTCATTGACGACATGTTGAAGGCTCCGGCGAAGATGTCGTAGCTTCTCCGCTCCGGGGAAGTACTGGACGATGAAGGGTACTCTGTCCGCCGTGTCCCGTGTTTGTATTCTGTGGAGGTCAGTGCGGTTTTTCCGCTGTGGCACGTCGGAACTGTCAATCGATGAGTCGAGCGCCATATCCTGTTCTTATGAGGGCGTCTTTCAGCTTCTGTAGGTGTCTGTTGCGATCCTCCTCATCTGAGCAGATCCTGTGTATACGGAGGGCTTGTCCGTAGGGGATGGCTTCTTTAACGTGTTTAGGGTGGAAGCTGGAGAAGTGGAGGTTATCCGTGGGCTTGCGGTGCAATGAAGTGCTGAGGTGACCGTCCTTGATGGAGTTCACTGAAACAACTATATAATGACAGCAACAAGTTCCATCCCACCATCAGACTCACTATGGACTACTCTCCAGAATCGGTTGCATTCTTGGATACACGCATCTCCATCAAGGACACGGTTGCCATCATCTCACGTGAGGACACCATCCACCAGGTACACGGTACATACTCTTGCGACTCGGCCAACGTTGTCTACCTGATACGCTGCAGGAAAGGATGTCCCGAGGCATGGTACATTGGGGAGACCATGCAGACACTACGACAACGGATGAATGAACACCGCTCGACAATCACCAGGCAGGAGTGTTCTCTTCCTGTTGGGGAACACTTCAGCAGTCACGGGCATTCAGCCTCTGATCTTCGGGTAAGCGTTCTCCAAGGCGGCCTTCATGACACATTACAACGCAGAATCGCTGAGCAGAAACTGATAGCCAAGTTCCGCACACATGAGGACAGCCTCAACTGGGATCTTGGGCTCATGTCACACTATCTGTAACCCCCACAGCTTGCCTGGGTTTGCAAAATCTCACTAACTTTCTTGGTTGGAGACAATACACATCTCTTTAACCTGTGCTTAACCCTCTCTCCACTCACATTGTCTGTACCTTTAAGACTTGATTATCTGTAAAGACTTGCATTTCAACCATTATCTTGTAAATTGAGTTTGTGTCTGTTTGTGAACATAACTCCTCACTCACTTGAAGAAGGTGTGACAGTCCGAAAGCTTGTGCTATCAAATAAACCTGTTGGACTTTAACCTGGTGTTGTAAGACTTCTTACCGTGCTTACCCCAGTCCAACACCGGCATCTCCACATCGTGCATTGTAATGGACAGGTGCTCTGCAGAGCATTAGTTAATGTGGGACGGGAGACTGACACCATCCACAGTGTGATGCATGTGGTCAAATGATCAGCGAACATTCTAGAACAACACTCTATAAGCAGCGTGCCTGCATGGAATAGCTCCATGCAAAACCATACTTGGAAATGTACATAGCTGAAGCCTACCAATAAAAGTGTTTATGTTTAAACAGAAAAGTTCAAGATCACACCAATGAGCTACCATCACTGCAACATAAAGAACTCATATCAAGTACATAATGAGTTAAAGTTTAATTATTAGAGTCACAAGTAGACACAATAAGAAGACTCACAACACTAGGTTAAAGTCCAACAGGTTTATTTGGTAGCAAGAGCTTTAGCAAGGCCTTTGACAAGGTACCACGTGGTAGGTTGTGCACAAGGTTAAATCTCACAGGATCCAGAGTGAGGTAGCCAAATGGATACAAAATTGCCTTGATGCCAGAAGACAGAGGGTGGTTGTAGAGGGTTGTTTTTCAAACTAGAGGCCTGTGACCAGTGGTGTGCCTCAGGGATCAGTGCTGAGTCCACTGTTATTTGTCACTTATATTCATGATTTGGATGAAAATATAGGAGGCATGGTTAGTAAGTTTGCCGATGACGCCAAGATTGGTGGCATAGTGGACAATGAAGAAGGTTATCTAGAATTGCAACAGGATCTTGATCAATTGGGCCAGTGGGCTGACAAATGGCAGATGGAGTTTAATTTAGATAAATGTGAGGTGATGCGTTTTGTAGATTGAACCAGGGCAGGACTTACTCAGTTAATGGTAGGGCGTTGGGGAGAGTTATAAAACAAAGAGATCTAGGGGTACATGTTCATAGCTCATTAAAAGTGGAGTCACATGTGGACAGAGTGATGAAGAAGGCATTCGGCATGCTTGGCTTCATTGGCCAGAACATTGAATACAGGAGTTGGGACGCCTTGTTGAAGTTTTTGGTAAGGCCACACTTGGAACTCTGTGTACAGTTCTTGTACCAACAGTTCTTGTTGGTAAGGCCACACTTGGAATTCTGTGTACAGTTCTGGTCACCCTATTCTAGAAAGGATATAGAAAGGATGCATTGCGGGTCTTTGAAAGAACCAACTCCCAATTTATGAAAGCCCTCTTGAAAATCAGGTAGTCTGGAAAGACCTTGGGTATCACAGAATAAAGATCAGCCCACTCTTTTGAGCTCCCAAATCAACCCGACTTGGTGAAAATCCAGGCTGATGCTTAGGAACAGGCAGAATATCATTTGTGTGTGTGTGTGTGTATGTGTGCCTGTGTGTATGTGTGTGTGTATGTGCCTGTGTGTGTGTGTGTGTGTGTGCCTGTGTGTGGTGTATTACCAACATGATAGGGATTATTTCATGATTAATGAAAATCTAGAAACAATATAAAAACCAGGGAGCGGATTATAATCACAGTATAAATCTTCTAGCTGGTGCATTGCACAAGTTCTGAAGCAGTACGAATTAGCTGTGCTTCATCAGTGACTCCAACCAATGTGCATTCTGAGGTAAAACCTGCGCAGCTGAATAGCAAAGTTATTGGCAAAAATGTCAATATGGACAAAGAATTACAGTGGAAATCTGTGGCCTGGAATAAGCCAGGACAGTCAAAAAATAGTGAACAATTTGACTGATTATATCATCCTTGGGTGGCACACAGGCGGCACGGTGGCACAGTGGTTAGCACTGCTGCTCACAGTGCCAGGGACTGGGTTCGATTCCCAGTGGGGTCACTGTCTGTGCGGAGTTTGCACATTCTCCCCGTGTCTGCGTGGGTTTCCTCTGGGTGCTCCGGTTTCCTCCCACAGTCCAAAAGACGTGCTGGTTAGGTGCATTGATAACCCGAACAGGTGCCGGACTGTGGCGACTCGGGTAATTTTGCAGTAACTTCATTGCAGTGTTAATGTAAGCTTTACTTGCGACTAATAAATAAACTTTATTTTAACTTTACTTCATTCTGACCAAATTTTGATTCTGTATGTTACATTATTAGAATATTTGACTTTTACATAAATATACATTTACTTCTAAAGTTTGAAGCGGTTTTGAAAAAAAATGTTTCCTTAACATTACTGAATAAAAGAGTCAGGGTATATTCAATGGCATTTCCACCACCTAGGAAAAGGAGCATCACATGCATGGCCCCACAACCACTTATAAGTTTCTCTTCAACTCACACACCACCCTGACTTGGAAACATTTCACCATTCCTTCATCGTTGCTGGGTCAAAATTCTGAGTCTCCCTCACTAATAGTATTGTGTGAGTACCCAAATCCCATGAGCTTCAGTATTTCAAGAAAAAAGCACCCCACCACCTGCTAAGGATTGGCAATAAATGCGGCCTTGTCACCGTTGTTCATATCTCAAGAATGAATGAGAAAAAGAGATCAGTTTTACCAGTTGGATTTTATTATATCTTAACAAAAAACAGACCATTTTTTAAAACAAAAATAATATCAAACATAGTTTCCTTTTATAACTTTGCATCCCAGGAAACATACAGCTCCTAATCGATCAAAAGAGTTAATCCAGCTAGTTTTTCTCGATGTAATAATTCCTAAATCCAAGATGGCACCGGAGCGAGGCGACTTCTTCCAAGCTGTGCCCAGCATACCTTCGAATTCTATCTTTTACTCTCGTTCTACGCTTCTGTGGTGAACCATAGATGGTTACCACTATGGGTACTGAACCATAGATGGTTATCACTATGGGTAATTGTACATATGTTACTCTTGTTACTGTTGGGGTTAGGGTTGGGGTGTTCCACCTGTTAGCATTGTTCTGTGGTACACTCCGTTTGGCTCCGCCTTCCTATGGGAGTATAAAGGTCACTGCACTTCCTAGTGACCCTTTAGTCTGGGATAGTATTGTTAAGCAGTGTGCTCTATTCTTGTTGTGAATAAAAGCCTTTATTTCCCGAGTACGATCTAGCCTCCCGAGTGAATTAATCGCGCATCAGCTTCTAAAACTTCATTCTAACCCTTTTAAACTCTCTGACAATGCTTTAATGCAATTTCTTACAGATTTGGCGCTTCCCTGCTGTGTCAGATTTTTGAATGGACTTACCTTGCATTAAGTTGATCTTTCTCTATATCCTAGCTATGACTGTGACACTACATTCTGCACTCTCTCGTTTCCTTCTCTATGAACGGTATGCTTTGTCTGTATAGCGCGCGAGAAACAATACTTTTCACTGTGTGTTGATACATGTGACAATAATAAATCAAATCTAAATCTAAATGCCATTTGTTCTATGAAAGATGACAAACATGACAGACGCTCTCTTCTCAGCTGCAGAGAAGGATATCTATCCCTCCAACTATACAATACCCCACTACCACTACATTCCTTTCTTTTCCCCCATTTGAACGGTGCCACGATCCCTTCACCTCTTCTCCCTGCAGCCGTTGCTCTCATTCACACAAGCTACAAGAAACTCAAATCTATTGGACAATTGCAACGGCTAAGCTTCTTCCATTTCTACCATCTCGATCTCCATGCCTGTCTCACTCACAGTCACATCAACCTGGCACTGACCATGGAATAAATATGAAGAACTTCGCCTAAAATGTTTTACTTAACTAATTAAGTTTCAATTATTTTTAATTTCCCAGATCTGAATTTGAATGAATACTGTAGGTTAGAGAGAGAAAAGAGAAGGAAGATGCACCAGCCAATTACGTATCCTTTTTTCCTCTTTATGTCACACTTTGACGTTCTTTGGAATGCAGACAGTCTCTCCTGAACCCACAAACCCATCTCTAGCTCTTTAAACTCTCATTGCTGTCACCCTGCTCTCATTCAGACCCATTCACTGCTGCTTCATAGCGCCTGGATTCGATTCCCGGCTTGGATCACCGTCTGTGTGGAGTTCGCACGTTCTCCCTCTATCTGCGTGGGCTTCCTCCAGGTGCTCCAGTTTCCTCCCACATTCTGTAAGACGTGCTAGTTAGGTGCATTGACCCAAACAGGAGCCGGACTGTGGCGACTAGGGGAATTTCACAGTAACTTCCTCCTCTTTCAGCTCTCAGTGCTGTCACTCTGCCCCCTCTCTATGGCTCACTCTTTAAACTCTTGTCTCTCTCTATCTGTCCTCTCTTTCTCTGCGGCTCACTTTTTAAACTTAAATCTGTCTCAGACAGACAGATTATGGAAAAATATAAAAACATCAGAGTTGTTGGTAGTGGGTAATTTTGACTTCCCCTACATTGACTGGACTCACTTAATGGATGGGGTGGTGGAGGGGAGGGGGGGGGGGGGGTTAGTTTGTTGACTTGTATTTATATACTGCCGTTTAACTAGATCGTGGTTGATCTTCTCAATGCCACCTTGCCACGCGATCCCCAAATCCCTCGACATCATTGTCATCTAGAAATCTATTGGCCTCTACTTTCCATCCCAAAGCACTATTTACCCACTGAACTCTGAGTACTACAAATTGGAGAATTTTGCCACATTTATTCTGCAGCTGCTGGTTTGAGACAGGTAACTGTGGGTAGCTACAGTTTTGGTACTTACCCAAAACTGACTGGCTCGAATTGCCATTCCCCTCAAATCATCGAAATTATAGTCAGATGCAGCTCATTTAGTCCATTATGCTTGTGCTGATGCTAGCTTTTCAACTACAGCTGTCTAGTAGATGCAAGCCAACCAAATAAGATCCCAGTACGAACGGCGAGAAGTGTGTGCTTGTGTTTGGCATCCCAGCAGTTTGGACGCACTAGCAGCAGAAGCACATGTCCATGTTGTTTAAAATGTTATTTAAATTTGAAGCACCATAGCAATTTCTATTATCAAATTTCAATTCTTAAATGTCCAGTGCTTCCCTTGCCAAGCGCTAAACTCACAGAGCAAAATTTGCCATTAACTCTCTGCACAGCAGTACTATTTAAATGGCGCATTGAAACTGCGAGCAGTGAAGAAGCCCATTTGACCCATGTGACTGCACTGGTTCTTTCAAGGAGTTATCCATTAGACCCACTCCCATAATCTTCCTCCATTGTCTTGATTTTTGTTTCTTTGCAATCAGTTATCCAATTCATTTTTGAAAGTTATTATTAAATTTGCTTTCACCACCTGTTCGGGCAATTCATTCCAAACTATTCTAACTCATCCCATAACCTACTTTTCCACATCTCCACTCTGATTTAGGCTCCAGTTCCCTAAAATCTGTATCCCCTGGTGACCACCACTTCAGAAAATTGATTCTCCCCTTTATTTAGGCTGACAATTCATAATTTGGAAGACTTTGATTAGATTACCTACCACGCTTCTCTGCTCTGAGGAGAACAATCCAAGCTTCTTTACTCTCCACATAACTGAAGGCGCACATCCCTGGTATAAATCTCGTAAATCTCCTCTGCGAGGTTTTAACATCCTTCTGAATGTGTGGTGACCAGAACTGGACCCAAGACCCCAGCAAAGGCCTTGCAAGTGATTTCTGAAGGAAGGGATTTTCTGGTCCTGACATTCCCACCCATGTCCATAGGCATTGGGGCCAGGAACACTTGGCAAAAGATTTAGAGTAAATTTCTCACTTTTGTACTCTCCGCCTCTAATTATAAAGCAAAGGATCCAATGTGAATTTTGCACAGACTTCTCAACTTGTCTTTTTTTTATTCATTCATGGGATACTGGTGTTTCTGGCTGGCCAGCATTTATCGCCCATCCCATTTCTTGGTGCTTTCTTTTAATATTGCTATGGAAAATTTGCTTTATCCAAACAGAACAAGATCTTATTGGTGCTTCAGTTTTGTTGGCCGGCTCCTGGACAGTTTGGTTGGGCTTCCTTCAGAGCTGGAGGACAGGAGGAAGAAGTAAAGAAGAAACCAGAGAGCAAACAGTTAGAAGAGGAGGAGCAGGCACTGACTAGAAAACCAAATCCACAATGAGAATCCATAAAGCATGTCTCTCATTTGAACTTAACCCAGTGGCAATGTCTCAAAGCACCTTTGCTTCACACAGAAGGCTGTTACCGGGTTACGTCGACCTCTGCAACAACAGTTTAAGCCTCACACCAGGGCATGGCCAACAGTGCTTTTGGCTGTCAAGGTTGGTGCAGCCCTTAATCTTTATTCTGGGGTCCAAAAGTTGATATCAACAACATCACCCAGCCCTCAATCCATTAATCTATCAGGATTCCAGCTATCTAGCAGCAATGATGGCTTTTTCATCCATGCCTGTCCTCTGACTAGCTTTTATTCCAATCAAGGCACCAAGTTACAGGCTGGCTTTTAGATGACAGGTGTTAGGAATTGGGGAAAATTAAGATTAAGAAATGAAATTGGGATACATTAAAAAAGGGGAATTGATAAGGGTAGCCAACTGATGTGGTTTAGATGTGTGAGTTAGCACAACAGTGCGAAATACAAGTGTCTACCTATGTAATTAGGGGAGAATAATGGGTTCAGAAGAGATAGCTTAAAGTGGAGAGGTAAGGAAAGTGCCATTTATATGGTAAAAGCCAGGTGCACAGGTTGGGTAACATCAAAGGGAAAGAATGATATATCCATAGCAACATCACCCAGACTGAAGAGACACAGTAACAGCAGCTACCAGCACAGCCGCACCCAGCTGCAGAAAAGTCTCTCAAAAACAAGTTACTGCTACAAGGGTGGCTGGTTAGCATCCAAAACTCAAACAGAGAAGATTACATCGTTGGGCAGCATGGTGGCACAATGGTTAGCACTGCTGCCTCACAGCGCCAGGGACCCAATTCAATTCAATTGCGGCCTTGGGTGACTTTTTGTGTAGAGTTTGCACATTCTCCCCATGTCTGCCTGGGTTTCCTCTGGGTACTGCAGTTTCCTCCCACAGTCCAAAGATTTACTAGATTTCTACCAGGGATGTGCACCTTCAGTTATGTGGAGAGTAAAGAAGCTTGGATTGTTCTCCTTAGAACAGAGAAGTTTGCAGGTTAGATGTATTGGTCATTTTAAATTACCCCTATAGGTTAGACGGATTAGCCGCGGTAAATGCATGGGGTTGCGGGGATAAAGTCAAAGGGAGGGCCTGGGTAAGATGCTCTTTTGGAGAGTCGGTTCAGACTCAATGGACCAAATGGCTTCCTTCTACATTGTAGGGATTCCATGAACATTGTTTTCCCAAATGTGGACGAATAACCCATGTGTGGTAATTATCTGCTGGATTAAGATTAGAGTTATATAATATTGGATGTTGTTTGGGAAAAAGGGAACCTCAGAGTTCCGGAAATATAGGTAGTTGGGGAGTAAAGGGTAACTCCATGTGGTACTGTGTGTGTAGTCCTTGTCATGTGTCTTTTACATTTAAGTTAATAAATATTCTTTATTAATTAATCACAAAATGCCTGGACTGTTCCTCCCTGGTTTGCACATCTTTTCTCAGTCATACCAAATTGAAAATATACATTACTAAGAACCAGTGTTCCAAGTTTTGGGTTTTGGCATACCCTCATATTTAACATAGATTCATAGAGTTTTTCAGCATGGAAATAGGCCCTTCGGCCCAACTTGTGCATGCCGCCATTTTTATAAAAATTCCTAAGCGAATCCCATATGCCCGCATTTGGCCCATATCCCTCTATACCCATCGTACCCATGTAACTATCTAAATGCTTTTTAAAAGACAAAATTGTACCCGCCTCTACTACTACTACTTCTGGCAGCTTGTTCCAGACACTCACCACCCTCTGTGTGAAAAAATTGCCCCTCTGAACACTTTTGTATCTCTCCCCTCTCACCTTAAACCTATGCCCTCTAGTTTTAGACTCCCCTACCTTTGAGAAAATATATTGACTATCTATCTTCTCAATGCCCCTTATTATTTTATAGACCTCCATAAGGTCACACCTCAGCCTCCTAAGCTCCAGAGAAAAAAGTCCCAGACTATCCAGCCTCTCCTTATAACTCAAACCATCAAGTCCCGGTGTCTTCCCAGTAAATCTTTTCTGCACTCTTTCTAGTTTAATAATATCCTTTCTATAATAGGGTGACCAGAACTGCACACAGTATTCCAAGTGTGGCCTTACCGATGTCTTGTACAACTTCAACAAGATGTCCCAACTCCTGTATTCAATGTTCTGACCGATGAAACCAAGCATGCCGAATGCCTTCTTCACCATTCTGTCCACCTGTGACTCCACTTTCAAGGAGCTATGAACATGTACCCCTAGATCTCTTTGTTCTGTAACTCTCCCCAATGCCCCACCATTGACTGAGTAAGTCCTGCCCTGGTTCAATCTACCAAAATGCATCACCTCGCATTTGTCTAAATTAAACTCCATCTGCCATTCGTGAGCGCACTGGCCCAATTGATCAAGATCCCGTTGCAATCGGAGATAACTTTCTTCACTGTCCACTATGCCACCAATCTTGGGGTTCTTAACATAGGGGCTATTCCCTCGAGACATGACTGCTGTCAGGAATCCATGCATAGCTGGCAGAAGCAACTTGAAAAGGAGAGCAATACTATCCGATGAAACATCCACTGGTATTTTTCACCATAATTCTGCACTGCAGGGGATTTGATTCAGTCCTCAGTTGTTCTAGTTGGGGTTCATGCTTTTTTAAATGCTGGATGGAAGGGTATTGGCAAATTATGGGTAAAATCGATGAATACAATAAAGTAAAGATTGTCTGCACCTTGAAAGTATTTTAGTTTCAGTTTGGTTAAAATATAATAAGGACCGTGCAGCAATGTAACTGCATCACTTACAGCTTATTAAGTGTCTCTCACATTCATCAGAATTCCCAAGTGAGATTTGCCACCTCCTACCCTTCTGCCTGAGGATTACAGTTACCTCTGTATATTCACTTTGTTGCTAATTTCTGACATTCCTCTTAATTTCTCCCATTGCAAAGTGAATAAAAAGCAAGGCATGCTATGGACACAACAGTCACAGTAGTAAGTCCTCTGTTCAAATGACATGGCCCACAGGATTAATGCAAGGTTTTATCTGTTGATTGCAATGTTTTAATATCATACAAATCTCCTCAGCCCGGTGAGCCAGATGTGAAAAGAGAAAGAAATAAAAGAGAGAACAGGACGGGCGCTCTGAACAACAATCATAATCATGAAATAATGGGAGGAATTTTACGGCTTCGCTCGTCTCAAAACTGTAAAATCCCACCTGAGGTCGACGCACCTTTCCATGGTCTGCCCCTTGCCTGCTCCGATTCCCGTGGCGGGCAGGGCGACAAAATTCCGGCCAATAAGTAGATAGTAATGGCACTTGGTTGACATTAGTGTACCAGCTGGGTGCATTTCACCACAAAGATGTTTACATTGTAAGATTATATCTTAACTGAACATCTCACAGCTAGAACTTATTCAATATCGATATATCTGTTTTTAATCTCATTATAGAATTGTACCCGGATGGAAAGCATTGGCCATGAAATTGATCCTGTGGAAATTGCTGAGAAGTACCAGGAAGCAGTGAACCTCCAGCATGTGCCCATGGATAAGTGTCCTGTGCTCATGAGAAATAAGGCCCTCAGCCTCATCTGCAAGATATGGCTGCCAATTAGGTATGTGCTGTATCTTGCTGGTCAGAACTCACATAATCCAGCAAACTCTGATACCAAGTTATCACTCAGGATATTCTTAGAGTAGAATAGAATCATAGAATCCATACAGTGCAGAAGGAGGCCATTCAGCCCATCAAGTCTGCACCGACAACAATCCTACCCAGGCCCTATCCCCTAACCCCACATATTTAACCTGCTAATCCCATTGACACTAAAGGGCAATCAACCTAACCCGCACATTTTTGCACATTTATTTGTCCAAAACTATATTTTATTCACATAATTTTAAAAAGTACATGACATGACTATTCAAAGTTGACATTGCATAAGTGCAAAACAAATCCATGTCTTTCAATACAGTATGTGGCAGTATGAGGTGCTCCAATTTACAATTGCAGTTCTTATTTATAATATTCATTGTAAATAGTGAATAGTAAGGATACAAACATAGGCCAGGAGCAAACTACATTCCTGCTCCTCCTGACTTCACATTTAGGTAAACTGAAAAAGACAAAAATGTACTTGTTCTTTGGCAGCCTGCAGCTGTTCTTTAAAGGACTGGTCTGTAGGTGGATGTAGACATGGCAAAACTCTCCCATGTTTTTGATGGACTTGGCATCAGGTTCTAAAATAGGCAGTAGGGCATTAATTGGCATCTTCACATGACTGAATGCCTCTTTGAGACAATACTTTTGAGTATGTGGATGTCACCAGCAGCTTATAGTAACCCACACAATTTCAGGAGGGATTGAGAATGAGAGCTTGTGCACAGAAATTAGTCGATCTAATTCTAGAAATCTAGTATGATGGGGACTAATTTCACCCCTGTTGAATACTATTATAGGAGCAATAACAGTATTATTAATAATATTGTACCCTCAATATCCAGATACCACTTAAAAAGAACTACATCACTGACGTGATTGTAGATCATCGATAAAGAACAAAGAACAATACAGCACAGGAACAGGCCCTTCCGCCCTCCAAGCCCGCGCTGCTCCCCGGTCCAGGATTGAATCCTGAATCCAGGATCCCCGCCCAATTTTCCAGCCTATCTACATCCTAATATCCTATCCACCGAGCTGTCCCTCACAGCTACGATGCTTTGTTCATCACAACCTATTAACTCACCCCCACCCCCCCATTCCAGACCATGTGATCTCCAGGGAGATGCGAAAACCCAGAGTGAAAACCCCAGGGCCAATATGGGGAAAAAAAAATCTGGGAAATTCCTCTCCGACCCCCTGAGGCGATCGAAACGAGTCCAGGAGATCACACTGGCCCTGATCAGAAAATGCTTCCCAACCCTATTCATTTCCACTTCTGCTTTACGAACACCATCTGAATTCCCTGCCCCCGAGACAGGTTCCCAACTATCCGCAGTCTCGCTCTGTACTGGCACCAGCAAGATGATCATAGAATGAAGCCTTGAAACGAGAAACAAAGAACAATTAGCCCTCGCCGCTCCCTAGTCCAAACTAGACCACTCTTTTGTATCCCTCCATTCCCACTCCGTTCATATAGCTGTCTAGATAAGTCTTAAACGTTCCCAGTGTGTCCGCCTCCACCACCTTGCACGGCAACACATTCCAGGCCCCCACGACCCTCTGTGTAAAATATGTCCTTCTGATATCTGTGTTAAACCTCCCCCCCTTCACCTTGAACCTATGACCCCTCGTGAACGTCACCACCGACCCGGGGAAAAGCTTCCTACCGTTCACCCTATCTATGCCTTTCATAATTTTATACACCTCTATTAAGTCTCCCCTCATCCTCCGTCTTTCCAAGGAGAACAACCCCAGTTTCCCCAATCTCTCCTCATAACCAAGCCCCTCCATACCAGGCAACATCCTGGTAAACCTCCTCTGTACTCTCTCCAAAGCCTCCACGTCCTTCTGGTAGTGTGGCGACCAGAACTGGACGCAGTATTCCAAATGCGGCTGAACCAACGTTCTATACATCTGCAACATCAGACCCCAACTTTTATACTCTATGCCCCATCCTATAAAGGCAAGCATGCCATATGCCTTCTTCACCACCTTCTCCACCTGTGACGTCACCTTCAAAGATCTGTGGACTTGCACACCCAGGTCCCTCTGCGTCTCTACACCCTTTATGGTTCTTCCATTTATCGTGTAGCTCCTCCCTACATTATTCCCACCAAAATGCATCACTTCGCATTTATCAGGATTGAACTCCATCTGCCATTTCTTTGCCCAAATTTCCAGCCTATCTATATCCTTTTGTAGCCTCTGACAATGTTCCTCACTATCTGCAAGTCCTGCCAGTTTTGTGTCGTCCGCAAACTTACTAATCACCCCAGTTACTCCTTCTTCCAGATCATTTATATAAATCACAAACAGCAGAGGTCCCAATACAGAGCCCTGCGGAACACCACTAGTCACAGGCCTCCAGCCGGAAAAAGACCCTTCCACTACCACCCTCTGTCTTTTATGACCAAGCCAGTTCTCCACCCATCTAGCCACCTCCCCCTTTATCCCATGAGGTCCAACCTTTTTCACTAGCCTACCATGAGGGACTTTGTCAAACGCTTTACTAAAGTCCATATAGACAACATCCACGGCCCTTCCTTCGTCAACCATTCTGGTCACTTCTTCAAAAAACACCACCAGTTTAGTGAGGCATGACCTCCCTCTCACAAAACCATGCTGACTATCGTTAATGAGTTTATTCCTTTCTAAATGCGCATACATCCTATCTCTAAGAATCCTCTCCAACAACTTCCCCAAAGGGGAAGGCTGAAGTACTACTTCAGTAGTACTGTTCGCCTGTTTGCGTTTTGTGTACATCCATGTAGAGTTAGCATTTTCTTATCTTGAGAGCAGTAAAGATTGTGAAAACAGCACAAAATCAAGGAGCTGAAGGTTAAATTAATTCTCAATTTAAATAATCGACAAAGTGCGTATGTCCCATTTGCCTGAAGATTTCAATTTGCAATACTTTCCAAGGATTTAAACTGTCACTGACTACTTCTAATCCCCTTTGTCTTTTGCCCGGTAACAATGTATCTGAGTGATTACCATTCGCTTGCTAGGTGCTTCCCAAATGCTCCCTTTTGTTGACTTTGTTGATATGATTAATGCATGTTATTTACTACCAGTTGGACTGTGCAGTGAATCTTACACATTGTCTTCCTCTGCCTGAGCCACAACACTACTAATTAATAATGTGGAAATCTGAACATCTCTCTTGAATTACGACACATTTACAAAGCCGAGGGTTAATCTTGTGGAATTACTATCAAAGCAGCTTGCAAGTGTACTGCTTCCATATTGTTAGGCTACTGTAAAACACAGAAAATGTAAAAAAAACTTTCTATTAAAGCCACGGGATCTGTACTACCAAATGACACAACAAGCACTTGATAAATCCCCGGAACCTGACGAAATGTATCTCAGGACATTGTGGGAGGCTAGGGAGGATATTGCGGGTCCCCCAGCAGAGATATTTGAATCATCAACAGCCACAGATGAGGTGCCTGAAGATTGGAGGGTAGCAAATCTTGTTTAAGAAGGGCTGCAGGGAAAAGCCTGAGCACTACAGGCGGGTGAGCCTAATGTCTGTAGTGGGTAATAGGATCTACAGGCATTTAGAAAGGCAAGGACTGATTAGGGACAGTCAGCATGGCGTTGTCAGTGGAAAATCATGTTGCATGAATTTGATTGAGTTTTTTGAAGGAGTAACCAAGACGATAGATGAGGGCAGTGCAGTCGATGTTGTCTACATGGACTTTAGCAAGGCCTTTGACAAGGCACCACATGGAAGGTTGTTGCATAATGTTAAATCTCACGGGATGGAGGGTGAGTTAGCTAATTGGATACAAAATTGGCCTGATGACAGAAGATAGAGAGTGGTTGTAGAGGGTTGTTTTTCAAACTGAAGGCCTGTGACCAGCGATGTGCATGATGTGGAGATGCCGGCGTTGGACTGGGGTAAACACAGTAAGAAGTTTAACAACACCAGGTTAAAGTCCAACAGGTTTATTTGGTAGCAAAAGCCACAAGCTTTTGGAGCCTTAAGCCCCTTCTTCAGGTGAGTGGGAATTCTGTTCACAAACAGGGCATATAAAGACACAAACTCAATTTACAGAATAATGGTTGGAATGCGAATACTTGCAGCTAATCAAGTCTTTAAGATACAAACAATGTGATTGGAAAGAGCATTAAGACAGGTCCACTCACATTGTTTGTATCTTAAAGACTTGATTAGCTGTAAGTATTCGCCTTCCAACCATTATTCTGTAAATTGAGTTTGTGTCTTCATATGCCCTGTTTGTGAACAGAATTCCCACTCACCTGAAGAAGGGGCTTAAGGCTCCGAAAGCTTGTGGCTTTTGCTACCAAATAAACCTGTTGGACTTTAACCTGGTGTTGTTAAACTTCTTACAGCGGTGTGCCTCAGGGATCAGTGTTGGGTCCACTGTTATTTTTCAGTTATATTAATAATTTGGATGAGAATTTATGGGGCATGGTTAATAAGTTTTCAGATGACACCAAGATTGGTGGCATAGTGGACAGTGAAGAAGGTTATGTAGGATTGTCACGGGATCTTGATCAATTGGGCCAGTGGGCCAATGAATGGCAGATTAAGTTTAATTTAGATAAATGTGAGGTTATGCATTTTCGTAGATCGAATCAGGGCAGGACATACTCAGTTAATGGTAGGGCGTTGGGGAGAGTTACAGAACAAAGAGATCTAGGGGTACAGGTTCATAGCTCCTTGAAAGTGGAGTCACAGGTGGACAGGGTGATGAACAAGGCATTTGGCATGCTTGGTTTCATTGGTTAGAATATTGAATATAGGCTTTGGGATGTCTTGTTGAAGTTGTACAAGACGTTGGTAAGGCCACACTTGGACTACTGTGTACAGTTCTGATCACCCTATTATAGAAAGGATATTATTAAACTAGAAGCAGTGCAGAGAAGGTTTACTAGGATGCTACTGGGACTTGATGGTTTGAGTTATAAGGAGAGGCTGGATAGACTGGGACTTTTTTCCCTAGAGTGTAGGAGGCTTAGCGCCGATCTTATAGAGGTCTACAAAATAATGAGGAGCATAGATGAGGTAGGTAGTGAATATCTTTTCCCAAAGCTGGGGAGTCTAAAACTAGAGGGCATAGGTTTAAGGTGAGAGGGGAGAGATACAAAAAGGTCCAGAGGGGCAATTTGTTCTCTCAGACGGTGGTGAGTGTTTGGAACGAGTTGCCAGAGACTAGAGGTAGGTACAATTTTGTCTTTTAAAAAGCATTTAGACAGTTACATGGGTAAGATGGGTATGGAGGGATATGGGCCAAAGGTGGGCAATTGGGACTAGCTTAGTGGTAAAAACTGGATGGCATGGACAAGTTGGGTTGAAGGATTTGTTTCCATGTTGTAAACCTCTATGACTCTAAGCACTTGTCGATTTCAGGTCAGCTCCATGACTTCAAACAGCAGCTTCAGAAACTGACATTTAAACAAGATACTCATTATAAAAAGAAAAAACTGAACCAAAATGCTTTTAAAAACAAAACATGGACCAGTAGAATGAATCATGTAAAGTTCAGAGACTTTCATATGTACATTTTTAAAAATGTATTTCACTATCGGACCAATTAAAGGCTCAAAAATAAATGATTCTACCACTTAAAACATAAGACCATAAGGAATAGGAACAGGAGTAGGCCATTCACCCCTTTGAGCCTGATCTAACACTCACTCCTGCCTGATCACGTTACCCTTAATTCTCGTACGGAAAGCCTATCGATCACAGCCTTTAAAATGTTCAAGGACTCGACCTCCACAGGTTAATTCTTCCTCAAATCTGTCTTAAATAAGGACTCCTTTATTCTGTGACAATGCTCTCTGGTCCTACACTCTCCCATGAGTGGAAACATCCTCCCAGCATGTACCCTGTCCAACCTCCGAAGAATCTTATAGTTTTCAATCGTACCACCTCTCATTCCTCTGAACTTCAAGAAGTACAGAGCCAATCTGTTTACTCTTTCCTTATATGGCAGTACCTCCATACCCAGGATCAAGTGGAGACTGTGGCATGGTGGTATTGTCACTGGACTAGTAATTTGGAGACCCAGGACAATGCTCTGGGGACCTGGGTTCGAATCCCACCATGGCAGATGGTGAAATTTGAATTCAATAAAAATCTAGAACTAAAAAGACTAATGATGATCATGAAACCAATGTTAACCATTGTGAAAACCCATCTGGTTTACTGGTGTCCTTTCGAAAAGGAAATCTGTCATCCTTACCTGGTCTGGCCTACATGTGACACCAGACCCACAGCAATGTAGTTGACTCTTAAATGCCCTCAGGGATGGGAATGCAGGTCCAGCCAGTGACAGTAATATCCCATGAGCAAATTTTTAAAAATCATCGTAGTAAGCTTCCTCTGTACTGCCTACAATGAAAACTCCACGAAATCTAGCCTCACTAGTACCTTGTATAGTTACAGCAACACCTTTTTGCTTTTAAACTCCAGCCCCCTTATAATAAAAGCCAGCATTCCATTTGCCTTCATTATTACCTTCTGCATCTATATGCCAGCTTTCTGTGTTTCATGAACAAGGAACCCTAAGTCCCTTTGTGCTACAGCTTTCTGCAGTCTCTCCCCATTTTAATAATCTGCTTTCTCATTCTTTCTTTCACAGTGGACAATCTCACATTTTCCCACATTGAATTCCATTTGCCAATTTGCAGTCCACTCACTGAACCTGTCAATATCTCTCCGTAAACTATTTATATGCTCCTTACATCTTGTCTTCCACCCCACCTTTGTATCATCTGCAAATTTGGCCACAGTACACCCTGTTCCTTTGCTGTGCATTATTAACATATGTTGTGAAGATCTGCAGTCCCAGCATTGATCTGTGTGGCAATCCACGGGTCACTGCCCTCCGAACGTGCTACCTGACAGCTTGCATACATCCATTTCAAACCTCTCAGTATTGGATTCTGTATAAATCTTCTCTGAACATATTGTGCTGCCCGTGTCTGCTGGATCTTAAGGTCACTATATGTATAGTTGCTTGGTGTCAGGGCTTGGGACGTCTGCTCAGAGCTGGAGACAAACTGGTGTTGGGAGGGGATGGATCCAGTTGTTATAGAGTCATAGAGTCATAGAGGTTTACAGCATGGAAACAGGCCCTTCGGCCCAACTTGTCCGCCCTTTTTTTTTAAACCCCTAAGCGAGTCCCAATTGTCCTCATTTGGCCCATATCCCTCTCTACCCATCTTACCCATGTCTCAACACTTTTTAAAAGACAAAATTGTACCCGCCTCTACTACAATCCCTGGCAGCTTGTTCCAGACACTCACCACCCTCTGTGTGAAAAGATTGCCCCTCTGGACACTTGTTGTGGTCCATGTTGGTACCAATGACATGGATTGGACTAGGAAAGATGTCCTGCTTAGGGATTAGGAGAAGCTAGGGGCTAAATTAGAAAGCAGAACTGCAAAGGTAATAATATATGGATTACTACCTAAGCCACAAGTGATTGGCATGGGGTAAATGAGATAAGGGAGATAAATTATAATTTACAAGATTATAAAATAGATAACAGGATCCAGGCAAATTATTCATTATAATGAAAGATTGAAGTACCACATATTAAGTTCAAAGCTTGCTGGAAACTATTGATACGACTAAATTCAAACTAGCATTTGAAAAACCACAAGGTCAACACAGAGGAGAATAATTCACTATACAGAGAGGAGTGGGTGCGGAGACAAGAAAGTTATTTTAATGGGACATTGACTCAATGAAAAATAAATTTGGAAAACTAAAGTATCTTACAGTCAGGATCAAAAAATGTAATGCATGACTTATAAGACTCAGGTAAGACGCAAGAAACTACAAAAGGTCATGAATGTAGCCCAATCCATCACGCAAACCAGCCTCCCATCCATTGACTCTGTCTACACTTCCCGCTGCCTCGGCAAAGCAGCCAGCATAATTAAGGGCCCCGTGCACTCCGGACATTCTCTCTTCCACCTTCTTCCATCGGGAAAAAGATACAAAAGTCAGAGGTCATGTACCAACCAACTCAAGAACAGTTTCTTCCCTGCTTCCAGCAGACTTTTGAATGGACCTACCCTGCATTAAGTTGAACTTTCTCTACATCCTAGCTATGACTGTAACACTACATTCTGCACTCTCTCGTTTCCTTCTCTGTGAACGGTATACTTTGTATGTATAACGCGCAAGAAACAATACTTTTTACTGTATACTAATATGTGACAATAATAAATCAAATCAAATCAAAATCTAATCAGGTAAGCCATGTGAAACAGTGCTCTTCTTGAATGATATTTGTAAGTGACACCGACAGAAGAAATGGAGGTTGCAGCAGCATTGATAGAAAGTGACTGTATCTGAAACACCATAGGGTAGAAATTAGCTTCGGACCCACTCTTGGTCAGTCTTGTGGAGGCAGTGGGTTTCCAGGCTAAGATACAAAGGATCAATAGTAATTGGTCCTCAGGCTTCACCTGAAATAATTGGACTGACTGCTAGTTGTGTTCCTACAGACAAAACCTTTGGGCCATCAGCCAGACATAATAGAGTCATACAGTCAAGGAGATTTACAGCATGGAAACAGGCCCTCCGGCCCAACTTATCCATGCCTCCCAGTTTTTACCCTTAAGCTAGTCCCAATTGGCAACGTTTGGCCCATATCCCTCTATACCAATCTTACCCATGTAACTGTCTAAATGTTTTTTAAAAGACAAAATTGTACCCGTCTCTACTACTACCTCTGGCAGCTCATTCCAATCACTCACCACACTCTGTGTGAAAAAATCGCCCCTCTGGACCCGTTTGTATCTCTCCACTCTCACCTTAAACCTATGCCTTCTAGTTTTAGATTCCCTGACCTTTGGGAAAATATGTTAGCTATCTACCTTATCTATGCCCCTCAATATTTTATAGACCTCTATAAGTTCATCCCTAAACCTCCTAGTCCCCAGGGAAAAAAATCCCAGTCTATCCAGCCTTTTCTTATAACTGAAACCATCAAGTTCTGGTAGCATGCTAGTCAATCTCTTCTGCACTCTATGATCATCTTGCTGGTGCCAGTACAGAGCGAGACTGCGGATAGTTGGGAACCTGTCTCGGGGGCAGGGAATTCATATGGTGTTCGTGGAAGTGGAAATGACTAGGGTTGGGAAGCATTTTCCGATCAGGGCCATTGTGATCTCCTGGACTCGTTTCGATCGCCTCAGGGGGTCGGAGAGGAATTTCCCAGATTTTTTTTTTCCCCATATTGGCCCTGGGGTTTTTCACTCTGGGTTTTCGCCTCTCCCTGGAGATCACATGGTCTGGAATGGGGGGGTGGGTTAATAGGTTGTAATGAACAAAGCATCGTAGCTGTGAGGGACAGCTCGGTGGATAGGATATTGGTATGTAGATAGGCTGGAAAATTGGGCGGGGATCCTGGATTCAGGATTCAATCCTGGACCGGGGAGCGGCGCGGGCTTGGAGGGCCGAAGGGCCTGTTCCTGTGCTGTATTGTTCTTTGTTCTTTGTTCTTTGCACTCTTTTTAGTTGAATAATATCCTTTCTATAATAGGGTGATCAGAACTGTACACAGTATTCCAAGTGTGGCCTTACCAATATCTTGTATAACTTCAACAAATGTCCCAACTCCTGTATTCAATGTTCTGACCAATGAAACCAAGAATGCCGAATGGCTTCTTCACCTCTCTGTCCACCTGTGACTCCACGTTTAAGGAGCTATGAACCTGCACCTCTAGATCTCTTTGTTCTATAATTCTCCCCAACATCCTTTCATTAACAGAGTAAGTCCTGCCCTAGTTCGATCTACCAAATGCATGATCTCGCATTTATCTATATTAAACTTCATCTGACATTCATCAGCCCTCTGGCCCAGTTGGTCAAGATCCCATTGCATCCTAGATAACCTATTGTCCACTATGCCACCAATCTTGGTGTCTTCTGCAAATGTATTAACCAAAGCATTGATACAAATGAGATTGCAACTCTAAACAAGTGTTTGGAACAGATAAATTCCCAGGGTTAGATGGCATTTAGCACAGAGTGTTGAGAGGGTCTGAGAAGATTTGTGAGATACTGACACATATGGTGAGGGAGTGACCGGACCGTCGAGACATACCAGTAGATTGGAAGCAAGGTACACGGCACCCACACTGGATAAAGGGGATAAAACACAGGCAAATGTAGGCCCCTAGTCCATTTAACCTAATGGAAATAATTATCAGGAGGGGATTTGATAATTACCAAGACAACAGTCTAACAGTACCAGTCAACTTGGTTTTAGACAAGGAAGGTCCTACCTTGTTGATTTACTGGAAGTAACAACCCAGGTCAACTATTGTAAACCTTGAACGAAATAGATCTGAGTGATTTTTTTGCCAGGTTCAGAATTTCCCCGTTTTACTAAAAGGGTGTCAGGCATATGGAACAGCTTATTGGCTCAGGAACAAGAAATGTTAATGGATTTCAAGAAGAAACTGGTCAGGTTCCTGTTAACGACTGAAATTCAGGATTAGTCGAGATGCAGCAAGGGAATACTAAGTGGGCTCGATAGTAGAAAATACCATATCTAGGAAGGGAAAATGAGCAACATAAATATTTCATGAATGTTGAAATAACTAAGAATAAATTTGGAAGAGACTGGAGTGTTTGGAGTACTTACCTATTTCAGTTCGGAGGCCCCTTTTAATATACCGATCAAAGTTCTATTTTGGGATACAAGTGGTCAGAACGTTCACCACTGATGCTCCTGCAGCTGCACTGAAATTAAACAGCAAGATCCTTGGTTCTTAAATGGACTGCTGGTTAAACTGCTCATAAAATCATTTAAAAAGAAAATGTCAACTTTTATTTCTGTGTTCTTGCTCCCCCTGTAGCCACACAATAATACTCCGGCCTGCTTTCTGCTCCAAACACAGCCACCAGACTCCAACGTGGAGTTGGTCAAGCTTTTAAAGAACAACATAGTTAGATCAGGACAGCATTTATGAAACACAACAGTTGATCTGTGTATATGTGTCAGAGAGCTTACTGTTAGTTGTAAAAAAAAGTACTTTGCAAAGACAGACTGACTTCCTGAAGAGAAATTTTTGAGTATTGGCTCTTTCTGATATATTTGTAACTTAGAATATTGACCAAGATGCAACAGGTGCAGCGGGAAATTTAACTCAGTGAGGAATTTTATATAATTTTGAGAAAATGTGGAAGAGGTGAGTGTAAAGTTGCTGGGTTGCATGGAAATGATAACAAAGGATTAACCAGTTAAACCATTTACTGAGAGATCTTAACAGCTCCAGCACGCTGTGTGTCTGCTCATGCTGGGGAGACCTCCTGCACTACTAATACATCACTTCCTGTGGACATGTCATCATGATGTACACATGACCACCTAGTGGTCGATAGTGGGGATGAGGGCAGCACTGTAATATCTGTGCTGCCTGAAAGCTGGCCAGGGCCCTCAAGATCCAGACCCCCTGGGGGAGTCTCGCCAAGGTCGACCCAGGCAACAGAGTGTGGAAGTCAGCAGGCCTTCTCAACTTTAGCTGCAGATTCTGGGGAAGCACTGAGAAGTAGTGGGAGAGTGAGGAAGATTAAGAAATGATAGACACCGAGTTGGCACGGGTAAAAGTAGGTATTTGTTTGGAGAGGTCACCACTGCAAATAGTTAAAAATAATAAATCACTCCGTTCTCACACAGAGTCTCCACGCTGTCATTTCATATCACCAAGCGAACCCACGCATACACCCAGTGCTTCATTACTGTGGAATGTGAGAATAGCTGTGCAATGTCTCTCCCTCAATGAGGACAAAGTAAAGAAATCAAAGAAATCAAAGAAAGCGATAGTGCAGAAGGAGGCCATTCAGCCCATGGAGTCTGCACTGACAACAATCCCACCTGGGCCCTATTCCCATGCTTTTTAAAAGACAGAATTGTACCCGCCTCTACTACTACCTTTGGCAGTTTGTTCCAGACACTCACCACCCTCTGTGTGAATTAATTGCCCCTCTGGACACTTTTGTATCTTTCCCCTCTCACTTAAACCTATGCCCTCTAGTTTTAGACTCCCCTACCTTTGGGAAAAGATAATGACTATCTATCTGATCTATGCCCCTCATTATTTTATAGACCTCTATAAAATCGCCTCTCAGCCTCCTATGCTCCAGACAAAAAAGTCCCAGTTTATCCAACCTCTATAACTCAATCCATTAAGTCCTGGTAGCATCCTAGTAAATCTTTTCTGCACTCTTTCTAGTTTAATAATATCCTTTCTATAATAGGGTGACCAGAATTGCACACAGTATTCCAAGTGTGGCCTTACCAATGTCTTGTACAACTTCAACAAGACATTCCAACTCCTGTATTCAATGTTCTGACCGATGAAACCAAGCATGCCGAATGCCTTCTTCACCATTCTGTCCATCTGTGACTCCACTTTCAAGGAGCTATGAACATGTACCCCGAGATCTCTTTGTTCTGGAACACTCCCCAATGCCCTACCATTAACTGAGTAAGTCCTGCCCTGGTTCAATCTACCAAAATGCATCACCTCGCATTTGTCGAAATTAAACTCCATCTGCCATTTGTCAGCCCACTGGCCCAATTGATCAAGATCCCGTTGCAATTGGAGATAACCTTCTTTACTGTCCACTATGCCACCAATCTTAGTGTCATCTGCAAACTTACTAACCATGCCTCCTATATTCTCATCCAAATCATTAATATAAATGACAAATAACAGTGGACCCAGCACTGATCACTGAGGCACACCGCTGGTCACAGGCCTCCAGTTTGAAAAACAACCCTCTACAACCACCCTCTGGCTTCTGTCAAGAAGCCAATTTTGTATCCAATTGGTGACCTCACCCTGGATGCCGTGAGATTTAACCTTATGCAACAACCTACCATGCGGTACCTTGTCAAAGGTGTCTGCGTGGGTTTCCTCCGGGTGCTCTGGTTTCCTCCCACACTCCAAAGATGTGCAGGTTACGTGAATTAGCAATGGTAAATTGTTCCTTAGTTTCCCAAGATGTGTAGGTTAGATAGAGTCACAGAGTTTACAGCATGGAAACAGGCCCTTCAACCAAACTTGTCCATGCCGCCCTTTTTTTTAAACGACGAAGCTAGTCCCAATTGTCTGCATTTGGCCCATATCCCTCGATTGCCATGTTAGTCAGTTACTCATGTAACTGTCTAAACACTTTTTAAAAGCCAAAATTGGACCCGCCTCTACTACTACCTCTGGCAGCTTGTTCCATAAGACCATAAGACATAGGAGCAGAATTAGGCCACTTGGCCATCGAGTCTGCTCCGCCGTTCAATCATGGCTGATATTTTTCTCATCCCCATTCTCCTGCCGTTTCTCCATAACCCCTGATTCCCTTATTAATCAAAAACCTATCTATCTCTGTCTTAAAGACACTCAATGACTTGGCCTCTTCAGCCTTCTGCGGCAAAGAGTTCCATAGATTCACCACTCTCTGGCTGAAGAAATTCCTCCTCATCTCTGTCTTAAAGGATCATCCCTTTAGCCTGAGGTTGTGCCCTCTGGTTCTAGTTTTTCCTACGAGTGGAAACATCCTCTCCACGTCCACTCTATCCAGGCCTCGCAGTATCCTATAAGTTTTAATAAGATCCCCCCTCATCCTTCTAAACTCCAATGAGTACAGACCCAGAGTCCTCAACCGTTCCTCATACGACAAGCTCTTCATTACAGGGATCATTCTTGTGAACCTCCTCTGGTCCCTTTCCAAGGCCACCACATCCTTCCTTAGATATGTGGCCCAAAACTTCTCACAATACTCCAAATAGGGTCTGACCAGAGCCTTATACAGCCTCAGAAGTGCATCCCTGCTCTTGTATTCTAGTCCTCTCGGCATGAATGCTAACGTTGTATTTATCTTCCTAACTGCCAACTGAACCTGCACGTTAACCTTAAGAGAATCTTGAACAAGGACTCCCAAGTCCCTTAGTGTTTCTGATTTCCTAAGCATTTCCCCATTTAGAAAATAGTCTATGCCTCCATTCCACCTTCTAAAGTGCATAACCGCACACTTTTCCACGTTGTGTTCCATCTGCCACTTTATTGCCCACTCTCCTAACCTGTCCAAGTCCTTCTGCAGCTCCTCTGCTTCCTCAATATTACCTGTCCCTCTACATATCTTTGTATCATCTACAAACTTAGCATCAGTGCCTTCAGTTCCTTCTTCCAAATCGTTAATGTATATTGTGAAAAGTTGTGCTCCCAGCACCGACCCCTGAGGCACACCACTGGTCACTGGCTGCCAACTTGAAAAAGAACCCTTTATCCCCACTCTCTGCCTTCTGCCAGTCAGCCAATCCTTTATTCATGCCAGGATCTTACCCTTAACACCATGGGCTGTTAACTTATTTAACAGTCTCCTACGTGGCACCTTGTCAAAGGCCTTCTGGAAATCTAAATAAATCATATCCACTGGTTCTCCTTTACCTAACTTCCTTGTTACTTCCTCAAAGAACTCGAACAGATTTGTCAGACCTCCCTTGACGAAGCCATGCTGACTCAGTCTTACTTTATCATGCACTTCCAAGTACTCCGCGATCTCATCTTTAATAATGGACTCTAAAATCTCACCAATGACCGAAGTCAGGCTAACCAGCCTATAATTTCCCATTTGCTGCCTTCCTCCCTTCTTAAACAGCTACTCTCCAGTCCTCTGGGCCCCTCCCTGCCTTCAACGATTCCTGAACGATCACCACCAATGCCTCCACAATTTCCTCAGCTATCTCTTTTAGAACCCTGGGGTGTAGTCCATCCGGTCCAGGTGATTTACTCACCTTCAGACCTTTCAGTTTCCCTAGAACCTTCTCCCTATTGATGGCCACTACACTCACCTGTGCCTCCCGATTCTCTTGGAGCTCTGGCATCCCACTGGTGTCTTCCACCATGAAGACTGATGCAAAATAACTATTAAGTTCCTCTGCCATTTCTTTGTTTCCTATTATTACTTCTCCAGCCTCATTTCCCAGTGGTTCAATGGTTATTTTTGCCTCTCTCTTACCTTTTATATATTGAAAAAAGCTCTTCCTATCTTCTTTTATATTACTAGCTAGCTTACACTCATATTTCATCTCCTTCCCCCCTTATTGCTTTTTTAGTTGTTCTCTGCTCGCTTTGAAAGGCTTCCCAATCCTCTGGCTTCCCACTAAGCCTCACCACTTTGTATGCTTTTTCTTTTGCTTTTATGCTGTCCTTGGCTTCCCCCGTCAGCCATGGATGCCTCGTCCTCCCCTCAGCATGTTTCCTCCTCCTTGGGATGAATTTCTGTTGTGCCTCCCGAATAACCCCTAAAAATTCCTGCCATTGATGTTCCACTGTCTTCCCTGCTAGGCTCCCTTTCCAATCAACTCTGGCCAGCTCCTCCCTCATGTCTTTGTAGTTACCTTTATTTAATTCTAATACCGTTCCATCTGATTCCAGCTTCTCCCTTTCAAACTATAGGGTAAAATCTATCATATCGTGGTGACTGCTCCATAAGGGTTCCTTTACCTTAAGTTCCCTAATCAAGTCTGCCTCATTACACATCACCAAATCCAAAATTGCCTGTTCCCTAGTAGGCTCTGTCACAAACTGCTCCAAAAACCCATCTCTTAGACATTCCACAAATTCCTTTTCTTGGGATCCACTACCTACCTTCCAGACACTCACCACCCTCTGTGTGAACAAAATTGTCCTGCTGGATCCTTTTGTATCTCTCCCCTCTCACCTTAAACCTGTGCTCTCTAGTTTTAGACTCCTCTACCTTTGGGAAAATATATTGACTAGATAGCTGATCTATGCCCCTTATTATTTTGTAGACTTATATAAGATCACCCCTCAGCTTCTTACGCTTTAGAGAAAAATGTCCCACTCTATCCAGTCTCTCCTCATAACTCAAACCATCAAGTCCTGGTGGCATCCCAGTAAATCTTTTCTGCACTCTTTCTAGTTTAATAATATCCTTTCTATAATAGGATGAACAGACCTGTACACAGTATTCCAAGTGTGGCCTTACCAATGTTTTGTACAACTTCAAAAGACGTCCCAACCTCTGTATTCAATGAAGCCAAACATGCCGAATGCCGTTTTCACCACCTTGTCCACCTGTGACTCCACTTTCTATGAGCTATGAACATGTACCCCGAGACCTCTTTGTTCTATAACTCTCCCCAACGCCCTACCATTAACTAAGTTCTGCTCTGATCTACCTAAATGCATCACCTCGCATTTATCTAAATTAAAATCCATCTACTATTTGTCAGCCCACTGGCCCAATTGATCAAGATCCCATTGCAATCCGAGATAACCTTCACTACCCACTGTTTCACCAATCTTGGTGCCATCTGCAAACTTACTAACCATGGCTCCTAAATTTTCATCCAAATCATTAATATAAATGACAAATAACAGTGGACCCAGCACTGATCCCTGAGGCACACCGCTGGTCACAGGCCTCCAGTTTGAAAAACAACCCTTTACAACCACCCCCCCGTCTTCTGTCATCAAGTCAATTTTGTATCCATTTGGATACCTCACCCTGGATGCCGTGAGATTTAACCTTATGCAACAACCTACCATGTGGTACCTTGTCAAAGGCCTTGCTAAAATCCATGTAGACAACATCAACTGCACTGCCCTCATATACCTTCTTGGTAATCCCTTCAAAAACTCAATCAAATTTGTGAGACATGATTTTCCACTCACAAAGCCATGCTGACTGTCCCTAATCAGTCTTTACCTCTCTAAATACCTATAGATCCTGTCTCTCAGAATACCTTTGAACAACTTACCCACTGCAGATGTGAGGTTCACCAGCCTGTAGTTCCCAGGCTTTTCCCTGCAGCCCTTTTTAAACAAAGGCACAACATTTGCCACCCTCCAATCTTCAGGCACTTCACCTGTGGCTGTCGATGATTCAAATATCTCTGCTAGGGGACCTGCAATTTCCTCCCTAGTCTCCCACAATGTCCTGGGATACACTTCATCAGGTCCCGGGGATTTATCTACCTTGATGCACTTGAGAGGCAGTCAGGGAATCCCTTGCTCGATGGGCAATTCTGGGCCTGTCCATTGCCCAGTGTTCTTCCTCCTCGGCATCATCAGGCCACCACCGTCCTCAACGTCCTCCTCATCCGAGATCTGGTGCTTGCCCATCTCCTCCAGGTTTAGGTGGTCTCCCCTCTGCAGTGCTATGTTGTGGAGAGCGCAGCAGACCACAAAAATGTGGGAGACTCACTGGGGATTACATTGCAGTACCCCCTAACAATATGCTGATGCATTCAAGTTAGGTTCTTGCCCCTCCCTGGCATGTTGCACATCACTCCGCAGCGAGATTAACTCAAAATTGGAAAAGGCGATCTCGCCGGTGACAATCATGCCTTTCCGAACTCTCTGCATTTTGAGCCCATGCCCATTCCCATGGACAGAGAGAGTGAGCTCAAGATCCCATCCTTTGGCCGAAATTTTACCGCCTCGCCCGCCCCGGAATTGGGGCGAGTGAGGCTCGCAGAATGGAAATCTCTGTTGGCCTCGGGCAGTATTTTACGATCTTGCCCTCTGTCTTTGAAAGTTCAGTCAGGAAAGTAATTCAAGGAAATTCACCTTTGTATACCTAACACGCTGCAATTTGGGCTGACTTCAACAACTCACTGCTCGTGTATGTTCTAAATGGCTATCTGTGAAAAAATCTGTTTGGTACTTCAGCTCGCTACAAATGTATCTGGGTTGACTGCTATTAATCCTTCTCTTAAGTGACAAGGCACATAATGGAAATCACATATGTAATTCAGAAACAATAAATCGGCCTATTGCTTGCCCAGGGCATATTAGCCTAGATTATTTTGCACACAGGATCTTGTTGTACTCCGTAGGAGGTGTGCATTTGACTATTTGACACAGCTTTTGTTGTGGACATGAGAAAAATTATCTGGAAGTCACAATCACGTAGAGTGAATACACAATGAAGAGACTATTCCAACAGTTCAATTGTTCCTACATATATTTGATGTGTTTGCTCTTGCATATCTGTGGCAAAGTAAAATACAAGGAAATGTGATTATGATGTGAAGGCATTTCAGAGAGTGCAGAAAAGATTCACAGGATGAGGAATTTCAGTTTGGAGATAGATTGGAGAAGCTGGGCTAGTGAAGAAACTCACAAATCTGATGGAGGACCCGAAGAATTTAAACTGTTAATCCCAAATTAACAGCATAAACTGGCAAATTAGCATTATAAAATGGCAGAATGATGTAAAATGGCTGCTAACCTAACTTTTTGCCAAAATGTATGAAGTAAACAAGGTATTTCAGACTGTGGGAAATTGGGATCCAGCCAGAATAACCAGCTGCATGTCTGCAGTCTAACATCTTTATGAATAGAACCATTTTCGAGCATGCGGTCACTTCTCAGATAACAATATTTTTCACTAACACAAAGACAATGGACAGTTGAAGATGCTGTGAAATGCAGCTGAACGCAATCCTTTTAAAAAGCTGACTATTCACTATACAGATCAGTCAACCACAGTTGAGATATATGAGGGATTGATTTCCTTCTATATGTCCCCCTGGTCTAAATGGGGGGAGATTTTCTGGCCACGCTCACCCCAAAACCGGAAAATCCCACTTGAGGTCAACAGACCTTTGCATTGTCCGACTGAATGGAGCTTGATCTGGGGATGATTGACAGGTCAGGTGATATGCCCTGGGGACAGATTTTTTCACAGAAAAGTTCAGTTTTTAATTCCGTTGCTCAGTTGATGCCAGAAGCTGGTGGAAGAATATCCTTCCATAAAAATAGACTCTGTAAATGTGTCTCACCAGAATTACATCTGCCGGACAGAACTCTGGATGAATTGATTGATAGATGCATTGATTGCCTGCTGTAGGATTGAAGTAAAGAGTCTAGGAGAATCCTTATTCTCCAGTCTGGACAGAGTTATCTGCAGTTGGTCTTAGGAGTTAAATCAATTGTTGGTCTGGACCATTATCACAATGGTTGTTGTGTGACAATGGAAATATGATGCTCCTCCTGCTTTTTCTTGAAATAATTCACTGTCTAAGTTTACACTTGAGAGTCTCGAACAAAGCTACAAAACAAATCATTTAAAACTGAGGTGCATAGAAATTTCTTCTCGCAGAGGATGGCGAATCTCTGGAATTCTCTGCCCCAACAGGTGGTGGAGGCTGGATCATTAGAAGTATTTAAAGTGGAGGTGTCACAGAGTCATCGAGTCATAGAAATTAACAGCATGGAAACAGGCTCTTCGGCCCAACTTGTCCATGTCGCCCTTTTTTAACCACCATGCTAGTTCCAATTGCCTGCGTTTAGCCCATATCCTTCAAAAGCCATCTTACCCATGTAACTGTCTAAATGCTTTTTAAAAGACAAAATTGTGTCCGCCTCTACTACTACCTCTGGCAGCTTGTTCCAGACACTCATCAAACTCTGTGTGAAAAAGTTGCCCCTCTGGACCCTTTTGTATCTCTCCTCTCTCACCTTAAACCTATGCCCTCTAGTTTTAGACTCTCCTACCTTTGGGAAAAGATGTTGACCATCTAGCTGATCTATGCCCCTCCTTACTATGTGACAAATATTTGATAGACCGAGGCATTGAGGGCTATAGAGAAATGGCACAGAAAAGGAGTTGAGGCCGGCATCGATCAGCTATGAATGGTGGAGCAGGCTTGAAGGGCAAGGTGGCCCACTCCTGCTTCTATTTCTTGTGTTCCTGTGTTATACAAGTTGTGCAATGCTGGCAGCAATGTTAGGAATAGGACATAGTGTTCACTTAGCACAAGTTTCCTGACACTAAAAGAAAATGCTCAAGTGAAACAATACCAATAAATAAAGAAATTCTTGCTCATGGATTAGCTGTAATAAATTGTGGGATTAGAGGATAGGACTAGTAAAGGTAAGGTATTCTGTTGGAGAGTCAGTGCAGGTTCGATGGGCCAAATGGCCTCCTTCTGCACTGTAGGGATTCTATGATTTGCAACTCTCCAATCCCCTGGCACCTCCCTTGAGTCTAGAGAAGACTGGAAGATTATGGCAGCACCTCTGCAATTTCCACTCTCACCTCCTTCAATATCCTTGGATGCATCTCATCCAGTGCCGGTGACTTGTCTACTTTCAGTATCGACTGTCTATATAACACTTCCTCCTTATCAATTTTGAACTCTTCTAGTGACAGAGTTTAGTGGTCCGTCGCCATGACCTGGGTGGCATCTACCTCCTTGGTAAAGACAAATGTAAAATATTCACTTAACACCTCAGCCATTCCTCCTGCCTGCATGTGTAAATTCCCTTTTAGGTCACTAATCATGCCACCCATGTGCCATCCCAGAGATTAAAATAGAGTGCAGGTGCAATGATGTTCATGTAACCAGAATAGGTCAGACACAGGAATTACCCTCAGGGAGAAGGGCGGGCAGAGGGATGGGGGATGAGGGCTGGAGGGTGAGACAGATTTCCAGCAGAACAGTTGCAAGGGCTGCTGTTTACATTTGAAGGGAGCTGCAGGAAAATGTTGCGATGCATTGCTGAATTGGTAGAAAAATGGAGGCAAAAATACTGGGAACAAGAGCCTCACTGGAACCTGCTGCTTTTGCAGTAACATTGCTTTAGCTCCCTCTGAATATTGGCTGCATCAGAAGTGCCTGATTGTGGTTGTTCGAGCCTGTGTATGCAATATCTCATGTTCATTGGTTGTGAGAGTGTAAGTGAGAAACCTTTCATGACTCAGGAAGACTGCCATGGTGAGAACACCCACAATTTGTCTGCTTTAAATATATGCCACTGGATGTATGCCACAAGAGTTTACTGAGAACCTGATGCAGCTTCCCTGAGGCATTATGTAAAGCACCCAGACAACTTTGCACAGGAGTTCACCCAGAGAAGTTATTCCCTAAGTATATGAGGGTTTTTTATTCCATTGGTTAGCCCCTTGAAAACAAAATGCATGGACTCACATTGTACAATTGTCTATCTTAGCAACAAAGATCCTTCAGATTAAAATAGGATGAGAGGCTACTTATCCAACTTCTTAGTCCCTTCATCAATTACGCATCTATGTGGAAGTTAAAATGCTCAGATTAGAAAAAAATCATGCCTTCTCTGTAACAGCTTGCAAGAATGTTGTTAGTTGCAGACCTTCAAGGGAGCCTGTCTGATATGGATTTATTTTTTCCTTGCCTAGGCCTCAAAACATTCTGCTTTTTGACCTTCACTGGAGGGTGAACAAGACCAGATTTTTTCCATAACAAATACCAAAGGTGAGATATGCGGATCTGTCATGCAAATGAAGGATTAGCAGAAGTCATTTTTTCATCGAATGAGAAAGGGCGAAAAACCACGATTTAATTGGCAAACATGTATGTCAATGGAAGATGTGAAAAATTTCTTGTTCCTGATTTGCTGTAATTGACTATAACTGCTGAGTTGTTTCTCTGTAACATCAGAACCACTCCAGCCATTTTGATGCAGGGAGGGGGATTCTCCTTGTGCACAAGTAATTAAAGACCTTGCATTGGATGCATGGTGTCAGCACTGTTTGTATTGAGAGTCGACTAAGTGTGCCTAAGGTTGCTGGTACCCAAGGATCCCTGACACCTACACAAGGAATATTTATCTGTTGAAATCCCTATTCTTACCCACAGGGGCCAATTGGGAGCAGCTTCATAGTACAACACTACCATTATCAAGTTTCGAGATAATTATCTTTTCTTTGTTGTCAGACTGTGGGAAATGTTATATTTATTTTCCTTACTTGCCCTGAGAAGGTGGTAGACAATTTTTGCACTTCAGAGTCAACTTTGTACTGTGTAACTTTAGTTGCATGGAAGTCAGACTATAGCTAGTTGGCCCCTTTCCTTACCGGTTGGATCACTAAACAGTGACACGGTTTTCATGATCATATTTTTACTTACTGTTAGCCCCCAGGCACTTATCAACTTTCCACAATAGGATATGAACTTTTGAGTATTGGGTCCAGGACTATAGCATCATTGCACCACTGTGTCTTAATCAGGCAGTGCTTATTGCATGCCCCATAATTACTACTTTAAAAGAGGACTTGACCATGTCATGAAATAAGGATTGGGACAGATATTGATATGCCTGAAACAAATGTTAAAAGTGCCACAGTCCACTATTTCTTAAAAAGGCATATGATACCTGCCAAATACTTCTGCCCAAACTATCCTGTTATATATTTATTTTGAAAAATATCTACTGTCATCAACTGCTGGCCTCCTACCCTATTATAACCAATGACAAATGTACATTCAGTGCAATAATGGAGACAAATGCAGGACAGTTATTTCCCCCATTAACTAGTATGTGAAAGTTGTTAGCTGGTATTGCCATTACCAACACGCACGCTCCCTCACCTTCTCGCCACCCCCCCCCCCCCCTCAGCCCTTTGATGCTATGCTTCACTTTTAATATGTAATCACTGCTCCTTCTAAGTGAGTTCTTTCATAGAAAAACTGTGTGTTGGCTATTTGCAGCATTGTTCTCACAATCTACCTACTTTATGTCAACTTGCAACTCCCCTCAATAATGTACTGTGAGTTCCTTGCATGGGAACCATAGTCAAGGCTGTTATGTCCTTATGGTGCTGTCTGCCAAAGCTAAAGGCCCTCCAAGCCTTTGCTGAACTCCCAGCAGTTATGTCTGGTAATTTGACTTTCCCCGTTGAGTAACTCATATGTTTTATAATCTAAGTTTTAGTTTCAGGAACTACTGTTTTAATGCTTTTAAGTAAGTTTTAACGAGGCATCTGGTTTAGAAACTGGTAAATGTGATTCTGATTTAAATGCAATTCAAACAAACTTGGAGTTGATCACACTTAAAAGATAACTTGTGCTTATCTTCAAGGTTAGAACTAGAAGGGCAAGCACTGAACATTGGATGACACCTTTTTGGACCACTTGATAGAGCCAGAGTATCAATCATTGTCCTCATAAAAGCAGCTAAAAACTAACAATTCTGGGAAAGAGGATCACACAACTCCATTAGAGATAGGAATTATTTATATGGGTTACAAAATCAAAGGCCAGAATTCTTCAATCTCGTACGCCCGCTACCGTTGTCAGCAACAATGGAGAATTTGGTACTCAGCTAAATCTCTGTTCACAGCTGCAGGCAAGGTTGGAGAATCCGGCCCAAAGAGTTTTAAAATAAATGAGACACATTTCTGCTTGAGGACATCTCCAAGTACACCATATTGCCGTAAAAATGCAGTGAGGACAAGAGGGACCCTACCATGGTTCTGGAAGGGAGGGGAAGGGGTTAGAGCAGAATTGTGGAAAATGAGATAGGAATGGGCCAGGGCCCCGTCAACCACTGTGGGGTGTGGTGTGAGAAGTTGGTTGAAGAAAAGGAAGACAGATCAGAAGTGCTAATGTGGAAGGTTGCATCAACAAAATAGATGTGATGGAGGGGAGAATGAAATTGAGTCCTTATAGGGAGCAGGGTGTGAGGAAGTCTAGCTGTGTGAGTCAGTGAGCCTACAATGAATGATTGTAAATAGCCAGCATAATTCTTCATTTTAAAATGGCACAAAAAGGCCAAATTCCTCAAGTTTCAAAGCAAGTAAATTACCGCATCAAATTTAATGCTCTTTGGCTCTCATTGTACCTCCTTTTCAGGTCAGTGCACTGATTTTGAACAAGTGTTATTAAGCCATCTCTTTAGGGGCATCCTTTGTCACCCAGAAGCCAATCCTAAAGATCTGGTTCACAGGATATCCTTGGCGCCTGGGAGCATCTGAATCTGTAGGCATCGTGACTGCTTTTGGGATAGTGTGGGCACGCCAGCTTTATCCTTTGTCTGTGATCACATACAAGGTTCCCGTTGATGGAATGGCCTCTTTCTCTGTTAATGAATGCCCCTAGCTGTCCCAGAGATACTTTCATTGCATCGAGTGAGGGACACACATCACCATGCTGGATATCACATAAGTGCAGGTTGGGGACAGTGGGTGAGGAGGCAGTGCTCTTGATTTCCGACCGTAAAATCCACCCCATAAAGTCTAAATGTAAGCCTGCAGAAAAGCGGAGGCCTTTACTGAAGGGTAAAAGAAATTCAATTGCTGAACTTAATCACACGCATTGTGAAAATGTAAATTTTTTATGTTGTAATTTAAAACTGGAAAGCCATTGTGATTTTCATTGAAGCTTTTTCAGGAAGATAAAAATATTCTTTATTCGAGTATATTGTGGCCTATCGTTGACTTTATTCTGCTGAGGGCATTGAAGATAATCATATATCTCAAACATGATACCATTAATGTGGTTCATTAGGAAGCCTGAAATTTCCATTTCTTCTTCACCAATTACCCTGGAACTAGGCTATGGATATTTGTTGTCCTGTGCATCCCTACAAACTATTGTCCCTGCTGCCCTTTTGTCTCCTGCAGGAAAGATTAATTTTCAAACTCTCAGCATGACTAAACTTTTTGCCCATAATAAATCATTTGGCTGCAAATTTCATTAGAAAATGAAATACAATTATTTATTATTGATGGACTATATCCCTGAGGATTTTGAACTGATACCAATAGCTGAAATGTGCAGCAATATGTAGTTCATTAGATGGAGATTTCTGAACAAATGACTGTGGAGCTGAATTTAAGTTTCTTCCCCAATTGATTCAATGATCATTTTGGGAGAGAATTATCTGAGGGAAGCTGAATGGTAAAGGAGGCTGGGATTTCCTCATTGAGTTAGTGTTCCGGCAGAGTTGGATTCCTGTCAGCTTTTTTGAAGCCACATCAATCTTGATCCATTTCCCTGGGGTTGTGGATCAAGACCAGCTGAATGTGACCATCCCTTCAAGAGGTGAATTAGTGGGACACAAACACTCCAAAGATTGTTGCAATACCTGCCCGTTGGCCCTCAACAGAAATTGAGGCCTGTAAGGGAGGGTAAGTGGTGATCTATTTGGAAAGAGAGGGTCTTGCTTCATCGGAAGTCCTCTGGGACATTACAGCCTCTTCCTGAGGATTACTGCCACCTTCCATGTAGCAGCCCACAAAACACTAGTAAGTGAAGCAGAAGTCTGTATGATTAGCTGGAGACTTAACACACATGAATATGTGGCAGGTAGGATCAGAATGGCCAGCAATGGATCCCAGTCGGATACAGGGTAAGAAAATCCAGGCTGGGCTAGTGAAGTGACAATGGGCCTCATTTCCAGGATCTTTCCTCATTCTTACCCATGATTAGACTTGTGCAGAACAATTCAGCCCAGAGTGATTTTGAACATTGTCCTGAAATATTTCAGATTTCCTGTATCTGTGGTATTTTCCTTTTATGTTAGACCAGCAAGGGTTGTATTCCCTGGAATTTGGAAGGTAAAGGTGTGATTTAATCAAATTTCTCAAGCTATTATGTGAAATAGACAGATTAAATAAAGATAAATCATTTTCATTGTTTGCAGAGTCTTGGACTAGGTGTTATAGTCTAAAAATCAGAAACATGGTGGCACAGTGGTTAGCTGCTACCTCACAGCGCCAAGGACCCAGGTTCAATTCTGGCCTCAGGTCACTGTCTGTGTGGAATTTGCACGTTCTCCCTGTGTCTGCATGGGTTTCCTCCGGGCGCTCCTGTTTCCTCCCTCAGTCCAAAAGATGTGCTGTTTAGGTGCATTGGTCATACAAAATTGCACCTTAGTGTCAGGGGGACTAGTAGGGTAAACGTGTGGGATTACAAGGATAGGGCCTGGTTGGGATTGTTTTTGGTGCATGCTTGATGGGAAAAATGGTTTTCTGCTGCACTGTGTGGATTCTATGACTATGAAAATTAGGAAACACATCTACACACAAACGTTGGTAAAAGTTTCACACTCCCTATTGCAGATCATAATTAAGACTCAGTCTAGTGTACATTTTAAATCTGATATTGATAGGTTTGTTAATCATACACATCAGGGTTATGGCAAAGGCAGGTGAACGGAAATAGATCACCAATCAACCATGAGCTCATAAAATGCCCTTCTGCAGCTCACAAGTTCCTCGATTCCTAATAATGATGAACACTTACCACAATTACCTCTCCTCTTTCTTCTGAGACCTCCGACATCCAAAGTGCAACGTCTTGATCCTGGTATTCGATCTCACCCCACCCCATGATCCTCTGACCTCTGGGTTCTGGGACCTTTGATCCCTCCTGACCATGTGATCACTCCTTCGAGGCTGATGAGGACAGGGAGGTGAAGGGTGTGCAGCAGCAGCCCATAAAGGAAACCCCTCCATGCAGAATGGATAGGCACGGAGGGAATTTTCATGAGACGACTGAAAGTGTAAGGCTAAGGTTCCTGAGGGAGGTTTAAGGTTTAAGTGTGGCATTCTGTACAATGGGCCTGACTTTCCTTAGACTCTTTTTTAATAAAACAAATGATTGATAAACTAAACAAAAATGAGAGGGATTGACAGCCCTGGCGGGGCACTGTAACTAACATAAAATGTCAAACGAAAACTTAACTAGCTGAACCAAAATGTCAATCCTTGGAGTGATGTGCACCCCAACCTAACTCTCTTTATATGTGCTCTGAGTCCTTCACCAAACATTGCCCATCACCTGTGTATCTTTAACAACATAATCATTCATATGATTGACTCATCTCTATAGTTAGGCAGCCTAACCCAGGCCTGCTTGACATGCAGCCTCTGATTGCAAAGATGCGGGACATTGTGGGTAAGTGAAAAGATGCCAACCTGGTGATCAGATGAATACAAGGCAATGATAAACGCTGTTTTTAGCATGTTGCAACTTGAGGAAACCCACAATGCGGGCAAAGCCTTGGCCGGGATTTTGCCACCTGAAGTCAATGGACCTTTGGCTGGTCCATCCAATTTTCCATCCCACCTGTGACTGGAAAATCCTGGTCCTTGTGTTCTCTCATCCTGCTTCACCCTGTCCATAGGGAATGAGATGTAACTATTCCTTATGACATTTATAGTTCCAGTGACAACTCTGATGCAACAATAATCAACAAACTGGAAGATGTATAAACAGAATTGCCAGAAATGCTTGGCTGGTCTGGCAGCATCTGTGGAGAGAGAACTAGAAGATATCTCCATAAAAAGCATTCTTTCTGGTTGTATCACAGCTTGGTGTGGCTCCTGTTCTGCCCAAGACTGCAAGAAACTACAAAAGGTCATGAATGTAGCCCAATCTATTACGCAAACCAGCCTCCCATCCATTGACTCTGTCTACACTTCCCGCTGCCTCGGCAAAGCAGCTAGCATAATTAAGGACCCCACGCACCCCGGACATTCTCTCTTCCACCTTCTTCCGTTGGGAAAAGATACAAAAGTCTGAGGTCACGTACCAATCGACTTAAGAACAGCTTCTTCCCTGCTGCCGTCAGACTTTTGAATGGACCGACCTTGCATGAAGTTGATCTTTCGCTACACCCTATCTATGACTGTAACACTACATTCTGCACTCTCTTGTTTCCTTCCCTATGAACGGTATGCTCTGTCTGTATAGCACGCAAGAAACAATACTTTTCACTGTATGCTAATACATGTGACAATAATAAATCAAATCAAAGTTTTTTTATTCATTCATGGGACATGAGTTTCACTGGCTGGCCAACATTTATTGCCCATCAGCGGTTGAGAGTCAACCACAGTGCTGTGGCTCTGGAGTCACATGTAGGCCAGACCAGATGGGGTGGCAGATTTCCTTCCCTAAAGGATATTAATTAATCAAAGTGGGTTTTTCCAATAATCGACAATGGTTTCATGGTCATCAGTAGATTCTTAATTCTAGATTTTTTTTATTGAATTCAAATTCCATCAGCTGCCATGGCGGGATTCGAACCCAGGTCCCAAGAACATTAGCTGAGTTTTTGGATTAATAGTCTAGCGATAATGCCACTAGGCCATCACTTCCCCATAATGTCTGTGACCCTTCATCAGGGCAAGAACTAGAAGATATCTCTATAGGCACCAGCTACAATGTGGAATGACATTGTGGCAGAAAAGTTAAATAATCACAATGACCTAGACAGCCATCAGCAGGTGATCTGACTTGAGGCTCAAGCTGTGGATTGCAGAAGATGAAATAGCTTAATGACTGTCCCCTTTGTCAGCAATGTGCCTTTGCAAAAAATGGTCTGGAAAGAGATACAGTGGTTGTTATTGAGGCTTACCCTGAGCAGCCCCAGATTGCAGGGATTTGAACACTATAGGCTGTAACCAGGGATGTACATCAAGACAAACATCAATTGCTGCTGGAGAACCATTGACTGGTGAAAAATACTGAATTGTGTTGATCTTCCAGTGTTAAAAGCTGTCCACAACTGAGTGTTGCAGGTTGCCCAATTTGGAGGTTCTGGACTATGTAGTGAGGGATATACTAAAGCTCGGGGAAGCAGCTGCAAGACTCATTAGGGAAAGACCACAGTCTCAGCTCCTCCTAACATAGTATCCTAAGGGGTAGAAATCTGTTTCAAATCCTCAAACTATAAGCCACCAGGGAATGCTTCACACAGAATGTATATTGCAGTTATTACTTGCAAGTGCAGTAAGGCAACTATTGCACTTTTTAAGTAATGTCGATTTGAACTGCTCCATAATGTAAAGTTATAAATCTTATGAACAAAGTATATATTTATTTTAATAAAAAAAGATACCTGAGACATTGCTCCTCTCTGAAGCTCATGTTGAAGAAATGATCCTTAAAAATCAACTGTGGTATGGTCTTTTGTGCACCATTCTCGCCTCCCCCCTTTAATGGCTGTCCTGCTCTTTCTTTTTTTTGGATATTCTTCTTTATTCTCATCCCAGAATTTAACCAGTGCCTTAAAATTCATGCCAGCGACATGCCCAAATAGAGTGCAAGAGGCCTTTAATTAGAGCTGCTGAAGGGTCTTTCTTGCCCTTTTGTGCTACCTGACTGCATGACATGTTAAATTAAGAACTGTGCCAGACCAATTTAACAAAAGGGCCTCACAACCAACGAAGTTAAATAATACAACAAAGTGTTTAATACATTCAACACATGTTTTGGACACATGTGGAGGATCATTCAATATGTTGAATGTGACACTTGTGGTGCAGAACAAACCATTCTACATGTTACCAGCCATGATGGACCCTTGGGTGTCCGTTTCATGCCTGTCAAACAAGTATTGTACAATTGGATTTCTAGACGCACTCTGTGACTTGCAGAAAGAAGACCTGAAAGGGATGATGGAGATGTATTTGATGGCAAAGCAAAGTCTCCAGAGATTTGAAACTATGGTTGTGTAAATTATTTTGTTGTGTAAGTTGGAAAATTATACATTTTGAGGAATTAAAATGCATTACAGTCACAAACCTGTTGCATGAGACAGTTGCATTGAAATATGATCCATAAAGGGATTTGCAACAGCACAAATGCTTTGAATTCAGGGCCAATGGTTTAATATATTTTCTTAACTTTTCAAATTTGCATCAATAGTGTCAAGCAAAATAGGACTTAAATTAATCACTGGACCAAGGGGAATCATCTGGTTTGGAGAAGGACAAGGCAACTTTCACAATGAATATGCATGAGCAGCACATAGTACTGCTGATGCATAAGAACAAAACACAAGTGGTGGTGGACTGCCTTCTCAAATCTTTGCAGTCCGTTTGGTGTAGGTACACCCAGTAAAAAGTCTCACAACACCAGGTTAAAGTCAAACAGGTTTATTTGGTAGCACAAGCCACTAGCTTTTGGGGCGCTGCTCCTTCATCAGGTAAGTGGGAGTTCTGTTCACAAACAGGGCATATAAAGACACAAACTCAATTGACAAAATAATGGTTGGAATGCGAGTCTTTGCAGGTAATCAAGTCTTAAAGGTACAGACAATGTGAGTGGAGAGTGGTTAAGCACAGGTTAAAGAGGCGTGTATTGTCTCCAGCCAGGAAAGTTAGTGAGATTTTGCAAGCCCAGACAAGTCGTGGGGGTTACAGATAGTGTGACATGAACCCAAGATTCTGGTTGAGGCCGACCGCATGTGTGCGGAACTTGGCTATCAGTCTCTGCTCAGCGACTCTGTGTTGTCGTGTGTCGTGAAGGCCGCCTTGGAGAACGCTTACCCAAAGATCAGAGGCTGAATGCCCATAACTGCTGAAGTGTTCCCCAACAGGAAGAGAACACTCTTGCCTGGTGATTGTCGAGCAGTGTTCATTCATCCATTGTCGTAGATATACCCACAGGGCTGAGCTTTTGATCTTGTCGTGCCCAGTACAGGCATATCATATTCTGCAATTCCAGTCAACACTTTCTTAAAAATTGGACACAAACAAGCTGATAAGATGACTGCTGCAAATCTTGTGACCTTTGGCATTTGGACTATGGACAGTTTCTAACCACTGATGAATACTTAATTAAACATGTATATAGGTACGTGTGTATGTGTGTGTGTGTGTGTGCTAGTTATTTAATTGCATACACATTCCAAGATTGTATACGCATTCCAAGTATTAGAAAAGATAAACCTCTTCCCATACAAAATATATTGGTTACACGCAGTGAGAAAGCACGGTGGCACAGTGGTTAGCACTGCTGCCTTACAACTCCAGGGACCTGGGTTTGATTCCTGGTTTGGGTCACTGTCTGTGTGGAGTCTGCACATTCTCCTTGCACCTGTGTGGGTTTCCTTCAGGTGCTCTGGTTTCCTCCCATAGTCTGAAAGATGTTCTAGTTAGGTGAATTAGCCGTGCTTTCCTCCCATAGTCCGAAAGATGTTCTAGTTAGGTGAATTAGCCATGCTGAACTCTCCCTCAGTGTACCTGAACAGGTGTAGGAATGTGGCGGCTAGGGAATTTTCACAGTAACTTCATTGCTGAGTTAAGGGGTGGTAATTGGTCTGATTGAATTTATTCTGTTGTTTTGAGAACAGAACATATCTGAGCAATTTTCCATATTGTCAGATAGATCTGAACGTTGTAGCTGGAATTGAACAGCTTGGCTAGAGGAGACACCAGCTCTGTAGTACAACAAAAATGTTGTCGAGGCTCATAGCTTTTACTGTATCCAATTCCATCAGATATTTCATGATATCACGTGGAGTGAATCGAATTGCCTGAAGATAATGTACAATTCGTGTGTTGGTTTACTGATGGAAGAACATTAACCAAATTGGCAAGGGTAGCCTGAAGGCAGAGTTCATTGAATGTATTAGAGATTATTGCTTGGAACAGTATGTTGTGGAACCAACCAGGGAGCAGGCTACTCTGGATTTGGTATTGTGTAATGAGGAGGGATTAATTGATGACCTCATAGTTAAGGATCCTCCAGGGAGTAGTGACCGTAGTATGATAGAATTCAAAATTCAGTTTGGGGGTGAGAAAGTGGAGTCCCACACTAGCGTTCTGGAATTAAGCAAAGGAAATTACATCAGCAGGAGGACAGATTTAGCCTGAGTAGGCTGGGCAGGAAGGCTAAAAGGTAGGACAGCAGATGAGCAGTGGCAGTTGTTTAAGGAGATCCACAATTCCTCACAATTAAAATATATCTCAGTGAGGAAGAAAGATGGTAAGGGAGGTAAAACACATCCATGCTAAAGAAGGAGATCAAGGAAAATATAAAGACAAAAACTAAGGTATATCATATTGCAAAGGCCAATGGCAGACTGGAAGATTGGGAACTTTCAAACATAAACAAAGGGATATCAAAAATGTAATAAAAACAGCTAAGGTAAATTAAGAACGAAAACTAGCGCAAAATATTAAAAAGAATAGCAAAAGCTTCAATAAGTATATAAAAGGGAAGAAAATCGTTGAGGTGAATGTTGGCCCTTTGGAAGATGAAACCAGAGAGTTAATAGTGGAGAACATTGAAATGGCAGAGATGCTAAATCAATACTTTACCTCAATTTTCATGGTGGAGGACACGAGTACCATTCATATAGGAACGGGCAAGTCAGAGGTAATAGAAAGGGTAGAACTTAGAGCAATCAATATCGATAGGGAAAAGGTAATCAGCAAACTATTGGGATTGAGGGCAGACAAGTCTCCCGGGCCTGATGGCCGACATCCTACGGTATTAAAGGAAGCAGCAGCCAAGATAGTGGGTCCATTGGTTATAATATTCCAAAATTTCCTGGACACGGGAAAGATCCCAGTGGATTGGAAAAATGCTAATGTAATACCTTTTTTTCAAAAAGGAAAGGAGGCAAAATGTGGGAAATTACAGACCAGTTAGTTTAACATCTGTTGTTGGGAAAATGTCGGAATCAATAATCAAGGAAGCAATATCAGGACATTTGGAAAATCAAAACACTATCTATCAGAGTCAGCATGGTTTTATGAAGTGCAAATCATGTTTGACTAATTTGCTAGAGTTCTTCGAAGATGCAACAAGCAAAGTGGATAATGGGGATCCTGCAGATGCAGTATATCTGGACTTCCGGAAGGCCTTTGATAAAGTGCCACATAATTCATAAAGTTAGATTACATTGGATTAGGGATAATTTATTAGCTTGGATAGGTGACTGGCTGATTGACAGAAGATAGAGACTTGGGATAAATGATTTTTTTTTCTGGATGGCAGGAAGTAACTAGTGGGGTGCCACAGGGTTCGGTCTTTGGGCCCCAGCTATTTGCAATCTATATTAATGACTTGGATACAGGGATAGAAGGCTCCATAGCCAAATTTGCAGATGACACAAAAATAGGTTTTTATTAATTTATTAGTCACAAGTAGGTTTACATTCACACTGCAATGAAGTTACTGTGAAAATCACTTAGTCGCCACACTCCGGCGCCTGTTCGGGTACACTGAGGGAGAATTTAACATGGCCAATCAACCTAACACGCACATCTTTGGACCATGGGAGCAAACTGGACCACCCGGAGGAAATCCACGCAGACTCTACACAGACAGCGACCCAAGCCGGGAATTGAACCCGGGTTCCTGGCGCTGTGAGGCAGCAGTGCTAACCACTGTGCCACTGTGATGCCCCGTGGGACATTAAGTTGCACTGAGGAAATAAGAAAAATAAAAATGGACATAGATAGGTTAGGAGTGTGAGCCAAAATGTGGCAGATGGAGTTTAACATGGATAAGTGTGTGGTCATGCATTTTGGTAGGAAAAATTGGAAGGTGACTTACTATTTAAATGGGGAGAGACTTCGGGGTGTTCCAGTGCAGAGGGATCTGGGTGTCCTCGTTCATGAGTCACAGAAAACTAGCATGCAGGTACAGCAGATAATAAAGAAAGTTAATGGAATGTTGGCATTTATAGCTAAAGATATGGAATGTAAAGGTAAGGAAGTATTGTTGCAACTATACAAGGCATTGGTGAGACCGCACCTGGAGTTTGTGCACAATTTTGGTCTCCTTATTTGAGGAAAGATGTAGTGGCATTGGAGGCAGTCAGAGGAAGTTCACTCGATTGATCCCAAGGATGAGGGGTTTATTGTATGAAGAGGGATCTAACAGTTTAGGCCTATACTCTCTGGAATTTAAAAGAATGAGGGGAGATCAAAATGAGGTATATAAGTTGAAAAAAGGATAAAGTAGACGTGGAGCGGATGCTTCCTCTTAAGGGACATTCTAGGATGAGAGGTCTTAGGATAAGCGGTTGCAAATTTAAAACAGAGTTGAGGAGAAACTATTTCTCCCAAAGGGTTGTGAATCTGTGGAATTTGCTACCCCAAGGTGTGGTGGATATTGGGACAGTGAGTAAATTTAAGAAGGTGTTAGACAGATGTTTAATTGGTAATGGATTGAAGGGTTACGGGGAGAAGGCAGGAAATGGGAATGAGGAGCCATGATCGAATGGCGGAGCAGACTTGATGGGTCAAATGGCCTAATTCTGCTCCTATATCTTATGAACTTTTGAACTTATGGAACCTATCCTGCTCTATGAATGGGTACCATTAGGCTTCAGTCATGTTTGACAAATTCAGTGGTCTTCAGATTGGTTTGGCTTGTAAACAATTGTTAAAGATACACCTGGTAATATTGTAACTACATCATGGTCGATTTTAATCCTGCTGGCTCTGCAATAATGCAGTGGGCAGAGTGTTAAAACTCTCATTGTCTTACTTCCTTTCTGCCATGCTACTTTCTCACAAGGTTGCAATTCTAAACTGCTTATTCGTGCAGACTGGTGTGACACCTACTGAGAGACAGGGCAGTCTTCTATAAGTATGCAGATTGGATTCCAGTCACATCATCATATGCTGCCGAAGAAGACACTTGGCTTCATCACCATGCCAACCTGGCAGGAAATGGATCCAGTACCAGAAAAGGCTCAGGAAGGTAAGTCAGTTTTATTTATTTTCTGTTGGTTTCCACATTGGCTTGGAGTGCTGGAGTGTTCATTCAGGCTCCTATTATGTTGATGACCTAAGGTTGGTCTTTTGACTGTTTGAAACACAGCATCTAAAGGTCCTTTCTGATGAATTCCTACCTCTGGAATTGATGGGAGAGATGCAGGAGAAAACCAAACAAGCTAAACAGTATTAGATTAATTTGATGGATAGGGAAGCGCAGAGCAGAAAGAAGGGTTAGAATAAGTAGCAGAGGTGATGGCCTAGTGGCCTAGTCGCTCAGAGAAATGTCTGGGGACCTGGGTTCAAATACCACCACAGCAGAGGATGAAATTTGAGTTCAATACAAATCTAGAATTAAAAGTCTAATGCTGACCATGAAACCATTGTCAATTGTCAGAAAACCCATCTGGTTCACTAATTTCATTTAGGGAAGGAAATTTGCCATCCTTACCCAGTCTGGCCCATATGTGAATCCAGATTCACAGCAATATGGTTGACTCTCATCTACTCAAGGGCAATTAAGGATGGTCAATAAATGCTGGCTCAGCCAACAACACCCATATGGAGGGAACGGTGGCACAGTGGTCAGCTCTGCTACCTCACAGTGCCAGGGACCCGGGTTCGATTCCCGGCTTTGGTCACTGTCTGTGTGGAGTATGCACGTTTTCCCAGTATCTGTGTGGGTTTCCTCCGGATGCTCTGGTTTTCTCCCACAGTCCAAAGATGTGCGGGTTAGATTGATTGGCCATGCTAAATTGCCCCATAGTGTCAGCGGGACTAGCAGGGTCTGGCTGATACTATGGAGCAATTTAGCATGGCCAATCATATGTAGGATTACGGGGATAGGTCTTGGGTGGGATTGCTTTCAGTGTAGGCTCAATGGGCCGAATGACCTCCTTTTTCACTGTAGGTATTCGAGGATTCTAGCATTCTAGAATCATTCTGATGTAGAAGGATGCCATTTGGCCATCGTGTCTGCACTGGCTCTCCCAATGAGTAACTCAATGAGTGCCACTCCCCCACCTTCTGCCAATAACTTGCAATTCTTTCTTTTCAGATAATAGTCTAATTCACTTATGAATCCTTCATTTGAAGCTGACAGTGACAGAGTGGTTAGCACTGCTGTCTCATAGCACCAGGAATCTGCGTTTGATTCCCGGCTTGGGTCACTATCTGTGTGGAGTTTGCACGTTTTCCCCGTGTCTGCATGGGTTTCCTTCAGGTGCTCTGGTTTCCTCCCATGGTCCAAAAGACATGCTGGTTAGGTGCATTGGCCATGCTAAATTCTCCCTCAGTGTACCCAAACAGGTGTCGGAGTGTGGCGACCAGGGGATTTTCACATTAACTTCATTGCAGTGTTAATGTAAGACTACTTGTGACACTAATAAATAAACTTTAAAATTTTAAAAACATTCTGTCCACGACAACACAGTGACAGAAGAAGTGATGGTATGATTCCAATGAGGGTGGAGTGTAAATCGAAGGGGAACATGCTTCTGCTGCCCTTGCCCTTTTTGATGGTGGAAGTCGCGGGTTTGGAAGGCTGTTGAAGCTCTCTTGGTGAGTTACTGCAGCATCTTGTATTTGACAAACACTTTTATCATTGTGCCAATTGTGTAGCTAGTGAATGGTGGATGGCATACCGATCAACTATGCTTCTTTGTCCTGAATGGTGTCAAGCTGCTTGAGTGTTATTGGAACTGCAATTATCCAAGCAAGTGGAGAGTATTCCATTACGCTCCTGACTTCTGCCTTGTACATGTTAGGCAGGCTTTGGGCTTTAAAGAGAAATGTTACTGATCATAGAATTCCGAGCCTTTGATCTTTTTTTGTAGCTACAGCATTTATCTGGCTCATAGTAACCTCAGGACGTTGATGGTCGGGGATTCAAACAATGGTAATGCCATTAAATGTCAAGGGGTGATGGTCAAATTCTCTCTTGTTGGAGGTAGCCCTTGCCTGGCTCCCGGTGACAGGAACGTTACCTTTCACTGAAGCCTGAATGGCGCACGGAACATCCTTCATTTTAATTTGGATTGCTTCAGTATCGGGGAAGATCCAAGTAGTACTGTACATTCTGCAATCATCAGTGAACATCCCCAATTCTGACCTTACGATGGATGGAAGGTAATTGTTGAAACAAGCGCAGAGCAGAAAGAAGGGTTAGAATAAGTAGGAACAGCATCACAGATTCATCCTGATGTAGAAGGATGCCATTTGGCCCATCGTGTCTGCACTGGCTCTCCCAAGGTGCAACTCACCGAGTGCCACTCCCCCACCTTCTGTCAATAACCCTGTACATTCTTCCTTTTCAGATAGCAGTCTAATTCACTTATGAATGTTTCATTTGAATCTGACGGTGGCACAGTGGTTAGCACTGCTGCCTCACAATGCCAGGAACCTGGGTTCGATTCCCAGCTTGGGTCACTGTTTGTGTTGAGTTTGCATGTTCTCCCCGTGGCTGTGTGGGTTTCCTTTGGGTGCTCTGTTTTCCTCCCACAGTCTGAAAGACGTGCTGGTTGGGTGCATTGGCCATGCTAAATTCTCCCTCAGTGTACCTGAACAGGCACCGGAGTGTGGCGCCTAGGGGGGGTTCTCAAAGTAACCAAATTGCAGTGTTAATGTAAGCCTACTTGTGACACAAATAAATAAACTTTCAAACTCCACCACATCCTCAGGCAGAGTACTCCAAACCCTAACTCCTTGCTGCATAATAAGGTTTCTCCTCAAATCATTTTGGCTTCTTTTATTAATTACTTTAAACTTCCGTCCTCTCATTCTCGATCCTTTTACGAGTGCAAACAGTTTCTTTGGGCGGGATCTTGAGCCTGCAATCTCCATCCACGAGATCGCTGGAGAGGGGGTGGGGGCCAAGGTCTGGCGAAACCCGGAAATTGTGAATCTCGCCTGGTGAGATTGCGATCTGCGATTTTCGCTATCCCTCACCAGCTAGAACCTGATATGCATCAACTTCAATAAATTTTAAACTAATTAAAGACCCCCCTCACAAGATCATCCCCCCTCACTAGATTTTCGTAACGAATCATTGGCGAGGTTTACGACAGGTTCACCCAGACGTGAACCTGTCATGGGGATCACACCCGAGATTGCAAAGGACAGTATAGCTCCCAGTGGAGAGGGACTGCCTTAACACTGCCCCCTAGCACAGGTTGGGACTGCCAGGTATGATCTGGCTGGTGGGGGTGGAGGGGGGGAAAGGTCACAGATACTTCTGCAGTGGAGGGGTGTGGGGCGGGGCAGGATGGGGGAAGGGGGGAGATTAATTTTTTTTCAGTTAATGGCGCGACCTTTAAAACCGATGCCCCAATCTCACGGGAACCGGTTCCTAGCTCTAAGAGTCCTCGCTTCGCTAGACTATAAGACCAGAAGATAGAGGAGCAGAATTAGGCCATTCAACCCATTGAGTCTGTTCTGCCATTCAATCATGGCTAGTAAGTTTCTCAATACCATTCTCCCCTCTTTTTCCCCACAACCCTTGATCCCTTTAGCAATCAAGAATCTATCTATCTCTGTCTTAAATGCGCTCAATGACCTGCCCTCCACAGCCTTATGTGCCAATGAATTCCATAGATTCATTGCCCTCTGGCTGAAGAAATTCCTCCTCATCTCAGTTCTTCAGGGTCTCTTTACTCTGAGGCTGTTACCTCTGGTCCTAGTCTCTCCTACTATTGGAAATGTCTTCCCCACATCCACTATATCCAGTATTATTCTGTAAGTTTCAATGAGATCCCCCCCCTCATCCTTCTGCACTTCATCAACAGACAGCACAAGCCACAGCCAGTCTTCTTTTTGGCAGTTAGAGTTGCAAAGTCTGGAGAGAAAGCTGGCCAGCTAAAGAGTTCCACTCCAGTTTTCTCATCAGAACTGACACTCTGCCAAATTCTCGTAAAATTCTGCTCTACATCTACTCTGTCCAGACACCTCATGATTTTGAATAGCAGGTGGCACAGTGGCACAGTGGTTAGCACTGCTGTCTCACAGCACCAGGGACCCAGCTTCAATTCCCACCTCGGGTCACTGTCTGTGTGAAGTTTGCACATTCTCACCGTGTCTGCATGGGTTTCTTCCAGGTGCTCCAATTTCCTCCCTCAGCCCAAAGATGTGCAGGTTAGGTGGATTGGCCATACCATTCAGCCCATCGGTGCAGACTCAATGGGCTGAACGATCTCTTTCTGCACTGTAGGGATTCTATGTTTCTGTGGTTTTACGGTTGATCAGATTTCCTCCAAACCTTCCTTCCTCGAAGGAAAACAGTCGAAACTCCTCCAATTTATCTTCATAACTGAAGTTCCTCAGCCCTTGATCCAATCTCATAGATCTTTTCTACATCCTCTCTAATGACTTCACATATTTTATGAAGTGTGGCACCCAGAGCTGGATGCGTTAATCTAGGTAAGGCTGAACTAATGACTTAGACAAATTCAACATTACATCCATACTTTTGTACTTTAGCCCCTTTTAATAAAGCCCAGGCTACTGTATGTTTTATTAACTGCTCTTTCAATCAGTCTGCCACCTTCAATGTACAGATACGCCAAGGTCCCTCTGCTCCTGCACCCCCTTTAGAATTATACCTGTTGTTTTATATTGGCTCTTCATGTTCCTCCTATCAAAGCTAATCATTTCACATTTCTCTGCATTGAACTTCATCTGTCTGCCTATCCTACCAATTTATCTATGTCCCTTTGAAGTTCTACACTATCTCATTCACAGTTCATAACACTTTAGAAAGGATCTGAAAGCACCAGAGCAGATGCTGCTAAGACATACAAAAATAGTTCTAAGGATGAGGCATTTCAGTTATGAGGAGAGAAAGTTGAGAGGAGATTTGACAGACAGTGTTCAAAAACATATGGGGTCTGGATAGAGTAGATAGGGAGCAATGGTTGAAAATCTCAAGAGCTAGAGAACACCAACTTAAAGTGACTGGCACAAGAATCAAAGGCAAAACAAGTTTTTTTTTTACACAGAGAGTAGTTAGGATCTGGAATGCACTGTCTAACAGGGTGGTGGAAACTGATTCAACCATGGTTTTCAAAGTGTATTGGATAATCACCTGGAGAGTAAACATCTGCAGGGTGATGGAGTACAGATAGGCATGTGTGACTCGTTGATTTGCTCTTTCAGGGAACATGCATGGACGCAACAGATCAAGTGGCTTCCTTCTGTGCTTTAACCTTTCTATGATTCTCCGTAGGAAGTACCCATTCACATCTCCATCTTCATCCCCTTGGTATTGGTGGCCTTATAAGATTTTGTCAATTATTAGAGCAGCTGGGAGATTCCAGGGTCAAGTCCCTTAGTGCTGGGTTGTATCGGACTCCCACTGTAGTCATGGTAAGATTTTGATGGCGCCCTCAAGGAAATTTGGGAGCTTTGCTATTAAAATGCAGAACATAGTGCCCAATTCTAACTTCTAATGAGTACAATGCAATACAGATAAATGCTGCGTATATATAAATGTTGCGACCATTTAAAGTAATGAATCAAAATCAGGATATTGGTTAAATAAAATGTTAACATCTAATTGAAAATTAAACTTGAAATAGTTCAGCTCAAATAGTCAAGGGAAAATAATTAAGCGGACAACACTTTCAGGAAGATTTCAAAAGATAATCGGCCTTTTCCAGTACTCTAACATTCCATAGTTCAATTCTCTCATTTTGCTGTGGACACATTGAGTAATGTAAAAGCCCGTGTTGCATGTAAGGTGCACCTTAATGTAAGCTTCAGCGTAAAGGCTAATGTTGAACTTGTGACTGGAGAACAAGTTAATATTGCTTTGAATGGGATGAATTTTTTTTGTCATAATAAAGGTAGAGTTTGGGATGAACCCAGGTGATGTTTCTTATTTCACATCTTAAGGATCTCCTCAATACATTTCTGTCATCACTTTGGTAGCTTGCCAATCCTGCTGCATCTTAAAAATGGCCCCTGCACCTGCAATCTGGGAGAGTTTGTCTACTGTATTTGTCTCTTTGTACTGGAACAAGGTGAGAAAAAAAACATTCTTGGCTATAATGTAGTTGCCTGTAGGCAGTCTGCTGTCAGAACAAATGGTTTGATTGTTTCCTTCGACAGATATGTGAGTTGGCTACTGCAAGGAAGCGTCAGAGCTATTACCTGAGATGTCTGTCTCAACAAGGAGTCCTGTTTACCAGACTGACAGGTGGAGAGTTGTGAGTTTGGTACCCAAGAGGCTGCCCTGTTACCTGTGAAAACAAGATTTGATTGATGAGCTTTTGACTGCGAGGAATGTTTCACATTGGGTTGGCTTTGATTAATTGTGGATGATATTTTTCTGTCTTCCAATGAAAAGAAAACTGCAAATGCGGAAATCTGAAAATGGAACCAAAAATGCTGGAAAATACATCAGCAGCCAGTTAGCATCTGTAGAGGGAAAAGACAAATAATGTTATGAGTAGGTCTCAGCTCATCTTGCCATAGAAAATCATATCCTTCCCCCAATTGCAGCATCTAACTGCAGCTCAAATGAATTGTCCAGAAGATGTATCTGGAAGATTATTCCAGGCACTGATGATTTTTTGCATGAATAAGTATTTCCTGAATAACAACCATACACTATATTAATATAAAATCTGATATGACTTTATGTAGCATGTTTTGACATATACTTCAAACATCTGCATTGCTGAAAGATTTTACAGCACATGACAATGTCTAAAATTCCTCAGATACAGATTTGCAATTCATCATTTTTTCACCAAAACCTTTCAACATTTTTCATCCTCATCTCAACCAACGGTCGACAATTTGAATCACAAGCCTTGATCAGTTCTAAGGAAGAAGTGGGGATTATGCTCAAATTCCGACATTTTAGAAGTAGTTAGCCTGCTAATTCAGCATCTGTTCCAGCCACACCGCACACAAAAAATGTCGCGGCCAACAAACTGTTTAAAATGCACAAAGGGACACATCTGTCTCAGCAGTCAACAGCTATCTCTTCAAAATTCTACATAGGGTATAAGATAATGAAGGAACTCACAATTGAACACATCCCATTTTACATCTTTCCCAATTAATATTTCTGGAAATTGTATGAAGTCAAATTTACCCTTTTATTTCCCGACACGGCCCACAACGGCCAGGGAGTGTCAGAATTATTCAAGGAACAGAATAAGTCAAAATCAAATGTTCTAGTGAACCCCAATCCAAACTGGAGGAACAACACCTCATCTTCTGATTGGGCGCTTTACAGCCTTCTCGACTGAACATCGAGTTCAACAACTTCAGAGCATGAACTCTCCCCTCCACCTTACCCCATTTCTGTTTATTTTATTTGATTTTGTTTCATTTCATTCATCCATTGCATCATCCATCTTTCTCACTTCCATTTTTGCACTTTCCATTCCAGCTCTCCTTCTTGTCCCCGCCTACCCCCCCTCTCCCAGTCCTTCAGGGCAACTGCCACATTCCTCAGGCAGTCCTTTAACAATCTGTACCTCTGTTCTGCCATTCATGCATTCTGATCACTGAATGGACACTTTTTAGCACCTTCTCAGCCTTCTGCATCCTCATTTATATTCCCTTTGTTCCATTTCACTCCCCCCTCCACCGTCATATTATGAATCTCTGCTGATTCTCTGATGAAGGATCATCCAGACTCGAAATGTTGGTTCTATTCTCCCCCCACAGATGCTGTCAGACTGGCTGAGATTTTCCAGCATTTTCTGTTTTTGTTGTGTAAGTTAAAGGCTCGGTGAATTCCTCCTTGCACTGATCGCACAGTAGCATATCATTTGTCTGGGAATTTCTGGCATATCTACAATATAACAGTGCAGTTGCACTGCTTCTTCTCAAGGAAATTCACGTGCAATTGATTTATGCTGGTTTCCCTTCAAGATATTGACATAAACAGATTGCCAGGATTATTTCTGCTACTTCCGTAGTACATTCACTGGAACCATTGCCATTCATTTACACCTTTACATCTTTACTCCTTCCAAGGAGTCACTGTCTGTGTGGAGTTTGCACATTCTCCCCGTACCTGCATGAGTTTCCTTTGGGTCCTCCGGTTTACTCCCACAGTGCAAAGATGTATGGGTTAGGTTGATTAGCTGTGCTAAATTGACCCTTAGTGTCATGGGGATCATCAGGGTAAATAGCAGGGTTACAGGGATGGGGTCTGGCTGGAATTGTTGTAAGTGCAGGCTCAATGGGCTGAATGGCCTCCTTCTGCACTGTAGTGATTCCAAGATTCTATGTATTCACTGTATTTATATGGCTAGTCCAGTTCAGTTTCTAGTCAATGACAACCCCCATAATAGGGGATTCAGTGATGGTTATACCATTGAATGCCAAGGGGCAATGCTTAGGCCCTCTCTTGTTGGAGACGGTCGGTGTCTGGCACTTGTGTGGCACAAAAGTTACTTGCCACTTGTCAGCCCAAGCCTAGATATTGTTCAGGTCTTATTGCATTTGGACGTGGACTGCGTTGTCCTGGATGGTGTTGAGCTTCTTGAGTGTGTTGGAGCTATATTCTTCTCAAGTGGAGTGTATTGTTGGAGAGTGTGATGGAATAGAGTATTGTTGCATAAAGTTAAATCTCACGGGATCCAGGGTGAGGTACCTAAACGGATACAAAATTGGCTTCATGACAGAAGCCAGAGGCTGGTTGTAGAGAGTTGTTTTTCAAACTGGAGGCCTGTGGCCAGCGGTGTGCCTCAGGGATCAGTGCTGGGCCCACTGTTATTTGTCATTTATATTAATGATTTGGATGAGAATATAGGGGGCATGGTTAGTAAGTTTGCAGATGACACCAAGATTGGTGGCATGGTGGACAGTGAGGAAGGTTATCTCCGATTGCAGCGGGATCGTGATCAATTGGGCCAGTGGGCTGACAAATGGCAGATGAAGTTTAATTTAGACAAATGCGAGTATAATGGTTGGAATGCGAGTATTTGCATGTAGTCAAGTCTTTACAGATACAGACAGTGCAAGTGGAGAGAGGGATAATCACAGGTTAAAGAGGTGTGAATTGACTCAAGCCAGGACAGAAAGTAGGATTTTGCAAGCACAGGCTAAATGGCGGGGGGGGTTACACGTAGTGTGATATGAACCCAAGATCTGGGTTGAGGCTGTCCTCATGTGTGCGGAACTTGGCTATCAGATTCTGTCAGCGATTCTGCGTTGTTGTGTGCCCTGAAGGCCGCCTTGGAGCGCACTTACCCGAAGATCGGCGGCTGAATGCCCTTGACTGCTGAAGTGTTCCCCGACAGGAAGGGAACATTCCTGCCTGTTGGGATTGTTGTGTGGTGTCCGTTCATCCATTGTTGTACCGCCTGCATGGTCTTGCCAATGTACCATGCCCCGGGACATCCTTTCCTGTAGCATATCAGGTAGACAACGTTGGCTGAGTCGCATGAGTACGTACCGTGTGCCTGGTTGGTGATGTTCTCACGTGTGATGGTGGTATCCATGTCGATGATCCAGCACGTCTTGCAGAGGTTGCCGTGGCAGGGTTGTGTGCTAATATGGTTGCTGTTCTCCTGAAGGCTGGGTAGTTTGCTGTGGACAGTGGTGTGTTTGAGATTGTGCGGTTGTTTGAAGGCAAGTAGTGGAGGTGTGGGGATGGCCTTGGCGAGATGTTCATCTTCATCGATGACATGTTGAAAGCTCCGAAGAAGATGTCGTAATTTCTCCTGTCTGGGGAAGTGCTGGACTACTGGTACACTGTGGATCGTGTCCCGTGTTTGCCGCAGCAACCTCTGCAAGACGTGCCAGATCATTGATGAATACCACCAACACATGTGAGAACACCACCCCCAGGTACATATTCATGCGACTCGGCCAACGTTGTCTACCTCATACGCTGCAGGAAAGGATGTCCCGAGGTGTGGTACATCGGCGAGACCATGCATACGCTACGACAACAGATGAACGGACACCGCTCAACAGTCACTAGGTAGGAGTGTTCCCTTCCTGTCGGGGAACACTTCAGCAATCAAGGGCATTCAGCCTCTGATCTTCTGGTAAGTGTTCTCCAAGGCGGCCTTCAAGACACACGACAATGCGGAATCACCAAGCAGAAATTGATAGCCAAGTTCTGCACGCATGAGGACGGCCTCAACCGGGATCTTGGGTTCGTGTCACACTACATGTAACCTCCCACCATTTGGCCTGGGCTTGCAAAATCCGACTAACTATCCTGGCTTGAGACAATCACATCTCTTTAACCTGTCATTATTCCTCTCTCCACTCGCTCTGTCTGTATCTGTAAAGACTTGATACACCAACCGTTATCTTGTAATTGTGTCTTTGCCTATGTATGCCGTGTTTGTGAAACCTACCTTTCCACTCACTTGATGAAGGAGCAGCGCTCCAAAAGCTCATGATTCCAAATAAACCTGTTGGACTTTAGGTTGGTGTTGTGAGACTTCTTAATCAGGGAGAGATTATTGTTGTTGCACCATTTCACCAGATTCTCTATCTCCTTCCTGTTTTCCGTCTCATCATTGTTTGAGATCTGACCCACTACGGTGGTGTCATCAGCAAACTTGAAAATGGAGTTGGAGCGGAATTTGGCCACATAGTCATAGGTGTACAGCAGATACATGGGAAAACCATCACCTTGAAATTCAATTCCAAGCCATTCACCATCAGACATGGAAATCTACCGCCATTCCTTCACTGTCATTGGGTTAAGATCCTGGAACTCCCTCCCTAACAACACAGTGGGTGCACCTACACCACATGGACTTAAGCAGCTCAAGAAGGCAGCTCACCTCCATCTTCTCAACGGTAATTAGGAATGGGCAATAAATGTTGGCCGAGCCAGTGAGGCTCACATCCCATGAAAGAATAAATTGATACAAAATATTTCCTGGACCCACCCATAATGGGAATCGTCGTGGACGGGATGAAATATTTGACCAGCTGTGGGTCCATTGATTTTGAACAGATATTTCTGGTCCCATGGTGGGCAGGACTGGAAATTTTTGGTCATTATGTTTTGAGTTTTACAATCACAGGCTGGTTGACTACAGTCAGTATTCTGCTTATTGTTAGTAGCCAAATGGATATGCTATTTTATATGCTATGCCAGTTTTTGATATGTGTTGTCTATGTACCTGGCATTGCATAAGCACTGAAATTCATAAGTTATAAGTTTATTTATGAGTCACAACTAGGCTTACATTAGCACTGCAATGAAGTTACTGTGAAAATCCCCCACTTGCCACACTTCGGTGCCTGTTCGGGTACACTGTGGGAGAATTTAGCATGGCCAATGCACCTAACCAGCACGTCTTTCGGACTGTGGGAGGAAACCAGAGCACCCGGAGGAAACCCACTCAGACACGGGGAGAACGTGCAAACTCCACACAGTGACCCAAGCTGGGAATCAAACCCGTGTCCCTGGTGCTGTGAGGCAGCAGTGCTAACCACTGTGCCACTGTACCACCCATGTTCCACATCTTCCATCATACTCATTTGTGTGTTATGCAGAACATCTTTTTGACTTGCTGGTAGCATTCTGCTCATGTAAAATACCTCTCGTGTTGCTACTGCAGAGTAGCAGTGTGAAACAATTAAACTTCTTCTCTGTCTCAAATTTTTGAGTTACTCTACAGTCCAGGGTAACTTGAGGTTAATTACACAAAGAAATAATTGATGATGTTTAGTTGGGCTCGTAATGTGTCTCACTTACCCTTGCTAGAATTTACATATGTTCATAGTGAGGGCTCTGTTCTCTGCAAGCAGTAAAAAAATGTGCCTATTTTGAATTAAACTAAAGCATGGGGGCAATAGTTCCTGGTGCATTCTCCATGGTAACGCCTCACATGGGTGGGCAACAACATGGCAGATGGAGTATAATTAGCGAAGTGCAAAGTTATTCACTTTGCTCCTAGGAATAGAAAAGCAGAATATTTTTTAAAAGGCGTAAAACTTGCAAGTGTTGATGTTCAAAGCAATGCAGAAAGTTAGTATGCAGGTACAGCAAGCAATGAAGAAGGTACATCCCATGTTGGCCTTTGTTACAAGTGGTTTGGAGTATAGGAATACAGACATCTTGCTACAACTGTTCTGGTGAGACAACATCGGAGTGCTTTGTGCAGTTTTAGTCTCCACATTTAAGGAAGGATATACTTGCATTCGAGGCAGTACAGTGAAGGTACACGATATTCATGTTGGGATGAGGGTCTTGGCCCATGATGGGAGGTTAAGTGAATTGAGTTATTTTTCTCTGGAGTTTAGAAAAATGAGAGACAATCTCATTGAAACCTTCAAGAGGTTTTAGAGGATAGACTTTGTAGAGATTATCTCTGCTGGTCAGGGAATCTAAAACATTTTAGGGCATAGTCTCAGGATGAGGAGCTGACCATTTAGAACTGAGGTGAGGAGAAACTATTTCATTCAAAGTGTTGTGAATCTTTGGAATTCTTTACACCAGAGCATTGTGCATGGTTCATCGTTGAATACAGATAAGGCTGGAGTAGACAGATTTTTGGTCATGCAGGGAGCCAGAGGGTATGGGGAATGGGCAGGAAAGTGAAGTTCATAGAATCATAAAAGCCCCACAGTGCAGAAGGAGGCCATTTGACCCATCAAGTCTGCACTGACTCTCTGACAGCACATCTTACCTAGGCCCACCCCTGCCTTACCTCACTAATTCTCCTAACGTACACATCTTGAGACACTAAGGAGCAATTTAGCATGGTCAATCCACCTAACCTGCAAATCTTTGGATAAAAGCAAATTATTGTGGATATTGGAATCTGAAGCCAAAAGAAAAAATGCTGGAAAATCTCAGCAGGTCTGGTAGCATCTACAAGGAGAGAAAAGAGCTGACGTTTTGAGTCCAGATGACCCTTTGTCAAAGCTAAAAGACATAGAAAGTGAGAGATATTTATCTCCTTCCAGTCTGTGCACAATCAAGACCCTGACCTTCCGGTTGCTTGCCATTTTAACACACGATCCTGCTCCCATGCCCACATGTCTGTCCTGGGCTTGCTGCAATGTGGTTTTACAGGAACAGCATCTCATCTTCCGGCTAGGCACTTTACAGCCTTCCCGTCTCAACGTCGCATTCAACAACTTCAGATGATTAGCTGTATCCCACCACGACCTCTTTGTTTTCTTTTCATTTCATTTTTAATTGGTTTCTACCTTTTACTTCTTTATTGTCCTTCTTTATTTTTCTTTCCCCCACAATCTTTCCCCCATAGGTGGTGGAGGCGGACACACTGGGAACGTTTAAGACTTATCTAGATAGCCATATGAATGGAGTGGGAATGGAGGGATACAAAAGAATGGTCTAGTTTGGACCAGGGAGCGGCACGGGCTTGGAGGGCTGAAGGGCCTGTTCCTGTGCTGTATTGTTCTTTGTTCTTTGTTTTGTTCTATATTATCACCCCTTTCCTTACCATTTCTCCCGCTTTGCTTCCCCTTCCCCCTGTTTCTCAATTTTACTCTCTCCCACCCATCCTCCCCCTCCCCCCACATCTTCATCTGTCACAGCTTACCCTCTGATTCTAGTTTCTCTGTTGTTTTCATACCTTTTATTCTCTTTATGGACTGCCATTAGTAGCCTTTTCCCTTGTTTTGGTGGCTATGACTCATCTTTCATTCCCTCACCCTGCAGTATAAATATCTCCCACTTTCTATGCCTTTTAGCTTTGACAAAGGGTCTCCTTACAGATGCTGCCAGACCTGCTGAGATTTTCCAGCATTTTCTCTTTTGGTTGCACATCTTTGGACTGAGGGAGGAGACCGGAGCACTCGGAGGAAACCCACGCAGACATGGGGAGAATGTGCAAACTCCACACAGACAGTGACCCAAGGCTGGAATCAAACCCTGGTCCCTGCTGCTGTGAGGCAACAGTGCTAACCATTGTTGAAGCCCAAGTTGGCCGTGATTGTACTGAATTGCAGAGCAAGCTTGACAAGCCAAAGGGCCCACTCCTGCTCCTATATTTTCTGCTTCTGTAACCAATCAGAGTCAACTTGCCAACCAATCAGCACCCTTTCCTTGGGCAGCATAGGCTGTTGCTCCCTTTGAAATTTGGTATTTTTGAGCCAGTCCTGCTGAGTACAGGATGAAAAGCTTTGTCAGTATGTCACTTTTTTCAGCAATAATAATCAAATAGCCAAAGCATGATGACAGTATTGTGTTCTTCTTTGTTATTATCTAATTTGCTACAATACAGATAGATGCATTGGCTGAGAGAGACTTTGTAAGTACAGATCAATAGAAATAAATAATACTCCAGTTTAGCCAACTGATTATCAATGTGGTTATATGGCATCATGTAATACAGCTGTAGTCTCAATTCAAATCTGGTTTTGCAAAAAAAAAAATTACATTTGGCCTTTGTGAATTAGTTCCACTTATTAAGGTTTATCATTTAGTGAAGAACATTTTGCTACATCTAGCAGGACGTCTTTGAATAGTGATTATTCAAAGAAATATATAATGACATAAAATGTTAACATATCAGTGTTAGCTTGATGCATTTGAGAAACAGTAAATATGACACTACTGTTTAAAAAAGGAGGCAGACAGAAGGTGGGTAACTATAGGCCGGTTAGTTTAACTTCTGAACTGGGGAAAATGCTTGTTCTATCATCAAGGAAGAAATAGCAAGCATCTGGATATAAATTGTCCCGTTGGGCAGATGCAGCATGGGTTCATGAAAGGCAGGTCATGTTTAACTAATTTACTCGAATTCTTTGAGGACATTATGAAAGCGGTGGGCAATGGGGAACCGGTGGATGTAGTGCATCTGGATTTCCAGAAGACATTCGACAAGGTGCCACACAAAAGGTTGCTGTATAAGATAAAGGTGCATTTGATTTGATTTGATTTGATTTATTATTGTCACATGTATTAACATACAGTGAAAAGTATTGTTTCTTGCGCGCTATACAGACAAAACATACCGTTCATCGAGAAGGAAACAAGAGAGTGCAGACTGTAGTGTTACATTCATAGCTATGGTGTAGAGAAAGATCAACTTAATGCAAGGTAAGTCCATTCAGAAGTCTGACAGCAGCAGGGAAGAAGCTGTTCTTGAGTCAGTTGGTGCGTGGCCTCAGACTTTTGTATCTTTTTCCCAAAGGAAGAAGGTGGAAGAGAGAATGTCCGGGGTGCATGGCATCCTTAATTATGCTGGCTACTTTGCCGAGGCAGCGGGAAGTGTAGACCGAGTCAATGGATGGGAGGCTGGTTTGCATGATGGATTGAGCTACATTCATGACCTTTTGTAGTTCTTTGCGGTTTTGGGCAGCGCAGGAGCCATACCAAGCTGTGATACAACCAGAAAGAATGCTTTTTATGGTGCATCTGTAAAAGTTGGTGAGAGTCGTTGCTGACATGCCAAATTTCCTTAATCTTCTGAGAAAGTAGAGGCGTTGGTGGGCTTTCTTAACTGTAGTTTTGGCATGGGGGGACCAGGACAGGTTGTTGGTGATCTGGACACCTAAAAACCTGAAGCTCTTGATCCTTTCTACTTCATCCCCGTTGATGTAAACAGGGGCATGTTCTCCTTTCTGCTTCCTGAAGTCGATGACAATCTCCTTCGTTTTGTTGACATTGAGGGAGAGATTATTGTTGCTGCACCAGTTCACCAGATTTTCCATCTCATTCCTGTACTCCGTCTCGTCATTGTTTGAGATCCGACCCACTATGGTGGTGTCGTCAGCAAACTTGAAAACCGAGTTGGAGGGGAATTTGACCACAGAGTCATGGGTGTATATGGTAGGGGGCTGGGATCTCAGCCTTGTGGGGCATCGGTGTTGAGGATGATCGTGGAGGAGGTTTTGTTGCCTATCCTTACTGATTGTGGTCTGTGAGTTAGGAAGTTCAGGATCCAGTCGCAGAGGGAGGTGCCGAGGCTTAGGTCACGGCATTACAGGTAATGAATTAGCATGGATGGAGAACTGGTTAACTAACAGAAAGCAAAAGTGGGGGTAAATGGGTGTTTTTCTGGTTGGCGATCAGCAACTAGTGGTGTGCCTCAGGGATCAGTGTTGGAACCGCAATTGTTTACGATTTATATCGATGATTTGAAGTTGGGGACCAAGTGTAGTGTGTCAAAATTCGCAGATGACACTAAGATGGGTGGCAGAGCAAAGTGCACAGAGGACGCTGAAAGTCTGCAAAGGGATATAGATAGTTTAAATGAATAGGCAAGGGTTTTGCAGATGGAGTACAATGTTGGTCAATGTGAGGTCATCCATTTTGGTAGGAATAACAGCAAAATACACTACGATTTAAATGGTAAAAAATTGCAGCATGCTGCTATGCAAAGGAACCTGGGTGTCCTTGTGCAGGAATCTCAAGGAGTTGGTTTACAGGTGCAGCAGGTAAGTAAGAAGGCAAATGGAATTTTGTTCTTCATTGCGAGAGGGATGGAGTTTAAAAACAGCGAGGTTATGTTGCAGCTGTATAAGGTGGTGAGGCCACACCTGGAGTAGTGTGCACAATTTTGGTCTCCTTACTTGAGAAAGGATATACTGGCACTTGAGGGGGTACAGACGATATTCACTAGGTTGATTCCTGAGTTGAGAGGGTTGGCTTATGAGGAGAGACTTAGTAGACTGGGGTGATACTCATTGGAATTCAGAAGAATGAGGGGAGAACTTATAGGAATATATAAGATTATGAAGGGAATAGATAAGATAGAAGCAGAGAGGTTGTTTCCAGTGGTGGGTGACACTAGAACTAAGGGGCATAGCCTTAAAATAATGGAGAGCATATTTAGGACTGAGTTGAGGAGGAACTTCTTCACCCAAAAGGTTGTGAATCTGTGGAATTCCCTGCCCAGTGAAGCAGTTGAGGCTACCTCGTTGAATGTTTTTAAAGCAAAGATAGATAGATTTTTGAATAGTAAAGGAATTAAGGGCTATGGTGAGCAGGCGGGTAAGTGGAGTTGAGTCCACAAAAAGATCAGCCATGATCTTATTGAATGACGGAGCAGGCTCGAGGGGCCAGGCGGCCTACTCCTGCTCTGGTTTTTATGTTGTTTATGTTCTTATGAGGGAATAATGAAAATGATTGATAATTTAATCCACTGCTGCCTTTTATAAAGTAGAAATTAGAATGCAATATAATCCAACTGAGTTTCTGCTTGTTTTCTGCTTGATAATTTTCATGATTCATTGCAGGGAAATAAATGCTGCAGGAAATATGGACATTAGCAAAATTGGCACATTGTAAATACTGGCATAATTTTTGCATAAGTGCAGTCCTTGGTTGTAGAGTTAACCTGTTTTGTTTCAGAGTAGGCAGGATGGCCGATGAAGATTCCAAGCAGGTGAACTCTACAACCAAGTTCCCAATTATACTCGGGCAGAAGCAACCATCATATTACAGGGAGCTCAGAGAAGACATAGTGAACAGACCTTATCAAATGTCAAAGTAAACTCAGTTTCTCCCTCCACAGACGCTGCTGGACCCACTGAGTTTATCCAGCATTTTCTGTTTTTATTGTAGGACTTGCCTTTAGTATTTTCACATGACCTTCTGTCACAGTCTGTGACTGTCCTGGTACCTTCCTCTGGCCAAAGATTCAACGTAAGGTTTTCAGCATTAAATCAATCACGTCCATCGAGAGCAGCACAAAATGCAGCATAAGATTTAAATTAAAACACAAAAATGTATGTGGAATAATGATTATTAGAACAGTGCAAAGGATTTTCAGGATATCAGCCGAACTTTGATAGGAAAATACATTTTTAATGGTCTGTTAGTTTATATGTGGTTCAAGGATAAGTATTTGGGTTTTAAAATGTCTGTAGGCAACTCTTCTCCATTTTTCACTGTTTTGTCATGAGTGCCATGCCAAGAACGTCTTAATAATGTTAATCTTAGCACTGCTGCTGTAAATGGCAGAAGGAGCTATCGCAATGACGTTACAAGGGTGTTTTTACAAGTCCATACTACCATGCTGAAGCTTGCCTCATGCAAGTACATAACAGGAATATGGACACGCAGTTGACATGATTTTAAAAACATTAATTTAAGTGGAAAATTGGGGTTTGTGCTCACCTGACTTTCTGAATTATACCTGACAGGTGAATAAAGCTCTCTGCTCTTGGTGAAGAGTCATAAAATGATGCCTGTCACAATTTTTAAAATTGATTATTAAAAATATTTAAGGAACAATTGGAGTTATGTAAAAATATTCACATCGTAAACAGTGATATGGTGATTGATTCTTAATATTTTTCTCATAGTTTAATTGCCACTATTTCACTTTATTTTGATTTATTGTATCCATCAGTTACAATAATTGAGTGCGTTGCATAGTCATAAAATATATATCCAGATAGTTCTCAATGATGGTGTGAATGAATAATCTGCACAATCAGTGAATCATCTCTGGATTGCTAACAGAACAGCGCCATGCTCAAGGACCAGATCTTACTTAGTTGTCAGGATGCTTGTGTTGCGTTGCTGCTTGCATGTGCCTGAAATCAGATCTTGGAGTATTAAGTTATATGTGCATAATGACTCGTCTGAATTCCTTTCCACATCTTTTTAGCGAAACCATTAAACCATTCATTATAAACAGGATAACATCTCTGCTAAAATTACAAAGACAAAATGCAGGCAGAAAATGCTAAGTGCTCGGATGTTAGTATCTCACAGTATCAATTGTGGCCCACCGTGTTTATTGAAAAGTGTTTGGCAAGGTTTTATTCTTTGTTTCCAGAACATTGCGATTATTATTCCTATTATTTAAAAATATACTAATAATGGATAAAAGCAAATTACTACGGATGCTGGAATCCGAAACCAAAAGAGAAAATGCTGGAAAATCTCAGCAGGTCTGGCAGCATCTGCAAGGAGAGAAAAGAGCTGACGTTTCGAGCCAAAGGTGACCCTTTGTCAAAGCATTTTCTCTTTTGGTTACTAATAATGGTATTTTATTCAAGAAAAGCATTCGCAGCTTGAAAACTGAATTGAAGTGCAGTTTAATTATGTATATATATAGATGTATTATAATGCTAGATCTGAACTTTTTGTTTCATTGCTCTCTCTGCTGCCCTGTCATTTGAGGATGTGTGAATAAAGTTGTTCAGTAATGACTGCCTGCAGTTGAGCTGTGTTCGTCTCCCTCAGTGAAAAACAGCTGAAAGATGACGATGAGGCTGGGATGGAATTTTCTTTTACATTTCATGTGAGAAATTAAGGACTGAGGAACATTGTGATACACATTTGAAACTCCCAGAGTGGGATTTTCCGCCAGTGCTCGGCTCCTGTCCAAGACCCCAATTAACTGCAAAGGGTCATGAACGAAGCCCAGTCCATCACTCAAACCAGCCTCCCATCTATTGACTCTGTCTACACTTCCCACTGCATCGGCAAAGCAGCCAGCATAATTAAGGACCCCACACACCCCAAACATTCTTTCTTCCACCTTCTTCCGTCAGGAAAAAGTTACAAAAGTTCTGAGGTCACATACCAAACCAACTCAAGAACAGCTTCTTCCCTGCTGCTGTCAGACTTTTGAATGGACCTGTCTTGCATTAAGTTGATCTTTCTCTACACCCTCGCTATGACTGTAACACTACATTCTGCACCCTCTCCTTTCCTTCCATATGTACGATATGCTTTGTCCGTATAGCACACAAGAAACAATCCTTTTCACTGTATAATAATACATGGGACAATAATAAATCAAATCAAATCAAATCAATAAATCAAATCAAATCCCACCTAAGGTCAGCAGACCTTTCCATGATCTGTCCTCACCCGCAACATGGCGGACAGGACAGGAAAATTCACCCCCTAATGTTGATTTGGAGGAGGTTTGAGCAATTTAAAAGATTGTTCCATGTGTACATTGCATGTTGCTACACAGTGAGTCAGCATGGTCTGCACATGAAATAAAAAATGGCGACAAAGACGTATTTGGAGATGATGGACAAATTCAACTGTGACAAAGAGGACTGGTCTAATTATGAACAAGTGTTACACCTTTGGCTGAAAACAAATAAAATAGGAGTTGGGGATCTAGTAAATGTTTTCATCATTATGATGGGGTCAGCTGCTTTTAAGATAGTGTCCAAACAATGTTGCCCCCAGTGACCATGGGGAACCCACGCTGAGCATCAGTGAGCAGGTTATTGCTGAGTAAGTACGTTCAAAATGATTTTCCTTTCATAAAACCACGCTGACCCTGCCTGATTGTATTATGATTTTCCAAATGCACTGCTATTACCTCCTTAATAATAGATTCTACAATCTTTCCCTGTGACATGTGTTAGGCTAACTGGTGCATCATAACTGGGGGGGTCGGTTAGCTCAGTTGGCGGGATGGCTGGTTGGGGATGCAGAGCGATGCCAGTAGCATGTGTTCAATTTCCGTACTGGCTGAGGTTATTCATGAAGGCCCGCCTTTTCAACTTTGCCTGAGGTGTGGTGATCCTCAGGTTAATCACCACCAATCAGCTCTTTCCCTGAAAGGGGAGAGCAACCTATGATCATCGGTGGCACAGTGGCACAGTGGTTAGCACTGCCGACTCACAGTGCCAGGGACCTGAGTTCGATACCTGGCTTGGGTCACTGTCTGTGTGGAGTTTGCATATTCTCCCCATGTCTGCGTGGGTTTCCTCTGGGTGCTCTGGCTTCTTCCAACAGTCCAAAGATGTGCAAGTTAGGTGAATTGGTAATGCTAAATTCTCCCTCAGTGTACTCGAACAGGCACCAGTGTGTGGCGATTCGGGGATTTTCACAGTAACTTCATTGCAGTGTGAATGTAGGCCGATTTGTGACTAATAAATAAACTTTACTTCATCTGGGACTATGGTGACTTTACCTAGTTTCCTGCTTTCTGTCTCGCTGCTTTCTTGAATAGAAGTGTCATAGAATCATAGCATCATACACTGCAGAAGGAGGCCATTCAGCCCATCGAGTCTGCACTGACCACAATCCCACCCAGGTCCTATCTCCATAACCCCTGCATTTACCTGGCTAGTTCCCCTGACACTAAGGGGCAATTTAGCATGGCCAATCCACCTAACCCGCACATCTTTGGAGTGTGGGAGGAAACCGGAGCACCCGCAAGAAACCCACGCAGACACGGGGAGAATGTGCAAACTCCACACAGACAGTGACCCAAGCCGGGAATCGAACCCAGGTCCCTGGCGTTGTGAGGCAGCAGTGCTAACCACTGTGCCACCATGCTGCCCATATTTGCAATCTTCCAATCCACTGGAACCTTTCCAGAATCTAGGGAATTTTGAAAAATCATAACCAATGCATCTACAATTTCTGCAGATACTTAATTTAACACCTTAAGATGCAAACCTTGAGGTCCAGAGGACTTGCCAGACTTTAATTCTAATAGTTTTCCCAATATAGCTTCCCCTAGTGATTGGAAGTGTCTTATTTCCTTCCTCCCTTTTACCTCTTGTTTTTCAAGTATTTTTTTGATTATTTTTGTGTCTTCTACGCTGAAGACAGACACAAAATACCAGTCCAATGCTTCTGCTGTTTCTTTGTTTCCCATTAGTAATTTTTCACTTTCACCCTCTGAGTGATCAATTTTCACCTTATTATTCTTTTCTTATGTATATACTTGTCGGAATTCTTGCCATCTGTTTTTATATTTTTAGCTATCTTTCTCTCTATCAAATTTTCTCCTTCCTTGTTTTTGTTCAGTCATTGTTTGCTGGTTTCTAAAATCTGTCCAATCTTCTGACTTACCATTATTTTTTGCAGTACTGTACGCTATTTCCTTCAATTTGATACTCTCCTTAAATTACTAAGTTAGCCATGGATGTTGCTTCCTTTTTACAGAGTCTGTCTTTCTTCATGGAATATATCTTTGCTGAGAGTTATGAAATGTTCAACTACTATTTTACTTTTTAACCTATTTTCCCTGTTCACTTTCGCCAAATCTGTCTTCATACTATTGTAATTGTCTTTATTTAAGTTTAATACACTAACCTTAGAACCACACTTCTCACCTTCAAACTGAATGTGAAATTCTATCATGCTCTGTGTATTGTTGTCTCGAGGCCTTTTTACTATGATGTTAATAATTAATTCTGGCTCATGGCATAGTAAGAGTTTTAACAACACCAGGTTAAAGTCCAACAGGTTTATTTGGTAGCAAATGCCATTAGCTTTCGGAGCGCTGCTCCTTCGTCAGATGGAGTGGAAATGGAGTGGAAATCTCCACTCCAGAATCTCCAGCAGATTTCCACTCCATCTGACGAAGGAGCAGCGCTCCGAAAGCTAATGGCATTTGCTATCAAATAAACCTGTTGGACTTTAACCTGGTGTTGTTAAAACTCTTACTGTGTTTACCCCAGTCCAACGCCGGCATCTCCACATCATCATTGCATAGGACCAGATCTGAAATAGCCTGATCTCTGGTTGGCATTAAAATGTATTGCTCAAATTGTCCCGAATTCATGCTATGAAATAATCTTCATGGCTTCCTTTGCCAATTTGATTTGTGCCAATATATATGAAGATTAAAATCAACCATGATTATTACAGTATCTTTCTTACAATCTCAACTTTTTCTTCCTCTATACTTTGTGGTTACTGTTAGGGGATCTATGACCTACTTCAACAAATTACTTCTTATTTTTTCAATTCCTTATCTCTACCCGAAGTGATTCCACATCTTGATCTTCAGAACCTAGGTCATCTCTCATAACTATACTAATATCATCCTTAATTAATACTGTTATCCCACCACCTTTTCCTAGCTTCCAATCCTCTGATATGTCAAACATCCTTGTAATCACCTTGTAATCATGTCTTTGAAATCGCTATCACATCATACATATTTATTTCTATCTGTGCTATCAATTTATCCACTTTGTTATAAATGTTCTGTGCATTCAGATACAGAACCTTTTTTTTTGAATTGTTACAATTTTTGCAAACTCTGCCCTTATCTGCTGGTTCACTCTTAAGTTTCTATGCTCCATCCATTCCTGGCACATTCTTGTTATCATTACCCACATCACTATTCTGCTCTACTATCTTCTCCTTCCTCTTTAATTTATCACATCTCCCTTTGTGTGATGCCTTTACTCAATTATTTAGCTTAAAGCCCTTTCCTGTGCCTTGGTTATATGGTCCCAGCATGACTGAGGTGAAAACCATCCCGCTGCTACAGCTCCCACTTTCCTAGTACTGGTGCCAGTGTCCTGTGAATCAAAATCCATTTCTCCCACACCAAAATTTGAACCATGCGTTTAACTCTCTAATCTTATTTACCTGCACTAGTTCACTTATGGCTAAGGTAGCAATCCAGGCATAATTACCTTTGTGTGTCGGCCTTTAATTTAGTATTTAGTTGTTCATGATTCTGAAGGAGAACCTCTTTCCAAGTCCTATCCATGTGAAACATGACAACTGTATCCTCCCTTCCCCACTGCAAGTTCTTCACCAGCCCAGAGCAGATGCACTGAATCCTGATACCAGGCAGGCAACATAGCTTTCTGGTCTCACATTCTTGGCTGCAGGAAACACTGCCTATCCCCCTGATTATACTGCGTACTCACTACCACTGCCTATCAATTCTTGTTGAACTCATGTTCATTCTAGATTTTATGGCATGGGGCAGAAGGTATTTAGTGTTTTCTTTGTTGTCTCTTGTATGGTAAAAATTCTTCTGTTTCAAACTATAGAATTTGTATCTTCATTATTTTAGTAAATAACTGGGGTTTTGAATATTGTCTACTTTAAAGTAGAAATTACTTGTCTCGACTGAGATCCCAAGAAACCTGAGGGCTCTTTGCTGGATTTTGAATCCACAGACAAGTACAGGCGATGGAACTTTCTGAAGTTAGAGGAACAAGATTTCACTGTGAATTTGACTTTGACAAATGAAAAGCAGGATGGCTTTATCAATTTCCATGACTTTTCTAGGGAGGGAATATTTCTCCTAGAATTATTTGACACAATTGCTCAACTTAGGTTTATAGTATTAGCAGAAAAGTTGAAGTTAGAGTTAAAAGCAGGGATTAAAACAGCAGAAATATTTACGGCAATAGCACAGGATCAGGGGTTAGATGAATAAAAGGCCTAAATAATAGCTTGTGTTAGCTAGAATTTAGTTGTAAATGGAACAATTTGAAATGGAAAAGGAAATGAAGTTATTCAAAAAAGAAAGAAATACAAAGGCATGAACTTGAACTCCAGAGAGAGGTTAGCAAGGGAGGAAAGAGATAACAAAAGAGACAGACCTTCAGAGAGAAAGAAATCTAGCCACATGAACTGGCTAAAGAAAAACTGAGGTTACATGGTTTAAGAAAAGCTGTTCTGGTCAATATAAATGATAGCAATAGAGATGATGTAAAGAAAGTAGTATGCTTTCAGTGCAGGAGGGGAACATAAAAGCAAATTGTTGGATGTTAAAAGTTAAATCAAAGTTTATTTATTTATTAAAGTTTATTTATTAGTCTCAAGTAAGGCTTACATTAACACTGCAATGAAGTTATTGTGAAATTCCCTTAGTCGCCAAAGTCCAGCGCCCGATCGGGTCAATGCACCTAACCAACATGTTTTTTGGACTGTGGGAGGAAACCGGAGCCCCCGGAGGAAACACATGCAGACACGGGAGAACATGCAAACTCCACACAGACAGTGACCCAAGCTGGGAATCAAACCCGGCTCCCTGGCGCTGTGAGGGATCTAATCACTGGGTGACCATTTCGCACTGGTAGTATCACAAATCAATGGCAGTAATAGGGATGCCTGAAGAATCTTTTGATAAAGGTTACATTTATGCAAGGTAGCATGCTCATAAATCCCATGGTTGTCCCCAATTAATATCTTTCATTTGAGGACAAATTGTCTCACCAGCCTCCATAAATGACTGAACTGTACCAGTGAAGAAAATGGATTATAAAACAATAGAAATAGTGTAATTGTGAAGTGCTCCCTCAGAACCTATTTGAGTTGTAGATATGGTTTAGGATAGTCAAAGGTATTCTTCCCCGGGCACTGATGAAGTGAGTCAGATTACTCGAGGTTATTGAGGTTTTATCTCTAAGGGAGAAGTATCCCCTTACTCCTCATACAAAGCAAGTAAACAAATTGATATTTTGAGGGATACTGGACAGTCCAGTCATTTATGGAGGCTGATGAGACAATTTGTCTTTAAATGAAAGAAAGGTACATGGGATTTATGAACCTGTCCCCTTGTATAAATTTAATTTGCGAGGTGACCTAGGAAGTAGAGTTATCACTGTGGGAACTGTTCCTCATTTACACATTGAATGGGTATACTTTATACTGGGTAATGATTTGGTAGATTTGAAAATATTAACATCTCCAAGAATTTTGAGGGAGCCACTTGGGGTGTCAGCAACTGAGATTTTGCAGGATTGCTCCCAGTTTGTATGGGAAGTAGAGCCAAGGTCATATGGTTAGACAACATGGAGTGAAATCAGTTGAGTGGATCATTCTGGGGTTTCAGGGGCAACAGATAACCTAAATAAATAGTTGGACAGGCAATGTAATTTAAAGATGGTTTATTAAGTTTATTAAGAAACAGCAGTTATATATGATGCAGTAACTAATTAGATGGAAGACTTGCAACAGTTGGCAGTTGAAATCCCCAGGCGGCAGAAAATGCTTGGCACAGAGTGTGTTGATTTAATCTTCCTTTGGGTGGCATGGTGGCACAGTGGTTAGCATTGCTGCCTCACAGCACTAGAGACCCAGGTTTGATTCCCGGCTTGGGTCATTGTCTGTGTGGAGTCTGCACATTCTCCCTGTGTTTGCGTGGGTTTCCTCAGGGGACACCAGTTTCCTCCCACAGTCAGAAAGATGTGCTGGTTAGGTACATTGGCCATGCTAAATTCTCCCTCAGTGTACCCGGACAGGTGCTGTAGTGTGGCGACGAGGGGATTTTCACAGTAACTTCATTGCAGTGTTAATGTAAGCTTACTTGTGACACTAACAAATAAACTTTAAATTTTTCCCCCCACCTGGGTTGATAACAAAAATTCATTGAAACTCATAGGATGGAGTTTTACCTCCCCATCCGCCACGGGAATCTGAGCAGATGAGGGGTGGGTAATGGAAACGTCTGCTGACGTAGGGTGGGATTTTATGGTTTGGGGACGAGCGAGGCTGTAAAATCCCACCCATTGTACCTGAAGAATTGTTAACAACCACCATTCCACTCCTGTGGGAAAGAGTGGACTTTGGCCAGAAGCATAGAAACTGCTTGCAATGCAGCAATTAACTTGTTGATGGGTGACATCACTTGACCCCATTTTGCTAGCTTTTGGATCATTTTAATATTTCATGTGTGTGTGTATGCATGTGTGTATGTATGTGTGTATATATGTGTGTGTGTGTGTATACGTGTGTGTGTGTGTATGTATGTGTGTATGTATGTGTGTATATATGTGTATGTGTGTGTGTGTGTATACGTGTGTGTAGTTTGTATGTGTGTGTATATGTGTGTTGGGAAGAATTTGGCAGAGTGCAGTCGTGTGTGGGAAAGCAGCATTTAGCTCTCCGCCGGTGGTTGGGGTTTTCATACCAGATTTTTAGCCACTCTGAAAAAGAAAATTTCTTCATGGTTTCATGCCACCTCCATGACGGGCATCCTCTGATTTCCCTGCCCTGCCATCAGCTAAATGTTTCATTTAGCAGGGCTCTCCATTAAAGGCTGCCCCAGTGCACCCCAGCCAGTTCTTCGTGTTCTTCATTATCCAGTGCAGAGGATGGCTGCAAGGAAGTCTGACCCTAGCTTCTCAGACTCCTCCCTCACCAGACTACTGGATACAGTGGAGGAGCAGCATGATGTCCTGTACCCTTATACAGGGAGGAGACCAGCAAGTAAGGACACCAACACATCAAGGGAGGTGGGGGCACTGGTGGCCAACATCAACTCCCTGCAAAGGAGGACAGGCATCATGTGCCATAAAAGGATGAATGGTCTCCTCCGGTTTGCCAGGATGAGTAATTCCACCCATCACTCTCAACTCACAGACCCATCACACATCCACAAGGAGCTCACTCACTGCCATTCAAGGACACCACCATTCGCTCTCCTACTGACATTTTCATCTCCCCTATGAGTCATCTCCTTTCACCTCAATGTTCCCACTCACCATCCACACATGCCTGGCATCCTTACCTGACACACATCCTACTTTCACTCTCCCTATCTGTTTTCATGCAGGACAAGTTGGCTCACAATAAGAGGGATAGATCCTTGATAGCCAGAGGGATGCCCGAGTTGAAAGTCCTCTCAGATTTTGAGGAGGAAGCCCACTAGCTGACCAGGTAGGAACTCAACCGGCAAGGGTGATAACTAAACCAAGTGAAAACCCAGCACACCATCACCAATCATACGTAACTAACATGGGTCATGTCCCACTATCTGGAGGCTCCTGCTCTGCATGAATGAAACCTCCCCTCTCTTGCAGGCTCATCAGGGGAGTAATCCAGGGCCTCCACTCCTTTGAGACCAGCACAGATGACTTCTCAGAAGTGGAGGTCAAAGGGCCATTACAGCTTTCACCCACATCCTCCACCAACGCAGAGACACACACCTCGGTGGGACTGAGTATCAGAGAGGTCTCGGGGTCACAAACTGGTGAGCACCTTGTTCTCTCTGATCCACAGCTGACATTCAGTGGATTGCTGGAGGACAGGAACCTGTTGATGCCCAGTTAGATGAGGAGCCTCTGGACCCAATCTTGCTTTGTTTGCTGGAGCGTGAAGGGCAAAGCTGGGAAAATCAGGAAGGGATATCAGCTTCACTCCTCAACTTGGAAGACAGAATGGAGGAGTCTTACCAGTCTCAGTTCAATAAGATAGTGCTGACACTCCGAGGTAATTAGGTCACCATGGCTAGGGTGGCGGCTGCATTGGAGATCTTGGTGCAAGTTGTCTGTCCTGCTTTGGTGTATGATGTGCACACCTTGGTGCAGGACATGCACTCCATGGTGTGGGCACTTCTGGGAATTCACAAGTGTCAATGGCAGAGGACAGAAGGACTTCTGGATCTCACTCCAGCTGCCTTTCTATCCCAAGGAGGAAGCCAGAGGCCCTCAGGCACCCATAGAGAGGAGGTGAAGCTGGTGCAGGGTCATCCTTCCAGGTTACTCCAGGAGTGTCCTGCCCATCCAACCCCCTCTCCCTCTGACCACTTCAGCCCTCGCTTCACAGGCCAGCAAGGATGCTACTTCCACCCAGCAGGTCTCCAAAATAAGACAGGGGCCCTCCAAGTCTCTGCAAACCTGTGGGTGTCTGCCAATGTCATCACCAACAACAGGGCACGGCAGACAGTAAGCTGCCTCCACCTTTGATGTGGATCCTGCATATACAGCAAGATGTAGCAGCAGGGTTAGAAAGGTTAAGAAGGTCTAGTTGCACAGTGTGGGCATAGATGTCAGGCATTTGTAGATAGTGCCCACTTCTGTAAATAAACTCTCACTTATTGCACCCTCTCTGCGGCTCATTGTTCAGTGAAATTCTTCCTGTGGTGTTGCATTCCTGTTCCACAGAGAGACTGGCTGCTCAGTCCAGAACTCCCTCCACGTGCTCCCTGAAGGGTTACCAGAATATAATGTGGTGTCCCCTCACAGTGACTGAGCATTTCAATCATGCTTGTTTCTCATAGAGAATGAGGACACCTCCCACAATGCACAGTGTTACCGTCACTCATGACAGTCATTGTCAACGTGTGCTCTCTGCACATGTTCTCCTGCTGCCTGACCCAGTAAAAAGTTAGTTTCAGCTTCCAGTGACACTGAACCTCAAGGGCACAGATCACTCAGGAGGAGCCTAGATCGAGAGAGGTGAAACTCTCTGTGCCACATTACCATGATATGATTCTGTTCATTTCATGGTGAGTGGGTGAGCTGCCTTCAGTCAGACAGGAGTCAAACATTCGCAGTAGGCTTTGAGGATCAATGCACTATGCCCACTGCAAGTCATTATCATTTTCCTGCTACATGGGGACTCTGGGCCTCCAGTCCCTCCCCATGACACGAGCTTTATCATTGAGTGTGTGTGCTGCCAACAATCAGATGGGAGAGTAATATTCCTCACCCTTTCACTAGTTTAACCTTTCACCCCTTGCCCCTCTGCTGGTTCACCCCCCCTTGTCCTTCACCAGTTCACCACCCCTGCCCCTCTCCCCTCTGCTGGCTCACCCCCCTCATTCCTCACCTCTTTGCCAGTTGAACCTCTTCACCCCTCGCTCCTCTGCTGGTTAAACAGCCCTCAACCCTTGCCCCCCTGCTGGTTCACCTCCAACCGCACCTCCCACCCCTCCATCCTTCATCGCTCTGCTGGTTGACACCCCTCACTCCTTGCCCCTTCGTCATTTGAACTTCTTCATCCTTCGCCCTTTTTCCAGTTCACCCCCTCCCCCGTGCCCCCCCCAAACCCCTTCGCCAGTTCACCCCCTCTCAAGATCAAAGAGCTTCTCTGGTTCCCCCTCGCCCTTGCTGGTGCCCTGTCTCCTCTTTAAGTTAGTGATGCAGCGTGATGAGCTGCGAGCTCTCCCCCGAGCCGCACTCTGACCTCAGCTCACCAGGTTTCCATTTTAAAAAGGCTGTTGTAAATGGTGTCATTGTGACATTCTGCTGCTTTGGGCAGTTTTGAACATTCGGGGGATGATTGCTGCAGGGAGGCTCAATAATAAGATACAAGTAGATTAGAATGAGGCTGCTGGCATTGCATGGCTGGAAGTCCATTATGAAAGTGATGGGGGCAGGGTGATAGGACTGCCCACCAACCTAAAATGTGATTAGAACCTCTTGAGAGATCTTGTGTTCATGTCGCCATTCGCACCCGATGTGAACGGGAGCACAAAAGTAAAGTAATGTTTATTTATTAATCACAAATAAGGCTTACACTAACACTCCAATAAAGTTACTGTCAAATTCCCCTAGTCACCACACTATGGCGCCTGTTCGGGTCAATGCACCTAACCAGCACGCCTTTCAGAATGTGGGAGGAAACCAGAGCACCCGGAGGAAACCCACGCAGACACGGGGAGAATGTGCAAACTCAAGATCCCAGCCTTAGACTCAGGGCCCGATTTTTACCATCACGTTGCGCTCGTTTTCGGGTGCAAAAACTTGATAAAGTCGGGTGTGAGGTGAGTAGCGCGATCCCTTCCCACCTCCGCGCCAGTTCCCCCTTTACCAAGGTCTGAAAATGGCCACGATCAGGACCGCACCCGAAATGGGTACGACAGCCACTTAAATGCATTTGCATACATTGAAATTGACATACTGGATTGCATGCCCAACGTTACTGGCAGTTTCCCCTTTACCACCGTGTTCGCCCATCCAGATTCAGCACGAAACAGACACACTCTACAAAAGTCCGATTCGGGCGCTCCAGCCAGTGAGGAGGTAAGTGACGAGCATCCAATGACTCTCTGCTTGAGATCGGTGGGGGAGAGAGGGGGGTTGTCCGCTGCCACTCTGCCTGAGATCAGTGAGGGGGAAGGGGGGGAGGGGGCCGTGATCAGTCTGGCTGGCGGTTGGGGGGGAGATAAGGGGGTCAGTAATATTGTGGGGATGGGGCAATGTCTGTGGGGGCATTATCTTCACCTGAAGAAGGAATGACACTCCGAAAGCTTGTGGTACCAAATAAACCTGTTGGACTTTAATCTGGTGTTGTGAGACTTCTTACTGGGAGTGATGTGGCAGGAGAGCCACATTCTCTCATTTTTTTTCTGTGCATGCGCAGTTGGAAGCGCTGATCGGAGCTGCAGGATTTCAGGCACATTAATCCCCGCCCACAGGCTTCTGCAGCGTGATTCAGAATTGCTGCTATTTTTTCAGCAGAGTGCGTATGGGGGCACCTGAGAATGCGTCTAAAAGTCGGAACTGAAACACTTCCAGTTTCAAGTCCGTCCAGCACTTCGAATCAAAACAGTAAAATAGGGCCCTTTGTTTGCAACATTGATTTGCTAAAAGGTTATTGGCAATATCCACTTGTTATAAACACCTGCTCCATGCTTCATAGTGATATATCAGCAGTAAATTTTAATTCTTGGAAGATTAAATGTTAACTGTAGAAAAAGGGAAAAATGCAATTAAAGCAGCTTGAAGATGTTTATGTTTAAAAAGTTGGGGTCATGTTGAATTAAGGGGTTAAGCTAGAAAGCTAAGATTGTAAAACCACCAGTGGGCTTACTCAGCTGGAGATCTGGAGATGAGCTGTCTACATTGGCTGCAAAGAAATGTTGCCCAGAGAATAGTTTTGTTTTGGGAGTTAAAGCTATGATTTATTTAAAAAGCAGTCATTGATGTTTGAGATAACAGGCTACATCACCATAAAGTTGAGTTGAGCTTAAGAAAGTTCTGGGGTGTAGCAGGGGGTAAAGAGACCCCTGCTTTCAGACGACTAAAATAAAGTAGATTTGTTTAAATAGGGAACGCAGTGTGCCTTATAAATATATACAGAAGTTATTACAATGTGCCTCACTTATATAGTATACAAAGATATTGTCTGTATAAGCACATATATAATCATTTTTGAACAAGTATTTTTGTATCTTCTTGTGAGCTTTGGTCAACAAGTAATTTACCCCTTAGCATAATGGGAAATAAGTTTAGTTAGACAGACCACATTTTTTTGGAATAATGAAGCATATAGCATATACCCTGTTATCAGGGTCAGGCCAAGCAGCTACAAGCAACCAAGGTTATTGAAATGAATAGAAGGATTCAGCTTCTAGCTGCAATGAATAGACGTATTCAGCCTCCACTGGTAAAGGGGCAGAAAACAGAGCAGAGAAGATGACTTCCTTCTGCTTCCCAGGGTTGCAGGTGCTAGGGGCGACCGTTGAAGCTACTGGATTTTTATAGGTGAGGCTACTAGGTGACAGGGGGAAGAACGTCTGGGGTCAGTTGACCAATGAATTCCTAATTCTGCTGGGAGGCCAAATGCTACTGGCCAAAGTAAATAAAGTGTATTAATGTAATTGGACCATCCAGCTTGGATGACAGGTTGGGCGGGAGGATCAAGTCTTCAGAAATGCATATCTGTTGTGCTCATGTGATCTAACATTAGAGAGTGGTTAGAATCCTCTGAGCATCTCTCTCCCAATACATGTTTGTCAAATAAAAACGTCTTTAAAGGCATCATGTCTTTCGCAAGTCTTTGTGTTAAGCTAAGAATACCTGAATGCAAGACCCCCCAGAGGGAAGCCCCAGGAAAATCCCCTTATGTGAGGCTTCAATTTATCCATGTGTTTGCTGGGGGAATGGCCATATTGTAAAGATGTTGCTGTTTGCAGGGCCCAGGCAGCAGATATATTGCTGTTAACTGGTTCCGTGTAGTTGGTGCTCAGAGGAGTTGTATGATATCTTTGTGCAGTTAAAACTGAGGAGAAGTCCGGGGGAACTGAGAATTTGACAGAAGATCAGTGGCTCCAAGGTGGCAAGAGCTAGGCCTCAGAAGATGCCAAAAGAACCATTTATTGTTTGATGTAGCTGGGGAGATTGGAGCATGGTGAAATCCTGCAGCAGCGCCAACCCAGGGAAGCTGGTCAGCTATTAAAGAGCTGAAATTGCACCAGTGAGTAGAGGCATACTTGGAAATCCAGGACAATGGGATATCGAGTGGTGTGATTGAAACCCTGGGAGGTGTGCAGTCATTGAAGCAATCCGAGTTGGAACATCTTTGAGGGGGTGCAGAGGCTTGATCTTTGAAAGTGAAAACTTTGGAATCCCTCATGAGAGAGACAGAGTTTCAGTGAGATTGGTTGATTCACAATATTAATCGATGTCTGGTTGGGTTGTTGAGAAATCCATGGGATCTGTCCTGGTTTCATTTGCTATTTATTGTACAGAGTGGTGCAGCTGACCATAGTTTGCCTGTTAATTCATATGTACATCATAAGTAATCTTGGATGTTAGAGGATAATATAGGTATTGTAAATTATTTTATCTTTTTGGCCTTGCACATTTATTTTTGCTAAATCAAAATCCATGGTATTTTGAGAATTGATGCACTGAGCAAGTGTCTGAAATCTCAAACTTTGTCCACTTTGAACAAAATGTTACAGATCCCTAACCAGATCTTGGGGGTCAGGTCCAGGATCATATCATTCAAACTGATCAAGCCAAAGAAATCTCTGCTTTCATAACTCCAGGCAGCCTCCATCAATGTGGGGTTATGTCATTTGGAATGAAGAATAAACAAGCTACTTTCAAAGATTAACTAACCAAATAATTGCTGGGCTAAGCGATTGTGTTGTGTATATTGATGATCTGTTGGTTTACAGTAACACTTGTGAAGAACATATGAAACACCTAAATGCACTATTTGATAGACTTCAAAAGGCTGATTTGGTGATTAGTTTGGCCCATGTTGTGGGGCAGGGTTGAGAATTGCCTAAAGATGCTAAATTTAAAGCAATCATGTACCTTTGGTCCCTAAAACTGAAAAGGGAAACATTGTGGTATTTCAGAATGTGCGGGTTCTATGGAATATTTGTCCTGAATTTCAATGCAATAGTCACTCCATTAATGAACGTATTGAAGAAAATATAAAATTTAACTGGACAGCATCTTGTCAGACTGCCTTTGAGAGGTTGAAGGATGCTCTGAGTTTCAATAAACATTCAAAATAACTATTGATGCCAGTGATGTTGGTGTCGGAGTGCTGTTGCTACAAGAGGACGATATTGTCATAAAGAGTCCAGTCAGCTATTTCTCAAGAAAACCTAATGCAGGTTAACAAAAATACTCCACAATTGAGAAGGAAATGTTACATCTGGTCTTGGCTCTTCAACAATTTGAAGTATTTGTTTCAAATATAGGAAAGGCATTAATTTTCACTGATCATAATTCACTGGTGTTTTCAGAAAAGTTCCACACAAAGAATTCTTGGCTGTTTCTCTGGAGTTTGATGCTATCGCCATTCAACCTAAACATCAAGCATGTTGTTGGGAAAAAACATGTAATTGTTGATCCTCTCTTCAGTATTTAAAGAAGATTTGGTTTGATTTGATTTGATTTATTGTTGTCACATGTATTAGCATACAGTGAGAAGTATTGTTTCTTGCGCGCTATACAGACAGAGCATACTGTTCATAGAGAAGGAAATGAGAGAGTGCAGAATGTAGCACAGTCATAGCTAGGGTGTCGAGAAAGATCAACTTAATGCAAGGTTAGTCCATTCAAAAGTCTGATGGCAGCAGGGAAGAAGCTGTTCTTGAGTCGGTTGGTACATGACCTCAGACGTCTGTATCTTTTTCCCGAAGGAAGAAGGTGGAAGGGAGAATGTCCGAGGTGCGTGTGGTACTTAATTATGCTGGCTGCTTTTCCGAGGCAGCAGGAAGTGTAGACAGAATCAATGGATGGGAGGCTGGTTTGCGTGATGGATTGGACTACATTCACGATCTTTTGTAAGTGTGTGGAAATTAAGGCAGGCTCTGAGTTATGACAATTCTATGATGTTTAAATCCCTCAAATTCTTTAACTGTAAAAATGCTATGTATAATTCTGAAATATGAAAAGGTTACCTGTGCAGTATGTAATAACTGTGTCTTTAAAATTAACTTGTGTTTTGTGAGGCAGACCCTAACTAAAACTGAAATTGAATTGAAAGAGTAACATAAAGGGAAACAGAAAAGATAAACATAGAAAGGAAATTGATCCTTCCAGTTTATAAGGAAACAAAAACAAATTGAAGTTTGGGAGCTAAATTTTCTGGACGAACCAGAAGATAATGGAAGATACTGGAAGATAAGAGGATCGATTATGGTAGCACAGTTGATGTGATCTACATGGATTTCAGCAATATTTTTGACAAGGGCCCACATGGCAGACTGGTTAAAAGTATAAAAGTCCATTGGATCCAGGGGAATGTAACAAGCTGGATACAAAATTGGCTCGGTGGAGGGAAACAAAGGGTAATTGTTGATGGGCATTTTTGTGACTGAATGATTGTTTCCAGTGTGGTTCCACAGGGCTCAATACTAGGTGCGTTGGTTTTTGTGGTATATATTAATGACTTGGATGTAAGCATAGGGGGAACGATCAAGAAGATTGCAGATGACACAAAAACTGGCTGCATGGTAGAGAGTGATGAGTATGCCGTAGACTGAAGGAAGATGTTAACTGATTGGTCAGGTGGACAGAAAAATGGCAAACGGAACTCAACCCAGACAAATGTGATTTGGTGCATTAGGGGAGGCCAAACAAGGCAAAGGATTACAGTAAATGGGAGGATAGAGAGAGGTGTAAAGGAAGTGAGAGGCCTTGGACTGAATATTCACAGATCCTTGAAGTTAATAGGACAGGTTGATAATGTGATTAAGAATGATATGTAATCCTTTGATTTATTAGCTAAGGTCATCAAGTCATAGAAGTTTAAACATGGAAACAGGCCCTTTGGCCCAACTTGTCCATGTCCCTTTTTTAAATGACTAAGCTAGTCCCAATTTCCTGCGCTTGGCCCATATCCCTCTGTACCCATCTTACCCATGTAACTGTCTCAACGCTTTTTAAAAGACAAAATTGTACCCACCTCTACTGCTACCTCTGGCAACTTGTTCTAGACACTCACCACCCTCTGTGTGAAACAATTGCCCCTCTGGACCCTTTTGTATCTCTCCTTTATCACCTTAAACCAATGCCCTCTAGTTTTAGGCTCCCCTATCTTTGGGAAAAGATGTTGATTATCTAGTTGATCTATGCCCCTCATTATTTTATAGACCTCAATAAAATCACCACTAAGCCTCCTAAGCCCCAGAGAAAAAGGTCCCAGTCTATTCAGCCTTTGCTTATAACTCAAACCATCGAGTCCCGGTAGCATCTTTGTAAATCTTTTCTGCACTCTTTCTAGGCTAATAATATCCTTTCTATAATAAGGTGACCAGAACTGTACACAGTATTCCAAGTGTGGCCTTACCAATGTTTTGTACAATTTCAACAAGATGTCTCAACTCCTGTATTCAATGTTCTGGCCAAAGAAACCAAGCATGCTGAATGCCTTCTTCACCCCTCTGTCCACCTGTGACTCCACTTTCAAGGAGCTATGGACCTGTACCCCTAGATCTCTTTGTTCTATAACTCTCCCCAATGCTCTACCATTAACTGAATAAGTCCTGCCCTGTTTCAATCTACCAAATCACATCACCTCACATTTATCAAAATTTAATTCCATCTGCCATTCGTCAGCCCACTGGCCCAATTGATCTAGATCCCATTGCAATCCTGGATAACCTTCTTCACTGTCCACTATGCTACCAATCTTTGTGTCATCTGCAAACTTACTAACCATACCTCCTAAATTCTTTAAAAGTTTAAAAAAAAGTTTAGTTATTTATTAGTCACAAGTAAGGCTTAAATTAACACTGCAATGAAGTTACTGTGAAATTCCCCTAGTCACCCGAGTCCAGCGCCTGTTCGGGTCAATGCACCTAACCAGCATGTCTTTCAGACTGTGGGAGGAAACCGGAGCACCTGGAGGAAACCCACGTGGACATAGGGAGAACTTGCAAATTCCACTGCTGTGAGGCAGTAGTGCTAACCACTGTGCCACCATGCCGCCCATTCTCATCCAAATTTTCATCTAGATTCTCATCCAAATCATTAATATAAATGACAGATAACAGTGGACCCAGCACCGATCCCTGAGGCACACCACTGGTCACGGCCTCTAGTTTGAAAAACAATCCTCTACAGCCACCCTCTGTCTTCTGTCATCCAGCCAATTTTGTATTCATTTGGCTACCTCACACTGGATTCATGAGATTTAACCTTATGCAGCAACCTACCATGCGGTAGCTTGTCAAAGGCCTTGCTAAAATCCATTTAGACAACATCAACTGCACTGCCCTCATCTACCTTCTTGGTTACCCCTTCAAAAAACGCAATCAAATTTGTGAGACATGATTTTCCACTCACAAAGCCATGCTGATTGTCCCTAATCAGTCCTTGCATCTCTAAATGCTTGTAGATCCTGTCTCTCAGAATACCTTCGAACAAAAAGGTGTAGAATATAAGAGCAGGGCAGATTTGCTGGAACTATGTAAAACATAAATTAGTCCAAAACTTGAGTACTGTGTGCAGTTCTGTTCACCTTACTTCCGAATGGACAGAATTGCATTAGAGAAGGTACAGAGGAGATTTACAGGAATGTTGCCAGGACTGGAAAATTGCAGCTATGATGAAAGATTGAATAGGTCAGGGTTGTTCTCCTTGGAATAATGGAGACTGTATACAAAATCATGAGAAGCCTGGATAGAATGTATGGGAAAGGCCTATTTACATTAGCAGAGGGGTCAGTGACTAGGGGGCTTTGATTTAAAGTGAAGAGTTTAGAGGAGAGATGAGGAAGGTTTTTGTTCAACCAAAATGGTTGTTGGGATCTGGAACTCATTGTTTGAAAAGACAACAGAGGCAGAAACCCTCAACTCATTTAAAAGGTGCCTGGAAATGCATCTGAAGTGCCATAACCTGCAGCATTACAGACCAAATTCTGGAAAGTGGGATCAGACTGGATGGCTTATTTTTTAGCCAGCCCAGACAGAATGGGCCAAGTGGCCTCTCTATGAACCTTAATCCTTTTATGCACCTATGTAGTGGTGGGTCTATCACATCCAAACCAAGTTGAACAGATTTGGGAGACATGTGCCATTTGTGGTGAAGATCATGCCCACAGAATCCAGCTTGGTTGTGCGCCATTTCAGCAGGGGATCAGGCTATCTCCTCAAAGGAGAAGAACAGAAAGTCTTCATGAGGAAGGCAGAGTTTTGAAGGACTTTGTGACTCATTGGGAAGACTTTTGAGTCAAACTCAAAGATATTTCTTTGTTGTATCCATCATTTATTGTACAATTTATAAATTACAATCTGCTACAAATTACCTGTTAATTCATGTTTAATTCATGTTAATTCTGGATGTTAGAATATAGGATAAAAGGTATTTAGCATTAGCTTTGTTGACTCTTGTATAGTAAAAAATATTCTGTTTTAAACAATGGAATCTCATAACTTCAATTTATTAACAAATAATTGGGATTTCAAATGTAGACTGCCTTAAAATAAAGGTTACTGATCTCTACTAAGATCATAACAGCAAGCGTAAATCACCTCTTCAATAACTAGGTTCTGATAAAAGGTCATAGACCTGAAACATTAACTCTATTTCTCTCTCCAAGCTGCTGATCAGAACTGCACACTTAAGTTAATATACAATTTAAAACCTCAAATTATTCACGTAGTAAGATCATTGCTGAAGGAAATGTTTGCTGCATGTTGGAACTGTCATCTTGAGTTGTCAATATGTTGCACTGGCATCTGTGAGTTGTACGACAAGTTGTACGACAAGATCATGAGCAAGATCAGTTTTGCAATTACTCCTTTACCTCCTTAAACATTGCTCCTCTGCTTCTCCCGGTTATGACATTCAGGCCATTTTTCAGATGTCTTGCATCCCTTGGCTCCAACCTTCCAGTTATATCATATCAGGAAGGGCTGACGACAACTAAAATAGGAGCAAATATAACTTTGTAGCTGCTCTCCTACTTGGTTTGGCAAAATATCTGTATTGTTAGCAAATATCTTTCAGCTAGATTGGCAGTTGAAATACATACAAGCTACTATCATATTTGGATACTGAAATTAATTAAATGGTCTAACTTGCTCTTTTGCTGGCAGAATTAAAATTCTTTCCCCAAAGTATAGACCTATGCCAGAAACTAGATATCTCCATCTAAACTGGCTGATTGTCTGGCTGTTTCCAAATGTTGGACAATAGACAAAGCTACTGATGTTAAGGCAGAATTTTACCTTCCTTAACCGGCAGGTTTGCAAGTGGATTGCCTTGCTACTTGTCTCCCAACCTCCACAGATTTATGATGGGACGGGCATGGCCGAGGCCAGTGCATCAACACATGCCCCAATTGAGGCCAATTATTGACCTCTTAAGGGCCTTTTCCTGACCATCTTTAATCTTCAGGTTGGTGAGAGGAGTTCAGGGGCAGGTGGAAGCACAAAATGTGACCCTGCTCAGGCTTCAGGTGGGAGTGGGGGCGGGGGGGGGGGGGGGGGGGGGAACGGGGTTGCCTCCTTCAACAGTCTCCTTTCAACATTAGGTGCCCTCCAGAAATGTCCGACCCCTTTGGGTGTTCCTTCTCCCGCAGTCTCTCCACCAACACCCATTGCCCCTGACCCTCAGGCATCATCTTCCCTCCCTCCTGTGAAACCCCCATACTTATCTTGTTACTGGAGTCCCAGGCCTGAGGCTTGAGGGACTGCTTGCAGTACCAGTCCTGTCCACTACAGCTTCTGGCACTGCTGAGACTAGAGAGCTGCCAGCCATTCAGCTGAGTGAGGGGCGAAGATCTATCTCCAGTCAATTAATGCTCGTTGGAGCAGTTAAACGGCTGGAAGCCAATATTGGCTGAGATACATTCGCTGCTGACATGTGGGAGGGTGGGAAGGGCAATCCCTCACCATCCCAAAAAATCCTAGCCTTGGAAACCGTTCCTCCAAAATGTCATGATTATAAACAGAAAATAGTACACAGTGGTATTAGGCAGAAAAAAAATATTGTGAATGCACCTCAGGTAGTATCTGCTGCAGTTAATATCTTTAGTGCTTTCATTCCCTGGACATCACATATAGTTTTTGATTAAAATCTGTCTCTTGTGTCAAATATTTTATGCAATTGCAGTTAGAGCTTTCATATATTAACAAACTATTTAAAGTTGTACAAATGGAAAAAAATGAAGTGGGGGAAACTTTCACTGGCTTTGCTGGGTGAAAAAAAAAATGTTAGCATCTTTCTGTCCACTTGGTCCACCACTCTGGTTGGTGCCACTTTGAGATGGGCCAATCATTGAATCCCTATAATGCAGAAGGAGGCCATTCAGCCCATCGAGCCTGCACCTTTGGGGTTGTGGGAGGAAACCAGAGCACCTGGAGGAAACTCATGTGGACACAGAAAGAACATGCAAACTCCACACAGATAGCCGCGAATCGAACATGGGCCTTGACAGTCATTTTTGGAGGCAACAACACAAAGTCTGAGTGCTGCACGCTCTGTCTAGTTTTACTCAACAGTGTACCCAGAGCACTGGTAAAAGTAGGGAAAATCCCAAGGTATTCTATAAGCATATCCATGGGAAGAGGATAACCAGGGAAAGAGTAGGGCCCATTAGGGACCAAAGGAGCAATCTGTGGGTGGAGCCAGGGGATATTGGTAGTGTGTTGAATGAATACTTCACATCTGTCCTCAACCAAGAAAATGAGGATAATGGTATGGAATTCAGGGAGAGGGTCATGAGGTTCTTGAGAAAATCGACATAGGGAAGGACAAGGTGGGAATCAGAACAGTAGGCCAGCAAGTGTTGAGACTGGGGATGAGCATGGGACCCAGACCAGGCTAGCTAAGAGGAACAGCAGGCTGGGGAAGGCCAAACTCAGTGGGCCTGGAGGTCTGGAGTGCATCTGCTTCAATGCAAGGAGTATAACAGGTAAGACAGATGAACTTAGAGCCTTGATTCATGCGCGGAACCTGGATGTGGTTGTGGTAACAGAGATTTGGTTAAAAGAGGGATAGGACTGGCAGCTAAATGTTCTGGGATATAGGTGTTTTAGGTGACACAGAGGGGAAGGCAAAAGTGGAGGGGGGGATTGCAATACTGTTTCGGGGACGTATTACAGCCATGTAGAGGGAGGACGCACTGGAAGAATCATGCAGCGAGACATTGTGGGTAGAGCTCAGAAACAGGAAGGGGGCAGTCATTATGATGGGGGTATGCTTCAGGCCTCCCAACAGCCCAAGGAAAGTTCAAGAATGGAGATGTAAGCAGATTCTGGACAGATGTAGAAATAATAAAGTTCTTGTAGTGGGAGACTTTAATTTTCCTCACATTGACTGGAAATCCCTTCGAGCTGGGTGCCTGGATGATGAGCAATTTGTTAAATGTGTCCAGGAAGGTTTTTTGGAACAATATGTAGATAGTCCAATGAGAGAGGGAGCTATACTGGACTTGGTACTAGGGAATGAGCCTGGCCAGGTCATCAAAGTTACAGTGGCGAACACTGTACATTTTCGGATACTCATGCAAAAGGACAAGGGTTGTCTTCGGGTTAAGGTGCTAAATTGGGGGAAGGCTAACTACAACCAGATTAGGCAGGATTTGGAGGCTGTTCTTTGGGAGAGGCTGTTTGAGGCTAAATCCACATCTGACATGTGGGAGTCTTTTAAGGAGCAGTTGATCAGAGTGCAGGACAGATGTGTGCCTGTGAAAAGGAAGGACAGGGAAGCAGGATTCGGGAACCATGGATGACCAGGGAAATTGTGAGTCCAGTCAAAAAGAAAAAGGATGCATATATATGGTCTAGACAACTAAAGACAGATGAAGCACTTGAAGAATACAGGGAAAGTAGAAAAGATCTCCAACAGGGAGTTAGGAGGGCAAAAAAGGGTCATGAAATGCCCTTGGCAAGCAGGATTAAAGAGAATCCCAAGGCATTTTATACATATATTAGGAACAAGAGGGTAGCTAGAGAAAGAGTTGGTCCACTCACGGACAAAGGAGGGAAATTATGCGTGGAACCAAAGGAAGTGGGTGAGATCCTGAATGAGTACTTTGCATCGGTATTCACAAAAGAGAGGGACAAATTGATTGATGGTGTCTCGGAGGGGAGCAAGTCATCATTACGAGGGAGGAAGTGTTAGGTGCATTAAAAAGCATTAAGGCAGACAAATTCCCAGGGCCAGATGGTATCTATCCCAGATTACTGAGGGAGACAAGAGAGGAAATTTTTTATTTTATTCATTTGTGGGATATTGGTGTCGCTGGCTGGCCAGCATTTATTGCCCATCATTAGTGGAGGTAGTGGGCCACCTTCTTGAATCACTGCACTCCATATTCTGTGGGTTGACCCGCAATGTCACTAGGGAGGGAATTCCAGGATTTTGACCCAGCGACTATGAAGGAACAGCGATATATTTCCAAGTCAGGCTGATGAATGGCTTGGAAGGGAACTTGCAGGTGGTGGTTTTCCCATGTATCTGCTGCCCTTGTCCTTCTAGATGGAAGTGGTTTTGGGTTTGGAAGGACCATATTGCTGGGCCTCTAACAGAAAACTTTGTTTCCTTGTTGGCCATAGGTGAGCTCTCAGAGGATTGGAGGATAGCCAATGTTGTCCCTTTATTTAAGAAGGGTAACAAGGATAATCTGAGTAATTATAGGTTGGTGAGCTTGACGTCCGTGATAGTGAAATTGTTGAAGAGGATTCTTAGGGATAGGATCTGTCCACATTTGGAATTGAATGGTGTTATCAGTGACAGACAGCATGGTTTTGTATGAGGGAGGTCATATCTCACTAATTTGATTGAGTTTTTTGAGGATGCGACAAAAATGATTGATGAGGGAAGGGCTGTGAATGTCATCTAGATGGACTCGAGTAAACCATTTGACAAGGAATCTCATGGCAGGCAGGTGCAAAAGGTTAAATCACATGGGATCAAGGGTGAACAAGCTAGATGGATTCAGAACTGGTTTGGCCATAGAAGACAGAGGGTAGTGGTGGAAGGGTGTTTTTCTGAATGGAGGCCTGTAACTAGAGGTGTTCCAGTGCTGGGACCTCGGTTGTTTGTGATATATATAAATGACTTGGAAGAAAATATAGCTGCTCTGATCAGCAAGTTTGTGGATGATACTACGATTGCTGGAGTTGCAGATAGTGATGAAGATTTGATTTGATTTGATTTGATTTATTATTGTCACATGTATTAGCATACAGTGAAAAGTATTGTTTCCTGCGCGCTATATAGACAAAACATACCATTCATAGAGAAGGAAATGAGAGAGTGCAGAATGTAGTGTTACAGTCATAGCTAGGATGCAGAGAAAGATCAGCATAATGCAAGGTAGGTCCATTCAAAAGTCTGACGGCAGCGGGGAAGAAGCTGTTCTTGAATCGGTTGGTACATGACCTCAGACTTATGTATCTTTTTCCTGACAGAAGAAAGCGGAAGGGAGAATGTTCGGGGTGCTTGAGGTCCTTAATTATGCTGGCTGCTTTGCCGAGGCAGCGGGAAGTGCAGACAGAGTCAATGGGTGGGAGGCTGGTTTGCGTGATGGATTGGGCTACACTTACGACCTTTTGTAGTTTCTTACAGTCTTGGGCAGAGCAGGAGCCATACCAAGCTGTGATACAACCAGAAAGAATGCTTTCTATGGTGCATCTGTAAAAGTTGGTGAGAGTCATAGCTGACATGCGAAATTTCCTTAGTCTTCTGAGAAAGTAGAGGCATTGGTGAGCTTTCTTAACTATAGTGTCAGCATGGGGGGACCAGGACAGGTTGTTGGTGATATGGACACCTAAAAACCTGCAACTCTCGACCATTTCTACTTCGTCTCCGGTAATGTAGACAGGGGCATTTTCTCCTTTACGCTTCCTGAAATCGATGACAAACTCCTTCATTTTGTTGACATTGAGGGAGAGGTTATTGTCACTGCACCAGTTCACCAAATTCTCCATCTCATTCCTGTACTCTGTCTCGTCATTATTTGAGATCCGACCCACTACGGTGGTGTCATCAGTAAACTTGAAAATCAAGCTGGAGGGGAATTTGGCCACACAGTCAGAGGTGTATAAGGAGTATAGTAAGGGACTGAGGCCACAGCCTTGTGGAGTACCTGTGTTGAGGATGATTGTGGAGAAGGTGTTGTTGCCTATCCCTACTGACTGTGGTCTGTGAGTTAGGAAGTTCAGGATCCAGTCGCAGGCAGAGGAGCCGAGGCCCAGGTCACAGAATTTGGAGATGAGTTTTGTGGGAATAATGGTGTTGAAGGCTGTACTGGAGTCAATAAATAGGAGCCTGACATAGGTGTCTTTGTTATCCAGGTGTTCCAGGGTTCAGTGCAGGGCCAGGGAGATGGCGTCTGCTGTGGACCTGTTGCAGCGGTAGGCAAACTATAGTGGATCCAGGCAGTCCGGGAGGCTGGAATTGATTTGTGCCATGACTAGCCTTGGGAAGCACTTCATGTCAGAGCCACAGGATGATAGTCATTAAGGCATGTTGCTTGGCTTTTCTTAGGTACCGGAATGATGGTCATCTTCTTGAAGAAGATAGGGACCTCAGATTGTTGTAAAGAGAGGTTGAAGATGTCTGCGAATACCCCCGTCAGCTGATCCACGCAGGATCTGAGTGCTCATCCAGGTACTCCATCCGGGCCAGTCGCTTTCCGTGGGTTGACCTTCGAGAAAGCTGCTCTGACATCTGCAATGGTGACCCCAGATACAGGTTCATCCAGAGCTTCCAGGGTGGAGGGCATGCTCTCACTGACCTCTTGCTCAAGACGGGTGCAGAATGCATTGAGCTCATCAGGGAGGGGTGCATTGGAGCTGGCGATTTTACATGCCTTCATCGTGTAGCCTGTTATGTCTTGCAGATCTTGCCTTGTTCAGTGGGGGTTGGTGTGGCTAGCCTGGGACTCTAGCTTGGTCCGGTACTGTCTTTTGACATCTTTGATGGATCTCCTTATATCGTATCTGGCTTTCTTGTATAGGTTAGGGTCACCTGACTTGAATGCCTCAGACCTGGACTTCAGCAAGCAGTGGTTATCCCTGTTCTTCCATGGTTTCCAGTTGGGGAACACGCAGACTTGCTTCTTTGGCACACAGTCTTCTGCACAATTACTAATGAAGTCAGTTACTGTAGTGACATACTCGTTCAGGCTGGTTCAGAGTTTTTAAATACTGACCAGTCTACTGACTCCAAACAGTCCCATAGGAGATCATCCGATTCCTCAGACCAACATCTTTGATGGATTCTCCCGCTTCAGTTTTTGTTTGTAAGCCATGATCAGGAGCACAGCTTCGTGGTCTGATTTTCCAAAGTGTGGGCGGGCGATAGAGCGGTAGGCATGTTTGATATTTGTGTGACAGTGGTCTAGGATGTTTGGGTCTCTGGTGGAGCAGGAGACGTGTTGGTGGTAACTTGGTAGTACGCTCTTGAGCTTGGCCTGATTGAAGTCCCCGGCCATGATGAATAAGGCTTCAGGATGTTTCATCTCAAGGCTATTCGTAGTGGTGTATATTTCGTCCAGTGCGACTTTCATGTCTGCATGGGGTGGGATGTAAACTGCCATCAGGATAACGGATGTGAACTCCCACGGAAGGTAGTAGGGGTGGCATTTTAGCGTCAGGTATTTTAGGTCCGGGGAGCAGAAACTTGCCAGTGTTGCTACATCTAGACACCACGAGGTGTTGATTAGGATACAGACCCCACCTCCCCTAGCCTTGCCTGAGGCTGCTGTATGGTCCATTCGATGGACTGAGAAGCCCTCTGGTTGTAGGGCACGGTCCGGTGAAGCAGGAGTGAGCCACATCTCCGTGAAACAGAGTACACAGCAGTCCTTCGGTTCTCTTTGGAACATGAGTCTGGCTTTAAGTTCGTCTAGCTTGTTTTCCAGAGACTGGACATTTAGAACATAGAACGTAGAATATTACAGTGCAGTACAGGCCCTCAATGTTGCGCCGACCAGTGGAACCAATCTAAAGCCCCTCTAATCTACACTATTCCAATATCATCCATATGTTTATCCAATAACCATTTGAATGCTCCTAATGTTGATGAGTCCACTACTGCTGCAGGCAGGGCATTCCACGCCCTTACTACTCTCTGAGTAAAGAACCTACCTCTAACATCTCTCACCCCTCAATTTAAAGCTATGTCCCCTCGTGTTAGCCATCACCATCCGAGGAAAAAGGCTCTCACTGTCCACCCTATCTAATCCTCTGATCAGCTTGTATGTCTCTATTAAGTCACCTCTTAACCTTTTTCTCTCTAACGAAAACAACCTCAAGCCCCTCAGCCTTTCCTCATGCGATTTTCCCACCATACCAGGCAACATCCTGGTAAATCTTCTCTGCACCCTTTCCAACACTTCCACATCTTTCCTATAATACGGCGACCAGAACTGTACGCAATACTTCAAGTGCGGCCGCACCAGAGTTTTGTACAGTTGCAGCAAGACCTCCTGGCTCCGAAACTCAATCCCTCTCCCAATAAAAGCCAACACACCGTACGCCTTCTTAACAACCCTATCAACCTGGGTGCCAACTTTCAGGGATCTACTTTGTCAGCAGTAAGCTGGGAAGGGGAGCCTTGGGACTGCATTGTTTCTCTCTCACCTGCAGGCCTATACATTTTCCACGCTTCCTGGGGTGACTGCTTCTTTTCAAGCCTGGGAGACACTGGGAATAGTTTGCAGTGTTAAGGGTATAGGTGTGTTCAATGAGGTTCCTCGCACTGGTCAGTGCGTGGATGGAGGATTTGTTGCCTCGCTTGTGGTTCCTGCGTTGGTAGATGGGTCTGCAAGGCTGGGTGTTCTGGGTCACTGTCGGGCTACGGTTTGGCTTTGCCGGTCGGTGAATATCCAGACCATGCTCCGGCGTGGACAGGTCGAAGGTCGGTAAGTGGATGATGTCCCTGGGGTCACTGTCGTGGATGAGCCAGTGGTCGGGTCCGTGTGTTGGGGTCTGCTGGGTCACTATCAGGCCAGGGTCTTCCTTCGGAGATCGGAGGATCTCTAGACCTGCAAGTAAATTTAGAAGAGCAGAGATTGTCAGAGAATACAACAGGATATAGATCGGCTGGAAAATTGGGAGGAGAAATGACTGATGGAATTTAATCCAGACAAATGCGAGGTGATGCATTTTGGTAGATCCAATTCAGGTGGGAGCTATAAAATAAATGGAAGAACCATCAGGAGCATAGACACACAGAGAGATCTGGGAGTACAGGTCCACAGATCTTTAAAAGTGCAGCACAGGTGGAAAAGGTGGTGAATAAAGCATATGGAATAATTGCCTTCATCGGCCGGCGCATCGAGTATAAAAGTTTGCAAATTATGTTACAGTTATGTAAAACATTAGTTGGGCCACATTTGGAATACTGTGTCCAATTCAGGTCGCCACACTACCAGAAACATGTGGAGGCTTTGGAGAGAGTACTGAAAAGGTTGACCAGGATGTTGCCTGATATGGATGGTATTAGTTATGAGGAGAGATTCAATAAACTAGATTGTTCTCCCTGGAAAGATGGAGGCTGATGGGCAAGCTGACAGAAGTTTATAAAATTATGAGGGACGCAGGTAAGGCGAACAGTTGGAAACTTTTTCCCAGGGCAGAAATGACAATTACAAGGGGCACAAGTTCAAGGTCAGGGGGGAAAGGTTCAGTGGAGATGTGCGGGGGAATCTTTTTACACAGAGGGTAGTGGGGGCCTGAAATGCACTGCCATGTGAGGTGGTTGAAGCAGATAGGCTGGCAACATTTCAGACTTATCTGGATAGACACATGAAGAGGCAGGGTACAGAGAGTTACAGGTGGTTGGTCTAGATCGGACAACGTGATTGGCACAGGCTTGGTGGGCCGATGAGCCTGTTCCTGTGCTGGACTGTTCTTTGTTCTTTGTATTGGAGGTGTTGGCAGCCTTAAAAGTGGATAAATCTCTAGGTCTAGATGAATTGTGTCCGAGGCTGCTGTGGGAAGCAAGGGAAGAAATTGCAGGGGCTCTGACCCAGATTTTCAATTCCTCTCGGGCCTCTTCTGTGCTGCATGATTCTATGATTCTAGGAGAAATGATGTTCATTTTAAAACATTTTTTAGTGGCCAGGGGGACTGAAATTGTTTCTCCGGATTTGGCAAGAATAACGTGGGCTGCTGCCATCCACTTTCCACTTGCTGAAACTGCCTTGCTGTCAGCTGGGTCATGCTTTGGGCCACCTGATATTATGCCAGTATGGAGCTGGTGAGCTGCAGAGTGGAGCTGACTTGGCATCGACAGCTCAGTAGCAGCATGCGAATTGTGCCAGACTTTCAAAACAGACGATTCATCCGGCTCGCATTTTTGGGCAGCGAGCCATCATACAATTAAAATCTACTGCATTAAGTTGTCTGTGCTCTTCTGCTGATCCAGACTCAGGTGCTGAATCATCCCTTTAAATCATCGAATCATAGGGTCCCTTCAGTGCAGTGTACCCATTGAGCCTGTACCGACAACAATCCCACCCAGGCCCTACCACTGTAAACCCATGTATTTACCCTACTAATCCCCTTGACACTCAGGAGCAATTTAGTTTGGCCAATCAACCTGACTCTGGAGTATGGGTTTTTTAAAGTTTTTTAAAGTTTATTTATTAGGCACAAGTAGGCTGGCATTAACACTGCAATGAAGTTACTGTGAAATTCCCCGAGTCACCACAGTCCGGTGCCTGTTCAGGTCAATGTACCTAACCAGCACGTCTTTCAGCCTGTGGGAGGAAACCGGAGCACCCGGAGGAAACCCACGCAGACACGGGGAGAACGTGCAAACTCCACACAGACAGTGACCCAAGCTAGGAATCGAACCCAGGTCCCTGGCTCTGTGAGGCAGCAGTGTGAACCACTGTGCCACCATGCAGCCGTTGAAACCTGGGCACCTGGAGGAAACCCACACAGACACTGTTTTAATCCCATTCAGAATGAGTGCTTTGTGCCTTTTACTTTGTTGAAGATATTTTGGGTAAATCGAGCTACTGGAGATGGACGAATTCCGAATCACTGCCCAAACACCAGTGCAAACATCTGAGATGCCAAAGATTTCACTCAGTTTGCGACAAACCACTTTCAGAATGGAACCAGCCACATTTTAAGTTCAATATTTGGAAAGCGAACATCGCTGGCAAAGCTGACATTTATTATCCATCCCCGGTTGCCCTTGAGAAGTTAACCTTCACATCACTGGTAGCAGTCTGATACAGCTGAGTGCCTTACTTGGTGACTCCAGAGAACAGTTAAGAATCAAACACATTGGCCTGGGATTACAGACACATATTTGCTAGACCATGTAAAAACAGCAGCTTTCTTTCTGTAAGTGAACCAAATAAAGTTTTAATAAAGTCCAATAACTTTGCAATCACTTTTTATTTGTACCACCATCTTACTTACAATTTTCTTTGAAATTGAATTTAATTTTTCAACTGCATGGGGGAGATTTGGTCTTGTGAACTGTGGGTCATTTCGTTCAGGTCTCTTACCTTTTTAATTCCAAAAGGATGTTCCAGTATCACCTCACTGATGTATCTCATCTTGTCACTTTCTCTTTTGAACCTTGACTTTGTCCTGAAAGGAAATGTGCCATGTCAGCTACGACTCTCACCAACCTTTACAGATGCACCATAGAAAGCATTCTTTCTGGTCATATCACAGCTTGATATGGCTCCTGCTCTGGCCAAGACCGCAAGAAACTACAAAAGGTTGTGAATGTAGCCCAATCCATCACGCAAACCAGCCTCCCATCCATTGACTCTGTCTACACTTCTCGCTGCCTCAGCAAAGCAACCAGCATAATTAAGGACCCCACGCACCCGGGACATTCTCTCTTCCAACTTCTTGCGTCGAGAAAAAGATACAAAACCTGATGTCACGTACCAACCGACTCAAGAATAGCTTCTTCCCTGCTGCTGTCAGACTTTTGAATGGATAAAAGTAAATTACTGCAGATGCTGAAAGTTGAAACCAAAAGAGAAAATGCTGGAAAATCTCAGCAGGTCTGGCAGCATCTGTAAGGAGAGAAAAGAGCTGACGTTTCGAGTCCAGACGACCCTTTGTCAAAGCTAAAAGGCATAGAAAGTGGGAGATATTTATACTGCAGGGTGAACCAGGGAAACCAGTTAATAGCTGTCCATAGAGAGAATAAAGGGTGTGAATGGCCAAACAGCAGAGAAGCTAAAATGAAGATGTCGGGGGAGGGGGGGAGGAAAATGGATGGGACAGAGGTAAGATTTAGAAAAGGAGAAGCAAAGTGGGGGGTGGGTGGGAAAAGGTAAGAGAAGGGGTGTAAAGTAGGGGAAAAGAGTGGGAAGAAAACTGAAGAAAGACAATAAAGAACTAAAAGGTAGAGAGCAATAAATAAATAAATAAAATAGAATTAAAACAAAGGGGTCGAGGTGGGGTAGAGCAAATCATCTGAAGTTGTTGAATGTGATGTTGAGACCGGGAGGCTGTAAAGTGCCCAGCCGGAAGATGAGATGCTGTTCCTCCAGTTTGCGTTGAGCTTCACTGGAACATTGCAGCAGGCAAAGGACAGACATGGGGCATTTTCTCTACTTACAGATGCTTTTCTCTCCTTACCCATGCCCACATTTTGTTTAGTGTCAGTTAAACAATGAGACATTTTCTTGGTGGGTAAGAGAGATGGCTTTTTCTCATTGGAAAAGCAGCCCATGAAGGTGTGATCAGTGCTGATAGCTCACCTCAGTTTTTCGGATGAGACCCGAGGGCCAATTATTATCAGTCCTTGGGCCTCATGGTTTGGATGGTGAGACTGAAAGGAAGTCTCTGAAGAATCCCGAGGAAGGTAGGCCCGATGCTTGCCAGGTGGAGACCAGGAACTGAATCATAGAATCATCGACCTCCTACAGTGCAAGGAGGCCATTCGGCCCATCAAGCTTGCACCGACAACAATCATACCCATGATGACTATTCTTATAGTCCCATGTAGTTACCCTGCTAATTCCCCTGACACTAAGGGAGAATTTAGCATGGCCAATCAACCTACCTGCACATTTTTGAGTATGGGATGAAACCGGAACACCCAGAGGAAACCCACACAGACACGGGGAGAACGTGCAAACTCCACACAGTCACCTAAGGCTGAAAACGAATCCGGGTCCCTGGCACTGTGAGGCAGCAATGCTAACCACTGTGCCACCATGCCACCTGGCAGGAAGAAGAAGACCAAACGTTGTCAGGTCCAAGGCCACAATGAAAAGGTTAACCCTTCCTGCCCCAGAATCCTCTACCACACCTCCCCTCCCCTCTAGAAAGTGATACCCTCGCAAGATAGTCTTGTGATCCGATCCTGTCACCTACTTTGTGCGGTGGGGGGGGGAGCTCTGCAGTGCTCCATTCTACAAAGCCTGCGGTTGATTCTGGTTGAGAAGTTGCCTGGTGGAATTTCCATGATGACTACTCATTAAAATAGACCTGTCCCCATTTCTCCAATAACTGGTGAATTTCCAACTCACTTTTCTCTCACCTTCTGTCCGAAATCCTCCGGAGTTAAAATCAATGCAATATAGAACTAGATGTGGACTGAGTGTTGTTCCTCACACAGGGAGTTTACAAAGGAAATACTCCAAGCAATAAGTATTGGAAATGTTTCGCAGAGTCTGATTGGCACTGGAAGGGAAATGCACTGATTCCCGTCTTGCAGTTCCAGAGACTCTGGCACGCACTATGCTGAGAGAATAGTACCTTCTCCCTTACCATTTTAGTTTAGAACTCCTCCTGCTTTTTTTGTTTTACACCCAGGAGACTAATCAAACTTAGTCTGCTCCTTCTCATCCATCCCCCACCTCCATCAATGTGTAAGGTGTATAAAATTCTTCTCTGTCTTCATCTGAAATATGTTAGGATTGAAACTATCTGTAAGGTTGTGAATAAACTGTGTTGTAAGATGTATTGGAAAGAAAACACACATCAGATTGTGGCTGGTCAGTTTGTATAATTTGAATTCAGAATTTAGAGTGTAACAAGCTCTAATTATTCTCCCTTCACCACAAGCTATTAGGAGTTCACTGTGAACCACTTAGTAATTATTGCATTCCATAATAATTTAGCCTTCCTACCCACATGGAAATGTAGCTGACCAGAGTTTAATATTTCTGCACAGCAATTGTTAAGTTTATTTTATTAGTGTCACAAGTAGGCTTACATTAACACTGCAATGAAGTTACTGTGAAAATCCCTCAGTTGCCACACTCCGCCACCTGTTCCGGTACACTGAGGGAGAGTTCAGCATGGTTAATACGCCTAACCAACATGTCTTTCAGACTGTGGGAGGAAACCGGAGCACCCGGAGACACAAGGAGAAAGTGCAGGCTCCGCATAGATAGTGACCCAAACCAGGAATTGAACGCAGGTCTCTGGCGCTGTGAGGCAGCAGTGCTAACCACTGTGCCACCATGAAAGTTGGGATGGGGAATAGAATGTTTGTAAGGATAATTGGCAGGAAAACAATGGCACATCCCAAGTTCCAACATGCTGTCTGTTTATTAATAGTTCATTAATTGGTCCCTGTCCCTCTTTCTATTTTTCTGCCATTTTCACACTTCAGATATGGGTATTTTATATGTTCTGGGCACTCCTTGGGATCAGATGTTTTCCTTGCTGCTGTTTACACCACTGGAACCACTATAGGATGTACAGTACTGCCTGCTCTATTGCTGATTGCCTATTTTGAGCTGTGCTCGGGTAGAACGCTTACTCATGTTTCCCAGGTAAACATTTAGACTCTACACTTGGCTTGCTTCTCCGTTTATTAATCCTTTTCTCCTGAGTCTTCTTTAAAGAGCAGGGAATTTGCTTCCATTTTTGAACAGACAGTAAGTGACTGTGAGCAATGAGTAATCTCCTGTCCTCTCCGCCTGTGGTCTAAGGATTTGTAACTAATTGATGAAAGCCAGCCGGAGGCAGCTGATAAACTCTTGAGAATTCTCATATTTGTTTGTAAAATTAGTAGAAATGTTTTGTTTAACGTTTAGCCGTAATGCTATTTGGTATTATTTCCTAATGTGCTTAATTTCATTTGCGTGCATGTTGCTATTATAGCAATAAATTGAAAACATTTCATTTCCACAAACACTTGAGGTATTTTGGTTAAGAGTATTTGGGCCCCAAATTATAATGAAATGCAAAATTTCTAGTTGTGTTATCTCCCTGGTGGGAGTAAGTTAATATTAAATAGGTAAACACATTTGATGCACCTTTATAGAATTATGCTTGGAGCCTCTGAAAACAGCAGAGATGTAGTTATTAATATTTGTACCATTACTCATACAGAATAATGAAGTCGATTTCGACCACCTTCGAAATAGATAACTGTTCCTACCCTAACAATAGTGACCATTTAATTCACATTGGCGAGACCACACTTAGATTGTTAGATAGTCTTTCATCATTGTACTTAGAGAAGAAACACATTAAACATTGGAAAATATTCAATGAAAAGCAACAAGGGTGGCACAAGTACATAAATACAAGTACATAAATACACCATGCGAGAAAACGAAGGCGAGGAATTCTCCATCCCACCCTCAGCAGGTTTGGTGGCAGGCAGGAACGGAGAATCTAGTGGGAACCAAAATGTCGGAAACCCATCAGCATGAAACCAGTCTGGAGTTAATGTTGGGTCGGTTATCCCGCTGCCTGGTGGCGTGTATGCATTTAATGAATACTCATTCGCTGCTTGCCAAAATCTCCCCGTGCCTTCAAATCTTGCCGGTGGGAAATTACATTGACTTGAAACCTGTTGAAAAATGTGTGGATTTCACAAGCTCGACCTCAGTTCCCTTATAACTTTGAGGTGAGTGTAACAAGCATAGCCTACCTTCTGTAGCGCAGCGCTGTGCTGCTCTTGTTTGCTTGCCGCCACACTGCTGGGGCAGAACAGTTGGTGCCCTCCAGCTCCATGCCAACGTTGTCTGTAAGGACAGCACTGTGCTTCAGTACTCCCAGTACCTCCACTTCAGACATTGACCAGTATTGTCTGACACCATTGCTGGTGTGGATACCACTGTGCTGCAAGACTCCTGCACCTTCCACTTTGACTGACTCAAAATTCAACCGGGGGTGGATTGCAATGTGAGGTTGGGGCAGACAAAGACAAGGGGTGCAATGGGAAAGGAAAACACAGCAAGGACGGGACAATGCAAACACAAGGGGGGAGATGGGGAAAGAAGACTGTGCAAGGGCAGGGGGCAGTGCAAACACAAGAGGGGTGACGGGGGAAGAAGACTGTGCAAGGGCAGGGGGCAGTGCAAACACAAGAGGGGTGACGGGGAAAGAAGACTGTGCAAGGGCAGCGGGCAGAGCAAACACAAGGGGACAATCTGGAGGAAAGTGCAAGGGTGGAGCAAAGGACAAAGACAAAAGGAGCAATAGGGAAGGAAGACAGTACAAGGACAGGGATGGGAGGGAAAATGCAAGGGGGGGTAATGGATAAAAGAAGGCTGTGCAAGCGCTAAGGGCAAGGGGGCATGATGAAAGGCAAAGGGGCAAGGTGGTGGAGGTGGATGATAAACAATGGAAGTCAGAGGGAAGACAAGGGTGGAAAGCTGGAGCTTGACATAACACTGAGAAACAATGTGTCAAACGGATATCACACTATTTACTGGAAGGAACCGCATGTAGACACTGGAATGGGGTGGGGCATGGGGGGATGGCATTGCTCTTGTGGCATGTAAGGGATAGTTCACACAAAGACTCAGAAGTTGGGGTTGTGTGGTTTGGGAGAGCCACTTTTGTCCTAAGTTCTCACTGCATTGGGGAAACATGTGAAGATTACTGTTTTTGTCCAGGGGTTTGCAGAAGTGAGTTACAGAGTGTGGACTCTACTGTATCGAAATGGAAAGGAGTCACAAATGACAGGCAATCGAAAGCCAATAGTTTCATTCAGTGCTGTTAAAGGGAAAGACAAAATTCACTAGCTTCACACCAAATTTGCCACATTGACAGAGTATATGGCAGAAATGTAGCCTGCGTGAATGCAGGCAATAGTGAAGGGGACACAGTTGGATCATATCCGACATCCCATCAGTCACAGGTTCACAATAAAGCTATCCATTGGGTTTAATTGGTTGTCCAAAATAGAATAAATGCCATTCATCACTGGCCGAATAGTTTCCACTCATTGACCACGAGCAACTGAAAGGTCATCGATGTGCCACTTCAAAGAATGGAGCACAGAGCTACTTTGCTTTAATCATCTGATTCACACTCAGGTGTGTGCGAGTGTCTCATGGGTAAGGCTGCATCAGGCATAATGGAATAAGGTGGCTAAAACAACTCACTCTGACATTTCCCAAAGGTTTCTAAGACACAGCTTCTCTTTCGGCACCCTGAAATCATTGTTGCTTTCGATGTTTCATTTCAGCAAGAAGGCAAAAGGACTAATGAAGCCAAGGCTTGGTGCAACATTTCTCAGAGTTCTCAGTCACTGGAGGAGATAAAGGAGGGAGAGTATTCAATGAGCACAGCTCCAGCAGGAGGTACCACCTAGGCCACATGGTCAGTGGAGCCAGACTATGAATGGGGGGTGGGGGGGGGGGGGGGTGGAGGGGGAGGGTGGTGAAGAGGAGTGACCCTGACAGAAGCGACTTGCCAGGCTGAGAGTTTATCGTCCAAGAGTATCCTACTAGATGAGTGAGAGGTATGCCAGGCATAACTGTGCCTGTCCCGAGACCTCATACATCACATATGTCTCATTCTTCATGAAGATCTAACACCACATGGGTTTGGAGATTTTTGCCTGAAGGTGATGGCAATTCTCAATTTATTTGCCTTTGGATCTTTCCAGGGATCAACAGGGCTCCTGTGCAGCATCTCTTCTTCTGCAACCGATCCTTGTATAAAAGAGTCATTGATCCCCTTTACAGGAAGGTCCATCATTATGTCAGGTCTGCTCTGGACGAAGATAGCCAAGTTCAAATATTCACCAGCTTCACTGCCATCTCAGGTTCCCCATGAGTAGAGCATGCAATAAACTTCATGGGCTCCATGCCAGCAATCCCTAATGCTTGTTAACCACAAGGGCTGCCATCCCGTCAATGTGCAACTAGTGCATGACCATGGCAAGCATGTCCTGTACCCTAGGAGTTGCCATGACAGCTACATCCTCAGTCACTCCCAGATGCCTGAGTATTTTTAAAGGGGCCAGTATATCTGCAGAGATGGCTATTGGGGGATACTGGCTACCCTCTGAAACCCTGACTGATAACTCAGGTGCATTGCCCTCACAGTCATGCTGAGGGGAGGTACCATGCTGCTCACAGTTCTACACCCTCCCTTATAGAGCAGACCGTTGGACTTTTGAAGATGGGTTTCAGATGCCCTGACTGCTCAGCTGGCTCTCTGCAATACACTCCAGAGAAGGTTTCTCACATAATCACAATGTATTGTGTCCCCCACAATATGACTATGCAAAGTGGTGAGCCCTTGCCAGAGGATGAACTGAAGGAGGATGAGAGCTTATTGCAAGATGAAGATTTGGAGTTCCACGGGGCTATTGAAGGACAATTGAGCACATTGATGCCATGGAGGAAGGAAGGCGCGGAGATATGCACATGATAATTTAATTGCTGAAGGATCCAGGAAAAGTAAAGTTAAATAATGTCAAATGGCCTCATCTCCCCAAGCCCTCAAAGCCATTCGCTGTCATCTCAGGGGATGACCAAATAATTGCTGAGCGAACGAGTCCTGCATTCATACTGGCACATTCTAACCTCATGACTTACTGGGACATGATCTCAGCTTTGGTCAGGAATGCCCCGTGAATGCGCTAACTTTGTGAATTTAAACCCCACTGAGGAAAAACAACGATGCGACACAACAAATTCACAACATCTTCAGTTGACCAGAACAATCACATACACGTAAAATGGTTTCACCAAAGTTCAAGGTATTTACAGTGATAACACAACTCAGAAGCAAAAGCGAGATCAACATTTTTAAATTTTCCACTATGCCGCAGCAGAGGTGGAGGCAGCCTGCTGACTGTTACACCCTGTTGCCTGTGATGACCTTGGCAGTTGTCCCGTGGTGCCCATTTCCTTAGTTAGCCACAAATGATTCATCCTTCTTAGAGTCTTTTTCACTGAGCAATATCTTGCGATGGTACTGTGCCTTTAAAGATATATATTTTTAATCATGTTCTCTGCAGTTATAAGCCGGCACCGAGCTGCTGCTTGGATGCCCTTTTATTGCTGCTTAAATTGTTTAAATGGGGTTTTGTTTTTTTAATCTTGGCCGAATGTCCTTCCTGGGAGTTTACGACCTTTAGAAGTGTTGTGGGAAGATTGATCGGCAGGTCAGGTGGGACAGATTTGTTTCCCTCTCCCAAGAGTTCAGTTTTGGTTGCTGGCTGTTTTTTTAGTTGGAAGTTGTGTGGACGCAGACTGACAACAGTGTTTCTGTGACTCTCCCTGGTATTGGAAATTTATGATGTGGAGGTGCCAGTGTTGGACTGGGGTGGGCAGAGTCGGAAGTCTCACAACACCAGGTTAAAGTCCAACAGGTTTATTTGGAATTTGAATGCTCACCTGAGGAAGGAGCAGTGCTCCGAAAGTGAGTTATTCCAAATAAACCTGTTGGACTTTAATCTAGTGTTGTGAGACTTCTTATTGGAAATTTAGTTCTTGGTGGCTGGCTAACTAATAACTAGAGTGTCTATGCCTCTTGAAGTGGTTTGCTGAGAAAAACTAGAGGCCAACAGTGGCTCTGTCTCTACTTTGAGGTCTGCTAGAAGTTACAGGGTTGGGAAGTCAGAGTTTCAATTCTTTATCCAAAGGACTAATTCACAGAAGGTGTTGCAGAGCTTGAAAAATCCAGCATCACGTGAGCATTCTTGTTTTCTGTGTTAAACCTGGGAAAGGAGCATTGTTTATAAGGAGCTTTGCTGTATTGGAATAATGCATTTAATTGAGGTTTATACAATATCATGTCTTTTTTTGTTTGTAATTAGTAAAAACTATTGCTCATATTCTTTCTACGTATGAACCGTATTCTGAAATAAACTTTGTTTGGTAAAAGCTCCCTAGTGGGTCATTTGAATCATACCTGAAGTGAAACATCTCATGCTTACCCTAGCCAAATTCAAAGTGCAAAGCTTATGGTCTAGGCTGACTTTATAAAAATGTTGGAGCTTGTGACCTAGATTATAACAATCTTTGCTGAGAGTTATTAATTATCTCCTCAAATGTCTGTCATGGCATCTCTACTTTCTTATCTTATCTTTTGAGCTAGGTTCTCAGTTCACTTTAGCGAACTCTGCTATCATACTGATAATTACCTTTATTTATGTTTGAAATTCTAGTCTTGGACCTATAGGGGCAGCACGGTGGCACAGTGGTTCACAGTGCCAGGGACCCAGGTTCAATTCCAGGCTTGGGTCATTGTCTGTGTGGAGTTTGCATGTTCTCCCCGTGCCTGCGTGGGTTTCCTCTGGGTGCTCCGGTTTCCTCCCACAATCTGAAAATGTGCTGGTTAGGTGCATTGCCAAACTAAATTCTCCCTCAGTGTACCTGAACAGGCACCGGAGTGTGGCGACCAGGGGATTTTCACAGTAACTTCATTGCAGTGTTAATGTCAGCCTTGCGACTAATAAATAAACTAACTTTATATTTTTCACCCGTCAACTGAAAGCAAAATTCTATTCTAGGCAACAAACGTTCTCCCGATTCGAGTCATTAATGATGACCTTATATTCATGGCCCCTAGTTCTGGTGTCTAGAACTGAAAACATCTTGTGCACATATACCCTGTCAAACCCATTCAAAACATTAAAGACTTCAATCAGATTATCCCATTAGTATCCTCTTTTCTAGAGAAAAGAGTCCTGATCTGCTCAATCTTTCCTGATAGGTACAAACTCTCAATTCTGGTATTACCTTTGAAAATTCTCTTTGAACCTTCTTCACTGCCTCTAGATCCTTTCAATAATAGGAGGCTGGAACTGTTCACAGTACTCCACGTGTGGTTGAAAGTGTGATCTAACCAAAGTTCCACATACGCTTAACATCGTTTTTCTGCTTTCCAATTCTATATGGTTGCAAAATAAGAAAATAAGAGCAAATTAAGCAATAGGTTGAAATTCACAGCTATCATTTATGAATAGGCTTCTACCTAGTGTTGTGAATTTTAGTGATGGAGCATTCAGAAGTTGAATTAACACATTTTCCTAATGTTGCTCAGAGGAGTTTATGGTTTCAGCATCAAAGCAAAGGCAGGTGAAAACAGTCTGAGTGAATAAAGTTGAACTGAGGTAAATGAGCGAAACATTTGTTTATTTTTCATAAGTTCTCACACCCTCATGAGGAGATAATTGAATTGAGCTGTATTTACAAAGCATGCCCATAAAGGTTTTAGGGGAACTCAAATATTAGAAATTTGCAGACAACTCCCCAACAGCAAAATTAAGGTACGACAAAAGGATTAGCAAAACAATTAAGGTTAAAAAAAGGCAAACAACAAAGGAGGAATTTAAGCATAATGTATTCTTGGGTACAGTTATATTAAGGTGAAGGAGTGAAGGGGTTGGATTACACATGTTAAATGAACTCAACTGTGTCTGCAGATTTTGCTGAAAAAATCATGACATTTAAGCAGGAAGAAATATAGTAATGTTTTACATTTTTGCAATGCAGCTATGACTCTGCGATTCCACTGTGTGGTGCTGTCAATGTTTTGTGTTGTTGATTGCATTATACTCAATTTCATGTTACCAGTGAAACCGTGTCAATATTTTTGCCACAATAGGAGAATTCACACAAAAAGAGCTTATGGAAATAATTTAGGACACTGGTTCTCAAAGGATGGCCGCTGCTTATAAGGCAAGAACATGGTGGATGTTGAGAAAATGAATTACACCAATCTTTGCCATGAATCAGCACAATAAGCTGCAAAAGGAATTGCACTGCTTCAAGTTCTCAGGTGGAACATAGGAACAGGAGTAAGCTAATCGGCCTCTTGAGACTCTCCCACCATTCAGTTGGATCATGGCTGATTGGCTGCTCAACTTCATTTACCTACCTTGCTCCGTAATCCCTTAGGTAGCCTTATCTGACAAAAATCAATTAATTTTGATTTTGAAAATTTCAATTGGCTCACCATCTGGGGAGCAAGTTTGAAATTTTCATTACTCTTTTCATGAAAATTCTGGCGCCAGCTTGGAGGGCCAAAGGGCCTGTTCCTGTGCTATACTGTTCTTTGTTCTTTGAAAAGGGGATTCCTGATTTTACTCTTAAATGGCTTACAGCACTATTTTTAAGAACTTGTCATCTTGTTCTGGATTTCCCACCAGCAGAAACAGTTTCTTTGCATCTACCTTGTCAAATCTCGACCATTTTAAACTCATCAATTTAGATCACCCACAAATAAAAGCCACATTTATACAAACTGCACGTATAATGTAATCCTTTAACCCCTGGTTAAAACAGGAAGCATTGGAAATGCTCAGCATGTCTGGCAGCATCTGTAGAGAGACAAACAGAATTCACGTTTAGAGTTGAATATGACTCTTGGTTGATCTGTGCTAGATCTGTGCTACACTACCAAGAACAAAGAACAAAGAACAGTACAGCACAGGAAATGCCCGTGGCATTCGGCCTCTGATATTCGGGTAAGCGTTCTCCAAGGCGGCCTTCGCGACACACGACAGCGCAGAGTGGCTGAGCAGAAACTGATAGCCAAGTTCCGCACACACGAGGACGGCCTCAACCGGGATATTGGGTTCATGTCACACTATTTGTAACTCCCACAGTTGCGTGGACCTGCAGAGTTTCACTGGCTGTCTTGTCTGGAGACAATACACATCTTTTTAGCCTGTCTTGATGCTCTCTCCACTCCCATTATTTTGTTTCTTAAAGACTTGATTAGTTGTAAGTATTCGCATTCCAACCATTATTCATGTAAATTGAGTCTGTGTCTTTATAAGCTCTGTTTGTGAACAGAATTCCCACTCACCTGAAGAAGGGGCTTAGAGCTTCGAAAGCTTGTGTGGCTTTTGCTACCAAATAAACCTGTTGGACTTTAACCTGGTGTTGTTAAACTTCTTACTGTGTTTACCCCAGTCCAACGCCGGCATCTCCACATCATGGAAATGCAAACACAGAGAAAGATAAAAATCCAGCTCAAATGGATTATAAATGATTTACTAAGACACTGTATAGATGTTACAGACATGGGAGAGATGGTCAGATAGCTCCTCCTATTTTGGCCTCCTGACTGACAGTAGATATGTGCCTTTTTTTAAAAGAGAAATAGTGTTTAACTCTTTGAATGCGGTGACTCTAAAAAAAACTGACAAAATACAGGTTTCCTCGTAAGTTTTTAACAAAGAACAAATGTTTATTTCTCAGCAGCCAAATGTACTTGCAACAGTACCCACTCACCAATGCATGCAGACACATACACCCAGAAGAAAGGAGATTACAAAAGTATGCACTTAGATTTACAAAAAGTCCAGAAATGCACTGATATATTTAAGTCTTTTGAGATGAAAACTTGAAACGTTTCAGGCTTGATGATTCCCTTTAGGTTCACTGAAGAAATGGAGGTTGAAATAGAGGTTGTCATAGGGCGGCACGGTAGCACAGTGGTTAGCACTGCTGCTTCACAGCTCCAGGGACCTGGGTTCGATTCCCGGCTTGGGTCACTGTCTGTGTGGAGTTTGCACATTCTCCTCGTGTCTGCGTGGGTTTCCTCCGGGTGCTCCGGTTTCCTCCCACAGTCCAAAGATGCGCGGGTTAGGTTGATTGGCCAGGTTCAAAATTTCCCCTTAAAGTCCTGAGATATGTAGGTTAGAGGGATTAGTGGGTAAATATGTGGGGGTAGGGCCTGGGTGGGATTGTGGTCGGTGCAGACTCGATGGGCCAAATGGCCTCCTTCTGCACTGTAGGGTTTCTTCTTCTATGAAAGTTTCTGGCAATGAATTCATGGTGACTTACTACTTGCAGCAGTAGGTTTCTGGTTTTGTTCCAGTCAAAGTGCAGTCAAGCCCCTGTAGCGAAGATCTGGGTTCGTTCTTCAAATCAGTAGGTAAAAATCTAGGCCCCGTTCTCTGCCTGTTGGTGGATTCTGGGCGGGGCCTGACCAGACAAGTAAGCTAACTTTCAGCCTTGTGCATTTTCATGTATATTCATCGACAAGAATTTGACCACTCCAATTTGTTACAAGGCAGATTGTCCATTCCACGTGTTATTTTTAAACACAAACTGTCCATTTTCCATAAACCCATGGGTATAACTGTGTGAGGGTAACATTAGACATTTATTGTACAATGCACAAAGAGCAGAATTTGTCCAATTTATGACAAAGTGCATGCTAGGGATAGGAGCATGGAATGCTTCACGCTGCTGAGGCTGGCAGAAAAATGTGCCAAATCTTCTAGCCCCAGGTGCATTAATTATACAGCTGGGTGTTTCAAGCTGTATTCAGTGAGAGTAGGCCTGGATGGCATGCAGTTCACATCATGCCTGGGTACCATACTGAAACATGTCCAACATCACTGACTCACTATTGAGGAGAGAAGACGGGCCTCTTGAAAATGAAGATAGATCTCCAAGAACATTTTGAAGCTGGAAGATGGACCCTGGCCAGGACCCCAAATCTGGAAGGTCCACCTGTAAACATATACCTGACCCACTGCTGCGGTGTTCCAGGATTGCGGCCAGCTTCCATCCTGAACTCTGAAGGCAGTCCAAGGCATTGTTCAAATGAATCCTGACATCTGCACACCACATTGATCCAAAAATGTTTTACATCAGCGTGTTTTCCCACCAGCATTGCGGAGAACCTGGCGTGGAGGTGGAGGTTCGGGCCTTCCATTAACAAGATGCAGGTGAGGTTTTCGCCAGCCTCTGATGCGTGTTCTAACCAGCCAAGGTGGACATCAGTGGAGGATCCTGCTGTAAATTCACATTGGCGTGAAACCGATTTCTGGGCCTCCCGCCATATTCTCCGCCCAGATCCCACCATAGAACCCACCAGCTGAGGCTTGAGAGAATTCTGCCCAAAGTTTACTGAGCAGTTGGAGGCTGGCCCAGAAGATTCAAAACAGGATAATTCCCTTGCTGTGCTACCTCAGCAAATGTGCACCTTCAATAATTTTGTTCATAGGCTCAGCCCAAGGTAGCCAAATGGCGTAAGAATAGATTCTGTTCCTTCCAAGGCCTGGAACTTTGCCAAGGTGGCCAGCAGTCATGCAGTGTGTAGATGATTGGAGCTGATTGGTTCCAGCTTGGGAATGGTGCTGTGTAATTCTCTTGGTGTGAGGGTCAATTGGAAACCCATAGCTATGCAGGCAGTCTAAAGAACTGGACGTAAGTTGGATCAATGGTGTAAGATTTGCAATTTTCCATTTCCCTAGCACCACCCTCGTAACTAAAGAAGATTGGAATGTTATGGCCAGTGCCTCCACAATGCCCATCATTGCTTCCCCCAGTATTTTTGAATGCATCTGATCCAGTCCTTGTGATTTAGAAACTTTAAGTACAGCCAACCTATGTAAAACCTCTTTATCATTTTCTTTAGTCCATCCGGTATTTTTACCTCTTTTACCAGGACTCGATGTGGTATTTCCTCCCTGGTATGGACAGATGCAAAGTAATTATTTAGTGCCTCGACTATGCCCTCCACATTCATGTACAATTCCTCTTTTTGATTGTTAATCAGCTCCATACCCCCGTTGACCACTGTCTTTCAGCAGAATACTTTTGGATTTATTTTTGGTGGCACGGTGGCACAGTGGTTAGCACTGCTGCCTCACAGCACCAGGGACTTGAGTTCGATTCCCGGCTTGAGTCACTGTCTGTGTGGAATCTGCACGTTCTCCCCGTGTCTGTGTGGGTTTCCTCTGGGTGCTCCGGTTTCCTCCCACAGTCTGAAAGACATGCTGGTTAGATGCATTGACCTGAACAGGCGCCGGAGTGTGGCGACTAGGGGAATTTCACAGTAACTTCATTGCAGTGTTAATGTAATCCTTACTTGTGACTAATAAATAAACTTTGCTTTTTACTTTACTTTTGCGTTGGCTGCTGGTCTCTTTTCATACTCTCTTTTCTGCTCTTATTACTTGTTTCATCCTCCCTTTCAACTTTTTCTTTCAGCTTGGTTCTCACTTTTATCATCAACCTGACATCTGCGATGCGCACCTTTTCCTGCTTTATCTCACTCCCTCCTTTTATTGTCATCCAGGAAGCTCTGGCTCTCTTTGACCTGCCCTTTATCCCTCATGGGAATGTACCTCAACAGTACCAGGCTACCTCCTCTCCAAATCTTGTAACTGATTGCAGTGATTGCATAAGCTGCGGTTGTATTTGAGTCTCACCTCACAATATTTGAAATCTTGCCCCAAATTAATTCTGACTGTCTCAGAAGTCTAACTTGATTAGCTGTACTTACAATGGGTTTCTGACAAGAAAAAATAAAAAGAGGAAGAACATAGGTCAAAAAAAAACATGACCAAATAAAATAGGATGTATAATTAGACGATGTAGAATTAGAAATTAGATATTATCAGCTATGATCTCTAATAAATTCATTTTAACTTTTAGATCTTCTTCTAATATACCAACCTGGATTACAAGGGCCTAACTAGTGGGACAAAAGAAGTAACAGAAATATTTTTGCTGGGGCTCAGATTGGTTGAGAACTGCTGACTTACGATTTCATTTACTGTCAGAAAATGCAGTGTGCATATTAGAATTTGAGGGTGAAAAATGGAAATTGTTTTTGACATTCATTTTTTTCACAGTACAAACACTGGAAGGGTTTAAAACATAGCTGCGCCTGTCAGAAAGAGAAGAAAATCCAAAATGACTGAAGGCATCCTGTTTTTATAACACTAATGACTCAGGAGAAGAGGACATTCCTAAAGGATCTATAGACATTAAATCAGTTTCATAGACTGGTCGGGAACTCAGTGCTACCATTGATTTTGATTTAACAAGCAGATGCTGTGTGATCATTCCAAGGAAGTAAAAGAGAATTTGGAGTATAATGCCTTCAGGAGTAATGTGTTGCCAGTGCAGATGCCAGGGAACGTAACCATAGACTCTCGTTGTCATGAGTGTATTTCTAATCCCTACTGATGCTACTGCAGGCATCAGACAGTCAGTAATGTCAAATTCTATTGTTCAGATTAGTGTTACAATGCTTAGCCAAACTTCCACAGAAGCAAATAAAAATTGAAAAGAATTCTTTACTGTTGCTGGACTTCAGAGTGTATCGGAGCCATTAAATGTTTACTTACATTCAGTTATTGATTGTTTTCTATTTGCCATTCTGAAAAAGCTTCACTCAGTGACATTGTTTGCAGAGAACAGAAAGTGTTTCCAGATGACATGCAATGACTGGAATATAACAGGAAAAATACGTGTCACTCACTAACTCATAGTGCAGCTTCCTCACCTCCCCTGAATCATCACTAGGTAAAGGGTTTATGAGTGGATTTTTGTCTGATGACTGCATGCTTGACATGTAATGATGTTTGTTGAGGCCCATGCGAACCAACATGTGTACATACCGACATACACATTTGGAACAGCATCAGGAGATCTGGCCCCTCGAGCCTACTCAGCCATTTGACCTGATTTATTATTAGATTGTTTATTAGTCACAAGTAAGGCTTACACTGCAATGAAGTTACTGTGAAATTCCCCTCGTTGCCATAATCCAGTGCCTGTTCGGGTCAATGCACCTAACCAGTACATCTTTCAGAATGTGGGAGGAAACCCACGCAGACATGGGGAGAAGTGCAAACTCCACACAGACAGTGACCCAAGCCAGGAATCGAATCCAGGTCCCTGGTGTTGTGAGGCAGCAGTGCTAACCACTGTGCCACCCTGCCATGATCTGATTATGGCCTCAACCCTACTTGCTTGACCCTATACCCTTCAACCCCCTTGTTTATTTTTTGTTCATTCACAGGACATGGGGATCGCTGGCTGGGCCAGCATTTATTGCCCATCCTTCATTGCCTTTGTTCAGAGGGCAGTTGAGAGCCAACCACATTGCTGTGGCTCTGGAGTCACATGTAGGCCAGACCGGGTAAGGATGGCGGATTTCCTTCCCTAAAAGATATTAGTGAACCAGATGAGGTTTTCCGACAATCGACAAAGGCTTCATAGTCATCAGTAGATTGTTAATTCCCGATATTTTTTATTGAATTCGAATTCCGCCATCTGCCGTGGCGGGATTCAAACCCAGGTCCCCAGTATATTAGCTGAGTTTCTAGATTAATAGTTCAGTGATAATACCACAAGGCCATCGCCTCCCCATGTTAGTCAAGAATCCATATAAAATGGCCTTGAATAGTTTCAGTAACCCTGTCTCCTTTGTTGTCAGGGGAAGAGAATTCCATCAGTTCATCCCCTCTTAAACAGGAGACTCCTTGGCCGCAATTCTCCCATCCCGCTGCACTAATTTTTTAGCACAGTGGGCCGGGAGAATTGTGCATTGGCCGATTCGCGGGGTCCCCGTGAGCGTTCGTTGGAGGGGGAACAGCACTGCGGGGGTCCCGAGCTGGCCAGCGATTGAGCTGGCCTGCAAACGGGAGGCTGACAGTGCAGGGCCACTGGGCACGCACAGAGGCCCACTGGTTGCAGCCTTCTGGGTGGGAATAAGCCCTGCCCACTGAAATCTAACGATATTCATGCTGGTGGCCTCTGCATTGCACAGAGGGTGGGAGATTCTAGTGTGAACTCCCACTGAAAAAAACAGCACAAATTACTCCAGTTTTCCTGTGAATTCAACACTCAGAAGATTTTTGGCCATTATTTTTAAACAATGTCCTTTAGTTCTGGTCTCTCCCACAGAGTTAGAGATCCTTTCAGCATCCACCCTCATGAACTTATATGTTTCAATAAGATCACCTCTCACTCTTCCAAACTCCAATGAATGCAGACCCAGCCAGTCCAATCTTTTCTCATATGCTAACCCCTCCATCCAAGGAATCAGTCAAGTGAACCTTCTCCGAACTGCTTCTAATTTGATAATAACGTTCCTCAAAACTGTGCACAGTTCTCTACATGTGGGACGGGATTTTACGGCCTTGCTCGGGCGAGACCGGAAATTCTCGTTGGAGGTCAACGGAGATTTCCATTGTCGAACCCTCACCCATGCCGATTCTGTGGCAGGCGAGGTGGTAGAATTCCAGCTGTGGTCTCACCAATACCCTGTATAACTGTAACAAAATTCCTCTACTTTTATATTTGACTTCCCTTGCAATGAAGGTTCCCCGTTGTCCATGATGCATGTTACTGCCTCAAAGAGCTCTAATAAATTAATCAACCATGATTTCCCTTTCACAAACCCATGTTGACTCTGCTTAACTGCATTGGGATTTTCTAAGTGGCTTTAGAAAACTGACTTATGATAGCTTCCAGCAATTTCCTATTACAGATGTCAGGCTATCAGGCCTGTAGATTCCTGCTTTCCATCACCATCTTTTTTTGAAAAGAGAAGTCACATTCGTTTTTTCCAAATCTGACAAAACCTATCCAGAACCTAGAGAATTTTGGAAAATTAAAACCAATGCATCTAGTGTCTCAGCAGCCACTTTTTTTAAGACTCTAAGGTGAATTCAAATAGGATCTGGATACTTGACACCTTTAGTTCTAATAATTGCCTCAGTAACCTTTCCCTAGTGTTTGTAACTGTTTGTAGTTCCTCCCTTTCCCTCATGATTTACAATTATTTCTGGGATTTATTTTTAGCCTCTACAGTGAAGACAGACACAAAGGGCAGAATTCTCTCATTTTGAGACTCAGTGCGGTGGCGGGTGGCTCTGATGGTGCACTTCCCGCTGGCTAGAATGACAAAAGCCTAGATTCTGCACAGGTGAGTTCCCCACTGAGTCACCTGGCAGGCTGGCAGTTGATTCATCTGCCCGGGTTCGACGGCCCTGGTACTATATTTAAACACCAGTCCAGCATATTCATATCACTCTCTCCAGCCCATTTGTCTTCAAGTTTATTAATAAGTTTATTTATTAGTCACTAGTAAGGCTTACATTAACACTGCAATGAAGTTACTGTGAAATTCCCCTAATCACCACACTCCGGCGCCTGTTCAGGTCAATGCACCTAACCAGCATGTCTTTTAGAATGTGGGAGGAAACCGGAGCACCTGGAGGAAACCCACGCAGACACGGGGAGAACGTGCAATCTCCACACAGACGGTGACCCAAGCTGGGAAACGAACCCAGGTCCCTGGCGCTGTGAGGCAGCAGTGCTAACCACTGTGCCACCTTGTCGCCCTGACAGTGCAGGATGTCAGCCACCCATAGGGTAGAGACTGACAACCTCAAGAAGAAGTCTGCTGATCAATTCAACCACCTTTGACCTGAGTCCATCACCCATGACTCACTTGGACCTCTCCCCAATGCATCTGATGTCTTCATCTATCCCTTTCCAGTAAATTATGTGGTATGCATTTGACCACCTTGTGTGCGTGCTTTTCATGCAGCCTTGCTGGGATTCAGCTTTCCTCCCCTTCGTCTTCCTCTTGCCTTCCGTTGTTCATCCTCTTCACCCACCTCCTTGCCCTTCTGCCTGCCATTAGAAGTCCTCATCTTCACCACCCCCCCTCACCCTGCCACATCCACCACCCCCGGCATCACCTCGCACTCCACCCGTAGTTGAACTTCACAACTTTGTTGCAGTGGCTGCATGACTCTTGCAGCACAGTCTGTCCAGATAGATACCAGTGTGTGGCATCTAGGCAAGGAGACCCGTGTACTCACCAGCCCCAGGCAATGTACAGATCCAACTGGGTGATACAGGGGGGTCCATGGGATCAGAAGCACAGTGCTGTCCATGAGGACCAGTTCAGCCTGCAGATAGAGGGCAGGATCTGCCCCAGCAGAGTTTTGACTATGTTAGGCACATTCAAAAGCAGACTTTTGAATGGATTTACCTTGCATTAAGTTGATCTTTCTTTACACCCTAGCTATGACTGTAACACTACATTCTGCACTCTCTCATTTCCTTCTCTGTGAATGGTATGCTTTGTCTGTATAGCGTGCAAGAAACAATACTTGTGACAATAATAAATCAAATCAAATCAGAGTTGTGAACAGCACATCAGGAGCAATGCTGCAGTATGGCACTGTTACATTCACCCTAAAATCTTTTTGCAAACTAAGGACTGCCTTGTGCGCCCCAGTCTTTAGTGATCAGGCTTTAGACTGATATAATTTCACTTTGGCATGATGCAAGTTTGGAAGGCCTGATGGGATGCCAGCAGGCAGCTGTTTTAATGAGCATTCATGAGATACAATTGAATGCAAATTGCCTTCACATCACCAGCCAACGGGAAGACCAACTCACAAATAAACCAGCACTGGGAGAATTTTTATGTGATTTTACACTGGAGGTGGGCTTTGGCTACTATTAGATTCTTAACCCCCCGCCACCAAATCTGTCACAGGTGGGATGCGAGAATTCCACCCAAAGTCTCTGTTCCATTTATCTGCCATTTCCTTATTTACTATTATTAATTCCCAGACTCACCCTGAGGGGGACCAACACTCACTTTATTTATTATTGTTCTCCTGAAATACCTGTCGACACCCTTACTATTTGATTTTATATTTCTAGCTAGCTTTCTCTCATACTGTAATTTCTCCCTCCTTATTTTTTTGTCATTCTCTGTTGGTTTTTATGTTACAAACATACATGGCAGGGCGGCACGGTAGCACAGTGATTAGCACTGCTGTTTCACAGCTCCAGAGACCTGGGTTCGATTCCCGGCTTGGGTCACTGCCTGTGTGGAGTTTGCACATTCTCCTCGTGTCTGCGTGGGTTTCCTCCGGGTGCTCCGGTTTCCTCCCACAGTCCAAAGATGTGCGGGTTAGGTTGATTGGCCATGCTAAAATTGCCCTTAGTGTCCTGAGATGCATAGGTTAGAGGGATTAGTGGGTAAAATATGTCGGGGTATGGGAGTAGGGCCTGGGTGGGATTGTGGTCGGTGCCGACTCGATGGGCCGAATGGCCTCTTTCTGTGCTGTACGGTTTCTATGATTCTTTCTATGAATTAAGGAACATAAGTAGGCCATTTGACCCCTTGAGCCTGCTCCACCATTCAATAAGATCATGGCTGATCTGATTGTAACCTCAACCCCACATTTCCACATGTACCTGATAACCTTTCACCCTCGCATATTAAGAATCTACCTACCTCTGCTTTTAAAAAAATTTCAAAGACTCTGCTTCCACTGCCTTTTGAGGAGGAAAATTCGAAGGCTCACGGCCCTCTGAGAGAAAAATATTCTCTTCATCTCTGTCTTAAATGAGTGGAATTTTTCCCCAAATTTTTTCCAGTGCTGTTTCCGCCGAGAAAAACGGTGTGTTTCTCTCCAGAGAAACCAATCGGTTTCCTTCCAGATCATATGACACTCTTCCAAAAAAAGTCAAGGGGGCATGTTTCATGCTGACACACAGGGTGGGTGGGGTGCGGGGGGTGGGGGGGGGGGGGGGGGTGCGGGTGGGGTGAGGCAAAAACCCCGCTGCTCAGAGATCGGGGCACCATAGTTAAAGGGTGCTCTGATCAGAACCTGAGTAAACCTGCCCCCGCCAGCCCACCAGAGGTCTCAGGGGCCCCCCCTCACCTTCCCCCCCGATCAGAGTCGGCACTTCATTCCCCCCAAAAAGGTCATCATCCCCTTCTTCCCCCCTCTCGCTCCCCGATCATCAGCCCCATCTCTCCTGCTCCTCCCAGCCATAGTCTGAGCTGGCACCCACCCCCAAACCCATTCCCACCGCAACAGTCATCGCTGGCATCCCCTGCTCCTGTCTGCTCCCAGCCAGTACCACATTTAAATGAATCCCACCCTCCCTCATGAGACTCTGACCAGGGCCCGCCCCTTGGCACAGATTGGCACTGTCAGGTTGGAATGGTCATCCCATAATTGCCCTTATTTAAGTTTAAAACACTAGTCTTAACTCCACTCCTCTTTCGCTCAAACAGAATGTGAAATGCAATCATATTATGATCACTGATCCCTAGATGTACCTTCACAATGAGGCCATTAATTAATCCTGTCTCATTGCACATTACCGGATCTGGCATATCCTGGTAGAGAATCGACTGCAACATCTTGAACTTCAGAAAGTCAACTCTCCATTCTACTAATGTCATCATTAATTAATAAAAAACATCTTTTCCTAGCTTCCTGTCTTTCTGAAATGTCACGTATTCTTGAATATTTAGATCCCAGCCCTTTTCCTCTTCCAGCCATGTCTCTGTAATGGTGATCAGATCACACAGATTTGTTTCTGTTTGAACTGAAAGTTCATCCATTTTGTTATGAATGTTACACACATTTCGACGTACAGCTTTTAATTCTGTCTTTTGAATATTTTTGCAACCTTTTGCCTTACCTGCTGGTGCAATCCTTAGTTTGTACATCCTGTCCTTTCATGCCACACTCTGATCATCATTACTCATATTGCTACCTTGCTCTTATGTCTCGCCTTCTCCCTTTAATTTGACCACATTTCCGCACACTTTATCCCTTATCCCCAGTATTTTGTTTAAGGTTCTTTCTACCGCTCTAGTTTTATGACTCGCCAAAACACTGGTCCCAGCATGGTTCAGGTACAGACCATCCTAACCATAGAGTCATAGAAACATCGAGGTTTACAGCATGGAAACAGGCCCAACTTGTCCATGCTGCCCTTTTTTTAAATCACTAAGCTTGTTCCAATTCCCTGTATTTGGCCCATATCCCTCTATACCCATCTTACCCATGTAACTGTCTAAATGCTTTTTAAAAGACAAAATTGTACCTGCTTCTACTACTACCCCTGGCAGCTTGTTCCAGACACTCACCACTCTCTGTGTGAAACAAATTGCCCCTCCAGACCCTTTGTATCTCTCCTCTCTCACCTTACAGAATCCCTACAGTGCAGAAGGAGGCCATTCGGCCCATCGAGTCTGCACCAACAACAATCCCAACCAGGCCCTATCCCCGTAACCCCACATATTTACCCCACTAATCCCTCTAACCTACGTATCCTGGGACACTATGAGACATTTTAGCATGGCCAATCAACCTAACCTGCACATCTTTGGAGTGTGGGAGGAAACATCTTTGGAGTTTGGTTAAGAAGGCGTATGGTGTGCTGGCCTTTATCAATCGAGGGATTGAGTTTAGGAGTCTGGGGATAATGATGCAGCCATATAAGACCCTCGTCAGACGCCACTTGGAGTACTGTGCTCAGTTCTGGTCGCCTCATTACAGGAAGGATGTGGAAAAGATTGAAAGGGTGCAGAGGAGATTTACAAGGATGTTGCCTGGATTGAGTGGCATGCCTTATGAGGATAGGCTGAGGGAGCTCAGTCTTTTCTCCTTGGAGAGAAGTAGGATGAGAGGAGACCTAATAGAGGTATATAAGATGTTGAGAGGCATAGATCGGGTGGACTCTCAGAGGCTTTTTCCCAGAGTGGAAATGGCTGCTACGAGAGGACACAGGTTTAAGGTGCTGGGGGGTAGGTGCAGGGGAAATGTTAGGGGGAAGTTTTTCACACAGAGGGTGGAGGGCGAGTGGAATCGGCTACCGTCAGTGGTGGTGGAGGCAAACTCAATAGGGTCTTTTAAGAGACTCCTGGATGAGTACATGGGACTTAATAGGATGGAGGGTTATAGGTAGGCCTAGAAGGTCGGGATATGTTCGGCACAACTTGTGGGGCCGAAGGGCCTGTTTTTGGTGTAGTTTTTCTATGTTTCTAAACCGGAGCATCCGGAGGAAACCCACACAGACACGGGGAGAACGTGCAAACTCCACACAGACACAGTGACCCAAGCCGGGAATTGAACCCAGGTCCCTGGAGCTGTGAGACAGCAGAGCTAACCACTCTGCCACTGTGCTGCCCCATGATGCTGTGCCGTAAGAATGTACTCTTGAAATTTATTTTATTCTTTCCAAGATGTGTGCAGCCTTGGCTTTGGCCATCCCTATTTCCCCAGTACTGGTGCCAGTGCCCATGAAGCAAAACCAAAAACATTAGCATGAACTTCTCTTTTAAATAACCAATTTCCATGGAAGTAATCCTTCACCTATATATACTGAAAGAAATACCATTTTGCCACTGTTGCTGTCCAAATTGTACTTCAGGCAAAACAAGAATCAATACCATGCTGGTGACATTATTCAGAACCACATGCGAACCATCTTGCCAACTGAGCTAAACAACCCACTGAATAAATTGTTCATGTATGCATTTATGATGACTTTTTTTAGAGAAGATAGAGATATAGATGGTTCAAAATTTCAGTGTCAAATCTATATTTCCAGCCAAAGAAACCAAATGCATAGCACCAGAGTACATATTTGAGTTCCAAAAAGGATGATTTCATTACCCAGATTGTTATTCAATTACATTTTTAGTACAATATTAATACACTGTGCCAGATATTTTTTGGTTGTATTTCACTTAAGATTGCACCTATCCATGGAACTTCAGTATATCCTGCAGAAAGTGGCAATGGGCAGAGAATTTAAGAGAAAGCAATGATATGGTAGACAGGCATAACTTAGGGAAATTTGTGATAACGTAACATGGAATGAACTAATACAAAGAGACAGCTGGCAACTTTGCATTGGATGTGCCAAAATCTTATGATTATGAAAGTTATATTGCCATCTATCCTGTGATATATGAATCCACACTGAAGCAAAGTGTTTTTTAGTAACTTGGATCATCTTAGCACATCAAATTATATAAACTTCATTGTTTTTTTTATGTCATATCAATGGAAATTAGAAATAATAAAAGGATTTGATAGTGCAGATTCAGAGAGATGATTTTTATGATGTGAAAATTACAAAAAAAGGGAATCATCATCATAGAATCCCTACAGTGCAGAAGGAGGCCATTCAACCCATCGAGCCTGCACCGACAACAATCCTAACCAGGCCCTATCCCCGTAACCCCACATATTTACCCTGCTAATCCCACTAACCTACACATCCTGGGACACTATGGGGCATTTTAGCATGGCCAATCAACCTCACCCGCACGTCTTTGGAATGTGGGAGGAAACCGGAGCACCCGGAGGAAACCCACACAAACACGGGGAGAATGTGCAAACTCCACACAGACACAGTGACCCAAGCCGAGAATTGAACCCAGGTCCCGGAGCTGTGAGACAGCAGTACTAACCACTGTGCTGCCGTGCCACCCCATAATGCTGTGCTGTGCCTTAAGAGGTATCCTTAATGTATTCTTGAAATTTGTTTTATTCTTTCCAAGATGTGTGCAGCCTTGGCTATAGGCCATTCCTTTTTGCCCTTGAGAAGGTGGTGGTGAGCTGCCTTCTTGAGCCTCCACAGTCCATGTGGTGCACGCACACCCACTGTGCTGTTTGGGAGAGAGTTCCAGGATTGACAGTGAAGGAATGACGATAACGTTCCAAGTCAGGCTTAGAGGGAAACTCGAAGGTGGGCCCTTTCGAAATCAGAAAGCAATTTTTCACCCAAAGAGCAATTTCAAAAGATTTTGAACATGAAGTCAATTGAAATTTTCAAGACTGAGATTGATGAATTTTTTGTTGTTTGAAGGGAGGAAGGAATCTGGATCAAAAGTAAGTGTGGTGAACCATCGTTGGTTCCCACTGTGGGGTTGTTCTAATGTTGTTGTTGGGCTAGGGTGTTTACACTGTGGGATTAATACACCTGTGGTTGTTACTGTTGTGGCACATCCCAGTCGGGCTCCGCCTCCTGGGAGAGGTATAAGACCCCCTGCTCGGGCGGGACCTCGTCAGTCTGGAGTGGTGTACTTATGTTCTAGTAGTTCCGTTGTTAGGCAATAAAAGCCTTCAGTTACCGAAGCCTTGTGTCTTGTGTTCGATTGACGTGCATCAATTTTATTACCTAACACTAAGCTCTCGACGGAAAGGAGAGTATGGAACAAATACTAAAGCCAGAGCGTCTGACGCTGGATCCACGTGCGGTCGGTGCCTCTAACACCTTCGACCACTGGCTGAAGTGTTTCGAGGACTACCTGGCAGCCTCTGCAGCGGTCATCACAGATGACGACAGACTCCGGGTCCTCCATGCGAGGGTAAGCGACACTGTCTACCTCGCGATCCGTGCGGCCACCACTTACCCGAGGGCCCTCGAGCTTTTAAAAAAGCGCTACACGAGACCTCCCAACGAGATCCACGCTCATTACCTCCTCGCTACACGACGTCGGTAGTCGGGCGAAACCATGGAGGATTACGCCAATGAGCTCTTGCAGCTTGCCAGGGGCTGCGACTGCAAAGCTGTGTCGGCTGAGCAGTACATGTACGACCTCGCCCGAGATGCGTTTGTGGCAGGGGTAGGGTCTTCGTACATCCGTCTCAAGCTGCTGGAAAAGGGGAATCTCAACCTGACCCAAGCTATGGAGACGGCTGAAATGCTTGAGGCGGCTTCGAAGAGCTTGGTCCTGTATCCGGAAGACCACGTGGAGACAACGTGGCAGGAGCAGTCACAAATCCCTCCTTGCCCCACGGGCTCGAAGTGCAGTGTTATGGCGTGCTCCCATATAGACCCGACGACGGCGGCAGCCCCAGGCGGCCCGCGGTGCTACTTCTGCGGAGGAGCCAAGCATCCACGACAAAAGTGTCCTGCTAAAGCGGTGGTCTGTAATCAATGCGGTAAAAAGGGGCACTACGCGAAGGTCTGCAGATCGAAGCCCAAGAACGGCAGTGCAGCCTGTGACCCACCAGAACGGGGATCATCACCATCGACGTCGAAGTACCCACGGGGTCCGTCCACGTGCGTGTCCAGGACGACGCCATTGTGGTCGGCGGAGTCGGAGGAGGATGACCACCAGGAGTCGCTACGCTTGGCGCCCTCAACCATGTGCTATTCATGGGGGCGGCCATTTTGGTCGACGACGACCAGGAGCGACCAGCAGGGGTCCTCAGCATCGATCTCAGCTGCCTGCAGTGACGTCCAAGGGCCAACGGTGGCGTCGATCACCCTGAACCAGGCTAAGCACCACAGGCTTGACTGTTCAATGATGAACATTAAGGTAAATGGTCGTACTGTTTATTGTCTGTTTGACAGCGGGAGCACTGAGAGCTTTATTCACCCTGACACTGTAAAGAGGTGTGGACTCCAGGTTCTACCTGCCAAACAGACAATTTCTATGGCATCACGGTCCCGGTCTGTCCCTGTTCAAGGACGTTGTGTGGTAACTCTGAAAGTGCAGGGCACAATTTACGAGCGATACAGGCTCCTTGTGTTGCCGCATCTTTGCGCCCCAATTCTCCTCGGACTAAACTTTATGGTCCACATGAAGAGTGTGATCCTCCAGTACGGTGGGCAACTCCCTTCGCTGACAGTAGGGGACCAGCTGCAGCCTCCAAATTGTCCAAAGCGCCCCGCATGCAATCTTTCCACATTAAAGATCACCACACCCTCTTTATTTAAGAATCTGGTACCAGGCTACAAGCCCATCGCTACTAAAAGTAGGCGTTACAGCGCTGAAGATCGGATCTTCATCAGATCTGAGGTTCAGCGGCTCCTCAAAGAAGGGATCATACAGCCCAGTGTTAGTCCGTGGAGAGCACAGGTCGTGGTGGTTAAGAGCGGGAACAAACCCCGGATGGTCATTGATTACAGTCAGACCATTAATCGATATACGCAGCTGGATGCGTATCCTCTCCCGCGCATATCTGATATGGTCAATCAGATTGCGCAGTACCGGGTGTTCTCCACCATAGACCTTAAGTCCGCCTACCACCAACTCCCCATCCGCCCAGAGGACCGACATTACATGGCTTTTGAGGCGGATGGTCGTCTGTATCAGTTTCTTAGGGTTCCATTTGGTGTCACCAATGGGGTCTCGCTCTTCCAGCGTGCTATGGACCGAATGGTGGACCAGAACGAGCTGCGGGCTACCTTCCCGTACCTGGATAATGTCACCATCTGCGGCCGTGATCAGCAGGACCATGACACAAATCTCCAGAACTTTTTGCGCACTGCATCTCGCCTGAATCTGACCTACAACAGGGAGAAGTGTGTATTCCGTACGCGCCGGTTAGCCATCCTGGGATACGTAGTGGAAAACGGGGTCATTGGCCCTGATCCCGACCGTATGCGCCCCCTTGCTGAACTTCCTTTGCCCGCTAGCGCAAAAGCACTGAGGAGATGTCTAGGCTTCTTCTCCTATTATGCGCAGTGGGTCCCCAACTACGCGGACAAAGCCTGTCCGCTTATTAAGTCCACGACTTTTCCACTCACGCCAGAGGCCCAATTGGCCTTCAAGGCATTGAAACACGACATTGCGAAAGCCACGATGTACGTGGTGGACGAATCCATCCCTTTTCAGGTGGAAAGTGATGCATCTGATTTCGCCCTGGCCGCCACACTAAACCAGGCAGGCAGGCCCGTCGCGTTTTTTTCCCGCACCTTCCAAGGTCCCGAAATTCGGCATTCAGCAGTGGAAAAGGAGGCCCAGGCCATTGTGGAGGCCGTCAGACACTGGCGCCATTACCTGGCGGGGAAGCGGTTCACCCTGATCACGGACCAGCGGTCCGTGGCGTTTATGTTCAATAACACGCAGAGGGGCAAGATCAAGAATGACAAGAACTTGCGGTGGAGAATTGAGCTCTCCACCTATAATTACGATATCATGTATCGTCCAGGGAAACTCAATGAGCCCTCGGATGCCCTCTCGCGCGGAACATGCGCTACTATGCAGGAGGACCGCTTGAACGCCCTCCATAATGACCTGTGCCATCCTGGGGTCACTCGGCTCTACCACTTCATCAAAGCCCGCAACCTGCCTTACTCGGTGGAGGACGTCAGGTCAGTGACAAGGAGCTGTCGGGTTTGCGCGGAATGCAAACCGCACTTTTACCGACCTGACCGGGCACATTTGGTCAAGGCCACTCGCCCCTTCGAGAGGCTGAGTGTGGATTTTAAGGGCCCCCTTCCCTCAACAGATCGGAACGTGTACTTTCTTAACATCATAGACGAGTACTCCCGGTTCCCGTTTGTTGTCCCCTGCGCGGACACGTCGACTGCCACGGTGATCAAGGCGTTCCGTGATCTTTTTACCCTGTTCGGGTACCCCAGCTATATACATAGCGACAGGGTCTCGTCGTTCATGAGTAATGACTTGAGGCAATTCCTGCTCTCATACGGGATTGCCTCTAGTAGGACCACGAGTTACAACCCTAGGGGCAATGGACAGGTGGAAAGAGAGAGAATGCTACAGTCTGGAAGGCTGTCATATTGGCGCTGAAGTCCAAAGGCCTTCCAGTCTCCCATTGGCAGGAGGTCCTCCCAAATGCACTTCACTCCATTCGCTCCCTCCTGTGTACGGCAACCAATGCTACTCCCCACGAGAGGATGTTCTCATTCCCTCGGAAGTTGTCCTCGGGGATATCTTTACCAGCCTGGTTGACGTACCCAGGACCCGTCCTTCTGCGGCGACATGTAAGGGCCCGCAAGTCCGACCCCTTGGTCGAACCGGTCCACCTCCTCCACGCCAACCCTCAGTATGCCTATGTGGCACATCCTGACGGGCGAGAGGACACAGTCTCGATCCGAGACCTGGCGCCTGCAGGGGACGTAGCAACTCCTGTCGCTCCCATCCCCCAGTGACGAATCCCTTATCCCTTATTTCTCCCCCGGACGTGGCGCGGTCAGCACCGGGACCAGTGCATAACAGTTATACTCCACTGTACAGCTTGCCTGAGACTCGGAGATCGGCGCCATCGCAGAATGTACCGGGATCCCCTGCACTACCGCTTCATCAGGGTCAACCGGCCCGTGAGTCCGCGAGAGGACAGCCGGACGCTGTTTTGGAGAGAACGCCACCGCAAGCACCTACTCCGGTGTCACCGCCGGTATTGAGGAGGTCACAACGACAGTGCGGTCCTCCAGACCGTCTGGATTTGTAATCTGTTGACTTTTTTTATATAGTCTGTTTTCGCACCCCGCCGGCCTTTGTTCTCAAAGGAGGGGTGAATGTGGTGAACCATCGTTGGTTCCCACTGTGGGGTTGTTCTAATGTTGTTGTTGGGCTAGGGTGTTTACACTGTGGGATTAATACACCTGTGGTTGTTACTGTTGTGGCACATCCCAGTCGGGCTCCGCCTCCTGGGAGAGGTATAAGACCCCCTGCTCGGGCAGGACCTCGTCAGTCTGGAGTGGTGTACTTATGTTCTAGTAGTTCCGTTGTTAGGCAATAAAAGCCTTCAGTTACCGAAGCCTTGTGTCTTGTGTTCGATTGACGTGCATCAGTAAGTCAAGAGAATTATCAGCCTTGAATGGTAGGGCAAATTCAATGGGCTGAATGGTGTATTCCTGTTCTATGCCTTGTCTTTGGATGGAGAATGGATCATTAATTTGTGCTGTACAAGGAAAAGTTTTTAGCTGGTATATTAAATCTGGAACATATTAAATGAAACAGGAAGTTTCTCCTTCTATGCAATAAATGGAGCAAAATTATGTAGATTTTTTTTCCAATTCTGTTTGTGGTTTCGCTATACTGAGTGCACAGAGAAAATCTCACCTTCACCACACCATGCCAAAGCATGAACAAGTGTGTAATAGAGGAGAGATTTTCAATATCAGTTTCAAAGTAAATTTCATAGTTAAATATAACAAAAATGTCTCAAGAATTAATATCATCCTTGCATGTCAAGAAAATAATTCTCTTTTGATGCAATAGGTAGGGTGGATAGTCAGAGGCATTTCCCCAGGGTGGAAAGATCAACTACAAGAGGGTGCAGGTTTAAGGTGAGAAGTGGTAAGTTTAGGGGAGATGTGCGGGGAAAGTTTTTCACACAGACAGTGGTGGGTGCCAGGAACACACTGCTAGTGGAGGTGGTGGAAGCAGGCACGCTAGCAACGCTCAAGGTGCATCTTGATAGACACATGAACGGACGTTGAACAGAGGGATAGAAACCATATATTGGTGGGCCGAAGGGTCTGTTCCTGTGCTGTGCTGTTCTTTGTTCTTTGTTCATGTAATAGTTCATAATCATCCAAATAGTCATAAAGAAAGTACCCTTCAAAATAAAGTTACTAATTTTATTTATGGACGCAAACCAGCCTCCCATCCATTGACACTGTCTGCACTTCCTGCTTCCTCAGAAAAGCGGCCAGCATAATCCAGGACCCCATGCACTCTGAACATACTCTCTCCCACCTTCTTCTGTTGGGAAAAGGATGCAAAAGTCTGAGGTCACATACCAACTGACTCAAGAGCAGCTTCTTCCCTGCTGCCATCAGACTTTTGAATGGACCTACCTCGTATTAAGTTGATCTTTTTCTACACCCTAGCTATCACTGTAACACTACATCCTGCACTCTCTCCTTTCCTTCTCCCCTATGTACTCTATGAATGGTATGCTTTGACTGTATAGCGTGCAAGAAACAATATCCCAATACAGGTGACAATAATAATCAAATCAAGAATCAAATCAAAATATATTGCTCATGAATGATCAGTGCCTCACTTCTGAAATTTCTATTGTTGTGTTTAAATTCCTCCACGTTCTTGCCTTTTCTCCCTAATTTTCTCCAGCTTTAAAACTCTTCCCAAAATTTCAATCCCCTGACTTCATTTGTCCTCCTCTCCTTGGCTGTTCTTAAGGCACTTTTCCAAATTCCCTCTAATATCGCCTCCTTTTCCTTCTTTAAGCATTTCCTTAAATCTTGCTCCTTTGCCCAAGCATTTATCCACTTTGTAATCTCTCTCTCTCTATAGTTCAGTATCCCTGTGTCACCAGAGCTCTGTGCAACATTTTGGGATGCTCTGCTGCATTAACTGTGCTGTAAAAAAAAAGCAAGTTGTTTGTTGTCATTGTAATAGTTGGTCAGTGAATTTAGCAATGGGGCTTTGAACTCTTCAATAGAACTGTAGCACCACCTTTAATTATCCTAAGTATTATAACTTTCAACCTTGCTGTTGTACCTTCAGAGGTTTATGTTGAGATTTACTCGTCCTCACCAATCACCTTCAAGGAAATAAGGGAAGGCAAAATCCTCACCGTTGGTGAGGACTAATCCCATGTTTCTCTTATTATTGCCTTTATCCTCTACTTAGTCACTTGAACGAGGTCACATTCTCAAGGACAGCACCATATCAACCTCGAGTTAACATTGTTTTAAGGGGTCTTTTGAAAGCAGCGTTTTAATATTTCTTTCTCAAAATACAAGAAATGCCAATGATAGACAGCTTTTAAAATTTATTTATTAGTGTTACAAGTAGGCTTACATTAACATTGCAATGAAATCACTGTAAAAATCACCTAGTCACCACACTCCAGTGCCTGTTCAGATACACTGAGCGAGAATTTAGCATGGCTTATGCACCTAACCGTCGTCTTTCAGACTGTGGCAGGAAACTGGAACACCCAGGTGAAACCCACGCAGACACAGGGAGAACATGCAGACTCCACATAGACAATGACTCAAGCCAGGAATCGAACCTGGGTCCTTGGAGCTGTGAGGCAGCAGTGCTAAACACAGTGCCACCATGCCACCCTCAATGGATCATCTTCACTGGAGCTGTAAAAATCCACAGTCTGAAAGGCGATGGTTAGGTGCATAAGCCATGCTAAATTCTTGCTCAGTGTACCCAAACAGGTGCCGGAGTGTGGTAACTAGGGGATTTTTACAATCAGTAAGGATAGACAACAACACCTCCTCCATGATCATCCTCAACACCGGTGCCCCACAAGGCTGTGTCCTCAGCCCCCTACTATACTCCTTATACACCTCTGTCTGTGTGGCCAAATTCCCCACCAACTCGATTTTCAAGTTTGCTGATGACACCACCGTAGTGGGTCGGATCTCAAACAATGATGAGACAGAGTACAGGAATGAGATAGAGAATACGGTGAACTGGTGTGGCAACAATAATCTCTCCCTCAATGTCAATAAAACAAAAGAGATTGTCATCGACTTCAGGAAGTGTAAAGGAGAACATGCCCCTGTCTACATCAACGGGAATGAAGTAGAAAGTTTCGAGTTTTTAGGTGTTCAGATCACCAACAACCTGTCCTGGTCCCCCCATGCCAACACTATAGTTAAGAAAGCCCACCATTGCCTCTACTTTCTCAGAAGACTAAGGAAATTTGGCATGTCAGCTACGACTCTCATCAACTTTTACAGATGCACTATAAAAAGCATTCTTTTTGGTTGTGTCACAGCTTGGTATGGCTCCTGTTCTGCCCAAGGTCTCAAGGAACTACAAAAGGTCGTGAATGGAGCCCAAACCATCAGGCAAACCAGCCTCCCATCCATTGACTCTGTCTATACTTCCCACTACCTCAGCAAAGCAGCCAGCATAATTAAGGACCCCACGCACCTCGGACATTCTCTCTTCCACCTTCTTCCACTGGAAAAAGATGCAAAAGTCTGAGGTCACGTACCAACCGAATCAAGAACAGCTTCTTCCCTGCTGCTGTCAGACTTTTGAATGGACTTATCTTGCATTAAGTTGATGTTTTTCTACACCCTAGCTATGACTGTAACATTACATTCTGCACTCTCTCATTTCCTCCTCTATGAACGGTATGTTTTGTCTGTATAGCGTGCAAGAAACAATATGTTTCACTCTATGTTAATACATGTGACAATAATAAATCAAATCAAAGCTGAGAACTAAAAGATAAGCAGTCATTTCAGTGAGGTTGATATATATCTGAGAGAAAAGGGAGGGGAAGGAATAGCGGGAACTCCAATCGCAGAGTAAGTGTTAGGGTCGAATGGTCTGTAGACTGATTAAGAATTCACAGTTATTAGATGATATAAATAATCATCTTGATGAAGCATTGGACAGACATTAAAACAGAAGAATGCGTAAATAGTTAAGTGGTCAAAAAACTGTAAGAAAGACCACAACAAGTAAAAGTGCAAGAAACTGAGTGATGTTGAAGATTCTGTTGGTAAAAGCAGATTATTGTCTTCTTGCTGCAAGATAAAATCATATACCTTTAAGTATTTGTGTGGAAGCAGACCTCTGGGCAGCTCTGAGATCAATGAAAAATCCTCAAAGTGTTCTGAATCCAATCCCTAAGGAACCTTTCTGGCAGCCTGCCTTCACCTTCAGATAGGGCTGACAGAGATGATTGTTTTAGAATGAAATAATCATGACTGTTCCCTGGGAAAGGGACATTGACCTGCATAATGTGGCACTGATCATCACTGGCCAATTGCACATTGATGGAGTGGAACTCTTTTCAGCAGTAGTAACAACTTGCTTTTATAACGCACTTTTAACATATAAAAAAAACACAAGGCAGAGGCCTAATCAGAAATAAATGGACACATAGCGAACAAGGAAATTTTCATTTTTCAGTTTATGCAGCAAAAAGAACTGTATATGGGGGTGAGATCAATTTGGAAAATCCAAAATCAGCAATGTGATTATATTAGGAATTTTGCTCATGCTTGTTGTAGGATGTTGGAGGTCTGAATGAAGTCTTCAAAGTCTTAAGTAGGTTAACTGTATGTCTGTATTAACTACAAAACCTACATACATATAGGATTCTCAGAGGGCTTGACAGGGTAGATGCTGTGAGGATGTTTCCTCTTGTGGGAGAGCCTAGGACCAGAGGGTATAATCTCTGGGCAAGGGGTTGCCCATTTCAAACAGAGATGAGGAGGAATTTCTTCCCTCTGAGGGTCCTGTATCTGTGGAAATCTTTACTGCAGAGATCTGGAGAGTCTGGGTCGTTAAGTATGTTTGAGATAGACAGATTGCTGATCAGTAAGGGGATCAAGGGTTATGAGGATAAGGCAGGAAAGTGGAGTTGAGGATTATCATATCAGATTCGTCATGATCTCATTGAATGGTGGAGCAGACTCGATGGACTGAATGGCCTACTTCTGCTCCTATGTTTGTCTTATGGTCTTATATATGCTGTAAAGGATTCAAACTATGAGCAGTTTCCATGCTTTTTTGTGCACGCGGTTCTGCCCAACTCTAGACTGACCCCTTGGTGTGGGTCATGTATTCTCTTACATCACTGCACGGGCAGTTATGTACTCAATCCCATGTTAGCCCTGTATGTGCCAGACTCTTATAATACAATGCTACCGTGCCTGAACAGTGCGAGATGTCTCAAGTGAGTTAACCCTGATGAAAAGTAACCAGCTCAATACATCTCTGGATTACCAACTGGCTTATTAGAGATGTCCCTTGTAACATTCGGAAAATGGATTTGCTTCATTAAAGTTAAGAGCAGTTAAAATTTAAAGCCAATGTGGCTAAAGTGATCTTCATGCCTGTTGGTAGCACAACACTGCAACTACCTTCCTACCAAAGCGATCAGGTATCCGACATTACTAGGTAACTGTACTGGGATCTGGGTATAGTGGTAGGCACTTGAATAGTGATAACTGTGGACTGGGAAGCTATGGCATAGCTTGCCCTCACTGACATAAAGTTTTTTTAAAGTTTATTTATTAGTCACAAGTAAGGCTTACATTAACACTGCAATGAAATTACTGTGAAATTCCCCGACTTGCCACACTCTGGCGCCTGTTTGGGTCAATGCACCTAACTAGAACGTTTTTCAGACTGTTGGAGGAAACCGGAGCTCCCGGAGGAAACCCATGCCAACACGGGGAGAACGTGCAAGCTCCACACAGACAGTGACCCAAGCCGGGAATCAAACTCGGGTCCCTGGTGCTGTGAGGCAGCAGTGCTAACCACTGTTCCACTGTGCCACACCGTGCCACACTGTGCCACACCGTGCCACACTGTACCATTTGCTTCTTTAGCTTCCTTTGCTCACTACTATCAAATGTTTTGGGATTCAACATCTGACACAATCAAGCATCAAAAGGTCCCTTGCAACCAGACCAGAATGGTTAATTTCATGAAGTATGCAGAGCGCACAACTGGAGCACATTATGGCATGAGGAATCCTGTGCCCTGACAGATTAATCTTTGTTCACATGATTTTGTAACTGCCTAATGTGGCTCTTCCAAATTTTGCGTGAGAATAAAGAATGCTGGTGGACAACTAAGTCCACGGGCAGAATTTATCATGATCCTACTGGCATCAATTAATTCGACAAGGAGCCCAGAAATCAGCTTTATTCCGGTATGAATTTCCTGCAGGTCCTTACGCATTACAGAGACATGGTTGCAGGATGGTCACGACTGGGAGTTAAATATCCAGGGGGTATCAGACTGTTTGGAAGGACAGACAGGAAGGTAAGGGAGGTGGTGTAGTTCTGATATTTAAGGATGACATCAGGGCAGCAGAGAGAGATGATATAGATTCAATGGAAATTTCCAGTCAGTCACTTTTAAAGGCAGGCAGCTCATCATATTGGAATCTTTGTGACCTGATATTCAACAACTTCACCACTCACATATGAGCTGTCTAAGGACCTTTGGTGAATTGCTGCAGTGCATCTTGTAGATAGTACACACTGCTGCTACTGAGCGTTGGTGGTGGAGGGATTGAATGTTTGTGGATGTGACGCCAATCAAGCAGGCTGCTTTGTCCTGGATGGTGTCAAGCTTCTTGAGTGTTGTTGGAGCTGCACCCATCCAGGCAAGTGGGGAGTATTCCATCACACTCCTGACTTGTGCCTTGTAGGTGGTGGATAGACTTTGGGGTGTCAGGAGGTGGATTACCCCCCATAGTATTCCTAGCCTCTGACCTGCTCTTGTAGCTACTGTGTTTATGTGGTGAGTCCAGTTGAGTTTCTGGTCGATGGTAACCCCAAGGAAGTTGCCAGTGGGGGATTCAGTGATGGTAACATCAAATCAGTCATCCGACCTTGGTATAGGGGCGAAAGACTAATTGAACCATCTAGTAGCTGGTTCCTTCGAAGTTTCCCTCACAACAGCTGGTGCTCGTCCCCCACCCGACCCATCTTGAAACACGGACCAAGAAGTCTAACACATGCGCGAGTCAAAGGGTGTGTCACTTACTTTCACTTTTGCTTTGAGCAGAGCACACACACACACACGTATTGCTCTGCTGCTGATGTCTTCAAGCTTTCTATCCATTATATCCGTTCTTGTGGGTCTAGTTTAAGTAAATGAACCCACATCATGTTTACCCAATCTCTTATGAGGGATTGCTACCTTTATATTATCTTCTTAGTACAATATAATGGATTTCCTCGAAGTTAACATAGAACATAGAACAGAGAACAGTACAGCACAGAACAGGCCCTTCGGCCCACGATGTTGTGCCGAGCTTTATCTGAAACCAAGATCAAGCTATCCCACTCCCTATCATCCTGGTGTGCTCCATGTGCCTATCCAATAACCGCTTAAATGTTCCTAAAGTGTCTGACTCCACCATCACTGCAGGCAGTCCATTCCACACCCCAACCACTCTCTGCGTAAAGAACCTACCTCTGATATCCTTCCTGTATCTCCCACCACGAACCCTATAGTTATGCCCCCTTGTAATAGCTCCATCCACCCGAGGAAATAGTCTTTGAGGGAGTGATATGTCAACTACTAACTACAGACCTTCAGACCATTTCTATCAGCAGTGGAGCACTGCATTGCTGGTCAAGGTAACTATTACTTTGATTTTATTTGGCATTGGATTGTTCAAAGCAGCATCTGGAGATCTAAGCTACATTAGTCGGACAGCAGCTAACTGCAGTATAATTGAGGCTGATGCTGATTTCAGAAATTCTTTATAATTGATTTCCTTCCTAATAACACCAGAGAAACAGAGAGAAGAAGAGAGAGAAAGAGAGAGCTATTCAATGTAATAAATTAATCGGCTCAAGGAGTAATTATTCAAAGCTGTTCCAGTGTAGTTACAAAATGAAAAATTGCCCACCTATGTCTTAACCACGAAAAGAAGCACAAACTGTTACAGTCATGAAGTTTATAAAATTATTATGATCAGGGACTGGGACTTTAAGATAAAATAAAGGGAGTAATGTCACCTGTTCTGAAGTGTGCCTGAGTGCAAGCCTGGAGGATTTGATTGTTGGATAATAAAGGCGGGACAAGATTATTTTACTGGGACAAAGACGAAAGATGTTTACACTTGGAAACAATGGCAGAAGCATGTGTTTTAACTGTGGATAGATTGTGAATTACCTAAATCCCAGAAAAAATATGAAACATGTTGAGTTATATACAACTGGGTGATTCAAACTGTCCATTTAGTTCCAACCTGAGAGAGTTCGGCTCTCAAGGATAGCTATGCAGCATCTCTACCTGGATACAAGGCCATGAACTTCACAGTGGCTTGGAAATGGGCTTTGTGTGAGGAAAAGTGTCTAAAATAACCCTGCAAAAATCATGGACACAGTGGGCCCTATTTTACCACTTTGATTCCAAGTCCTGGGTGGACTTGAAACTGGGAGTGTTTCAGATCCGAATTTTAGACCAGTTTTCAGGCGCCCCCGTACGCACTCTGCCTGCAAAAATATCAGTGATTCCGAATCGCGCTGCACAAGCCTGTGGGTGGGGCTCAACGTGCCCGAAATCCTGCAGCTCCGATCAGTGCCTCCAAATGCGCATGTGCAGACAAAAATTGATAGAATGAGGCTCCCCTACCACATTTCTCCCAGGCTGGATGACGCCACTCCCTGGCCCCCACAGACATTTCCTCCTACAACATTCCTGACCCCCGTATCCCCCCCACCCCCCGCCACCCAGGCTGATCATGGCCCTCTCTCCCCTTCCCCCCACCGATCTCAGGCAGAGTGGCATTGGAACCACCCTTCTCCTCCACTGATCTCAGGCAGAGTGGCAGGGGACTTCCCTTCCCCCCCGACTGATCTCAGGCAGAGTGTCAGTGGACTACCCCCCCCCCCCCAACCCCCACCCCAACGATCTCAAGCAGAGAGCTGTTGGATGCTCGGCACTTACCTTCTCACTAACAGGAGCGCCAGAATCGGACTTTTGTGGAGCGCGTCTGCTTCACGCCAATGCTGGATGGGCAAACATGGTGGTAAAGGGGGAAGTGCTGGTAAGGTTGGGCGTGCAGCCCATTAAGTCAATTTAAATACATGCAAATACATTTAAATGGCCGCCACACCCGTTTCAGGCGTGGTCCTGAGCGTGGCCATTTTCGGGCTTTGGTAAAGGGGGAACTGGCGTGGAGGCGGGTGTGGATCACACTACTCACCTCATGCCCGACTTTACCAAGCTTCCCTGCCCGAAAACGGTTGCAACTTGATAGTAAAATTGGGCCGAGTTATCTCCCAGCTCTGGGGGAGACAGAGAGAGAGAGAATGTAACAGTCAAAATTCTCTCTGGTTCATCATGCCAGAATGATGCTTGGAATGACAATACCAACTTCCTAATTAGTTAAAACAAAAGGGAATAAATTACCTATCGTGCAAGGAAGGAGTATCTCTTACAACACTCTCTCCATGAAGGATAGTTCTAAGGTTAGAAATTACCAGGTTGAGAAAGAGAAAGAACAGAAGTAAACCTTTGGGAGCTAAGAATCATTTTGTGCTGATTTTGGGAGAATTAAATATTTACTTAAAGTATAATGTACACCTGTGAAGCATATTTTTTGTTTGGGATTTTCAGCTAAAATAAGAAGGACTGCATTCTGTTCGGCAGTTTAAATTCCCTACAAAGATGGTGTTTAGTCAATAGTGCTTCTAATCTTTTGTTACAGTAAATTTCTTAAAACCTGAAATCTTGTTGTGCCATTCTTAGAACTATTGGCCAGAATTCTCAGACTTCACCCACAGCTGGCATTCTCTGTTCCCGCTGCAGTGAATGAAGTTTAGCCTGTGCTCCAAATTGTCAATTTTTGCCAGCAACAGTGGTGAATGAGATCGGAGAATCCTGGCCATTATCTGGAAGTTCAAATTTCTTTTTGAAAGTTATCGGTCGCTATGGGAATCAAAATAATACCTATCTTAGCTATTACCACTCCATAAATCTACTCCCTCTTATGCTGCAACGGATAGCAGTCAGATGTTCTGGTTCCAAACCCACCCCAAGACTTGATGGCCAAGAAAGGTGCATTTATAATGTGGACAAAGTTTGAGTATCTATCTGCAAATCCTTCCAACTTATGTCAAGGCAGACAATAAGAGTGGGAATGATTCCTGGTCAGTCATGTAATGGAAAGAATATTTGAGCCTCTACCGTCACCATCTATTTCTTTAGGATACAATGTGCATGTAAAAGTGCATTTTGCCACAGCAACCTGGGCTCCCTTAGTGATCTGTAACCTCATACCACCAGTCTACCTTTAATCATGAGCAAGGAGATGGACAGTGTCATCACGGCACGGTGGCACAGTGGTTAGCACTGCTGCCTTACAGCTCCAGGGACCCGAGTTCAATTCCGGCCTTGGGTGACTGTCTGTGTGGAGTCTGCATGTTCTCCCCATGTCTGCCTGGGTTTCCTCTGGGTGCTCCAGTTTCCTCCCACAGTCTAAAGGTGTTCAGATTATGTTGATTGATCATGGTAAATTGCCCCTTAGTGTCCCAAGATGTGTAGGTTAGGGGGATTAGCTGGGTAAATACATGGGGTTACAGGGGTAGTGCCTGGGTGGGATGCTCTGTTTGAGAGTCGGTGCAGGCTTAATAGGCTGAATGGCCTCCTTCTGCACTGTACGGATTCTATGACCAACAGCACCATGCGACTTGCATAGCAACAATCTGCTCACGGCAGTTTGGGTTCTGCCAGGGCCACTCAGCTTCAGACCTCATTGCAGCCTTGGTACAAAGTTACTAAAAGAGCTGAACTCCAGATCTGAGATGAGAGTGACTGCCCTTGACATCAAGCCAGCATTTAACCAAGTTCATGCTATCAAGAACACTCAGTAAAATTGAAGTCAATAGGAATTGGGATATATTCTCCACTGGTTCAAATCATATCTGGCACAAAGGAAGATGGATGTGGCAGTTGTATACCAATGATTTCAGCCCCTGGGCATCACTGTAGAATCCCTCAAGGGCCCAAACAGTATCAGCTGCTTCATCAATGACCTTCCCTCCAAGATTAGGTCAGAAGTGGGGATGTTTGTTAATGATTGCACCATTCATGACTCCTCAGACACTGAAGCAGTCTGTGCCTGAATGCAACAAGTCCTGGACAACATTCAGGCTTGGGCTAATAAGTGGAAAATTGCCTTTGTCCCACACAAGTGCCAGGCAAAGACCATCTTCATGAAAGTATCTAACCACCTCTCTTTGACAATCAATGGCATTATCATTGCTGAATCCCCTACTATCAACATCCTGGCAGTTACCATTGACCTGAAACTGAACTGGACTAGCCATATAAATACTGTGGCCACAAGAGCAAGTCAGGGAGTTGGAATTCTGTGGTGAGCAACTCATCTCCTGACTCTCCAAATTCTGTCTACCATTTATAAGCCACAAGGCATGATGAAATATTCTCTACTTGCCTGGATGAGTGCAGCTCGAACAACTCTCAAGGAGCTTAGCACCCTCCAAGACAAAACAGCCCATTTGATAGATCACAGTGGCAGCAGTGTGGACCATGTCCAAGATGCACTTGTAAGTACAAGAAACTGACCAAAATTCCTTCAGCAACATTTTTCAAATCAGTGACCTCTACCATCTATTAGGACAAGGGTAGCAGATGCATGGGAACACCACCTCCTGGATGTTCCCCTCCAAGTCACATACCATGCAGACTTAAAACTATATCGCTATTCCTTCATTGTCGCTGGGTCAAAACCCTGAAACCCATTCCCAAGGAGCACTGTGGGTGTACTTACACTGCTGGGACTGCTCTGATTCAACGAAGTGGCCACACTCTTAAGGGGCGTTATGGATGTGCAGAAAACGCTGGCCTTGCCAATGACACTCACATCCCATGAACAACGTTTTTACAAAATATGCAGGTCAGACCCAAAGCCTCATTATGGTAATCCTCTTAATTTCATGACCAAGAAAGACTTTAATTCCATTAATGTACTGCTGGTGTGCAGTGTCAGTCATCTTATCCTGCATATAATTGGCCTCCATACCGAGAGCTGCCATGATGCTGTTCATGCACAAATCCACTAGATCAGCCTTGATAACTCCAGGCTATGTATCAGCATGTTTGTCAAGTGATCAGGAATATCTCCTGCAGTCATAGCTTTTAACTTCACGAAGGCTCAAACAGACAAAAAGGGATGGAATGAATCCGGTGGCGCTATGGAAACGTGGAAGAACAGAGGGGCTGATGGTGGGGTTTGGAGAAGGGGTTGTTGATGGTACTTTGGAAAGTGATAGGGATAGGAGCTGAGGAGTGGAACCACTTACAACACCCAGCTAGAATGGGCAGCCAGGAAGTGTGCTTGGATGGTCAGCTGTATAGTGCATGTAAAGTAAAGGGAAAAAGAGGGGAGGATCTGATGGATAAAAAGAGATCAAAGCAGAAATGAGAGGTGATAGAAAAGAAAGATAGGGTTACTGTCCTAGGCTAAGGCAAGGGTTTTGGAAAGGGAAGGGTAAAGTTTTAAAGTTTATTTATTTGTCGTAAGTAAGGCTTACATTAACACTTTAATTAAGTTACTGTGAAATTCCCTTAGCCACCACACTCCGGTGCTGTTCGGGTCAATGCACCTAACCAGCACATCTTTCAGACTGTGGGAGCAAACCGGAGCACCCGGAGGAAACCCACGCAGACACAGGGAGAATGTGCAAACTCCACACAGACAGTGACGCAAGCTGAGAATCAAACCTAGGTCCCTGGCCCTGTGAGGCAGTAATACTAACCACTGTGCCACCGTGCCGCCCCAGAGAGGGAAGCATAAGAGAGAGCTGTATGAATAGTATCAATCTCAATTGATTAGATGTTCATGAATTTCTCACATTTGTTAGAAGTGAGGATAAAGAAGGAAATGATTAAAGCGATGATTGGCACTGGATAAAAAATAACGTGGATTACACTTGGTCTCCAGAATGATCTTGGTGTTGTGAACAATTTTGTCAAAATAAAGACATGAATGGACAATGAGAGAATTTAGATTACATTATAAAGTGCAGGAGAGTAAAGGCAAGAAATAGCAGGAAATTAACATTGGTGATTTTAATGGACTAATGCTTAAACATTTGGACAATTTGTTCCATAGACAGGCATGTTTAAATTTAGACATCCAAAAAAAATATAAATCATGCAGGGTGTGCTTGAAAATGCATCATGTCAGATAAAACATGAATTTTAAAAATTCTATTGATGTAGGCAGTTGCCTAGTATAGTACCATGATCACTTTTCAGAGTCACTGCTGAATCCCACAAGGATACCTTTTACATTCTGAAGTAATTTTCTCCCTCTGTCCTTCCTCCACCTATTCTGTCTCATGCGTGCACCTTCTCTTTTTCTTACAAGCCTTAATGTTACTATTGCTGATAATAGTGGACTAACACTTAATGTGTTTATCAGACATTTTTTCCTCCCAGGAATTTTAAAATGGGCACCAATCCATTTATCAATGATTACCATCTCCTGTGAAATACTGGACAAAAGAATGCCGCACAAAAACATGAATCCACCCTGCTTATGATCGTAGCTCTGAATAAAAAGTCCATTTGCATGTCTTCAAAAAAGCTTTGTACAAAAAGAAACTCCAAATAAAATATGTAAAATGGCATCCGCTTAGAACCCCAGCTTTATTGAAAAATGATTGGATGGAAAAGAAAACGCCTCATGCATAAAGCAGGCTTTGCATTAACTGGTCGCATTCATGCACTTCCAATATAATAATTCTGCTTATGATTTTTATGTCTCAAAAATTACCATGATTATTGAGTTTATATGCATATTCCTGAGAGTTATTTTACATGGTAAGACCCAGGGTAGTTTTCTTATTGCAGTCAAGCAGATGACATTTCATAAACTTTTTTAGCTCTAATGCCAGCAATATATTACTATCTTCCGAGGAAACGTCCTGAAACATTTACATAATAATGTCACTGGCGTGCTGTGACAGATGGAACTCATTGATGTAGAGACACATTGTGTAAGGGTTTGCAATATATTAAAATATCAATATTGTGTTGAATGATATGAATTTATTGCATTACTGTTTTTGACCAAGGTTGAAGCCCAGTCAGGAAAAGATTTTTATCAGCGATGTAGTGAGTCGGATTTTTTAATCAAATTTATTCATAAATTTCTCTCAAAGGCTGAGTATTGCTGCTCGATCTGGAACTGCGCCATGCAGAATAAGACGATCTCAGGACCTTTGCCTGTTCTATTTTCCTGAGTTAGCATCCCTTAGCTGGGAAGTGGGGATGACAGTCTGGGGAGTCGGGGGGGGGGGGGGGTGGAATCTATAAATGAGTTTTGCATTTCTGGTCTGGGACAGAGGGAGAAAAAAAGATATCAGCCAGGTGTCTGGCCACTCGCTGATAGTTTGGCAAATAGTGAGTATTCGCAGATGATGTGATACAGAAACTGGCCCACAGTTGCATAATGGCCATTTGGTGAGGTAACAGGGAACAGCTGGCAACTGTAGAACAATAGTTTAAAGTTTATTCATTAATGTCACAGGTAGGCATATATTAAAGCTGCAATGACGTTACTGTGAAAATCCCCTAGTCGCCACACTCTGGCGTCCGTTTGGATACACTGAGGGAGAATTCAGCATGGCCAATGCACCTAACCAGCACGTCTTTTGGACTGTGGGAGAAAACCACAGCACTCGGAGGAGACCCATGCAGACACAGGGAGAACGTGCAAACTCCACACAGGCGGACACCCAAGGCTGGAATCTAACCCAGGTTCCTGGCGCTGTGAGACAGCAGTGCTAACCATTGTGCCACCGTACTGCCCAATACGTACCAAAAAATGAAGGGGGTGAAATGGAGGGATGGAAGTTCTTACTTTTCATGAACTTAATAATCTCAAACTTCGATTATGCTACCGGATGCTGCTCTGACATGACCCGACATTGGTGCACCTACCTCGATATACAGAAACAGGCATTGCAGTCAGCCAGCAATGCAGCAACACTGGCTGGCTATTATGTTGTTCATTGGCTGCAGGCTTGTTGGGAGTGGCTGTGAGGGGTGTGGAAATCAGGTATCCCTGACACCATTTAAAGACAGCCTCTGTCTCTGAAAGAGGATCTAATTGTTACCACAGGGAGCAGCAAACAATTTCAATGCTGGAACATGGTTGGAGGAACTGCAGCATCAAAGATCTCCATATTATTTAGATGCAATATGAGAAGTCATAAAACTGTAGGTTGGAAGCGGGAGGGAAATGCCATTCTCACCCAGGAGCCAAAAACTGTTTCCAAACAGTGAGCAAGGATGGCTCAAGAGATCAATGCAAGAAGCATTGCACACAAGTCCTGGATGTAATGCAGAGAGAAGTTTATTAACCTCGCCAGGTTTGTCAAGGTTCCCATATCTCAGCTCTTTTACTCTCTCCTCAGACTTGCACCTATACTCACAATCTTTCCATTCCCCATATTCCTTCATATCCTGCAGTCAGTGCATCACATTTGACTACAGATCTCCTCCTGGCCCACTATCACACTCTGCTGTTCCCATTGGCTTCATTCATGTCCCACTTTTCCCCACCTGTCTTCTTTCAAACAACTTCCAAACCTTGAGGTGCACATTCTCAAAACATTTCATTAGGCTACCACTAACATGTTCCCTTTATTCTTGTTTGAGAATCTGGCAAACAATATATCGGAGCATATGATGACCCATGCTTCTCATTGTGACTGCACCACATTCATGTCGTGCCCCACTGAAGGAGGAGATGTTTGGCATTTTAGGCAGGAGAGACCAACATCATGGTCATAGTCATAGAGTCATACATACAGAAAGAGATCCTTTCACCCATTGTGTCTGTGCTGGGCATCAAGCACCCATCTGTTCTAATCCCATTTTCCTGCACTTGGTCCATAGCCTTGTGCGCTATGGTATTTCAAGTGCTCATCTAAATGCTTCTTAAACATTGTGAGAGTTCCTGCCTCCACCCTTTCAGGCAGTGAGTTCGAGATTCTCACCACCATCTGGGTGGAAAAGTGATCCTCAAATTCCCTCTAATTCTCCCACCCCTTATCTTAAATCTATGCCCTCTTGTTATTGACCCATCTGCAAAGGGAAATGTTTCTTCCTATCTACCTGATCTATCTCCCTCATGATTTTATACACTTCAATTATGTCCCCCCTCAGTCTTCTCTGCTCTAAGGAAAACAACCCCAGACTAAGCAGCTGTTCTTCATATCGGAAATGCTCCAGCCCAGGCAACATCCTGGTGAATTTCCTCTGTACCCTTTCTAGTGCAATCCTTCCTATAGTATGGCGACCAGAACTGCACGCAGTACTCCAGCTGTGGCCTAACGAGTGTTTTGTACAGCTCCATGCTGTGGCAGCTGGGCAGGTTGGAGGACATATTTGTCAATATTTCTTTGGCTTCTATTCTTTCTTTCACTTCTCACTGCTTTCTCAGGTCCTTGGACTCTAGGTCGCTGGGATTCCATTCTCAGTTTTCTTTACCAGGCCTCCTCTTTTTGTTGGGAAGAGTTGTGTCCCTTCAGGAGGTTCCTCTGAGTGGGTCTCTTCTGAGCAAGGGTCTCCCAGGCGTTGATGTCTATGTTGCATTTCCTGATGGCAATGAAGGTGGAGAAAATGGTGGAGGTGATGATACGTCAAGACTTTAACCTCGAAGGTTTCTGTCTTATTTCAGCCGGTGAGGACTACTGCTGACATCTTGTTTTTGAGGAGTTGGAGGATGTCGGTGAATTTCCTTGGACAACCGGCCTTTGCCAGGGTCTTTCATAGCACATTCCGAGCGACTGAGCCAAAAGCCTTGGTCAGATCGAAGAAGGCCATGTAGAGTGGTTGATGTTGTTCCCGGCATTTCTGTTGAAGTTGTCGAACATTGAAAATCAGTGAAAATCTGAATCAATAAACATGACCTAAAAGGAAAAGGTGTCCTCACAAAATAATCATTTATTAAAATTATTTCATGGGATGCAGGTGTCACTAGCTATTTCCCTTTCCTAAATGCCCTTGGGAAGGAGTTCGGCACTGCATCCAAAACCTTATCTAATAAGTACTTCTTCTGGATAGTGAGAATTGACAAGTTATTGAAACCAAATACAATCTTCCTGCCCCAGATGTACAATAGCAACTCTGGCTATATAATATTTCCCTATCTTAAGAGAGCGTAGAAAATTGTGCCCACCCTCTCACAATGTCAACTGAGACTAGGGGCGGGGGTTGGTGGAATTTTCCTGTTCCGTCTGCCACTGGAATTGTAGCGGGCCAGGGTGGACCATGCAAAGTTCCTTTAACCTCAAGTGGGATTTCGGGTCTTGGGGTGAGCGCGACTGGAAAACCCCGCCCCCACAACCTTGGGGCCTTCCTTGGCCTAAAGGCTGACTTCCAACAATGAGGCAGTATGAATACCAACTGGGCTATCAGGAGAGAATATGGTTTTGTTTTTAAGATCACTTTGTAGATGAAAGGGATGTCTTTAGAACAGGATTCTGTTGCTAGTTATAGAACATAGAACATAGAACATTACAGCGCAGTACAGGCCCTTTGGCCCTTGATGTTGTGCCAACCTGTGAAACCAATCTAAAGCCCATCAAACCTACACTATTCCAATATCATCCATATGTTTATCCAATGACCATTTAAATGCCCTTAATGTTGGCGAGTCCACTACTGTTGCAGGCAGGGCATTCCACGTCCTTACTACTCTCTGAGTAAAGAACCTACCTCTGACATCTGTCCTATATCTATCACCCCTCAATTTAAAGCTATGTCCCCTCGTGCTAGCCATCACCATCCGAGGAAAAAGGCTCTCACTGTCCACCCTATTTAATCCTCTGATCATCTTATATGCCTCTATTAAGTCACCTCTTAACCTTCTTCTCTCTAACGAAAACAGCCTCAAGTCCCTCAGCCTTTCCTCATAAGACCTTCTCATCATACCAGGCAATATCCTGGTAAATCTCCTCTGCACCCTTTCCAATGCTTCCACATCCTTCCTATAATGCAGCGACCAGAACTGTACGCAATACTCCAAGTGCGGCCGCACCAGAGTTTTGTATAGCTGCAACATGACCTCATGGCTCTGAAACTCAATCCCTCTACCAATAAAAGCTAACACACCATACGCCTTCTGAACAACCCTATCAACCTGGGTGCCAACTTTCAGGGATCTATGCACATGGACACCGAGATCTCTCTGCTCATCCACACTACCAAGTATCTTACCATTAGCCCAGTACTCTGTATTCCTGTTACTCCTTCCAAAGTGAATCACCTCACACTTTTCCGCATTAAACTCCAATTGTCACCTCTCAGCCCAGCTCTGCAGCTTATCTATGTCCCTCTGTAACCTGCAACATCCTTCCGCACTGTTCACAACTCCACCGACTTTAGTGTCATCCGCAAATTTACTAACCCATCCTTCTGTGCCCTCATCCAGGTCATTAATAAAAATGACAAACAGCAGTGGCCCCAAAACAGATCCTTGCGGTACACCACTAGTAACTGAACTTCAGGATGAACATTTCCCATCAACCACCATCCTCTGTCTTCTTACAGCTAGCTAATTCCTGATCCAAACTGCTAAATCACCCTCAATCCCATGCCTCCGTATCTTCTGCAATAGCTGCAATAGAGGGAACCTTATCAAATGATTTACTGAATTCCATATACACCACATCAACTGCTTTACCCTCATCCACCTCTTTGGTCACCTTCTCAAAGAACTCAGTAAGGTTTGTGAGGCACGACCTACCCTTCACAAAACCGTGTTGACTATCCCTAATCAAATTATTCCTTTCTAGATGATTATAAATCCTATCTCTTATAATCCTTTCCAAAACTTTACCCACAACAGAAGTAAGACTCACTGGTCTATAATTACCAGGGCTGTCTCTACTCCCGTTCTTGAACAAGGGGACAACATTTGCTATCCTCCAGTCTTCTGGCACTATTCCTGTAGACAATGACGACATAAAGATCAAAGCCAAAGGCTCTGCAATCTCCTCCCTAGCCTCCCAGAGAATCCTAGGATAAATCCCAGGGGACTTATCTATTTTCACACTTTCCAAAATTGCTAACACCTCCTCCTTATGAACCTCAATCCCATCTAGTCCAATAGCCTGTATCTCAGTATTCTCCTGAAAAGGATTACCAGGACAATGCAATAAGCAGCCATTGTACGGGATGGGGAATGAGCAAAATAAAAGATAACAATCGTGATGGTAAACCTTGTTCTGAAAGGCCCCATTTGCAATAAGAGGAGAAATACTGTTTTTGACCTATATTATTGATAATAATTCCAGATCAATTATTACCACTAACTGTATTTTTTTTAATGTAAGGACTGAAAGCAGTTGTAACACAAGAATGAAGAGGATGGGATTATCACCAAAAAAACCCCCACAAAATATAGTCCAACTGCCCATTGCACACACTGCCTGTGTGGTATTGTTGGTGCATAATGGCTGCCACATCTGCTTAAATATGGGGTTTACGTGGATGAACATCTGAAAAGGGGGAAATCAAAGACTGACCAACACTGATGATCTAACACATCAAAGGTTTGAAAATACAGAACACAGTACTGGAGGAGCTGGAGGAACTGCTCTTGAAAGTAAAAGCAAATTATCATTCTGAAATGTTTTCAAAAAAAAGAGTGCCTAAAATGAGACTGGAACAAGAATAGATTTATATTCATATTTCATATTTGTACTTTGCCTTTTTATTCATCACAGTTTCAGTGCAGGATGTGTTCAATGTTGTTGTCTGTCGCCATTCCAAAACATAATAATTTTGGCATAATAGCAGTTTACAGTATGGTTTACATGGTTGCTGAAACAGAATAATGTGTCCTTGAATTATGCATACAGAGTTTCTGTGTACTGGGAGGTATCGCAATGATATTACAACAAATATAGAATGCTATAACATCTGGATAATAAAAGCAGAAAAACATTCTGAATGTATTATCTTTTCCATTTTCTTCACTTGCCCTCATGACTCTTGCTAGATGGGGTTCTATGAACACCTTCCAAACATTTGGCCAGGTGATCAACCTTCACACTTGAACCTTTAAAGTTTATGTATTAGTGTCACAAGTAGGCTTGCATTAGCACTGCAATGAAGTTACTGTGAAAATCCTCTAGTTGCCACACTCTGGTGCTTGTTTGGGTACACTGAGGGAGCACCTAACCAGCACATCTTTTGGACTGTGGGAAGAAATTGGAGCATCCGGAGGAAACACTCGCAGACATGGGGAGAACATGCAAACTCCACACAGTGACCCAAGCTGGGAATCGAACCCGGGTCCCTGGCGCTGTGAGGCAGCAGTGCTAACCACTGTGCTACCATGCCACCCCAAGAAATGCGTCCAAAGAAATGTTACAAGAACGTAAGAACTAAAACTAGAATGAGAGGGCACAACCTCAGGCTAAAGGGATGATCCTTTAAAACAGAGATTAGGAGGAATTCCTTCAGCCAGAGTGTGGTGAATCTGTGGAACTATTTGCCGCAGAAGTCTGTGGCGGCCAGGTCATTGAGTGTCTTTAAGACAGAGATAGATAGGTTCTTGATTAATAAGGGGATCAGGGCTAATGGGGAAAAGGCAGGAGAATGGGGATGAAAAAAAATCAGCCATGGTTGAATGGCGGAGCAGACTCGATGGGCCGAGTGGCCTAATTCTGCTCCTATGCCTTATGGTCTTATGGTCTTATAAGAGCTAGGAGCAGGAGTAGGCCATCTGGCCCCTCGAGTCTGCTCCGCCATTCAATAAGATCATGGCTGATCTTTTCATGGACTCAGCTCAGTTTTTACACTCAAAGACTGTTTACCATGACGGTATAAGCAGCTCGGCCTGAACTTCCCTCTTGAAGCACAACTCAAAAATTAGACGCTAAATTGTGCCTAATGTTATGTCCCTTGTGCCAATCTCAACTGGAAACGCATATCCTGGAAATTCTAGTTTGAATATCGCCAATGGAATTTAACCCTATTCACTCCTTTTGTAATGTATTGAAAACAAACAGCTCCATGATGATGCAGGAGCAGAGAATAGGATCTGTCATTTGTCATCTCAATCTCAAATAAATATATTTACGACCACAACAGCAAAAGTTATGAGAACCCTATCCAGGAAGTAAGAAACCAAAGGGGATTTTAAAAAACAGTAAAGTAACTTTCAGCAGAGGGGAAAGAAAAAGAGACAGAAATTGGACAGATCAGAGACAAGACAAAAGGTAAGAGTGTACAGGGTTTAATTAGAAAAATAACTTTGAGTTGCAGAGCATGTGAGGAACAGACAGTAAACAGAGGGAGGGGAGAGAGGACTCCAATGTACAAACAAGTGGGTGACAGACTTGGACTGTTATGGATTGATCAGAAGGCACTCAAGGAGTTGTTAACATAGTTCCATTTGTACAAAGTTGACAAAATTGGAGCAATGTTTTCCTCTGGCACAAACCTACCCTTTCCAGCAATGGAGAGAACTGGTCTTGCCTAATTTTACACATTTTGAATGATCAACTGTGGGGATTCACATAAAATGAGCAAGGAAGTGTCTTTTAAACACTTACTTCTTGCTAAGCATAATTAAGTACATTGCTTCTCAGTACCACCATGAAGACATTTAACTTAAGACAGAGAGGAGGTGCCTTGAAAGAGGATTGCACTCGCAGTGTGGCCAATGTAGTCAAAAGCTGTTCAAGGGCAGAAGATGGACTTAGAGGAATGGATGAACGTAGTCTCCCTGGCCTGTCGCAACTTGCAACACATTGACTTTAGAGGAAGTACAAATGTAAATGCCCCAACCTACCTATAGATGATTATGCTCCATCTGCAGAAAATTGCCCCCAAAATGTAAATATTTCTCTCCTAAAGTCTCAGATGATACAGTAGGCAGAAAACATTTACTCCTTTTCATGGCATTGGAGCAACTTACCCACTGGGATGACTGTTCTTGCTAATTTTGTCTTCATGTCTTTGGGGGGAGGGGGGAGAGGAGGGAGAACATTTGTAAGTTTGGAGGGGATGTTGGAAAATGGATTCAGACTCAGTTATCTGCAGCTAACGTTCCAAGACAAAAGTTCTGTTGGGGAGGACACTTATGATTTCATATTTTCCAGATTTTTCTCCACATCCACTTCACTCGTGTTGACTTGGCTTAGCATTATGGGATACTGGCAGTCCTTTGCTACCTCACCCCAATGGCCATCCTGCCTTTGAACCACCCAGGCCAGGTGCTGAGTTATACAGACCGCAATGGTGCCAGAATTGATTTCATTTTTTGGGGCTTTTTTTGGTGTGTCTCATCAGTAAGCTTCGCTTTCGACATTGACAGAGATTTGATTGATTATGAACTGTTGAATACCAGGAAATAACAGAATGAGATTATATTTCATTATTTAAAATTAACTACAGCAGAGGTGAAATTGGAACTGAGCAAGTAGGTTTGATTAATTACTGCCCTGATAATTAAATAATCAATTAACTCATTACACATTTGAAAATGGGTAATGACCTACAGGCAGAGAGAGCACCTTGGAGGAGGTAAATATTCATTATTTTTTATAATTATTCAAAGGAGCAGCATTCCATAATATGCTATTATAGTAATTCAAAATGACACATGAAACATAATTCAGCAGCACCATTCTTATCTTGCCATCTGCTTCAGTTCAGTAAAATTTTAATGAAAATCACACAGATAATCATGTTACTGTGCCAAATTTACCATATTGCCATTGGGGGCACTAACTAAGTAGCATCCCAATGGCCAGTTTTCCAATGCCAGCTCAGGATCTCTCCGCAGCAAGCCAACATAGTTTGACTTCTGCATTTTCATTTAACCAGTTGTAAGATCCGAAAATATGCACAAAATAAACTTTTTTCGCACGGGGTTGAATTTTACATTCCCAAATTGGGTGCGTGGCCCACCCATCTCCCTCCTTCCACCCCCACACAAGCTGGTGAAAATTTTGCCTCGACGACATTGCGCCCACAATACGACTTCATCACACATCTCCCAAGTGACAGAAGGTGAGCGGTTGCCAAAATCGATAGCCCGCCTGCCATTTCGAAATCACTAATTTAAAAATTATTGGCCTCATTAACAATCCAATTGTTTGCAATTTGCATTGTCCGACCCGTTCTTCGGATACCGGATGAGAACAATTTTGGGAGGCTCTCACGCCAGGAGCTCAAGAGCGGTAAAAACAGGTCTGTCATAGAATCATAGAATAGAATAGAATCCCTGATCATAGAATCTCTACAGTGCAGAAAGAGGCCATTCGGCTTATTGAGCCTGCACCGACAACAATCCTACCCAGGCCCTATCCCTGTTACTCTGCCAATCTCTCTGATACTAAGGGGCAATTCAGCATGGCCAATCAACCTAATCCTCACATCTTTGGATTGTGCGAGGAAACCGGAGCACCTGGAGTAAATCTACGGACATGGACCATGTTTGAATGTACCAGTCGGATCTGCTGGGGAAGGTGGCAGTGCCTCTATGTTTTTAATGACATTTTATCTATGTTGAGTCCATATTACAAAATAAAGACTGATTCTGAGAGCAGACAACTTTTGCAATTCTAGCTGTGACTGGCCTCCTGTTTGCAGCAGCACCTCTCTACTGAGACCTCTGTCATTTCAGAGTCCCTCACTCAGCAATGGAGTAGAATATCACAGAGGAAAGGAGAACTCTAATCAAGCAGACAAAATTTTTTTTAAAAATTCATTATTTAATGAGAAAATAAATAATTAGCCAGTGTTGAGTCCAAAATTTATTCTATGCATCTGTGTATTTCTCTGTCTCTCTCTAGTCTGCCAATATATCTATTCCTCTCTCTCCTCTTCTCCCTTCATTGTGTCTTCCCACTTGTACACACACATTCAAACATCCCTGCATCCAGACGCTCTCCCCCACATATTCATTGGCTTTTGGCTCACTCTTGATTTTATTGCTCTTGCTCCCAACTTTTTCTGGCAGCAAAACACTGACTTTCTGCTCACTTTGCTCTGTAGGTTACTGTTTTCAAACATTAAATAGGGGTTAACCAATGAAAAAATTAGCAGAGTCAGAATTACTTACACCTCATTTCCCAGTTTCCAAACGTCTGTTCACTTAAAACAATGGGATGTATTCTAATTGTGGCATTTCCCAGTGAGCAGTTGTTGATGGATGGACAGACAGTGAGATCGACAGATGGGTAACGGCCATAAATATTAAAGTCATGGGAGTAATAGTAAAATAGCAGACATGCAGAGGCAGTATAAATTAAACGATACCATTTTTGAGGCGGTGTAGAAATAGAGAGGTCTGCAGACTCTTGCTCACAAATCTTTGAAGGTGACAAGACAGGTTGATAAAACTGTTAAAAAAGCATAGAAGCATATTATAAATAAAGGCACAGACTACAAAAGCAAGGAAGTCGTGTTAAATATTTATAAGTCACTGGTTAGACCTCAGCACAGGCATGAAGGGATGAATTCTGTTCTACGCTCCTAATGATACAAGTACCGGGTTCATGAAAATGGGCAATTTGACTGCAAGAAACGGGGTCAAAAGAGGAGTGGGGTCACATAAATGAGGCAACACCAGGACAGTGTTATAAATGGAAAAGGGAAGTGCAAAAACTCAGACAGTGGCCGAAAAATTAGGCGACAAAATCTGAAACACTAAAAATGCACATACATAAAAATTATGCAAATATAGGCCAGATAAACATTCAAAAATGCAGGAATCTTTAAAGAAATTAATTATAGGAAAAGAGATTCCAGAAGCTATATAATAAAAAATGGCAGATGGCTCTTTTGTGTACCTGCATACAAAATAAGTACATGTGGTTCCTATAGAAACTGGACCAATAGTTGGGAATAATATGTACTTAATAATAGTAATCACGTCAGTGTTTTTTTTTGATTGATTGGTCACTAAATGCGTTTTTTCAATCTCCCATACATACACAAGCATTAGAAGACAATGAAATTGCTTATTTGAGACAGAACTACATAAATGCCTTTGTAACTTTAGAAAACGTTTTACCATAATTTTCTCCATTGCTAAAATCTCCTCAAACTGGTCTCTCCTGCCCACTCAACCACCATCGCCAACAAGTGAGAAAAGGCCATGGATCTCTTGGTTACTAAGACTGAGATCATCCTATCAGTTGCCTCCTCTGCTTTTGCTTTCCCTGATGTGGAGATGCCGGCGTTGGACTGGGGTGAACACAGTAAGAGTTTTAACAACACCAGGTTAAAGTCCAACAGGTTTATTTGGTAGCAAATACCATTAGCTTTCAGAGCGCTGCTCCTTCGTCAGATGGAGTGGAAAATTTGCTACCAAATAAACCTGTTGGACTTTAACCTGGTGTTGTTAAAACTCTTCCTTTGCTTTCCCTCCCATGAACTCAAACAACCACTTCCCCCAATCCCAAATTCTTCTTTTATGTTCTAACTTCCTTTGTGCTTTCTCCAAATTCATGTTTTCCAACCTTATGAGATCTGCCTTATGATCCATTGACCTTCATCCCAGCTAAACTGCTCAAATTATTCCTCACTACAGCCTTAGTGAGGCTGCACCTGGAGTATTGTGCACAGTTTTGGCCCCCTTGTTTGAGGAAGGATGTAGTGGTGTTAGAGGCAGTTCAGAGGAGGTTCACTAAGTCGCTTCCAGAGATGAGGGGTTATGAAGAGAGAGCTGTTGCTTTGTCGTCTTTGGGAAATATTGTCCCACAACAGTTGATTTTGATTTGATTTGAGTTATTATTGTCACATGTATTAGTATACAGTGAAAAGTATTGCTTCTTGCGCGCTGCACAGGCAAAGTGTACCGTTCATAGAGAAGGAAAGGAGAGGGTGCAGAATGTAGTGTTACAGTCGTAGCTAGGGTGTAGAGAAAGATCAACTTAGTATGAGCTGGGCCATTCAAAAGTCTGATGGCAACAGGGAAGAAGCTGTTCTTGAGTCAGTTGATACGTGACCTCAGACTTTTGTATCTTTTTTCCGACGGAAGTAGATGGGAAGAGAGCATGTCCGGGATGCGTGGGGGCCTTAATTATGCTGGCTGCTTTTCTGAGGCAGCGGGAAGTGCAGACAGAGTCAATGGATGGAAGGCTGGTTTGCATGATGGATTGGGTTGCATTCAAGGCCTTTGTAGTTCCTTGCGATCTTGGGCAGAGCAGGAGCCATACCAAGCTGTGATACAACCAGAAAGAATGCTTTCTATAGTGCATCTGTAAAAGTTGGTGAGAGTCGTAGCTGACATGCCAAATTTCCTTAGTCTTCTGAGAAAGTAGAGGCGTTGGTGGGCTTTTTTAACTATAGTGCCGGCATGGGGGGACCAGGACAGGTTGTTGGTGATCTGGACACCTAAAAACATGAAGCTCTCGACCATTTCTACTTCGTCCCCATTGATGTAGACAGGGGCATGTTCTCCACTTTGCCTCCTGAAGTCGATAACAATCTCCCTCCTTTTGTTGACATTGAGGGAGAGATGATTGTTGTCGCACCAGTTTATCAGACTATCTATCCCATTCTTGTACTCTGTCTCATCATTTTTTGAGATCCGACCCACTAGGGTGGTGTCATCAGCAAACTTGAAAATCGAGTTGGAGGGGAATTTCGCCACACAGTAATAGGTGTATAAGGAGTAAAATAAGGGGCTGAGGACACAACTTTGTGTCCTAGTGTTGAGGATGTTTGTGTTTGAGGTGACAGCAATCAAAAGGCAATGGGGCAGAGCTCTTTGAGGCAGGGATGGCATGGCCAAGACTTCCCGGGGCAGGGAGAGAGGAAGATAAGGAGGGAGGCTGTCTGAGGCAGGGAGAGAAAGAGGGAGAGAGGTTGTCTGAGGCAGGGAGGGAGGCAGGGAGGGGAAGGAAAGGTGAGGGAATGTGCAGAAGAGGGAATGGCCTTGCATCTTGGATGTGGTGGTCAAGTTGTTGTGAGAGTGGAAGGAGCTTTCCAAGCAGGACTAGTTGAAGATAGATTGTCTTAAAACAGGGGCTTGTGCTGTCAATGGGACGGTCCTGCGGGTTGAACTGAGGTTATGAAGCAGCAGACAGAAGTCACAGTGAGATGGGGGAGTGGGGTGTGGTATGCTGGCAGGTGCAGGATCATGCTAGGGTATCAGAAAGCCTCATGGGGGGGTGTCACCAAATCAAACAGAACAGGTGATGCAAGTAAAGGGAGGCATCAAGGTCAGGTGGACCAGGTGGGCTGAAGGGCCTTTACTGTGCTGTATGACTCTATGACACTATGAACATCAACCCTCCCTCATTCACTATTAAGCATCCCTCCATCACTCTCGAGGCTCAGTCTGTTTGTCACCCTTGTCTTGCCCTCAATCTCGAACTTCTTCCGAGCACAGTGCTGCATTCCCCCCTTCTCCCCATTGTAACACTCCACCTGTTATCCATCATCCAACAGTATTTCCTCTTCAAAGTTATCCTCGAGCCTCAGGTGGTCAGGTGGGGCTGATAACGAGTGGAGACTCAGAGGGGAGAGAAGGCATGTGGACGGTGATGGTTATAGGGTCAAAGGTAACGGGGGCTAATTCAAGGATACAGACCGGAGAGGAATGGCTATATTGGATGGGTGAAGGGTGATGAGGGGAGGCTGGTGGGTGACAGGGGAATAGTGGAGTGGGTTTGGAATGTGAAGTGCACCATTTGTGTAAGGTCACCTTGAAAACACAGTTGCTCTGAAATTGCAGTACTTCAAAATGGGAAGAGGATTGCTTTGGGTGGATGGAGTAAATGGTGAGCACAATAGTCTGACTAAAGGGACACTCTAGTGGTCATGAGTTAAAGAATAACGGTCAGATATATTCTAATCTCTATGGTCACCCCCTGAGCTAAGTAGCATTGCTGCCTGACACATGGGTCTCCTTCAGGTAAGATTCCAGCAAGGTGGGAGAAGCAGGAGAGGATGCATTGAAGGACAGCTCCTGTTTGCCAAGGGAGGGAGGACAGGAGGGAGGGTGGAAAGTCGCAACCCTATGATCACTTGTGGGAGACAGAGGGAGGATACTGGTCTTTGCAAAGAACTTCAGTGTCAGAGGACCATAGGTTCAGCACGGTTGTGGAGAGCAAGAATTATTCTCAAAGGTTATTCCCAAAGTCCTGAGGCTCGAGGATAACTTTGAAGAGGAAATACTGTGGGTGATGGATAGCAGGTGGAGTGTTACAATGGGGAGAAGGGGGGAATGCAGCACTGTGCTCGGAAGAAGTTCAAGATTGAGGGCAAGACAAGGGTGACAAACAGACTGAGCCTCGAGAGTGATGGAGGGATGCTTAATAGTGAATGAGAGAGTGTTGATGTTCATAGAGTCATAGAGTCACACAGCACAGTAAAGGCCCTTCAGCCCATCGAGTCTGCACCAACAATATCTACCACTAAAAGTGTGCTAATCCCATTTCCCTGCACTTGTCCCATATCCTTGAATGTTATGATATTTCAAGTGCTCATCCAAATATTTTTTAAAGGTTGTAAAGTTTCCGGCCTCCACTACTTTCCCAGGCAGTGCATTCCAGATTCCTTCTCCCCTCTGAGTGAAAAATGCTTTCCTCAACCCCCTCTGAATCTCCTCCCCCTTATCCAAAACTGTATCCTCTTGTGATTGTCCCCTCAACCAAGGGGAACAGCTGCTTCTTACTCACCCTCTGCAAACCCCTCATAATCATATACACCTCAATTCTGTCCTTCCTTAGCCTGCTCAGCTCTAAAAGAAACAAGTGTAAGTGGGAAACAAGGATAAGTGGGAGGCTTTCAAAAGTGTGTTAACCAGGTTTCAGGGTAAGCACATTCCTTAGAGTGAAAGGCTGGTAGAAGTAGGGAACCCTGGATGACTCGGGATATTGAGGCCTTGGTCAAGAAGAAGAAGGAGGCACATGACATGCATAGGCATGAGGTGGAGGGCTGTTGTAGGCTGCAAAGAGACATAGATAGGATGCAAAGCTGGGCTGAAAAATGGCAAATGGAGTTTAACCCTGATAAATGTGAGGTGATTCATTTTGGTAGGACTAATTTAAATGTGGATTACAGGGTCAAAGGTAGGGTTCTGAAGACTGTGGAGGAACAGAGAGATCTTGGGGTCCATATCCACAGATCTCTAAAGGTTGCCACTCAAGTGGATAGAGCTGTGAAGAAGGCCTATAGTGTGTTAGCTTTTATTAACAGGGGGTTGGAGTTTAAGAGCTGTGGGGTTATGCTGCAACTGTACAGGACCTTGGTGAGACCACATTTGGAATATTGTGTGCAGTTCTGGTCACCTCACTGATGCGCGACAATCGAGCACGAGACACAAGGCTTCTGTAATTGAAGGCTTTTATTGTCTAACAATGGAACTATTTAAACACGAGTACACCATTCCAGACTGGAGGGGTCCCGCCCGAGCAGAGGGTCTTATACCTCTCCCAGGAGGCGGGGCCCGACTGGGATGTGCCACAACAGCATCCACCACAGGTATATTTATCCCACGGTGTAAACACCCTAGCCCAACAACAACATTATAACAACCCCACAGTGTGAACACCCTAGCCCAACAGCAACATTAGAATAACCCCACAGTGGTAACCAACGATGGTTCACCACACTCACTATAAGAAGGATGTGGAAGCGCTGGAAAGAGTGCAGAGGAGATTTACCAGGATGCTGCCTGGTTTGGAGGGTAGGTCTTATGAGGAAAGGTTGAGGGAGCTAGGGCTGTTCTCTCTGGAGCGGAGGAGGCTGAGGGGAGACTTAATAGAGGTTTATAAAATGATGAAGGGGATAGATAGAGTGAACGTTCAAAGACTATTTCCTTGGGTGGATGGAGCTATTACAAGGGGGCATAACTATAGGGTTCGTGGTGGGAGATATAGGAAGGATATCAGAGGTAGGTTCTTTACGCAGAGAGTGGTTGGGGTGTGGAATGGACTGCCTGCAGTGATAGTGGAGTCAGACACTTTAGGAACACTTAAACGGTTATTGGATAGGCACATGGAGTGCACCAGGATGATAGGGAGTGGGATAGCTTGATCTTGGTTTCAGATAAAGCTCGGCACAACATCGTGGGCTGAAGGGCCTGTTCTGTGCTGTACTGTTCTATGTTCTATTCTGCACCCTCTCCTTTCCTTCTCTTTGTACGGCATGCTTTGTCTGTATAGCGTGCAAGAAACAATACTTTTCATTGTATACTAATACATGTGACAATAATAAATCCCTCAGTGTATCTGAACAGGCACTGGAGTGTGGCTTCTAGGGGATTTTCACAGTAACTTAACAATGTTAATGTAAGCCTACTTGTGACACTAATAAGGAAACTTTATAAACTGTAAACTTTTGTTGTCTGTATGAAGAAAGATGGAGAGAGTGTAAGCAGAATGCCTGCCAAGCCAGGTGAGACAGATGCCTGGCATGTGTGAGTGGTGTTAAAAATCTTGCTGATGTTAAATGTGAGGGCATCCCAAAACTCAGAAGGGTAACTTGGAACAGTGGTTCTTAGTGGTGTGTATTTTCAAATTTGGTATACTGTGAGAAAAGATGTGTAACCAGGGAGGAACAGTCCAGTCATTTTTGTGATCAATTAATAGAGAATATTTATTAACTTAAAAGGTAAAAAACACCCAACAAGAAGGACTATAATACATTACAACAATACATTTAACTACATAACTATACACACAGTCTCACATGAAGTTACCCGTTTGTTTCCAACTACCTACATTTCCTCCCCTTTTCCCAAACAACATCCAATATTATATAACACTGTGAGCTAAATCCAGCAGATAGCTACCACATCCAAGTTCTTTGTCCATGTTCAAGAAACCTATCTTCAGTTTCAGCAAAGGTGTAATCTTCTCTGTTTGTGTTTTGGATACTAACCAGCCATCCCTGTAACAGTGACGTGTTTTTTGCACGCTGGGAATGGTGTCATTGACTGCTGGTCTTTGCCCTGAGCGGGGGTAGAGAGCCTCCACTTCATCGAGTAGGCACTCGAGGGAAGTATCGCTAAATTGCTCAATATCTGACTTTGCTCATTTCAGGAAAAATTCCATCCTAGATTTTAATTTCAGATTTTATTGATTGAGTTTAAATTCTAACAGTTGCCATGGTGGGATCTGAACCCCAGAGTATTAACTTTGATCTTCTGAACTATTGGTTAACTGACATTATCTCTAGCACCACAACCCCAATGACCCCCCACCCCCACCCCCACCCCCAGCTGGTGAAAAAGCAGATTCCCACTCTTGCCTTTCTCCCAGCTACATTATGGCATGGGCAGTGTGGTTATTGGCTCAATTGGATTGTTAACAAGCTCAATCCCCTGTTACTATTTTGTTTTTAATTGGAGTTGAGGATTATCACATCAGATCGGTCATGATCTCATTGAAGGGTGGAGCAGACTCAATGGGCTGAATGGCCTACTTCTGTTCCTTGGTGTTCGGGTCTCGAAAAACACAGCCAGTCTGCTTTAACTACCCACAACGAAGCTCTTAATGAGTCTAACTTGTTGCCCATCTTGTGGGGTGGGCAGTCCTGCTGGGTCCCAAGCCCATCTTAAAGTATGGCTGGTGCCAGGATCTGGGTCTGTTGCCAACCTTGGTGGGGCCCAAAAGGTCTTCCCTGTGTGACACTTCACAATGACTGCTGTTAAGCTATTGAATGTTACAATTTTCAGCCCAATTGAAGTTAAGTTGCCAGAATTGTATCATTCAAGAACCTTTATTATTTCATGGGATGTGGGTGTAGTCACAAGGCCAGCATATGTTACACATTCTTAATTGCCCCCAAGTGGCTTGCTAGGCCATTTCAGAGGGAAAGTTAAGAGTCAACTATGTTGCTGTGGGTCTGGAGTCATGTATTGGCCAGACCAGGTAAGGATGGCAGATTTCCTTCCTGAAAAGACATGAGTGGACCAGATGGGGTTTTACGATAAACAATGATAGTTTCATGGTTACCGCTACTGAGAATAGCTTTATGCTTCAGATTTATTACATAAATTAAAATTCCATCAGCTTCTGTGGTGGCATTTGAATCCCTGCACCCAGAGAATTTGCCTGGACTCGGAAATACTCGTCTTGTGACATTACCACTGTTTCACCCTGGGACCAGACATCAAGGACATCATATAGTTTTAGGTCCCCTTTTCTAAGGAACGATATATTGACATTGGAGGCAGTCCAGAAAAGGTTCACTCGGTTGATCCTGGGTATGAAGGAATTTTCTTATGAGGAAATCATGATGTGGAGTTTCCAGCATTGGACTGAGGTAGGCACAGTAAGTAGTCTCACAACACCAGGTTAAAGTCCAACAGGTTTATTTGGTAGCATGAGATTTTGGAGCACCGCCCCTTCATCAGGTGAGTCTGATGAGTCTCACCTGATGAAGGGCAATGCTCTGAAAGCTCATGCCACCAAATAAACCTGTTGGACTTTAAGCTGGTGTTGTGAGACTACTTACTTATGAGGAAAGTTTGAGTAGGTTAGGTCTGTGCTCATTGGAGTTAAGAGGAATGAGAGGTGACCATATTGAGATATATAGTATTCTCAGGGGGCTTGGCAGATGTTGAGAGGTTGTTTCCCCTTGAGGGAGAATCTGGGACCAGAGGACATAATGTCAGAGTATGAGGGGAAACGTCTTCTCTCAGAGGGTAGTGAATCTGTGGCATTCTTTATTGCAGAGAGCTGTGGAGGCTGTGTCATTAAATTTGCTCAATAGACAAATTTTTAACCAGTAAGGGAATCAAGGGTTATGGGGATAAGGTGGGAAAATAGAGTTGAGGATTATCACATCAGATCAATCATGATCTCATTGAATGATGGTGCAGACTTAATGGCCCAAAAGGCCTACTTCTTCTCCTGCGTCTTATGGTCTTATCATCACAATTCCCAACTAATGTGATTTCAGGAATTCCTTCTGGATGTACAAACAGGAATCAGGAGTTTTGGCGATATGCATGCCACCGTCTTTTTCTTCAGTTTTTCACCTGTTGAATGTAGTCTTCTCTGTGAGCATTGCCCACATTTCATTTGTGCAGTGCAAAGATAAATCTCATGAATAATCTGTCTTGTACCATGAATAATACAATATAGTTTGAATAACCTTTCTGCCTGTGCTAGTATGATTTTAAAGCAAAAATTAATTTCTCAGTACTTCAAATGAATAATAGTATTTTGTGTTCTATTCTGGGTGCACCTGCGCACAGATTCAACTGTAGTATGAGAGATGCAGCTACATATTAGAGCAGGCAACAATCCCTCGATCCTGGCTTGCACAAACATGCCTTTTGCAATATAAAGTTGGTTAGTTCTGGCCTGGATACACTCTCATGTCAGGCAGAAAAGTAACTTGCACATTCTCTGCTCTTGAGCAGCCAACCCATCAGTAGCCATATAAAGCGAAGACAGAGATTAACACTACTGCCATCACTGGATCAGGCATTCAGTATGCTGCCAACCTCTGATGCAGAGAAGAGAATGGCTCCTGTCATTTGCAATTGATTTGAGGAGTCAGGAATTCTCCTGTCTCCCTGTGGGAGAGGAAAATGGGGAGGCAGAATGAGAGGGAAGAACAAGACAGAGAAGAAAGAGAGATAAGGAATGGGTCACACAATGACAATATGGAAAACAAGAGGTTACAGCTCTCTGTAAGATGACAGAGAAACACATTTGGAGCAATGGAAGATCTTGGTTTGGCCGACCAGAGAGGTCAAACTTGAGGACTGGCTACATTGGCAGGAAGGTGACACAACTATGACTCTCGAGAATGCAGGACTTACCAAGTTCAAATGGTGAGCTGGGAACCACATAGATTTGTTGAGCAATTTGTAACAGAGGATCTTGGGTCTGATATGAAGATGCACCTTCAAAACTGAGTTAGTCAACCTAATTGAAACTCATTAATGATGAAATTATTGGGCGGCACGGTAACACAGTGGTTAGCACTGCTGCTTCACAGCTCCAGGGACCTGGGTTCGGTTCCCGGCTTGGGTCAATGTCTGTGTGGAGTTTGCACATTCTCCTCGTGTCTGCGTGGGTTTCCTCCGGGTGTTCCAGTTTCCTCCCACAGTCCAAAGATGTGTGGGTTAGGTTGATTGGCCATGCTACAATTGCCCTTAGTGTCCTGAGATGCGTAGGTCAGAGGGATTGGTGGGTAAATGTGTAGGGATATGGGGGTAGGGCCTGGTTGGGATTGTGGTCGGTGCAGACTCGATGGGCCGAATGGCCTCTTTCTGTGCTGTAGGGATTCTATGAATAGCATTCTATGAATTCTATGAAATATGCGACTAATATGTCAGAAAGCAGTTTCTTTCTCTGCTCTAGACTGTTAGCAAGTTGCCCACTGCTGGTAAATCTTTTCTATCCGTAAGAAATTTGCATAATTCTGTAAGAATGGTGGCTCAGCGGTTAGCATTGCTGTCTCACAGCGCCAGGGACCTGGGTTTGATTCCCGGCTTGGGTCACTGTGCGGAGTCTGCACGTTCTCCCCGTGTCTGCGTGGGTTTCCTCTGGGTTCTCCAGTTTCTTCCCACACTCCAAAAGATGTGCTGGTTAGATGCATTGGCCATGCTAAATTGTCCCTCGGTGTACCCGAACATGTGCCGGAATGCAGGGACGAGGGGATTTTCACACTAACCTCATTGTAGCGTTAACATAAGCTCACTTGTGACATGAATAAATAATAATTATAAATATAAGTTTAAGTCTAATTTTTTTGACTTTGTTGTCTTTGTGTAAGGTTCCTCATTGTCAGCTTCAACTTGGAAAAGTTACACTGCAAATTCTTTTTGTTAAGCTGACCCCAAAAGGAAAGCACTGAAACATGGGAAATGACTGGTACTTGTCTGAACTGATCTTGTGTAATTCAAAATGGAATTGCTGTTCAGACGACTATCGGTCATTTCCAAGTTTTATTTGTTTTTCCTTCTGGGAGTTAATTAAAGGAAATAAATTGACACCTCAAACATTGTAGCCATATTTGGCTGTTTATTTTAGGAAGTCAAATTCGAGTTCAATTCTGCTTTAGCAGTTTTCTTGAAGTCGGGCAGTTTCTTAGAGCTGCCCTGTGTGTTCAGCATGCGGATGCAAACTTTCTTATTTGTGGTTTAGCCTTCTGCACAATTCATTTCTCACTACTTTTATTATAATGTCCAGAGTCTCATCAGTGAATCTATCATTTTAGATTTTTCATATTCTCTGCGGGAAAGTGCATCCATCACCTATGGATTGGCGAACTGTGCTTGATTTATAGTCACAAATTTCCAATTCTAAGCCAGCCTTGGGCCTCTTGATCGGGACTCATGCTGCCCATGTAATTGGACCCAGACCAATTTCCACTGCACAGTGACCACATTCATTCCCTGAAAATTATTACTGGCAATATTATCATACCAAATTTCACTCACTGCTCTTTTTATCGGTGGTGCGAACCCATTTCATTTAAATGGTTACTGGCTGTGCAAAAATAGCTCAGAAATGAATTTGACCCAAGTGTGTAAAACACTCACAAGATAAGATTATTCTGAGTAAGTTTTAATTTGTTCAGATCCTTTGCCATCTGGTGGGCCTTCTATAACATCTGGATACCAGCTCATCCTCTCATGCAACTTCTGTAATCAGGCAACAGGTAGTGAGTGGGAGAAGAGGCTGTTCGTATGTGTGACCAAATACTTGGTAAAAAAAGATAGAATCATAGAATCCCAATTTGCATATATTAAAAGGAGCCCTAATGCCTTGAACAGGCAGGGTCTTTGCTCAGTAGGCCCAATTGGTAGTAGGTCAAACATCAAAGAAAACAGGGCACCTTTCATGACCAAGGTATTTTACAGTCAACAAACTCTTTTTGAAGCATAGGCACTGCTGTAATGTGAGAAATAACAGCCAAGTTGTACACAGCAAACACCAATAAACACTGTGATCATGACCAGATAATTTCTTTTTGTGATGTTGATTGAGGGATAAATATTGACCAGGACACTGCATGTGACTCTCCTGCTCTTTCTTCAAAATAGGTCAACAGGGTCTTGGTTTAAAACCACAGCCAAGAGAACACAGCTCTAACAGTGCAACACTATCTCAGATCTGGTGCGTCAGCTTCGATTTCTGTGCTCAAGTCATGGAGCAATGCTGGAACACTCCAACCTTCTGACTCAGAGGCAACAGTGTTACCATCTGGGCCACGGCTGATACTCCAGCCCATTGCTATCCGATATTGCTGATTGAGGCAGGGTATATTCAACCTCGGGAGAACAGATGATGAACATTGAGACCTCCACTGGGCTCAAGGTCACTCTTAATGAACCTGTAACCTGCCCAGCTTCTTATCTCCCTCAGACTTTCTTTCCCCTTAATATTCAGGCTTTGAAAACCCAAGCTTCATGACCATTAATCTGTTGATTTAGATTTTGAGTTACCTGGACTTTCCTCCTATACTTTTCGACACACTTTGGGCCATGGTCTTTCACCTTGAGTTCTATTTTTTTAAATAAATTTGCTTTCGCTAGGTAAAGCATTCTTATATCTCTTGAATATCCCTTAAGGTTTGTTCATTTCAAATGTTTGTCCTTTGCTCAAAGTCTAAGTTAAAAAATTGCTTGCATCTACATTATTTGTGCCTCTCAGCGTTTTGAACAACTAAGTCATGGTCCCCTTTCAAACAAGCCTAGCTCTGCAAGTTTCTTGCCATCACTGTAGTCAGTTCATTTATAAACATTACCTTAAGTAAGGGGGAAAGCCATCATTTCAGAATAGCAATGAACTCCTCAGAAAGAGATTACGCAGCAAATGTTACCCCAGGGGTTGCATGCAACATGTAAAGATGCGCATTTTACAATTTGGTCAGCTCTTTTCAGGGGCCAATCCTCCAAAGCCATAGGAGATGCTTTGAAAGATGCATTAAGCTGGGCGCAAGATATATTCATCTTCTGAAAGTAAAGGAGGGACCAATTCAAAATGTTCTCCTCTAAGAGATAAATCATGACCTTTGAAACGATAGAACATTAAAAAAAAAGGTGTCGCTCTTTATTTTTCTAACCTGATTGTGACACATCTCTGATGTTGGCCTTTCGCTTCAGATGACTGCTTTGACCTTTAATGTTGCGAATGTTTGATTTTGGTACTTATCAAATTGAGGGATAACTGCACTGGGGATTTAAATATTTGTCCTCTGTGCATCCAGCTAGAGCACCACACAATTCAAAATCAGGCACACAATTTAAAATCCTTTGTACAAATACAGTTGTTTTTTTTTGTCCCCCAACTTCAGAAATATTATCAGTCGTGCAATTGTGGCATCATCATTGTGGCATCCTGTCTATTGTTGGTGATTAAAAGAATCATATTAATAGCGGAGTTGTGCAGAGTTTTGTACACGGGGGTTTAGACTGAGACAACCTGAACAAACTTTGCTTAGGTGATCCTGATTCCTTTTATCCAGGTTGGAATCTAACCAATGGTTCCAGAGGCAACTAAGGGTGGAATCTTATGCCCTTTAAAAATGATCAAGGGAGAGGAACTTTTCAGGTCCTGACCCTACATTTTTCTATCAGCATTCTTGTCTGGGAGATCTTTCCGGAGCCTGCCAATGAAGAAAGTTCAGTGGCTTTAGCCACTGTCAAGAGGACTTGAAGCATTAATGACCTTAGCCCATTGGCAGAGGTGGCTGCTGCTGCTACAAGATGGGAATAGCGAGGCCATACTCATCTTAAGGTGCCCTTAGAAGAGGCTTGTGATTTTCGAAAAACTCATTTGTGACCACAGTTGCTAGCTGTCCCGCCATAGTAAAACCCCTCCATGCGATAGCCAGCAACCTCATCTGTGGCCCACTAATCAATACAGCTTTGGTGGAGGCAGAAGAAAGGGAGGCATCACTAGCCCCCCAACATGAGGCTAGCCACCAACCAATTGGAGATAAGGTGCTGGATTTCAGACTTTGTGCTGTATGATATGGGGTGAGACAGGTGGTGTGGGGATGGGTTGGGTGGGGGGGGGGTTCCACCTGCCAGGAAATCCAAGTGGCATCTCTAATCAGTTCAACATTAGCCATTTAATTATTCAAATTCGCTACTCGTTGGAGGCGGGAACATGTCGGTTCACTGACCCAGTTCCCTATTTTCTAAATTTCCTCCGAGTTCTGCCTTCAAGCTTGTCTCTCTGGGACACGGAAGATTGCAGCCAAAAGAGTCCTCAGCAAATTGATTTTTCTGTAATGTGCAATTATCCTTTTTATATTAAAAAAGTTAAAAACAATTCTTTTAGTAATAAAATAGAAACCGAACATAGGTATTTAACGATCCAACTAATAGAACAGAATGCAGTGGCAGCCTACAGGAACATGTTTAGTGTCTGAGCTTCTATGAATCTAACCCAATTACACAGTTCTGAAGTATATGGTAAGTAAAACTGACTGCATTAAAACACACGATAAGCATTTCTTGGTAAAATGGAATGACAATCAGTTTATATGCCTGGAAATATTCACAGTTTTGCTGTTGTCAACTGTTTCAGTGACTTTAATTTTCGCTGGTAAGCACAACTCTCAGATAACATTGTCAAAAATGAAATAAAGTTATGTCATTGAATATTAAAGTGGTAAGTGAGTGAATGCCAAAACAAATTCTTTGAATTTCATGCTGCTATTACTAAACAGCCAATTAAATACATTTCATTCTATGGAGCATTGAAGTACTGCTGACCTGAAAATTGCAAAAATTAATAGAGCATATGATGTTTGCCTTTGCTGAACTACAAAGTGATTTTTTTTTTAACTGCTAAGATAGTGATTATATTCTCTTGTGTGTTTTAGATTTTATCTTTAAAAGCAGTGTTTTCTTTAGTTCTTAAATTTTAATATAAAAAATCGTAACCATAAAGCAGGAAATCCCACTTTAAATTCGGGAATATAATTGGTACAGTGGCAGGCCATCTAGACCCTCGAGCCTGAGTCACCATAGGGGCGGCATGGTGCCTCGCAGCGCCAGGGACCCGGGTTCGATTTCTGACTTTGGTCATTGTCAGCGCGGAGTCTGTACATTCTCCCCGTGTCTGCGTGGATTTCCAGTTTCCTCCCACGGTCCGAAAGAGGTGCTGGTTAGGTGCATTGGCCATGCTAAATTCTCCCTTAGTGTACCCAAACAAGCACCAGAGTGTGGTGACTAGGGGATTTTTACAGTAATTCATTGCAGTGTTAATGTAAGCCCACTTGTGATACTAATAAATAAATGTAAACTTAAAACTTAAAAAAACATATTGGGGGGGGGTATTTTCCCATCTCACCCTCCACGGGAATCGTAGCGGATGGGGGCAGACCGTGCAAAGGTCCGTTGACTTGGGCAGGAATTTCCGGCCTTGGGGCGGGGGCAGCTGGAAAACCCCACCCAACGGCTGACATATGACCTACGCCCATACCCACTTCTGTCCTTTGCCTTTGAAAGAAAATATGTCTTCTTTTTGATTCTCACAAAATTGAGAGCTGGCAGTTCCGGAAAGAAATTGTTCCAGTCACACTGAGAACCTATAATGCTACCAACAAATACTCCAACAAGAACTGTGACATAACCTGCTGGCAGTGCTGACTTCTGCACCTAATGACACTTCACAGCTGAGCAACATTGCCATGTCATATTCCCTTGTTCACACATCTCATACAAGTCTGTTCTCAGAAGGCCAATTTGCTTAACTTTTGTTTCTAAAACATTCCCTTTCCCTTTTGAAAGCACCAACTGTTGGAGAAATTAAAGTTAAAGTTTATTTATTCGTCACAAATAGGCTTATATTCACACTGTAATGAAGTTACTGTGAAAATCCCCTAGTTGCCACACTCCAGTGCCTGTTCAGGTACACTGAGGAAGAATTTAACATGGCCAATGAACCCTAATCAGCATGTCTTTGGACTGTGAGAGGAAACAGAGCACCCAGAGGAAACACATGCAGACAAACGGAGAACATGTTGACCATGCCCAGATAGTGACCCAAGCTGGGAATCAAATTCAGGTCCCTGGCATTGTAAGGCAGCAGTGCTAACTACTGTGTATAGTTACCAAATTTCCTCCTGCTACATCACTCAGATGAGTATCTTCAATGACCAAGGCCAGGTAATCAAGCTCATACCCAAAATCAATCTGCCTTTTCCAAAACATGATGTGGAGATGCCGGCATTGGACTGGGGTAAACACAGTAAGAGTTTTAACAACACCAGGTTAAAGTCCAACAGGTTTATTTGGTAGCAAATACCATTAGCTTTCAGAGCGCTGCTCCTTCGTCAGAAAAATTGATGCACTATCAATCGAGTCAAGACTAGTTGTGAGCAAGACAAATAGGCTTCGAGGTATTGTGAGGTCACTTCGAGGGATTCAGCCAGTTGCACCGTTTTCTTTAAGTCCAGCGCACCCTGTTCCAGCAGCCGTTGCCGAATATAAGTAGTTTCGATGCCCGTGACAAAGACATCCCGGATTAAGTCATCTGTATATTGGGTGGCAGTCACAGACCTGCAGTTACAGTTCCGGGCAAGCAGACGCAACGCGCGCAGGAACTGGTCGACTGATTCACCTCGCTGCCGTCTGCGGGTAGCGAGGAGGTGTCTCGCATAGACTTCATTAGGCCGTTTATTATACAGGCCCTTAAACAGTTCGATAGCGGTCGTGTAATTTTCCACGTCTCGGATTGTAGCATATACTACGTCGCTTACCCGGCCGCGGAGCACCCGTAGTTTGTCAGCATCTGTACTGATGGCAGTGGAGGCTTCGATGTAATCCTCGAAGCATTGCAGCCAGTGGTCAAACGTGTTTGAAGCTCCAGCAGCTTGCGGGTCCAGATTCAGCCTTTCGGGTTTTAGTAACTGCTCCATTCTTCAAAAAAAAACTTGCGAATAAAATTTGCTACCAAATAAACCTGTTGGACTTTAACCTGATGTTGTTAAAACTCTTACTGTGTTTTCCAAAACACCCATATTACAGCTGGGGTCACTGTGCAGCAATCAAGAGGAGGAAATGTGGAAGGTATTTTACTCCCTGACTTAGAAGCGCTAAAATGAATTGTCACCCTTTATCGACCACCCCGGTGGAGTTCAGCTTTTGATTTGAATTGATTTGATTTATTATTGTCACATGTATTAGTAAGATAGAGGGTTATAGGTAAGCCTAGTAGGTAGGGACATGTTCGGTGCAACTTGTGGGCCGAAGGGCCTGTTTGTGCTATAGCTTTTCTATGTTCTATGTTCTATGTTCTACAGATGCACCAGAGAAAGCATTATTTCCGGTTGTATCACAGCTTGGTATGGCTCCGGCTCTGTCCAAGACCGCAATAAACTACAAAGGGTCGTGAACGAAGCCCAGTTCATCTGTAAAAAATATTGTTTCTTGCGTGCTATACAGACAAAACATATGGTTCATAGGGAAGGAAAGGAGAGAGTGCAGAATGTAGTGTTATAGTCATAGCTAGGGTGTAGAGAAAAATCAACTTATTGTGAGGTAGGTCCATTCAAAAGTCTGATGGCAGCAGGGAAGAAGCTGCTTTTAAGTCAGTTGGTACATGTCCTCAGACTTTTGCATCTTTTTCCCGATGGAAGAAGGTGGAAGAGAATGTGTCCAGGGTGTGTGGGGTCCTTAATTATGCTGGCTGCTTTTCCGAGGCAGCGGGAAGTGTAGACAGAGTCAATTGATGAGAAGCTGGTTTGAGTGATGAACTGGGCTTCGTTCACGACCCTTTGTAGTTTATTGCAGTCTTGGACAGAGCCGGAGCCATACCAAGCTGTGATACAACCGGAAAGAATGCTTTCTGTGGTGCATCTGTAGAACATAGAACATAGAAAAGCTATGGCACAAACAGGCCCTTCGGCCCACAAGTTGCACTGAACATGTCCCTACCTACTAGGCTTACCTATAACCCTCTATCTTACTAACTTCCATGAACTTATCCAAAAGTCTCTTAAAAGACCCTATCGAATCCGCCTCCACCACCACCACCGGCAGCCGATTCCACGCACCCACCACCATCTGAGTGAAAAACTTACCCCTAACATCTCCTCTGTACCTACTCCCCAGCACCCTAAACCTGTGACCTCTTGTGGCAACCATTTCAGCCCTGGGTAAAAGCCTCTGAGAATCCACTCTTTCAATACCTCTCAACATCTTATACACCTCTATCAAGTCCACCTCTCATCCTTCACCTCTCCAAGAAGTTGATGAGAGTTGTAGTGGACATGCCAAATTTCCTTAGTCTTCAGAGAAAGTAGAAGCGTTGGTAGGCTTTCTTAACTATAGTGTTGGCATGGGGGGTACCAGGACAGGTTGTTGGTGATCTGGCCACCTAAAAACTTGAAGCTCTCGACCATTTCTACTTCGTCCCCACTGATGTAGTCAGGACTAGACCAGCACAGGCTGTGGCTTGACATTGGCTCCCAGTCTGTAAACTGTCCTGCTGCCAGAGGGTAGAGTCAATTTTGCATGTTTCAGAAACACATTTTATTTTCCCTCACAACATTCTCCTCTGCTGCCACATTTCTGCTTTCAGTCAGGCAGCATCAATTAGTCAAAAATGGTTGACAGAAAAATGAAATTCTGACCCTAGCAGGTAATTTTCCGCTGTGTAATGCATTCCTTGCATGTTGTGTGTTGCTCCCATGTTGCAGTTGCATTGCAGATACGACACAATTATTCTGAGTGCATACCCATAAATGTGTTCTGAGGATTAAGGGTGGGATTCTCCCAAAGAAAATTCGAAGTGAAGTAAATCCCGCTGTTTTTTTCAGCGGGATTTTCAAAATGAACCTCTCACACTCTGTAGACCCTGGCGTGAATCACGTTAAAAATCAGCAGTTGGGGCCTGTCCCCACTGGAGAGGCTGGCAGCATAGCGCTGAGCTGGCCAGTGCGTATGTGCCAATCTATCAATGCCAAGATTGGTTCATGCACAGTAACCCCACACTGCCAGCCTCTTGATCACTGGTCTGCCTGATCACTGCCCCTGCAACCCCCCGCCCCACCCCCCCACCCCACCCACCAAAAGCAGCGCAGTGGGCTGGGAGAATCGCCACTAAGTATTTCAGGATTGTTTACTTTTTCCCCATTGCTGTGAACTGAACATAGCATCTTGATGAATTTTTTAATATGGTTAATGATGGAAGATAAACATGTAAATTCCGCCTTCCCCTGGTGGAAATGAGCATCGCAATATTAACCTACCTGTTTGATAAGGATGCCCAGAGGAAAGAAGCAAAGTCCTACTTTAAATAGATAGACTGTCTTCATTGATGTTATTTGGACCACACCTGCATTTTCAAATTGAGGCCAAAGTGAGGAAGCAGTGGCAATTCCCTGTGGGACAAACCAGTCAGGAGCGGGGTCTTGGGCCACAAGGGACACAGAAGATAAATTTAAAAGCTTTGTTTGTATTTCATTTTGGCCAAAAAGGGTAGGAGGTCCATCATCCTCCTATTCGGCATCAGGTTTAATTGAGAGCATTCAAAAGGGCATTATTCAAATAAAAACAACGTGCTGGCGTTCGGGGAAAGGTCAGGGAAATGGCATCAAGTCATAATGCTCATTCAGAGAGCTGGTACAGACACATTGGGCCAAATGGCCTCCTTCTGCCCCATAACAATTCTGTGATTTGGAGTTTCTTCTTTCCTGATCCCTGAAGATATCCTTCCTTCTTCCCAACTTTCCAAAGGCTTTCCACACCCCTGCCCCACTGATTAGTTCCTGGCTCCAGCCTTCTGCCACTAGCTATCCCCCTCCTTCTGGCCAGATAGCCCATCTGACCGGGTGTATGGCGGAGTTTTATTCGAAGACATCCTGTGTGGTTCATTGCCCTGCATTGGGCTCTCCCACACCCTTTCCGACCCCCTGCCCCCACCCCCAGGCTCCTTGGAAAAATCAATGCTAATGTGTCAAAGCCTTCAATATGTAGCTTGTGAAATTCAGTTAAAAAAAATGAAAGAATTCTCTGCCAAAATAACAGTTTGCTTCTGTCAATGTATAACCAAAGTACATTAAAAGGTTAATGCCACATGATTGAATTATCCAGCTACCACTTCATGATTTTAAAATGTTAATGTAAATTGCTTAGACTTTCCTGTTACTTCCAAAGGAAAACACATTGATGGGAATAACTAAGTTATGCAAATAGCCTGAATGAGGGCAAAAAAGTTCAAGTGTCAGTCAAATCTTCAGAATCAAACTTGTCACCTCAGGGTTGGGAGTACAATAATCCATCACAGTGGTGGATTGGTGACCTTTAGACAACAAAAAGAAGTGCCTCATTCGATACAATTATGCACATCCCAGTAAAAAATGTTGACTAACCTTCATCCATTTGTATTCCACAATAATTATCAGGAAAAATAAATTCTAATTTCTGTGAATTAGATTGAAAGTGAAGGCCATTGGGATGATGGCTCTATCTAATGGCTTAACCCTTCGTACACAGTTTTGTTCTCTTTCGAAAACAAGAGTCATCACGTTATCTCTAACTTTAACACATTTTTCCTCGGACAGAAACCATGGTGGTCTTTTTAAACTGCCTCCGTCTTCACTTGAGATAGTAATTTATCCCTTTCTTTCAGATAGGAGCATAACTTCGATATCTTATTGAGTTTACTGAAAAGTCAGCAACATAAGGCTTAACTTACACACAGGTATGGCTTTAACAACAGGTCTAATGGATTGCAAACCCCAGTTCACAATATTTTCTGAAGAAACAAGTGAAAAAGGAATTTAACTTGCATTATATTTAGTCTTGTTACTTTGCAGTAAGCATAGAGAGAAATCAATGATGGAAAGACCTGTATTAAAATGTGTGCTGAATTAGCATTGTTTTGTAGTGTAGTAAACTAATCGCATATGACCACTCAAAGTCAGTTCTGTGTCCTGGCTTATGCTGGATTGCAATTTTGGCAAAGAAAACAATTTCTTTATTCCGTTGAAATTGGGTTTGAAGTTTTATTGACAGCTGAGGCTTATGTCACCCAACGTGGTTCTCTTTTTACAGTTGTTTTTTTTTGTCAGCTCTTAAATATGACAGCTCACACTCAATGTTAATTATCCAATTCAGAAAGCAGGGAGGATGAGCTGAAACTTCTGTTGCAGATCTTGAGATTTCTGTTTACCTATGTCCTAGTCAGGAGTGGCGCGGTAGCACAGTGGTTAGCACTGCTAGCTTCATAACACCAGGATCCTGGGTTTGATTCCTGGCTTGGGTCACTATCTGTGTGGAGTTTGCAAGTTCTCCCCATGTCTGCGTGGGTTTCCTCCAGGTGCTCTGGTTTTCTCCCACATTCTGAAAGATGTGCTGATTAGGTGCACCCAAGCAGGTGGCGACGAGGGGAATTTCACAGTAACTTCATTGCGTGTTAACATAAGCCTTACTTGTGACTAATAAACTTTTAAGATATTTTCAGTTTTGCAATTAAGGAACCTCGCTGAAGAGCAAAATTCTACACGTTGTGCATAACAAAGATTGGGAACAGAAACAGAGAAGATAAAGTAATCTGGAGGCACTGAGCGGATATCATAAAGTTGATATAAACTTAAATGTTAGTTGGTCGGTAGAAAGTTAGCAAGACAAGGAGGTCAACAGTTCTGGGATGTTGGGATGAAATTTGCCTGGGTGTTGTGGTGATGTTTGAAATGCTCCTGTTCTTTGGTTTGATTAAAGTCAAGTCTGACTTAGCTTTTCATTTTGGCTGGTTCAGCAATGCTGACCCCCTCTATAGGCATGAGTACCTGCACTGCAGACTCAGTCAAAAGAGTTTGGGATGGGGTCAACAGAAGAATACAGCAACAGGTATTGGTCCACTATTATTGACACGATAGCAGAAATTCCTTCTTTCGATCTCTATTCAAATTCTTGACTTACAACTACAACGTCCACACTAGGTAAGATATAAATTTTAGTTCTAGCTTGTCGCTTCACTGTTAAAATCTGCATTTAATCAATTCGGAGGACTCTGCCAGGACAATTGTCACATTTCATCTGGGATCAATTGCTGCAGCAAGAACAATTTACACACGTTTCCTGCATCCTTAATGTCAGTAAATGACCTCAGGTCCTTCAGAAAACATTTCTGGAGCCAAAAAAAGAAGGGCAAAGAATTGTGCGAAGTGGTAGGGTTAAAAGAAGACTCGATGGAGTAGAAAAATGTTGGGATAGATATAGATATCAGGAGGGAATTCCCACACTTATGGGACTTAAGCAATTGAAGTCAATAGTGGAGCATGGGAGGAGAGGATGCAGAAGTGACTGGATTCAGACAAATGGCAAATAGCAGTAGTCGTGCTGAAGAAGATAGGGAACAGTATGACCATAGGGACATTGAAAGACAAGGCTAGCCCCTTAAAAACCGGAGGCACACAAGTGCCAAGATGTTACTGCTGAGGACCACTGTGACTGACACTGTCGCAGTAAGTGGGTCAAGGGGGAAGTTCTCTTCATTTTAGTAGTGTTGGATACCTACATCATCAGGGGTGCATATAGGACATCTATCCACTGAGGCCAGGAAATCCATCAAAGAGCAGCATGGAAGGTGGATGCCAGGTTGCCACAGAAACAAACCATTTTATGAAGAGATGCCTAAGGCAGGGAATGTGTGGGTGGTCTTTATATGGACTTCTAGAAGGCATTTGATAAAGTCCCTCAAAAAAGAATGGCAGATAAAGTTGAAGACCATGAGATTGAAATAAAATTATTGAAATTCTCCTTTAAAATGGTGAGGTGAGTATCGAGAGTAGATGGTTCACTTATCCTGGGGCGCAGGGTAAGTCATTCATGTGTTTCCTGGACTGCAGGGCACTCTTCCTCTATACCCCTCCAGCACTAACCACCATGGCGACCTCCTCCCAGGCCGGTATGGTGAGTCGGGTGGACCCCCTCCTCCAAATCCTTGGGAACGTGTGTTGTGTATTCATGTTATTTCTCACCAGCAGCTTTGCAGTGGAACAGGGGCATCTTAAGAGACTGATCACATGATATATCTTACGACATCAATGGCTGTTTGTGTGTGCAAACAGGCAGCATATTTCAACAGCCTGCAGTGTTAACGTCCTTTCAATAAAGCTCTTTGTTTGTTTGAGGGGACCTGGCTTCAAATCCCACCATGGCAGGTGGTGAAATTTGAATTCAATAAAGAAAATCTGGAATTAAGAATCTAATGATGACCATGGAACCATTGTCAATTGTCGGAAAAACCCATCTGGTTCACCAATGTTCTTTAGGGAAGGAAATCTGCCGTCCTTACCTAGCCTGGCCTACATGTGACTCCAGATCCAGAGCAATGTGATTGACTCTTACCTGCCCTCTAAGGTCAACTAGGGATTGGAAATCTGCTGGCCAGCCAGGGGCACCTATGTCCCACGAATGAATTTTTAAAAAATCCTTTGAGGCTTTTAGCCTATCTTTTAAAACACCACAAAAAGGACACCCTTCTTGCCCTCCGTGACCTAGAAGAGGGTCCCCAGGCAGACATTGCTGAACCATGGGGCCTGTGCTTGCTGCTTTCTGCAAGCCGCCTGAATGCCTGGTGCAATGAATTACTTGCTGTTCGGGTGCCTTTTAAAATCGGAACTCTGACATTATGACGGGCGCGTTACTTCCTGTCTGCCTCACCACGGGATGATGTGATCCTCGCGCCTTCATCATTAATTCAGTGAGCAGCGCATGATTCAATGTGCTTACCTACCCTGCTCTCCAGGGCAGTCGCTCCAACGTCTCACTCCTGGCACCAGACTTGAGCCCGGAGCGAGATATTTCAGCTGAAGTTTACGATGGGCATCAAAGCTAACGGCTTTGCTCTTCTCAATGTGTTGCTCAAGGATATTAAGGCTCATCCAAAACTAGATGCCAGACAAGCAGTCTGACAGTACTGAGTTAATCGTTGGAAGGGTCAGGAAACATGATGCAACGATGGATCTAGGCATCATTTTCTACTTTAATTTTCCATTCCACAGCCAAATAAACAAAATTTTCAATATTTATACCAGTTAAATAGCTCATTAGCTACTTGAGAAGTGTTAAAGAATAATTACGGTAGCTGAAGTATGATTGGCTGAAAATTTTCCATTACTGCTAATGGAAAAGTCAGTTTCTCTGAAATCAAGAGTTCAGATTTAATGGATAAAAGCAAATTACTGCGGATGCTGGGATCTGAAACCAAAAGAGAAATCTCAGCAGGTCTGGCAGCATCTGTAAGGAGAGAAAAGAACTGACAGGTCGAAACAAAATTAAATGCTTTTCCACGATTTCACTAACGGTTATTTATTTTTGAATAAAAGCAACAATTTCTTCTTTTTTTTGTGGGTTGTGGGGGGGTGGTGGTGGGTGCAGCCACTGTAGCTGGAATCTTGTCAGCTTTAAAGGTTTACGAGTGCAGGATCAATCCTGCAATGTTCACTTTTGCATTGTCCCCTCCAGCACAATCTTACATGAGGCGACAAATGAAGAATACCTCAATTTTCACTGTCCAATTAAAGACATCAAGCAGGTTTCTGATTCAGGAAGCCCCATCAGAGGATCCACAGCACTGAATGGTTGGTAGCCTCATCAAAGGAGATGGGTGCTGTTGGGGCAGGCATGGGACTCCGAGAGCACCTCAAAATGGAGGCACCCTGGGAAGCCTGTTGACAAATTAAAAAATAAATGAGGGCCATAGCTGTTGGAAGGGAAAATTCCTCTACAGGGTTGGTGGTGGCTGCTGTTGTGGTCTTTTCTCATGTGGTTCTATTGTTGATGGATTGAGTGGAGAGTTCAATGGGTCCATGGCCTGTTGGGAAAATGATGTGGAGATGCCGGCGTTGGACTGGGGTAAACACAGTAAGAGTTTTAACAACACCAGGTTAAAGTCCAACAGGTTTATTTGGTAGCAAATGCCATTAGCTTTCGGAGCACTGCTCCTTCATCAGATGGAGTGGAAATCTGCTCTCAAACAGGGCACAGAGACACAAAATCACTCACGTGAGAACACCATCTACCTACTCTTGCAACTCGGCCAACATTGTCTACCTGATACGCTGCAGGAAAGGATATCCCGAGGCATGGTACATTGGGGAAACCATGCGGACGCTACGACAATGGATGAATGAACACCGCTCGACAATCACCAGGCAAGACTGTTCTCTTCCTGTGGGGGAGCACTTCAGCGGTCACGGGCATTCAGCCTCTGATCTTTGGGTAAGCGTTCTCCAAGGCGGCCTTCATGACACACGACAGCACAGAGTCGCTGAGCAGAAACTGATAGCCAAGTTCCGCACACATGAGGACGGCCTAAACCGGGATGTTGGGTTTATGTCACACTATCAGTAACCCCCACAGCTTGCCTCCTGGACTTGCAGAATCTCACTGGCTGTCCTGTTTGGAGACAATACATATCTCTTTAACCTGTGCTTAATGCTCCCTCCACTCACATTGTCTGTATCTTTACGACCTGGTTGGCTGTAGAGATTCGCATTCTAATCAGTATTCTGTAACTTGATTTTGTGTCTCTGTGCCCTGTTTGAGAGCAGATCTCCACTCCATCTGACAAAGGAGCAGCGCTCCGAAAGCTAATGGCATTTGGTACCAAATAAACCTGTTGGACTTTAACCTGGTGTTGTTAAAACTCTTACTGTTGGGAAAATGCCAGGGGCTTCTGAAAATGGCCATCTGCTTCAATGGAACCCAGTGACAGCTCACCCAGAGAAACTCATGCAGAGTTAGGACAGCACCCAGGAGCCAACCCAACTCTCTAAATCTTCCAGGTCCTAAAGCAGCCTGCACAGGGCTGATAAGCCTGTGCGGTGACTCCATTATTAACTCGGTGGTGCATTGGGAATAGGGGTGTCCAGGCCTGGGTATGGGTCCAATATCAGTTAGAAAGTCCCAAAGGTTGTTTGGTGTTTTTCTTTAAACTCAGCTAGGTTTAACACAGATATCAGACGGACATATTTTACAGAGAGGGTGGTGGGGGCCTGGAATGCGCTGCCAGGCAAGGTGGTGGAGGCGGACACACTGGGAACGTTTAAGACTTATCTAGATAGCCACATGAACGGAGTGGGAATGGAGGGATACAAAAGAATGGTCTAGTTTGGACCAGGGAGCGGCGCAGGCTTGGAGGGCCGAAGGGCCTGTTCCTGTGCTGTATTGTCCTTTGTTCTTTGTTCTAGCTCGTGATCCATTTGAAGAAGATCTGAGCTCTTCCTACAGATCCTAACCATCCTGGTGCACAATGTCATGCAGAGTATAGCACAACCATTCTGCACCCACTGGTGCATTTGGAAGAATGTCTGCAGATCTCTTCAGGCAGCTGAACCAAATCTCCAGCATGCCAAAGGTCATTTGAACTGGATACCTGGTGTTAGAATCCTAGAATCATTGAATCCCTTTAGTGCAGAAGAGGCCATTCAGCCCATCGGCTGTGCAATGACTCTCTGACAGTTATATTTTATCCAGGCCCTCTCCCCACCCTATCCCCGTAACCCCACACATTTACCATGGCTAATCCATCTAACTTATTCATCTTGGAGCACTCAGGGGCAATTTTGCATGGCCAATTCACCTAACCTGCACATCTTTGGACTGTGGGAGGAAACCGGAACATCAGGAGGAAACCCATGCAAACACGGGGAGAACATATAAACTCCACACAGATAGTCAAGGCCGGAAATGGGTGGCATGGTGGCGCAGTGGTTATCACTGCTACCTCACAGTGCCAGGGACCCGGGTTTGATTCCTTTGGGTCATTGTCTGTGTGGAGTTTGCACGTTCTCCCCGTGTCTGCGTGGGTTTCCTCCGGGTGCTCCGGTTTCCTCCCACAGTCTGAAAGATGTGCTGGTTAGGTGGATTGACCCAAACAGGTGCCGGAGTATGACGACTAGGGGAATTTCACAGTAACTTCATTGCAGTGTTAATGTAAGCCTTACTTGTGACTAATAAATAAACTTTTTTAACCCTGGACCCTGAAGCTGTGAGGCAGCAGTGCTAACCACTGCGCCACCGTGCCACCCTATGCCTTGCATTCTACTATTGCTCCTGCATCTTATGGTGATCAGCCAAGTTTGAAGTGACCCTTCTCTCCTAGCAGCCTGCTTCCAGGCCTGAAAACATCTGCGATCTTGGGTGCTGCAGGATGAGAGCATCATGGCAGGTGCCCAGGAATTTTGCCTGCATCTACATAAATATCTTTTTGCCATCACACACCTGATGGATACTCCTTTTGTTGCCTGGATTTCCACCTGTCGGTAGTCAGTGACATCCAGCACCTATAGGAAGCTAGGTAGAGCTACAAACACAAACTCATTCTGTATGCCACCTTCACAGGATAAGCTTACACAATTGTTGGCCCTGGCAAGTCCCGTTGACCATTGGTTGGGCTAAGTCTGATGGGACATTCCTGGGCCATTGATTGGGAGACCCTGGATATCCCTCTGGCGGAACACTGGAGTGATCTGGAAGCAAATTGTGTTGTTGAGGGTAATGGTGGCTTTGACAGCCACTAGTAATGCGTGGCCCTCCCAGTCCAGCAGGGAGCAACTCTTTTAGGATGGTCCTGGAGACTGCCATCATTCAACATGACACCAGAGCCTACTGAGTCACTGCTAAAAAACAAAGCATAAAGAAAAGTACAGCACAGGAACAGGACCTTCAGCCCTCCAAGCCTGCGCCAATCATGATGCCTCCCTAAACTAAAACCGTATGCACTTACGGAGTCTGTATCCTTCCATTCCCATCCTATTATGTAGTTGTGTAGTTGCCCCTTAAATGACGCTATCGTACCTGCTCCCACTACCTCCCCAGGCAGCGGGTTCCAGACATTCATCATCCTCTGTGTAAAAACATTTGCCTCGTACATCTCCTCTAAACTTTTCCCCATGCACCTTACATCTATGTCCCCTCGTATTTGACTTTACTACCCTCGGAAAAAGCATCTGACTATCCACTCTGTCCATGCCACTCATAATCTTGTAGACCTCTATCTGGTCACCCCTCAGCCTCCGTCATTTCAGTGAGAACAAACCGAGTTTATCCAACCTCTCCTCATAGCTAATACCCTCCAGACCAGGCAACATCCTGGGTAAACCTCTTCTGTACCCTCTCCAAAGCATCCATATCCTTCTGGTCGTGTGGCAACCAGAATTGTACAGAATATCCTAAATGAGGCCTAACTAAGGTTCTGAACAGCTGCAGCACGACCTGTCAATTTTTATACTCAATGCTCTGACTGCTGAAAGCAAGCATGACTATCTTGACTATCATTTCTTGATTATCTTATCCCCCTGCGTTGCCACTTCCAGTGATTGGTGGACATGTACGCCCAAATCTCAATACTCCTAAGGGGTTCTACCATTTATTATATAATTCCTTCATGCATTGGACCTTCCAAAATGCATTATCTCACACTTGTCCAGATTAAACTCCATCTGCCATTTCTCCACCAAAGTCTCCAACTGGTCTATACAACATTGGCTATCCTCCAGTTCTCTGGAATTTCACCTGTAGCCAATGAGGAATCAAAGATTTCTGTCAAGGCCCCAGCAATTTCTGCTCTTGCCTCCCTCAGTATTCTGGGGTAGGTCCCATCAGGCCCTGGGGACTTAACTACTTTAATGCTTTTTAAGATGTCCAATACCTCCTCCTTTTTGATTTCGACATGACCTAGAATATCTACACACCCTACCCTAGGCTCCTCATCCATCAAGTCCCTCTATTTGGTGAACAATGAGGCAAAGAATTCATTTAATATCTCGCCCATTTCCTCTGATCCCATGCATAGATTCCCGCCACTATCCTTGAGTGGACCAACTCTTTCCCTGGCTACCCTCTTACGTATAAAATGCCTTAGGATTTTCCTTAATCTTGTTTGCCAAGGACTTTTCATGACTCCTTTTAGTCCTTCTGACTCCTTCCTTAAGTTCCTTCCTACGTTCTTTCTATTCTTCAAGGGCTTCTTCTGTCCTCAGCCTTTTAGACCTTATGAATGCTTCCTTTTTCCTTTTGACAAGGCTCATAATATCCCTCATTATCCAGGGTTCCTGATACTTGCCCCACTTATCCTTCATCCTCATAGGTACATGCCAATCCTGAATTCCAATCAACTGACATTTGAGAGACTCCCACATGTCGGATGTTGATTTACCCTCAAACAGCCTCCTCCAATCTAAATTCTCCAGATCCTGCCTACTGTTGTTGAAGTTAGTCCTTCCCCAATTTAATACCTTTGTCCGAGGACCACTCTTGTCCTTATCCACAAGCACCTTAAAACTTACGGAGTTATGATCGCTGTTCCCGAAATGCTCTCCTACTGAAACTTCGATCACCTGGCCGGGCTCATTCTCCAATACCAGGTCTAATATGTCTCCTTCCTGAATTGGGCTATTTACGTACTGTTTCAAGAAACCCTCCTGGATGCTCCTTACAAATTCTGCCCCATCCAAGCCCCTAGCAGCAAGTGAGTCCCAATCAATACAGGGAAAGTTAAAATCAGCCACCACAACAACCCTGTTGTTTTTGCATCTTTCCAAAATCTGTCTGCATACTTGCTCCTCTATCTCCTGCTGGCTGTTGGGAGGCTTGTAATAAACCCCAACATTGTGACTGCACCCTTCCTGTTCCTGAGCTCTACCCATATTGCCTCGCTGCCTGAACCCTTCGAGGTGTCCTCCCTCAGTACAGCTGTGATATTCTCCTGAGCCAGTAATGCAACTCTCCCACCCCTTTTACATCCCCTGTATCCTGCCTGAAACATCTAAATCCTGGAATGTTTAGCTGCCAACCCTGTCCATCTTTCAACCAAGTCTCTGTAATGGCAACAACATCATAGTCCCAAGTACATCTTTTCATCTGTCTCACCTGTTATACACAGTAAGAAGTCTCACAACACCAGGTTAAAGTCCAACCGGTTTATTTGGTAGCAAATACCATAAGCTTTCGGAGCAATGCTCCTTCGTCAGATGGAGTGGTCTCTGTTTTCAAACAGTGCAAACAGACACAGAAATCAAATCACAGAATACTGATCAGAATGCAAATCTCTACAGCCAGCCAGGTCTTAAATGTACAGACAATGTGGGTGGAGGGAGCATTCAACACAGGTTAAAGAGATGTGTATTGTCTCCAGACAGAACAGCTAGTGAAATTCTGCAAGTCCAGGAGGCAAGCTGTGGGGGTTACTGATAATGTGACATAAATCCAACATCCCGGTTTAGGCCGTCCTCATGTGCGCGGAAACCGGCCACCAGCCTCCGCTCAGCGACTCTGCGCTGTCGTGTGTCGTGAAGGCCCCCTTGGAGAACGCTTACCTGAAGATCCAAGGCTGAATGCCCATGACTGCTGAAGTGCTCCCCCACAGGAAGAGAACAGTCTTGCCTGGTGATTGTCGAGCGGTGTTCATTCATCCGTTGTCGTAGCGTCTGCATGGTTTCCCCAATGTACCATGCCTCGGGACATCCTTTCTTGCAGCGTATTAGGTAGACAACGCCGGCCGAGCCGCAAGAGCAGGTACCGTGCACCCGATAGATGGTATTCTCACGTGAGATGATGGCATCCGTGTCGATGATCCGGCACGTCTTGCAGAGGTTGCTGTGGCAGGGTTGTGTGGTGTCGTGGTCACTGTTCTCCTGAAGGCTGGGTAGTTTGCTGCGGACAATGGTCTGTTTGAGGTTGCGTGGTTGTTTGAAGGCAAGAAGTGGGGGTGTGGGGATGGCCTTGGCGAGATGTTCATCTTCATCAATGACATGTTGAAGGCTCCAGAGGAGATGCCGTAGCTTCTCTGCTCCGGGGAAGTACTGGACGATGAAGGGTACTCTGTCCACCGTGTCCCGTGTTTGTCTTCTGAGGAGGTCGGTGCGGTTTTTCGCTGTGGCGCGTCGGAACTGTTGATCGATGAGTCGAGCGCCATATCCTGTTCTTATGAGGGCATCTTTCTGGAGGTGTCTGTTGCGATCCTCCTCATCCGAGCAGATCCTGTGTATTCGGAGGGCTTGTCCGTAGGGGATGGCTTCTTTTACGTGTTTAGGGTGGAAGCTGGAGAAGTGGAGCATCATGAGGTTATCCGTGGGCTTGCGGTACAGTGAGGTGCTGAGGTGACCGTCCTTAATGGAGATGCGTGTGTCCAAGAATGCAACTGATTCCAGAGAGTAGTCCATGGTGAGTCTGTGGTGGGATGGAACTTGTTGATGTCATCATATAGTTGTTTCAGTGATTGCTCACCATGACTCCAAAGGAAGAAAATGTCATCGATGTATCTAGTGTATAGCATCGGTTGAAGGTCCTGTGTGGTGAAGAAGTCTTGTTCGAACCTGTGCATGAAGATGTTGGCATATTGAGGTGCGAAGTTTGTCCCCATGGCTGTTCCGTGTGTCTGGATGAAGAACTGGTTGTTGAAGGTGAAGATGTTGTGGTCCAGGATGAAGCGGATGAGTTGTAAAATTGCATCTGGAAACTGGCAGTTGATGGCATTGAGTACTGAGGCCGTTGCAGCAATGCCATCATCGTGGGGGATGCTGGTGTAGAGTGCCGAGACATCCATTGTGGCGAGGAGTGCTCCTGGTTCAACTGCTCCATGTGTGTTGAGTTTCTGTAGGAAGTCCGTAGTGTCGCGACAAAAGCTGGGGGTTCTTTGTACAATGGGTTTCAAGATGCCCTCGACATAGCTGGAGAGGTTCTCACACAGGGTTCCGTTTCCTGAAACGATGGGACGGCCGGGTGTGTTTGCCTTGTGTATTTTTGGGAGGCAGTAGAGATCTCCAACGTGTGGAGTACGTGGGATGAGAGCACGGAGGGTGCTCTGAAGGTCCGGATCAAAGGTTTTGATCAGAGTGTTGAGTTGACGGGTGTGTTCTTTGGTCGGATCTGTGGGTAACTGTCTGTAGTGTTCCTCGTTGTTCAGTTGTCGGTACACTTCTTTGCAGTAATCCATTCTGTTCAGTATGACGATAGCCCCTCCTTTGTCTGCTGGTTTGATGACAATGTTGCGGTTGGTCTTGAGAGCGTGGATGGCGTTGCGTTGTGCTTGGGTGATGTTCGGTGCTGTCTTGTGAGTGCGGCTGATGAATTTGGTGTTGACGCACCTCCTGATGGCTTGGGCATACATGTCAAGTCGCGGGCAGCGGCCTTCCGGAGGAGTCCAATTCGACTCTTTCCTCTTCGGTTGCACTGCGGGTCTCTCTGTCTGCTGTTCCGGTTCATTAGCTGTCTCATTGTGTTCGCTGTTGGCCTCTTGGGGTTTGTGGAAGAACTCCCGCAGCCTCATTCGCCTGATGAATTCCTCTGTGTCCGCTGCGAGACTGATGGGGTCTATTTTGGTAGTGGGGCAAAAGTTGAGCCCTCGGCTGAGAACTTTGATTTCATCTGGCTGAAGTGTGTAGTCCGATAAGTTGACAATGGACTTCCCTGCAGTGGTGCTGTTTTCTACGGTTTTCAAAATTTCTGAACTCCTCCCTCCTACACTAGCTCTTCAGCCACGTGTTTTCAGCCACTATCTTCCTTGACTGCTTCGATATCTCTGACCAGATTCTTTATTTGGAATTTGCTAATTATAAAACTTAAAATTAAAGGTTTATTTATTAGTGTCACAAGTAAGGCTTACATTCACACTGCAATGAAGTTACTGTGAAAATCCCTTATACTCATTGTTATACTCATTGCGTTGAAACAAATGCACTTCAGACCACCAGTCCTGCTGTGTTCAACAACTACTCCCTGCCTGCCCTTCCTCTTAATCTTACTGGTCTTAGTCTGTAGCTCTTTCTCAGTTTCTTCTCCTGCTGACCCCCTGCTCTGGATCCCACCCCTCTGTCATACTAGTTTAAACACTCCCAAGTGACTCTGGCAAATCTACCTGCCAGGATATTGGTGTCCCTCCAGTTTAGGTATAATCCGTCCTTCTTGTACAGGTCCCACCTGTCCTGGAAGAGATCTCAATGATCAAAATTTCTGAACTCCTCCCTCCTACACTAGCTCTTCAGCCACGTGTTTTCAGCCATTATCTTCCTTGACTGCTTCGATATCTCTGACCAGATTCTTTATTTGGAATTTGCTAATTATAAAACTTAAAATTAAAGGTTTATTTATTATTGTCACAAGTAAGGCTTACATTCACACTGCAATGAAGTTACTGTGAAAATCCCCTAGTCGTCACACTCCGGCGCCTGTTCAGGTACACTGAGGGAGAATTCAGCATGGCCAATGCACCTAACCAGCACATCGTTCAAACTGTGGGAGGAAACCGAAGCACCTGGAGGAAACCCACACAGACACAGGGGAGAACACGCACACTCCGCGCAGACAGGGAGAGAACGTGCAGACTCTGCACAGGCAGTGACCGAAGCCAGGAATTGAATCTGGGTCCCTGGAATTGTGAGGGCAGCGGTGCCACTGCACCATCTTACACATTGCTTTATTGTGTTGTTTGATTGCTGCATGCGACTTTGTAATAATGTTTTGAAAGGCTCTTTCAACAGCATCTTCCCTACCTGCAACTTCTACCCCCTTGAAGAAGGGCAGCAGGTGTATTGGAGCAGAATCACCTGCATGTTCCCCTTCCAAGTCGCACACCATCCTGACTTAACTCTTTTCCTACACTGTTGCTGGGTCCTGGAACACTCTCCCTAACAACACACTGGGTGTACATGAAGGTAATTCGCCACTGCTTCCCAAGAAGAATCATGGATAGGCAATGCATGTTGGTTTTGACAGCAATGGACAAATTAAATGTTTGCATTGTGCTTATTCTCCCTATTACCATCTCTTTTTTTCCTTTCTTCTCAGCTCTGACATTCAATTTAAGGCCTGTATCTAAACAGCAAACGTTAATGACAATGAAAGTCAAACTGTAGTTTGATATTAAAATGACAGACAAAATGGTAATTTGTTGCATTCAAAATTAACTACTCATTGGTTAATTTGAGTAATCAGATTATCACCAAGGTACAAACAGATCTGAAGACATATGGTGTGGGTAAAGCAATGACAGGAGTTTGAACAGATGGCCAAATGATTTGTGATATTCTCACAATCCACACCTGAAACAATCCCAGGAATGGATCAGCTGCTTTCAGAACTGAACTACTTTTAGGATTCTCTCAGTTAGATGGCGCAATATTATTGTCCGAATCATGAAACACATTTAAGAACATTATAAGAACATTATAAGACCATACAACATAGGAGCAGAATTAGGCCACTCGACCCATCGCGTCTGCTCCACCATTCAATCGTGGCTGATATTTTTCTCATCCCCATTCTCCTACCTTCTCCCCATCACCCCTGATCCCTTTATTAATCAAGAACATTAAAAGTTTAAAATTTATTTATTACTCACAAGTTGGCTTATATTAACACTGCAATGAAGTTACTACAAAAATCCCAGCGCCTGTTCAGGTAGACTGAGGAAGAATTTAACATGGCCAATGTACCTAACCAGCATGTCTTTTGCACAGTGGGAAGAAACCGGAACACCCGGAGAAAACCCATGCAGACACAGGGAGAATGTGCAGACTCCACACAGACAGTGACCCAAGCTGGGACTCAACCCTGGGTCCCTGGAGCTGTGAGGTAGCAGTGCTAACCACTGTGCCACCGTGCTGCATTCAATGCATTGAAGTGCATTCAGAGAGGGTGTAATTTACTGTAAGGCCCCTTGGGCCATTATCTTTCACTCTAAATGTAACTTAAGTGAGAATGAAAGCAACTGTAAATATAGCAAATTGGCGATTGTCATCGATTGCAATGAAGGGCTAAACAATAAAAATGAAATTAAAGTTGGTACCACACTGACTGGCACTCAACCAGGCCACATGGCAGCAATAAAGTGCTGCCAGTGAGATAGACGAGGTGTGAGTGAGACTTCCTGCCCTCGAGAGCTGCTGGGTAGTCTGACCATCAGCTCCAGCAGTACAACCAGCCACGGCAAACTCAGTAGTGGGCACTGCTGGGCTCCAGGGACAACCCAGCGAGAAACCAACATGGATCTTACAGTGAGATAAGTCAGGGATATTGGGCAGGGAGGGATTGGGGGGCTCAGGAATGGGAGGCGAGGATGGAGGATGGTATGGTGGTAGGTTTTAGAGGCCTTGTGGGGATGAATAAAGGAAGGGGGTGGCAACATCTTTGGGGGTGACCCCAAAGGATATTTCCCACTTTCCTGCCTTTAGGCAGTTTGCTTAAAAAATTGCTGATCCGCTACAGCTAGCCCACGCTTACCAGGATGATCCCCTACTCTGCTCCTCAATTCATTCTACAGATCAAGTGACCCTTACTCTGCAGATTAATCCTTAAAGGGACAATCACCATGTTATCTACCTCCACCTTAAACATTTTCAAAGACCCCGCCTCCACTGCCCTTTTTGAAGCAGATAGTTCCAAAGTTGCACAAGCCTCTGAGAGAAAGAAAATCCTCATTCTGTCCTTAAAGGGTGGCCCTATTTTAAAAACATGCCCCAGGTTCTGGACTCACCCACCAGAGGGAACATCCTTTCCGCATCCAGCTTGTCCACACCATTCAGGAGCTTAAATGCTTCGATCAAGTCACCCCTCATGCTCCTAAACTCCAATGGAAGCAAGTCCAACCTATCCTCATGAAGCAACCCATTCATTCCAGGTATTAATCTAATAAACCACCTCTAAAATGTGGTTTCTTATTAAACAAATAATCATAGAACATGGAACAGTATGACACAGGAATGGGCCCTTCAGCCCACGCTGTTAGACCATAAGACCATAAGACATAGGAACAGAATTAGGCCACTCGGCCCATCGAGTCTGCTCTGCCATTCAATCATGGCTGATATTTTTCTCATCCCCATTCTCCTGCCTTTTCCTCATAACCCCTGATCCCCTTGTGCTGAACATGATGCCAAATTAAACTAATCCCTTCTGCCTGTCTTTGGTCCATATCCCTCTGTTACCTACATATTTATATGCTTATCTAAAAGCCCTTAAACACCCCGATTGTATCTGCCTCCACCACCACCTCTGGCAGCACATTTCAGACACCCACCATTCTCTGTTTAAAAAAAAACCTGCCTCTCACATCTGTTTTGAACTTTCCCCTTCTTGCCTTAAGTGCATTCCCCCTCGCATTAGACATTTCAACTCATGGTAATATTTCTTCATGAGCTGGACTTTCAAAAGGTGAATTCAGGATTCATGTTTCTGAATAATATCAGTGCAAGTGTATGGCAAGTAATTGCAAGTCTGAATTCAACCGTGGCCTTCTTATCCCCACTCAGATTATCAGCAGTCAATGTCTGCAAGATTCCCATTTCCTGGTCCGAATTCAACCTGTGGCTTTAAAAGAGATGATAGCAGAGACAATGGATGCACTGGTTTTGATCATTCATTCATTCCAGGGAAGAAAGACTTGTGAAGAAAATTTGAAGGGGGTGGGTCTATTCCCATTTGTGTTTAGTGGAATGAGAGCTGATTCTATTGATTATCATAGAAGATCCTGTGGGGATTCGATCGGATGGATATTGAGGGGATGGTTCCTCTTATGGGGAAGCCCATAGCTAGATGCCACATTTAAAAATGATGAGAATTTTTTTTTCTCTGTCAGAGGATCATTCACCTGTGGAATTCTAATCGCCAAAAGGCAGAGAGGGCTGGGTCATTGAATTTATTTAAGGCTCATGTTGTGAGGGGCAGACAGGGAAATGGATCTTAGACTACAATCAGATAAGCCATGATTTTGCTGAATAGCAGAGCAGCCTCGTAGGGGGCTTGGCACAGTAGATGCTGAGATGCTGTTTCCCCTTGTGGGAGAGTCAAGGACCAGAGGGTATAATCTCAGAGTAAGGGATCACACATTTAAGACAGAGATGAGGAGGAGCTTCTTCTCTCAGAGGGTAATGAATCTGTGAAATTCTTTACCTCAGAGACTGTGGAGGCTGGCTCATTACGTATGTTCAAAGCTGAGAGAGACAGATTTTTAATCAGTAAGGCAAACAAGGGTTATGGGGAATAAAGTGGAAAAGTGGAGATGAGGATGATATCAGATCAGCCATGGTATCCTTGAATGGTGGAGCGGATTTGATGGGCCGAATAGCCTACTTTTGCTCCTATGTCTTATGGTCTTATTGTCTTATGGCCAACTCCTGCTCATAAGGCCTATTATAGATTCTACAATAGTCCAAGTAGGTTGGAAGGAAGGAAGTGTAATCCATTGGTTAAAGTAGGAGGGAAGAAGAGAACAGAGAATGATTGGCCAGAAAGTCTGTAGCATTTTTCTGTAGTAAGAAAATGCTAGAAACTATTATTTAAGGACATGGTATCAGGAAAATGATAAAATGGTTGGACATTGCCAAGAAATAAACTATCACAAGCTCCTGGACCAAAGCACCATAACACCAAAACCATCACTGTGCCTGTGAAATCAAATTCACTGTTTTAGAACTGTGAGTGTATTTGATCCAAATGTTTTTCATCTGAGTGCTCCTCTGAAAAATTCCATCTATTTATCTCAAGAAGATGTGACTGAAAACAAATAAAATGTAGTCTAAAATTACCATATAAGCATTTTTTTTACATCCAATCTCTTTCTTGACTAAAGACTTTAACCATATGTGACAAAAGACTGACAGTAGTAATATCTTACTGTGTAATGTCAGCTAGTCCAAGAGCAATGCATAAAAAGGCCTCATTTCTTGCCTTCTCAGGGGACTATGACACTTCTTATGAAAATCTGATGCCTGAGATTTTTTTTAGGTGCTTTGCTCTTAGTGTAGAGGAGATATGAGAGAGATACTTAATAATCATGCCAGCAGGTCTGACTATGTCTGTCAATAAAGAATACAATGTAAGGCTATCTTCCAATTGGTTATTTTTGAATTTCATTATTTTGAATTTGTTCTTCTCTGTAGCCTGTAGGCTAAGAAAGACCCGAAAACATGAGTGCATTATATTTGTTATGCATTGGTTCATGCCTTTGCATGAAATTCCTCTGTTTACTGTTTTAATGAAGTTGTTTATAATATAGACACCTCATCGAATAGTTCCACCTCCAAGTCACACTCCAAAACAACTTGAACTTAGCATTATGGGAGTGTCTTTCTCATGTGGACTATTACACTTCGAGAATGCCTACCTTCTTGAGGGCAGCTAAGGGGGATGAGCAATAAATGTCCACAATGCACACATCCCAGTAATGAATCCTTAAAAATAGCCAACACAGGAATTTTCATAAGGTTTGACTATAATGGTTTACAAGTTTAACACAGTAAGAGTTTTAACAACACCAGGTTAAAGTCCAACAGGTTTATTTGGTAGCAAATACCATTAGCTTTCGGAGCGCTGCTCCTTTGTCAGATGGAGTGGATATCTGCTCACCAATAAGGCATACAGAGACACAAACTCAAGTTACAGAATACTGATTAGAATGCAAATCTTTACAGCTAATCAAGTCTTAAAGATACAGACAGTGTGAGTGGAGGGAGCATTAGGCACAGGTTAAAAAAATGTGTATTGTCTCCAGACAGGACAGCCAGTGAGATTCTGCAAGTCCAGACAAGCTGTGGGGGTTACCGATAGTGTGACACGAACACAAGATCCTGGTTTAGGCCGTCCTCATGTGTGCGGAACTTGGCTATCAGTTTCTGCTCAGCGACTCTGCGCTGTCGTGTGTCGTGAAGGCCGCCTTGGAGAACGCTTACCCGAAGATCAGAGGCTGAATGCCCGTGACTGCTGAAGTGCTCCCCCACAGGAAGAGAACAGTCTTGCCTGGTGATTGTCGAGCGGTGTTCATTCATCCGTTGTCGTAGCGTCAGCATGGTTTCCCCAATGTACCATGCCTCAGGACATCCTTTCCTGCAGCGTATCAGGTAGTCAACGTTGGCCGAGTTGCAAGAATAGGTACCGTGTACCTGGTAGATGGTGTTGTCACGTGAGATGATGGCATCCGTGTCGATGATCCGGCATGTCTTGCAGAGGTTGCTGTGGCAGGGTTGTGTGGTGTCGTGGTCACTGTTCTCCTGAAGGCTGGGTTGTTTGCTGTGGCTCAGTACTCAATGCCGACAACTGCCAGTTTCCAGATGCAATTTTACAACTCATCCGCTTCATCCTGGACCACAATGTCTTCACCTTCAACAACCAGTTCTTCATCCAGACACACGGAACAGCCATGGGGACCAAATTCGCACCTCAATATGCCAACATCTTCATGCAGAGGTTCGAACAAGACTTCTTCACCACACAGGACCTTCAACCGATCTATACACTAGATACATCGATGACATTTTCTTCCTTTGGACTCATGGTGAACAATCACTGAAACAACTATATGAGAACATCAACAAGTACCATCTCACCATAAGACTCTACGGAATCAGTTGCATTCTTGGACACACACATCTCCATTAAGGACGGTCACCTCAGCACCTCACTGTACCGCAAGCCCACGGATAACCTCACGATGCTCCATTTCTTCAGCTTCCACCCTGAACACGTTAAAGAAGCCTCCCCTACGGACAAGCCCTCCATATACACAGGATCTGCTCGGATGAGGAGGATCGCAACAGACACCTCCAGACGCTGAAAGATGCCCTCATAAGAACAGGATATGGCGCTCGACTCATCGATCGACAGTTCCGACACGCCACAGTGAAAAACCGCACTGACCTCCTCAGAAGACAAACACGGGACATGGTGGACAGAGTACCCTTCGTCGTCCAGTACTTCCCCGGAGCGGAGAAGCTACGGCATCTCCTCCGGAGCCTTCAACATGTCATTGATGAAGATGAACATCTCGCCAAGGCCATCCCCACACCCCCACTGCTTGCCTTGAAACAACCGCACAACCTCAAACAGACTATTGTCCTCAGCAAACTACCCAGCCTTCAGGAGAACACTGACCACGACACCACACAACCCTGCCACAGCAACGTCTGCAAGACGTGCCGGATCATCGACACAGATGCCACCATCTCACGTGAGAACACCATCTACCAGGTACACGGTACCTACTCTTGCAACTCGGCCAACGTTGTCTACCTGATACGCTGCAGGAAAGGATGTCCTAAGGCATGGTATATTGGGGAAACCATGCAGACGCTACGACAACGGATGAATGAACACCGCTCGACAATCACCAGGCAAGACTGTTCTCTTCCTGTGTGGGAGCACTACAGCGGTCACGGGCATTCGGCCTCTGATCTTCGGGTAAGCGTTCTCCAAGGCGGCCTTCACGACATATGGCAGCGCAGAGTGGCTGAGCAGAAACTGATAGCCTAGTTCCGCACACATGAGGACGGCCTAAACCAGGATCTTGGGTTCATGTCAAACTATCGGTAACCCCCACAGCTTGTCTGGACTTGCAGAATCTCACTGGCTGTCCTGTCTGGAGACAGTACACATTTATTTAACTGTGCCTAATGCTCTCTCCACTCACATTGTCTGTAGTTTTAAGACTTGATTAGCTGTAAAGATTTGCATTCTAATCAGTATTCTGTAACTTGAGTTTGTGTCTCTGTGTGCCTTATTTGCGAGCAGATATCCACTCCATCTGACGAAGGAGCAGCGCTTTGAAAGCTCATGGCATTTGCGACCAAATAAACCTGTTGGACTTTAACCTGGTGTTGTTAAAACTCTTACTGTGTTTACCCCAGTGCAACACCGGCATCTCCACATCATTACAAGTTTAAAGCAGGGTTTATACCACTTTCTTACCATAACATATGTTCTGACTGGATAAAGGATCCCACAGATTCATTGCAGATATAATAGTGACTTTTAAGGGGCGTCTGGATAAATACATGAATAAGATGGGAATTGAGGGATATGGTCCCCGGAAGGGCAGGGGTTTTTAGTTCAGATGGACAGCATGGTCTGTGCAGGCTTGGAGGGCCAAAAGGCCCGTTGCTGCGTTGTAATTTTCTTTGTTCTTCATTGTATACGTCAGGATAGCAGACAACCAACATCTCAAATGGATAATAATGAAAAAAACTGCAGGCAACGTTCTCAAGTAAATGCAGAATCCCTCAACTGCTAAGGAATCATTTAGTTAATCTAGGCACAAGCAGGCTACACGACCATTATATAAAAACAAATTACTGCGGATGCTGCAATCTGAAACAAAAACAGAAAATGATGGAAAACCTCAGCAGGTCTGACAGCATCTGTGGAGAGAGAATAGAGCCAATGGAACCATAGAACCATAGAAAATTACAGCTCAGAAACAGGCCTTTTGGCCCTTCTTGTCTGTGCCGAACCATTTTATGCCTAGTCCCACTGACCTGCACTTGGACCATATCCCTCCACATCCCTCTCATCCATGAACCCGTCCAAGTTTTTCTTAAATGTTAAAAGCATTTACCACTTTATCCGGCAGCTCATTCCACACTCCCACCACTCTCTGCGTGAAGAAGCCCCCCCTAATATTCCCTTTAAACTTTTCTCCTTTCACCCTTAACCCATGCCCTCTGGTTTTTTTCTCCCCTAGCCTCAGCGGAAAAAGCCTGCTTGCATTCACTCTATCTATACCCATCAAAATCTTATACACCTCTATCAAATCTCCCCTCAATCTTCTACGCTCCAGGGAATAAAGTCCCAACCTATTCAATCTCTCTCTGTAACTCAGACCCAATGTTTTGAGTCTGGATGACCTTTCATCAGAGCTGAGACTGCACAGTCAGTGGATGAACTAGACAGTCACCTAGAGTAGTGAGATTTGGGAGGTGGCATACTGATACCCGCACTGCAGCAGAAAACTGAACCAAAACTATCGAGGTTTGAAATAGTATGAGCAACCTTTTAAGAGTGTATGGGAGAATCGTGGACAGTTACTCATGTCATTTAAAAGCTCTGTGCAGATAAAGCTTTAAACCAACCTGGAGCACCATCTCATGGGAAAGTTTAAAGAGTAATCGGAGGTGGGAGAGATTCAACATTTCTTAAACCAGCAATGAGTCAACCCCAGTTACTGTGACAAATCTGATTCCAGCAGTGTTCTAACCCTCTGCTCCAAGATCAAACTCCTGGAACGTTCTCACTCTCTCTGCTCCGGGATCAGATTGGGATCAGTAACCAGGAATGTTCTTACTCTCTCTGCTCCGGATCAAATTGGGATCAGTAACCAGGAATGTTCTCACTCTCTCTGCTCCGGATCAAATTGGGATCAGTAACCAGGAATGTTCTCATTCTCTTAGCTCTGGGATCAGATTGTGATTAGACTCCGGGAACGTTCTCACTCTCTCTGCTCCAGGATCAGATTGGGATCAGTAACCAGGAATGTTTTCACTCTCTCTGCTCCGGGATCAGCAACCAGGAATGTTCTCATTCTCTTAGCTCCGAGATCAGATTGGGATCAGTAACCAGGAATGTTCTCACTCTCTCTGCTCTGGATCAGATTGGGGTCAGTAACCAGGAATGTTCTCACTCTCTCTGCTCCGGGATCATATTGGGATCAGTAACCAGGAATGTTCTCATTCTCTTAGCTCCAGGATCAGATTGGGATCAGACTCCAGGAACGTTCTCACTCTCTCTGCTCCAGGATCAGATTGGGATCAGTAACCAGAAATGTTCTCACTCTCTCTGCTCTGGAATCAGATTGGGATCAGTAACCAGGAACATTCTCAATCTCTCTGCTCCAGGATCAGATTGGGATCAGTAACCAGGAATGTTCTCAGTCTCTCTGCTCCGGGATCAGATTGAGATCAGTAACCAGGAATGTTCTCACTCTCTCAGCTCTGGGATCAGACTGGGATCGGTAATGAAGTAGGCAATTTTCCAAAAGCCATATTGGCACCATTCATAATGTGCCTACAATGCAGAGGGGAACACCGGATGGATATTCGTTCAAACCCCCTCTGCACAGCTGAGAGACCTTTGAATTTCAAAGCCAACGAAAGACCCTTATTCTGCCCAGCAACAGCGCAAAGCTGCATTTTAAACCGGCCTTTGGCCAAGGAAGATCGGGATATCTGCGAGTCAAGACCGAGAGTGGGCTATATGGCATAACCAGACTATCAATAAAATATTACAGGAATAAAATGGCCAAGGCAGGCAAAGAAACTTAACAAACTAGGGTAAAAGGAATAAAAGATTAGATTAAATCTCCCTACACACAGCAGGACAAAATGACATTAACACCTCATCTCGCAAGCAGGGAACACAGACACAAAACAATGAGGTCAATTCAGATAAGGGGACACATAGAGGGGATAATGGGAAACACATTAAAACACCGGGGCAAGAACAGGTAGTCCCATTAACACAAACACACACCATACAAATGCAAATTGACAAGCCTCCCAGAAAACTTCCTGACCCGACAGACCACTTTATACATATTGTAAAAATGCATAATCAAATGTTCCCGCTCGAATTTGGATCCCTATAAAGATCCAGAGCTGATGTGAAAGGATTGAGATCAACGTGGCCAAGCCACTGTTTCTGAGCTGGTTACGTTGGTTCTCCCTGGGTTCCCAGTAATTGTACAATAAAGAAAAACGCTTTGAACTTTGCCTTGCGACTCGACCTCTTGAATGCACTGGTGCAAGGGATTTTTCCCTACAACAGTAACCAGAAATGTTCTCACTCTCTCAGCTCTGGGATCAGACTGGGATCAGTAACCAGGAATGTTCTCACTCTCTCTGCTCTGTGCGCAGATGTTTGGACTGGAAAAGTGAACAGCGAAAGCTAGAGATTTATTTCTCAGATTCTCAGCAGATTATCTCCAATAATTCAAGTTTGAACATCTTTCACTTATTTATATTTAACATGAACTGCTTCCCGCTGGCATGGGAGTGATGAATAAATTAAAAACTACCTAAATCTGAAGTTGAAACCTTGCTGTAAATGCACAGCAAATTGACCAGCATATGAGAGCAGTCAGCAGGGACGGGAGTTTACATCGAAAATCTCTGAGACATTGCTTGCTGTGCATTATTTTAAAATACTTCCAGAACTTTAAAAATTGTGCATAATTATCAATTCTATAACGAGAATTTACTTTTATTCATTCGGGGAATGTGAGTGCACTGGCTGGTTGCCCATCCCTAATTGCCCTGAACTGAGTGGTTTGCTTGGCCATTTCAGAGGACGTTTTGAGAGTCAACCACATTGCTGTGGATCTCGAGTCACATGTAGACCAGACCAAGTACAGATGGCAGATTTCCTTCCTTGAAGGACATGAGTGAACCAGATGGATTTTTACAGCATTGACAATGGTTTCACTGTTATAATTAGACTTTTAATTCCAGAGTTTTTTTTTATTGATTACAAGTTTCACCATCTGCTGTCGTGGGATTTGAACCTGGGTCCCCAGAGCATTACCCTGGTGTGGTGAACCATCGTTGGTTCCCACTGGATACTGGGCCAGGGCTGGCCAGCACTATAGGAATGTATATAAGTTACTGTGAGATTGTACTAATGTTGTTGTTGGGCTAGGGTGGGATTGATACACCTGTGGTTGTTACTGTTGTGGCACATCCCAGCCGGGCTCCGCCTCCTGGGAGAGGTATAAGACCCCCTGCTCGGACGGGACCCCTTCAGTCTGGGATAGTGTGTTAAAGTTCTGATAGTTCCATTGTTAGTTAATAAAAGCCTTCTTTTACCGAAGTTTCAATTGATGCGCATCACCTGGGTCTCTGGATTACTAGACTAGTGACAATACCACTGTCTCCCCGTAAGCTCTGTGCTGACTTTTACGCTCCATCCATTGTTTTGAGTAATTTTGAAGTATGAATGAAAGGAAAGGGCGGCATGGTGGCACAGTGGTTAGCACTGCTGCATCACGGCGCCAGGGAGCTGGGTTCAATTCCAGCCTCAGGTCACTATGTGTGCGAAGTTTGCACATTCTCTCCATGTCTGCGTGGGTTTCCTCCAGGTGCTCCGGTCCACAGTCCAAAGATGTGCGGGTTTGGTTCATTGGCCATGCTAAATTGAGGTCAGCAGAAAGCCACGAAAAAAGCTATAAAGAAAGGTAAGATGGATTATGAGAGTAAACTAGCTCAGAATATAAAAACAGATAGCAAAAGTTTCTACAAATATATAAAACGAAAAAGAGTGGCGAAAGTAAACATTGGTCCTTCAGTGGACGAGAAGGGGGATGTAACAACTGGAAATGAGAAAATGGCTGAGGCATTGAACAGATATTTTGTGTCGGTCTTCACAGTGGAAGACACAAATAACATGCCAAAAATTGATGACAGGAAGGCTATGGCAGGTGAGAACCTAGAAACTATCATTATCATGAAAGAGGTGGTGTTGGGCAAGTTTAATGGGGCTAAAGGCAGACAAGTCTCCTGGTCCTGATGGAATGCATCCCAGGGTACTAAAAGAGATGGCGGGAGAAATAGCAAATGCACTAGTGGTAATTTACCAAAATTTGCTGGACTCTGGGGTGGTTCCCGCAGATTAGAAAACAGCAAGTGTGACGCCACTGTTTAAAAAAGGTGGACAAAAGGCAGGTAACTATAGGTCGGTTAGCTTAACTTCTGTAGTAGGGAAAACGCTTGAATCTATCATCAAGGAAGAAATAGCGAGACATCTGGATATAAATTGTCCCATTGGTAAGACGCAGCATGGGTTCATGAAGGGCAGTTTGACTAATTTGGTGGAATTCTTTGAGAACATTACATGTGCAGTGGTCAATGGGGAACCTGTGGATGTGGTGTATCTGGATTTCCAGAAGGCATTTGACAAGGTGCCGCACCAAAGACTGCTACGTAAGATAAAGGTGCACAGTGTTATGGGTAATGTATTAGCATGGATAGAGGATTGGTTAACTAAGAGAAAGCAAAGATTGGGGGTAAATGGGTGTTTTTCTGGTTGGTGATCAGTGACTAGTGGTGTGCCTCAGGGATCAGTGTTGGGACCACAATTGTTTACGATTTAGATAGATGATTTGGAGTTGGGGACCAAGTGCAGTGTGTCAAAATTCGCAGATGACACTAAGATGGGTGGAAGAGCAAAGTGTGTAGAGGACGCTGAAAGTCTGCAAAGGGATATAGATAATCTAAGTGAGTGGGCGAGGGTCTGGCAGATAGAGTACAATGTTGGTAAATGTGAGCACAGTAAGAAGTTTAACAACACCAGGTTAAAGTCCAACAGGTTTATTTAGTAGCAAAAGCCACACAAGCTTTCGAAGCTCTAAGCCCCTTCTTCAGGTGAGTGGGAATTCTGTTCACAAACAGAGCTTATAAAGACACAGACTCAATTTACATGAATAATGGTTGGAATGCGAATACTTACAACTAATCAAGTCTTTAAGAAATAAAACAATGGGAGTGGAGAGAGCATCAAGACAGGCTAAAAAGATGTGTATTGTCTCCAGACAAGACAGCCAGTGAAACTCTGCAGGCCCACGCAACTGTGGGAGTTACAAATAGTGTGACATGAACCCAATATCCCGGTTGAGGCCGTCCTCGTGTGTGCGGAACTTGGCTATCAGTTTCTGCTCAGCGACTCTGCGCTGTCGTGTGTCGCGAAGGCCGCCTTGGAGAACGCTTACCCGAATATCAGAGGCCGAATGCCCGTGACCGCTGAAGTGCTCCCCAACAGGAAGAGAACAGTCTTGCCTGGTGATTGTCGAGCGGTGTTCATTCATCCGTTGTCGCAGCGTCTGCATAGTTTCCCCAATGTACCATGCCTCGGGACGTCCTTTCTTGCAGCGTATCAGGTAGACAACGTTGGCCGAGTTGCAAGAGTATGTACCGTGTACCTGGTGGATGGTGTTCTCACGTGAGATGATGGCATCTGTGTCGATGATCCGGCACGTCTTGCAGAGGTTGCTGTGGCAGGGTTGTGTGGTGTTTTGGTCACTGTTCTCCTGAAGGCTGGGTAGTTTGCTGCGGACAATGGTCTGTTTGAGGTTGTGCGGTTGTTTGAAGGCAAGAAGTGGGGGTGTGGGGATGGCCTTGGTGAGATGTTCGTCTTCATCAATGACATGTTGAAGGCTCCGGAGGAGATGCCGTAGCTTCTCCGCTCCGGGGAAGTACTGGACAACGAAGGGTACTCTGTCCACTGTGTCCCGTGTTTGTCTTCTGAGGAGGTCGGTGCGGTTTTTCGTCCCGTGTTTGTCTTCTGAGGAGGTCGGTGCGGTTTTTCGCTTCCCGTGTTTGTCTTCTGAGGAGGTCGGTGCGGTTTTTCGATGTAAATGTGAGGTCATCCATTTTGGTAGGAATAACAGCAAAATGGACTATTATTTAAATGGTAAAAAATTGCAGCATGCTGCTGTGCAGAGGGACCTGGGTGTCCTTGTGCAGGAATCTCAAGAAGTTGGTTGGCAGGTGCAGCAGGTAATTAAGAAGGCAAATGGAATTTTGTCCTTCACTGCTTGAGGAATGGAGTTTAAAAACAGCAAGATTATTTTGCAGCTGTATAACGTGCTGGTGAGGCCACACCTGGAGTACTGTGTACAGTTTTGGTCTCCTTATTTGAGAAAGGATATGCTGACACTGAAGGGGGTGCAGAGGAGATTCACTAGGCTGATTCTGGAGTTGAGAGGGTTGGCTTATGAGGAGAGACTGAGTAGACTGGGGCTGTACTCATTGGAATTCAGAAGAATGAGGAGAGATCTTATAGAAACATATAGGATTATGAAGGGAATAGATAAAATAGAAGCAGGGAAGTTGTTTCCATTGGTGGGTGAAACTAGAGCGCGGGGGCATAGCCTCAAAATAAGGGGAAGTAGATTTAGGACTGAGTTGAGGAGGAACTTCTTCACACAAAGGATTGCAAATCTGTGGAATTCCCTGCCCAGTGAAGTAGTTGAGGCTACCTCACTGAATGTTTTTAAGGCAAGGAAAGATAAATTTTTGAACAGTAAAGGAATTAAGGGTTATGGTGAGCGGGTGGGTAATTGGAGCTGAGTCCACAAAAAGATCAACCATGATCTTATTGAATGGCGGAGCAGATTCGAGGGGCCAGATGGCTTACTCCTGCTCCTAGTTCTTATGTTCTTATGACCCTTGTGTCAGGGGATTAGCAGGGTGAATGTGTGGGGTTGTGGGAATAGAGCCCGGGTGGGATTGTGGTTGGTGCAGAATTGATGGACCTAATGGCCTCAAAGAACAAAGAACAATACAGCACAGGAACAGGCCCTTTGGCCCTGCAAGCCCGCGCCGCTCCCTGGTCCAAACTAGACCATTCTTTTGTATCCCTCCACTCCCACTCCGTTCATGTGGCTATCTAGATAAGTCTTACACGTTCCCAGTGTGTCCGCCTCCACCACCTTGCCCGGCAGCGCATTCCAGGCCCCCACCACCCTCTGCGTAAAATACGTCCTTCTGATATCCGTGTTAAACCTCCCCCGCCCTCACCTTGAACCTATGACCCCTCGTGAACATCACCACCGATCTGGGAAAAAGCTTCCCACCGTTCAACCTATCTATGCCTTTCATAATTTTATACACCTCTATTAGGTCACCCCCTCATCCTCCGTCTTTCCAGTGAGAACAACCCCAGTTTACCCAATCTCTCCTCATAACTAAGCCCTTCCATACCAGGCAACATCCTGGTAAACCTCCTCTGCACTCTCTCTAAAGCCTCCACGTCCTTCTGGTAGTGTGGCGACCAGAACTGGGCACAGTATTCCAAAGGCGGCCGAACCAAAGTTCTATACAACTGCAACATCAGACCCCAACTTTTATATTCTATGCCCCGTCCTATAAAGGCAAGCATGCCATATGTCTTATTCACTACCTTCTCCACCTGTGACGTCACCTTCAAGGATCTGTGGACTTGCACACCCAGGTCCCTCTGCGTATCTACACCCTTTATGGTTCTGCCATTTATCGTATAGCTCCCCCCTACGTTAGTTCTACCAAAATGCATCACTTCGCATTTATCTGGATTGAACTCCATCTGCCATTTCTTTGCCCAAATTTCCAGCCTATCTATATCCTTCTGTAGCCTCTGACAATGTTCTTCACTATCTGCAAGTCCAGCCATTTTCATGTCGTCCGCAAACTTACTGATCACCCCAGTTACACCTTCTTCCAGATCGTTTATATAAATCACAAACAGCAGAGCCTCCTTCTGCACTGTAGGGATTCTACAAATAGGTAAATGGGAGGGAGAAGAACAATTGCCCTGGTGACCCTGAAAAAAGCTGTTTAGATTTTGTCTTGTTTATAAAGGTAGAGTTTCTCCCATTTATCATCTCAACAGAGAACACAGTCTGACCGAGGAGCTGAGTCCAATTCTAAGGATTGGTTTAAAAGTTTCACCAATATTCTTGCTGCAAGGTGGAACGATTTATTTATGAGTAAAATTGTCTTTGAGGAAACATTCCTTAAATGTTGCAAGTGATATTAAATTGCAGAAATCTTCTTTTGGAGATTTTCAATTTTCAAAGTCCAGAATAATGGTTTCCCTTCCCAGAGTTGAACTGGAGCTTTGAAAAACCTGGATACCAAGTGCTAAGACCAGAGATCACAATGATTCCAGCTTGCAGACTGATGCAACAGGAGTGATTCTCAATGGCTGCTATCGCTGGTTAAACAAAAGTGCTGGTTACCTCAGAGTTTCATGTTTGCAACAAGTCAGGAAGCCGCTGGTGATCTTGTGGTGAGGCGGGTGTTGAGACCTCACAAAGGGTCCAGGAGTGCACAAATCTAGTGAGCAGAGTGGAGGGAACATGGTGCTGCAGAACCGTGGGAGGCTAAAGCAGGAACAAGGACAGGCTGCCAATAATATCTACCCTTGTGTTTTTAGCAGTTGTGTGAGAATGGGATTTTATAGAATCATAGAAACTCAACGGTGCCGAAAGAGGCCATTTGGCCCTTTGAGCCTACACCAACAACAATCCCACCGAAGCCTTATTTCTGTAACCTACGTATTTACTTTGTTAATCCCCCTGAGACTAAGGAGCAATTTAGCATGGCCAATCAACCTAACCCACACATCTTTGGAGTGTGGGAGAAAACCCACAAAGACATGGGGAGAAGGTGCAAGCTCCAAAGAGACAGTGACCTGAGGCCGGAATTGAACCCAGATCCCTGGCACCGTGGGGCAAAAATGCTATCCAATGTGCCACCGTGCCGCCTCTTACTGTCTTCATTTTCGAAACACTCTTGCATCGGCTCTAGTTGACAAAGTGCTTCCATTTCCTTTAAGTCTGAGACAATACTGAGAGCCTCAGCAGTTTAATATTGTTTCAACAATGCTGTATTTCGCAGACAGTATAAGAAAGTTTGAAAGCACTGAATATTACATTAATCTTAATGAATTTGCTAATCACATTGTGTAAAGCAATTAATTAACATGAATAAAGCCATGTGTCACTATTTATCATCTGCTTTTGGACTGCATAAATTATCTTGTGCCTCTCTGACATCTACAATGCTCCTTAGACCAAAGCTATTAATGGAACAATGTGCTTCATGTTTTCATAAATGAGTTATCCTTCGGCATACATCCCTGAGGTTAGAGTCAGTTTTAGTGGAGGACAATGACAAGGCATAGGTGAACCATTTTTTCAGATGAGGGAGAACCAAGAGTAACCATCAATGATAAGCCTGTACTAAGTACCAGAGAGGCAATTTCTTCTGCTCAGGCTTTCACAGGGACTTCTCTGGGTACATCACAAAATTAAAAACAAATAATAGAAGACAATGAATTAGCAAATTGTCCTGCAGTTATATGTTAACTCTTTTTATTATATCCTGTGTGAGTTATAATAAAGGGGTTATTAAATCATATGGGGTGTAATTGGTCAACATCAGGAACACAAAATTGGGCGGCACAGTTGTTAGCACTGTTGCCTCACAGCGCCAGGGACCTGGATTCAATTCCGATCTTGGGTGACTGTGTGGAGTTTGCACGTTCTCCCCATGTCTGTGTGGGTTTCCTCTGGATGCTGCGGTTTCCTCCCACAGTTCAAAGATGCGCAGGTTAGGTGGATTAGCCATGCTAAGTTGACCCTTAGTATCAGGGAGACTAGCGAGGGTAATACATAGGGTTATGGGGATAGATCCTTGGTGGGTTTGTTGTTGGTGCAGTCTCGATGGGCCGAATGGCCACCTTCTGCACTGTAGGGATTCTATGACTCTAGGTCAGTGGATCTTTGCATGTTTCATGTCCCACCCACTACTATTCCCGTGATGGGCAGGGTGGGAAAATTCTGCCCAGAGAGTCAAGCAGCGCAGAAAAGACCTTTTGGTCCATCAAGTCTGCACGCACAGTAGCTACCATTGAAGATGCACTAATCCTTCCATGTAACTGTATATATCTCAATCCTGTATTGTCCTGGTGAACCTCATCTGTGTCTTTTCCAAGGCATTAACATCTTTCCTAAATTCCCACTGGGGGGGGAGTTCTCCCGTTCCACCCGCCATGGGAATTATAGTGGGCAGGGGGGCAGGGCAGACCACACAAAGGTCCATTGACCTCAGACAGGATTCTCTGGTTTTGGGGCGAGCGTGGCCAGAGAATCCCGCCCAATATTCCAGCTGAGGCCTAACCAGTGATTGTAAATGTTTAGCTTGACTTCCTTGTTTGTAAATCCAATGCTTCTATTTTCTAAGGTCAATAATTTCATATGCTCTGGGGATCCAGGTTCAAACCCACTGTGGCAGATGGCAAAATACGAATTTATTAAAAATTTGGAATTAAATGTATAATAATGACCATGAAACCATTGTGGATTGTTGTAAAAACCCATCTGGTTCACTAATGTCCTTCAAGGGAGGAAATCTGCCGTCCTTACCTTGTCTGGCCCACATGTGACTCCAGACCCACAACAATGTGGTTGGCTCTTAAATGCTCTTTGAAACATCCCAGCAAGCTACTCAATTCAAGGGCAATTAGAGATGGACAATGAACATGCATCCATTTGTCACTCTGCTCTGCCCCCACCTCAAATTGTACAATTTAGGTTGGACTGCTTCTCCTTGTTATTCCTCCCAAAATGCATTGCTTCACATTTATTGCATCCACCATGAGCCTGCCCACTTCACCTGTCTGCTTAAATTCCTCTGACTTCGCTATTATCCTCATTATCTACTACATTGTCAAGCTTTGTATCATCTGAAAATTGTCAAAATTGTACTCCCCAATAGCCATGTACAAGTCATTTATACGTAACTAGGAAAGTAATGGTCCAATCCTTACCCCTGGGGAAGCACTGCATGCTTCTCTCCAGTCAGAAAAAAAACATCTGCTCATCACTGTTCACTTGACAGATGCCAACTGTGACTAAGTTGGTAGCACTCACGCCCACTTCAAAGAAGAGCAAGGGAGCTCCCTGGAGTCTTGGCCAATATTTATCCCTCAATCAGTCTTTAAAAATTCAGTTAATCTGGTCAATATCACAGTGCAGATTGTTGGAGCTAGACATATGCAAATTGGCTGCCATATTTCAAGAATGACTACACGTCAAAAATACTTTGACATGTCCAGTGGTTGCAGAAAGTGCTACATGAATGTCCTTTACTCTCTGTCTCCTCTCCCTCAGTGACTTATGTATCACCATCTCTTTAATGCCATGGCCAGGATTTTAACATCCCTCCTGCCCCTGGTGGGATATTATCATCCTGCCAAGTTGAATGGAGATTTAAATGGCTTGCTACATCTGTTGGGGAAGACACACAATGACGGGGCCATAGAAATGCTGAACCATGTGTTTCTATTTTCTAAATAAGGAGCCTAGCAGTGGCTTAGTGATTAGCACTGCTGCTAGCCATGCTTTTGCTACCAAATAAACCTGTTGGACTTTAACCTGGTGTTGTGAGACTTCTTACTGTGTTTACCCCAGTCCGACGCCGGCATCTCCACATCATGACTGCCATCGACGCTGCATAGTGCCAGGGGCCGGGTTCAATTCTGGCCTTGGGTGACCTTCTGGAGCTTGCATGTTCTCCTCATGTCTGCATGGATTTCCTCTGGATGCTCCAGTTTCCTTCCACAGTCCAAAGATGTGCAGGTTAGGTGGATTGGCCATGCTAAATTGCCCCTTTGTGTCCCAGGATATGTGGGTTAAGGGTATTAGTGGGGTAAATACCTGGCATTATGGGAATAGGGCCTGGTTAGGACGCCATGTCGCAGGGTCAATTGGACTTGATGGGTCAAATGGCCTCCTTCTGCACTGTAGGGATTCTATGAAGTCCATGTACACATCTACCACACTACATTGATCAACCCTCTCTGCTACTGCAAATCATGTCAGACTAATCTGACTGCGATTTCTTTAAATTATTTGTTCACAGGAAGTGGGTGTCATTGGCTAGGACAGCATTTTATTGCCCATTCTTAAATACCCTTCAGGTATGCTTGGGGATGGGCAATAAAATGTTGGCCCCGCCAATGCTGCCCATATCCTGTGAATGAATAAATAAAAGAAACGCAATCAGGTTAGTCAGACATGAATTGCCATTTCACAAATGAGTGCTGGCTATCCCTTATTAACTGATGCTTTTCCAAGTGGGAATTAATTTTGTTCTTGACATGCTTGAATGGATACATAATAGTACACTTTTTATTACTCATTTATATTTGAAAATGTCTGGCACCATTATAATACTCTGCAGATGGTATTCTCATTTGAAAGAAATGGGAGTGCAGTTACTGAAGAATGGTATGCCAGGTTTCCATATAGAGACTTTAAAGGATCAGGACATTCTGAATGGCAAAATCTATCCCTCAACCCCACCTTCTTCAGCCAACCCCACCATATGGGAATGGTAACATAGTGATTATAAAAGCCTTGTACTCATAGGCTCAAATCCCACCATGGCAGTTGGTAACTAAATAGATCTGGAATGAAAACTATGGGCGGGATTTTCCGACCGCGCTCGCTCCAAGACCGGAAAATCCTGCCTGAGGCCAATGGACCTTTGCATGGTCCATGTCCCACCCGCTACGATTCCCGTGACAGGTGGGATGGATAAATTCCACATAAAATCTAGCATCAATAATGGTAACTAATCAACTATTGATTTGTCATGAAATCCTATCTGTGTTGCTAACATCCTGTAGGAAGGAATTTTGCCTTTATCTTCATTTCTTCTCGAATGCTGGGTCAAAAACCTACAACTCCCAGCCTTTTGGTTAACTACAACAGTTCCACATGGTGGTCTGCTTCCATCTTCTGAAGGGTAGTTAGGGGCAGACAATAAATGTTGGCCATTGCCATTGATGCTGAAAACTCATGAACAAATAAAATAAAACATTGTCTGGTCTACATGTGACTCCAGGCCCTTAGAAATGTGGTTGGCTCCCTTGGAAATGGCCTAGAATTACACTTAGTTATTAAAACTGTAGCTTACCACCACTTTCAGAGGACAGGTAGGGTGGGCAATTAAGTGACAGTTGCATGCTGTGAATGAACCAGAACATTAGGATGCAAGTCAGGTGAGATAAAAAACATACGCTTCGCAGTCCTGAGTACAAATGTAATTCTGGAATGGTGGAACGTTCATCACATGGTTTACGCTGTAAATAAGGCAGTAAAATAGTAACAGAAGGCTAATATTGACAGCGAGCTGAAGTCTACAAAACAGATACTTTAGGAAGGTAGGAGAGAATTGTAAGGTGCTAATCCATATGGGAGTAGCAAAATGGGTAATCAGCATCAATCAAAAGGGAGGGGGTCATTTTTTCAAGCGTGAAATCAGACAAAAAATGTTTAATAAAGTTAAAAGAAGCAGATTACTAGTAATTGGCAGATTAGTGAAATGTATTTGTAACCTGAGAGTGAAAGAAATCTGGGATCTAACAACCAGTCAAAAGTTAAATTTGGTTTTGAAATAATGGGCAGGATTTTCCAGCCTCACTCGAGGCTATGGCTGGCAGGGCGGTAGGATCCCAGCGAATATCTGAGCGTAGAGGTGAGAAAACATATTGAAATACTTGACTGGCAGGGATGATTGAGTGGCAAACAGAATTAAATAAAACAGAAGAAAAAGGCAGTTATTTTCAGGCCATATCAAAGGGCATGAAATAAAGACATAGTGAATCCTAATGAGAAAAAAATGGAGCAAACAATCAAGACCATAACTGCAGGCAATAAATGACAGTTCAAGTCACTTGTGTGACAAATATCTGGCTCATGATTTATTTTCACCATTTTTGAGACAATGTTTACTTCTGGGAAGATTGTTGTTGTGAAGAATGTAAATAAAATACAGGCTTTTAGAGATTACCAGAACACCTAAAATAAAATAGCAGTTCAGAAGGTTACCCATGTCTGTTTAAATAAAGTTGGAATAGAGGAGGTGAAGCCATGGAATGTAGGTGAGCTTGCATAGCTGGAGAATTGGAGAAGTGAAGCCCACACTGCTTGCAAATGAATTCAGTTCAGGGAAATTTTTGTTTTGGGAGTCATAGAATCATAGTCATAGAGATTTACAGCATGGAAACAGGCCCTTCTGCCAAACTTGTCCATGCCGCCCTTTTTTATAACGACTAAGCTAGTCCCAATTGCCCGTGTTTGGCCCATATCCCTTGATAGCTATCTTACTCACGTAACTGCCTAAACTCCTTTTAAAAGACAAAATTGTACCCACTTCTACTACTACCTCTGGCAGCTTGTTCCAGACACTCACCACCCTTCGTGCAAAGTTTAGAGCAAAATTGGCTTACAAGCAACCAATGAACCATGAAAGAGATGGGTGGAGCTTAAGAAGGTACTCTGGCTTCAATTCATCTGTGTGCTTGCTGGGAGAGGGGGTAGGTTGCAGTTTGGACCTCATGTTGTTTGCAGCTGACAGACTGTTAGCAGGCTCCTGGCAGTTAGGGCTCAGAGAAGTCTTAGGAGTCATTTATAGCTTGGTGCAGCCAGGAGACTGGAGTTCAGAGAAACCCAGGGCCAGTGAAGCTACTGGTCTGCAAGAGTTTGGAGTGTGCCAGAAAGTAGAGGTGGGAGTGCAGCTTTGTGAATCCTATGTAAAGAAGTCTCAGAAAGAGAGATTGAACCATGGGAAGGTGAGCAGTCATTGTGGTAGTCTGAGTTGGATTGGCTTCTGAGGGAATTCAGATGCTAGATTTTCAAAAATGAAGAGTTAAAATCCTTCATGAGGGAGATAGAGTTTTGACAAGATTTTGTGACACTGGGTGAGGAGGAAGTTCTTCTCTCAGAGGATAGTAAGTCTGTGGAATCCTTTAACGCAAAGAGCTGTGGAAGCTGGGTTGTTAAGTATGTTCGAGGCTGAGACAGATTTTTAATTAGTAAGGAAATCAAGGATTATGGGGCTAAGGTGGGAAAGTGGAGTTGAGGATTATAACAGATTAGCCATGAGCTTGATGCAGTAAGAAGTCACCAGGCTACTCACCTGATGAAGGAGCAGCGCTCCAAAAGCTCGTTCTAACAATTAAACAGATTGGACTTTAACCTGGTGTTGTGAGACTTCTTAATGTGTCCACCCCAGTCCAACGCCGACATCTCCACCTCATGATCTCGATGAATTGACAGATCAGATCAAATGTGCTGAACCGTCTACTTCTGCTCCTATGTCTTATCATCTTACGGTTGACATCTGATGGCTGAGAAATCCATGAAATCTGCCTTAATCACATCTGCCATTTAATGTGTAGTGTGGCGTGTTTGACCACTGTTTTTGCCTATTACTGCGTGTTTGCCTCATGTTAATTCTGAATGTTGGAGTTTAAGTTGGATATCATTTTACTTTTCCGATTGTGTAAAGTTTATTTTGATTGTTTAAAGCCATGGAATTGTCTGGTTTTATTCTCCACGTCAGTAACTGAGATTTCAAACTTTGGCCAGAATTCTCCAGCCGTTCACACCCTGCTGCCGCTGCCAGCGAGAATGGAGCATTTGCCGCTCAGCTAAATCTCCATTCACCGCAGTGGACTGGAGAATCCCAGCTGCTGATGATGAGGTTGAAGAATCCACCCTTTGTCCACATTAAATAAACGGTTTATGGTCCATAACTGGATTATAGCATCAATTGGGATTTCTTGTGGGAGTTGATGGCACCAGTAGAAGCTCTTTTGTATTGTGTGCAGTTTTGGTGTCCTTATCTGAAGAAAGATGTCCTTGCTATAGAGGGAATGCAGCAAAGGTTTACCAGGCTGATTCCTGAGGTGGCAGGTCTGTTATATGCGGAGGGACTAAATTGGTTAGGATTATATTCAGTGGAGTTTGGAAGAGTGAGAGGGGATCTCATAGAAATGTATAAAGGCAGTCCAGAACTAGGGGTCATAGTTTGAGGATAAGCGGTAAACCTTTTAGAATGAGGTGAGGAGAAATTTCTTCACCCAGAGGGTAGTGAATGTGTGGAATTGTGTGAATGTGTGGAATAGTTGAGGCCAAAATGTTGTCTGATTTCAAGAAGAAATTCGATATAGCTCTTGGGGCTAAAGGGATAAAGGAATATTGGGGGAAGCGGGGTCAGGATATTGAATTTAATGATCAGCCATGATCATAATGAATGGTGGAACAGGCTTGAAGGGCCTACTCTTTCTATGTTTCTATATTTTGAACTTATCTCAAAAAAAGAACTTAACTGTTTGAACTTGGAGAATTAACCTAAAATGGATATGTGGCTACAGCTAACAAAAAGGCCGACTGTGGTGAACCATCGTTGGTTACCACTGTGGGGTTATTCTAATGTTGCTGTTGGGCTAGGGTGTTCACACTGTGGGGTTGTTATAATGTTGTTGTTGGGCTAGGGTGTTTACACTGTGGGATTAATATACCTGTGGTGGTTGCTGTTGTGGCACATCCCAGTCGGGCCCCGCCTCCTGGGAGAGGTATAAGACCCTCTGCTCGGGCGGGACCCCTCCAGTCTGGAATGGTGTACTCGTGTTTAAATAGTTCCATTGTTAGACAATAAAAGCCTTCAATTACTGAAGCCTTGTGTCTTGTGCTCGATTGTCGCGCATCAATTTTATTGTCTAACACGAAACTCTCGACAGAAAGGAGAGTATGGAACAAATGCTAAAGCCAGAGCGTCTGACGCTGGATCCACGTGCGGTCGGCGCCTCTAACACCTTCGACCACTGGCTGAAGTGTTTCGAGGACTACCTGGCAGCCTCTGCAGCAGTCACCACAGATAACGACAGACTCCAGGTCCTCCATGCGAGGGTAAGCGACACTGTCTACCTCGCGATTCGTGCTGCCACCACTTACCCGAGGGCCCTCGAGCTTTTGAAAAAGCGATACACGAGACCTCCCAACGAGATCCACGCTCGTTACCTCCTCGCTACACGACGTCGGCAGTCGGGCGAAACCATGGAGGACTACGCCAATGAGCTCTTGCAGCTTGCCAGGGGCTGCGACTGCAAAGCTGTGTCGGCTGAGCAGTACATGTACGACCTCGCCCGAGATGCGTTTGTGGCAGGGGTAGTGTCTTCGTACATCCGGCTCAAGCTGTTGGAGAAGGGGAATCTCAACCTGACACAAGCTATGGAGATGGCTGAAATGCTGGAGGCGGCGTCGAAAAGCTTGGCCCTGTATTCGGAGGACCACGTGGAGACAACGTGGCAGGAGCAGTCACAAATCCCTCCTCGCCCCACGGGCTCGCGCTCCCATATCGACCCGACGACGGCGGCAGCCCCAGGTGGCCCGCGGTGCTATTTCTGCGGAGGAGCCAAGCATCCACGGCAACAGTGTCCTGCTAAAACGGTGGTCTGCAATCAATGCGGTAAAAAGGGGCACTACGCGAAAGTCTGCAGATCGAAGCCCAAGAACGGCAGTGCAGCCTGTGACCCTCCAGAATGGGGATCATCACCATCGGCGTCGCAGTACCCACGAGGTCCGTCCACGTGTGAGCCCAGGACGACGCCATTGTGGCTGGCGGAGGAGGAGGATGACCACCAGGAGTCGCTACGCTTGGCGCCCTCAACCATGTGCGATTCATGGGGGCGGCCATCTTGGTCGACGACGACCAGGAGCGACCAGCAGGGATCCTCAGCATCAACCTCGGCTGCCTGCAGTGACGTCCAAGGGCCAACGGTGGCGTCGATCACCCTGGACCAGGCTAAGCACCACAGGCTTGACTGTTCAATGATGAACATTAAGGTAAATGGTCGTACTGTTTATTGTCTGTTTGACAGCGGGAGCACTGAGAGTTTTATTCACCCTGACACTGCAAAGAGGTGTGGACTCCGGGTTCTACCTGCCAAACAGACAATTTCTATGGCATCACGGTCCCGGTCTGTACCGATCCAAGGACGTTGTGTGGTAACTCTGAAAGTGCAGGGCACAATTTACGAGAGATACAGGCTCCTTGTGATGCCGCATCTTTGCGCGCCAATTCTCCTCGGACTAAACTTTATGGTCCACATGAAGAGTGTGATTCTACAGTACGGTGGGCCACTCCCTTCGCTGACAGTAGGGGATCAGCCGCAGCCTCCAAATTGTCCAAAGCGCCCCGCATGCAATCTTTCCACACTAAAGATCACCACACCCTCTTTATTTAAGAATCTGGTACCAGGCTGCAAGCCCATCGCTACTAAAAGTAGGCGTTACAGTGCTGAAGACCGGATCTTCATCAGATCTGAGGTTCAGCGGCTCCTCAAAGAAGGGATCATACAGTCCAGCGTTAGTCCGTGGAGAGCACAGGTCGTGGTGGTTAAGAGCGGGAACAAACCCCGGATGGTCATCGACTACAGTCAGACCATTAATCGATATACGCAGCTGGATGCGTATCCTCTCCCGCGCATATCTGATATGGTCAATCAGATTGCGCAGTACCGGGTGTTCTCCACCATAGACCTTAAGTCCTCCTACCACCAACTCCCCATCCGCCCAGAGGACCGACATTACACGGCTTTTGAGGCGGATGGTCGTCTGTATCAGTTTCTTAGGGTTCCATTTGGTGTCACCAATGGGGTCTCGGTCTTCCAGCGTGCTATGGACCGAATGGTGGACCAGAACGGGTTGCGGGCTACCTTCCCGTACCTGGATAATGTCACCATCTGCGGCCGTGATCAGCAGGACCATGACACAAATCTCCAGAACTTTTTGCGCACTGCATCTCGCCTGAATCTGACCTACAACAGGGAGAAGTGTGTATTCCGTACGCGCAGGTTAGCCATCCTGGGATACGTGGTGGAAAACGGGGTCATTGGCCCTGATCCAGACCGTATGCGCCCCCTTACTGAACTTCCCTTGCCCGCTAGCGCAAAAGTACTGAGGAGATGCCTCGGCTTCTTCTCCTATTATGCGCAGTGGGTCCCCAACTACGCGGACAAAGCCCGTCCGCTTATTAAGTCCACGACTTTTCCACTCACGCCAGAGGCCCAATTGGCCTTCAAGGCATTGAAAAGCGACATTGTGAAAGCCACGATGCACGTGGTGGATGAATCCATCCCTTTTCAGGTGGAAAGTGATGCATCTGATTTCGCCCTGGCCGCCACACTAAACCAGGCAGGCAGGCCCGTCGCGTTTTTTTCCCGCACCCTTCAAGGTCCCGAAATCCGGCATTCAGCGGTGGAAAAGGAGGCCCAGGCTATTGTGGAGGCCGTCGCGCATCACCGACGATTTAACTTTGGAGTTAACAGAAGCATTCTTTGTAGAGTTTAAAGATGAAAAAACTACAGACATGGAGGGCAATAAGTTTCAAAAGCACAGATTGTTTTAAAATCAGAACTTGAAAATTCCCCTGTGCATATCAATGAGGAATCTTCTTTTGCAGGTGGACCTTTGAACATTTTCATGTTTCTTAGCAGATGAACTGATGAATATCTAGTTTATGTTAATGTTTCAGAGGTAATGCTTTAGTTCTGGGGAGAATATTGTTATGAATTTGGGGTAACTAAATGCTGGGGTTTCAAGATTGCCAGAAGCTCTGAAGCCACAAAATCCTGCCCGGGGTCAATGGACCTTTTTATGGTCTGCCCCTCGCCCGCTCCAATTCCCGTGGTGGGCGGAATGAGAAAATTCACCCCTATATGTTTGTTAGAAGAGATGGAGCAATAAAACAGCAAGTTATTTTTTGCCGGCATGGACACTATGGGCAGAATAGCTTCCATCCAAGTTGTAAATTTCAAAGACTTTGTATGACAACACTGATGACCTTTTTGTTTAATAATGCATTGTAATCACCTACAAAACTCATATTTATCATTAGAGATATGAAAATGAAAATTTACAAACCACTTGGAGAAGCTTCCCTCAACTTCATACTGAACACCCCCACCCCATCACTTCCCCCATTTCTGCCACAATGGGTTAATGCCCTAGTCTCTTGGGTATAACCTCTTCAAATTGCTTGTGGATGTTTCACTGCCAGTGTCTTTGCCGAGTGTGCTTTCTTCAGTTGAACTCTATGGTTTTCTGCAAGAAGAATAATATGTGTCAAATGAATGGACGTTCATAGTAATCAGTTTAATCTCAGCACATTGTGTAAGTCTTATGTGTGGCTTCAATGAATCTAAATGACTTCAATGAGCATAAATGACCTTGACATCTGAAATTCTAATCATTGCCTGGAGTGGGCTGCTATTGTCATTTGTCTGTTTGAAAAATGATAATCTTTTTCACCTGCATCTTGTAGCTTTCCTTTATGTGACCTGCTCTAATACCTCCCAATAACATTCATTAGTTCCCTTTGTGTTATAGACGGCATTTCTTCGGCTCCGCTCCGCTTATGCGGAGAATGGTGTGGGAGGGGCCATAGTGCACTTAATGTCGGGAAGAACTCCGTTTAGCCCCCGTACCCAGCAAAGGTATAATCGTTTAAATATGCAGGATTGAATTGGAGTCAGATTCTCCCGGATCATGCAATTCACCCACTCTTGCGCGCGCCGGGAACCTGGCCATTGAAGCCCCTGGATGATCGGGGACATAGCTGGGCAGGGCTTGTATATATAGCTGCATGCATCAGGTGGGTGAATCACACCTAGCAGACACTCCCAGCACCAGCGTAAATCTCTCCGAGCCCAAAAACGGGAGAATCGTGTCGTAAGTGTGGTTGAATTGTGAACTCAATCGCCCCAAACCATGCAATGGGAATCTCACCGCTTTTCCTGCTGGGGACAACACTCCAACCTCGCCTGCACTTGACATTATTTGTCCCACTGTTGTGAACATAGATTTGGCAGAGGGCCAAATTCCCTATCCTTGCTGGCAGCAGTAGCGGGCATGTGAGACTGGTGAATTCCGAACCTAGAAATTTGGGGAGGATTCCGCCCATAATTCCAGCAGGTTGCTGGATAATTCTTGACTAATCATGCACTTGCAGTGCTAATCAAGAAAACATGTCCATTTCCAACATATTGGCCAGAATTCTCCAGTCTCGTTTGCCCCACCACCATTACCAGTGAGAATGGAGAATTTGGCGCTTAGCCAAATCTCCATTCACTGCAGCAGACCAGAGAACCCCAGCTGTGTGCGACGTCAGAGGGTTCTGGCTATTATCTAAGACGGTGATTTTCCAGTCCCACCTATGACAGGCAATGTCACGGGTGGGGCAGAAAATTTGGAGAGGCAGCCAAATATCCATTGACTTTTGGCAGGAATTCCCGGATCCAGTGGTGGACGGGACAGGAAAATTCCGGCCTCAGCGTTAGTCCAGCACTAAGGACGTGTTTGATTATTAAAGGGTGAGGTATGAAACCAAAGCCTGTGACAGTGAATATTAATGATCCCAAGGAATTACCTGAAGGCGGGAAGAATATTGTCCTGACCAACATTCCTCCTTTAATCACCACTATCAAAGGAGAAGGCTTGTAACTACTAGCCTGCCTGACTTATGTTTCATATTCCAGATCTCTATTACATAAATGCTGCATTTTTCCTTAAAAGAAAACAGACTGTCCAACCCTTCAGTTTGGAGGAGATAAATGATTGGTGAAAGTTTCAGCTCACAGGTATGTGAAGGGCAGGTGGAAATGGGTGATGTTGCAGAGATTGAAATAGGAAGGCTTGGTGACCAACAGAATAACAATGACTGCATTTTAGACACCACTTAATATGAAATGGTTTAGGCTATCCTGAAAGAGATTATGCGATAAAAGAATCTCTTTCCTTAAATAAGTTTCAAATGGAAAGGAATACAGTGAGGACTGAAGTTGCCGGTGTTTAAAATGAATGGAAAAAAGGGGCAATCTTCAATGACCACATGGAAATACCCTGCACAGGGGCACTGAAACAACAAGATCCAAGCTTATGTCCTCACTCTCTCCCAGTGATCCTGTTACCATGGTTCTGTAGTCCAATCAATCTCTTAAATTACTTTATAACAATAAACAGTGAGCAAACAACATTTCAAAACATGACCTTCCTATTCTTTCAGTCCCTCAACTTTACCTTAGGCCTGCTTCATAAAGCACCCCTGTTCAGAAGAACAGAAGGCTGTTTTAACTCATTGTACGCTGCTTCCACAAACATCCCTAGATTAGTGTCAATCCACATACCCATTGCTCCCAGCACTTACCCCTTTTGACTTCAGTTTCTGATATGGTTCATAATAGCTGCCTGTAGACAACATTTCTGCTATTCAGCAGCATTGGAGGGTACAAGTTGGAGATACTTGGACATGAATTATATAATGGTTGAGCGAGACTAGAGTTTGAGTACTGTGTTTATTTTTGGTAACTAAGATACGAAGGAAACATTTGTTCAAGCATGGAAAAATCACAAGGCTGATCTCAGTGTCAAGGAACTGAGTTAAGGGCCAGAATTTTACAACATTCATCCAACCTGGAAGCGCTTGGAATCATGCAAGAAGGCATTGGCAATATTTCAGTCAGTGGGCGTATGTAAGAGTCAGAAGTGCGCCCACCAACAATTATGCAGGCAATTTAGCCCATTGAGGGGCCAATTGAATGCAATTTTACATGGCCCATCTCCCTTAATGGTTGCCGGACAGACCGATTGGCCTTTACATTTTAGCTGCAAACTGGATCCAGAGTGGGATAAATTGTCAGTGCTGAAATAAAATTAACAAATGTGTCTAGGGACTGAGGTCTGGGTGCTATGTATACACTCGTGGCATAGTTTTAAGATCGCTATTTATTTGTCATAGGTCAGCTGCCCCCTGAGACAGCTCCTCAGCAACTGTCCCCCTGAAGGTGTACATTGGAAATGCCAGCCTGCACCCTCCCCCTTCCTGGTGATGCCCACTTCCTGCGATCCCCAACAGTGCTGAGCCTTTCGCAGAGTGCGTTTCATGTTGGCTGGCCATTAATTGGTCATGATGTGGAGATGCCGGCGTTGGAACTTGGTGTTGTGAGACTTGGTGTTGTGAGACTTCTTACATTAATTGGTCAGCCAGCGTAACATTGCCTCCTGGGGATGACCGCTGCCAAAAACACATTTTCCATCTGCTTCCGGGCCTGCCAAGTGTGCACACCCAACGGGTGATAAATTCCTACCGTGAGGAAGTATTTAAGGTATTAGATAAACTTAAGTCTGGTATATGCTACTTACAGTTACATTGCAACAGTCAAAGAGGTTGAATAGTTATTCGAACTATCAAAAGACAAATTCAGGCCTGATATCAAATAATCTTCTCTACAAAGTGTAATCAACACATGAATGACATTTTGAGTAGTGCAGTGAAGTAAAACAAAAACTAGATTCCTTTGAGAAATAACCAGGTGTTATGATAGGGCACAAAATGTTGTTTTTATTGAACGTGAATGGATCAAATGGTTTTTCATATTTGTGCTTATCTAGTGATTGTATCAATCTGTTCCCAGGTATTGCTTTGGCAGCTACTCATATTTCCTCTTTACATCAGGCTCTGTAAGCCTTATTAGCGTACTTCTCTGAAATGGTGACAGACTTAGGGTTGAATTGAACCAGGAACTCATTGTTTTCTTCATTGATATGCTGCCCTTAGGCAACAAATGATCCGCTTCTAATGCTATGCCACCACTTCAAATTTTACAATTGTCTCTGTGCTGGTGGCCCCACATTCGGTCTTGGATGAGGCATCATTTTACCAAACTCAGTGGGTGGGATTTTCCGGCCGTGCTTGCCCCAAAACCGGAAAATCCCTCTTGACACAAACGGACCTCTGCAGGGTCCGTCCCCCGCCTGCTACGATTCCTATGGCAGATGGGTTGGGAAAACTCCCGCCATTGACTGTGAAACAGGTCTCGGTGGCACTTGTTGTTTGGCTGCACCTTTTGTTTGGATGATAGAGTTGCTGTTGGGAGATCTAAATGATTTCTGATGCATGTGTGCTCACTTTTGCTGCAAGTCACATACCAGATACCAACTTGGTGAGGGCGTTAGCAGAAATGCAGCTAAAGTCTGCTGGACATATGCAGAAGAATACATCAGAATATGCAGAAGAGCCAGATCATGATATTAATCAACCTACAATGCTAATTTAATGCCAGCAGTGTCACTTCAGAGCTAAATGCTCTAGATTACAGCCTCTCTTAATCTTGCAAGGATAGACTCCACAGCAGGAAGAACACTCAGTAGTGCTATTTAAAGTGATCATCGGTTACTTATAGTTAAAGTTTATTTATTAGTCACAATTAAGGCTTACATTAGCACTGCAATTCCCCTAGTTGCCACACTCCGGTGCCTGTTTGGGTCACTGCACCTAACCAGCACGTCTTTCAGACTGTGGGAGGAAACCGGAGCACCTGGAGTAAACCCACGCAGACACGGGGAGAACATGCAAATTCCACTCAGACAGTGACCCAAGCTGGGAATCGAACCCAGGTCCCTGGCGCTGTGAGGCAGCAGTGCTAACCACTGTGCCGCCCGCATTTTTAGTTTTAGTTGTTGCCAGATTTCTTCTGAACTGTTGCTACATTTCTACAAGTTTTGCTGATTTTTACAGTTCTTTGAAGTTGCCAAGATTGACAGGGAGGGATGTAGTGGGTAGGAAAGAACTTTTTGTTTGACTTCAAAGCTTCTGCACAAACCGGTTGCCCCCAGACATAGGTGCAATAAATGGGCCTCCTCCTTGGAGTACAGCACGAGCCAGAGAATGAACATAGGCCATACTGTGCAGAACAAGCAGAAGATCATACCCACTCAGGGTTTTCAGGGAACAATTCTCCTACCTGAACCTCAGCAAGGAATAACAAGTGCAATATCTGAGCTTCATTAAGGGTGCAGTCTTACAAAATCTATCGCCTGCTGCAACTACAATGGAACTTCAGAGCAGGACAAGGACCACATTGCCAGTGGCTGTGAAGGTGAGCGCAGTGATAAATTTTTATGTGACTGGCCATTCCAGGCTGGAGCTGATGACATTTGCAACATCTCGCAGTTTGCTGTCCACTTTTGAATGAGGGAGATGACTGAGGTTCTCTGTTCAAAACAAACACAACTTTGTTGCATTTGCAGGATTCCCTATGGTATGGGATGCCATTAAATGCATGCACAACAGGTTGACATTGCCCTAAATTCTCATGCCACTTTCTATTCCTCCTGGTACCCTCCCTTCCTTGCACGTGGTGACTGCACACTGCTCTTACTTCCTGGATCACACCTTGGCCAACACCAGGACTGCCTCCTGTGAACCAATCCTGGTGGTCATTCATTAAAACTCTGCAGACAAAAGCAGCTAAGCTGATTTCCTTCACACATCCCTCGTTACTTTGAAAAGTCTGCTCTTATTGAAGCGTACAAATCTTTCCCTTCAAGCTATTTTGTAGATCCCTGGCAAGTCTCTAAGGACACCAAGGGTTTGCAGACCCCAATTTGAGAATCACTGTATGCAATTAGCTTCAGATTCAAATCACCCCATATTTAGATGGCTTGAATGTCGGCACTTTAAGAAAGGACTCCAGTGTAACATTAATCTATTTATTTATTCATTCAACAAGTTGCCATCAAATCCTCTCCATTTAAAAAGAATATACATACTGGTGTCATTCAAGTTTCTGTTGGATTCGTAAAGCAAACTCCAATATTATTCACAAAATATGGCTTGTTTCTTTAGGCTGCTCATCTATCATCTCTTTTGGCAACCCACTGTCAGGATACCTAATTATATGGTTAAAGCACTCTAACTTCAACCTGTGAAAGAAGATGTAGATTAATTTATATCATGTTTTGTGCTTGACATTTGCATTGATAACTCTGACATTCCACTTAATCCAATACATGGCCTTGGCATTGACAGTCGAAGAAAAGCTTTACAGTGTCCTGCAAATGATTGCTTGTTTAAACACTCTACCATGATAGGTAAGATAAATCTTACAATATTTTAGCTCGGAAATGACTTTGTATTTTTTTTTAAGCGTGCTATTTTTTACCTCCCGAGAAAAAAAACCTGACTATTCACATTCAATCACCTTGGAACAAGAATCCTGTCTGAACGTGGCAGCATTAAGTGCAACAAAAGGATCTGCATTAGAGATGCAAAGGTCAGCTGAAAAATTAGCTCAGGGCGATGGTGCTAATAAATTAGTCTGAGACCAATAATATAGCATGTAATTCTTAGGCTGGGATTTTCCTGTCCTGCCACCGTGGGTGGCATGGGAAAATTTAGAGAGCTGTTGACTTTTAAAGGCTGTCTAAATTTTCCTGTCCCTCCCTTCAACTATGCCAGCTGGTGTCGGGGCTGGAAATTCCCACCCTTAATTTCTGATCACCATTAAGGTGGTAGGCCAATAATCCGAAAAAGTAACAAGAAATGTTCAGGCTGGGACAGCTGCCATTGTGGTGGGTGCCTCATGAAATGGTTTGATAATAATGTAGTTCTTTTCAGCTTCGGACTGTGTTTGACTCTCACGACTGTGTCAAAAGGTTGCAGACTCAAGCACCACTCTAAGGACTTCAGCATATAATATTGGCTGACATATCAAAGCTGCACTGAAGGAGTACTGCATTGTCAACAATGCTGTATTTCAGATTAGATGTTAAATTGAGGCTGTCCACTCAGATGTCCAGTTCCCCTTGAATCCAAATCAATGTTTATCCCTCAACCCAACAGCATCTAGATTAATTGGTCATTCATCTCATTAGATTTTATGGAACCTTGCTACATGTAAATTGGCTGCCATTGTAACCTACGCTTCAAAAGTAATTCATTGGCAGTAAAGCACTTTGGGACATCTTGAGGACATCAAAAATGCTATATAAATGCAAATTCTTTCTAGCTTTATGATAGTTCGAATTGAATGCTCAGTCATGATTGATATCATTTGATGTGGTAGTTTTTTTTGCACTTGATCCTTTGGTTTTGCATCAGATAATGTCAAAAACTGCATATGCATAAATCATAAATAATAAATCAAGTTTTCCTGTTGTATGCTTTGATCATTTCACAATTGAAATGGTTGTATGCAATATCACCTGACATTGAATATTCATATCCAGTGCTTATGAAGTTGAGATCTTCATCTCTGTTTTCCAATGCCAGATAGCTTGTATCAAACAGTTGAAGGGCATGACTTGCAGGCACATTTCCAAATACTTTATGCTTAAGACATGCTTGTGCGAAAGGCTCTGAGTTTATTAAAAAATATATTGTGATTGTCATTGGCGACAACTAAAGTTGCGTTTTTGCAATATTAGTTTGAACTGCAAAGAAGTTGCAGAGATTTTTAATCCTTTTACTGAGATGACCAAAAGGTATGAAATGACCTTTGCCCTCAAACTGAATCACAGAAGCCCTGGAGTGCAGATGAGGCCATTCAGCCCATCAAATCTGCACCAATCTCTGTAAGAGTATCTTACCAAGGCCCTCTCCTCCACCCTATCCTCATAACTCCAGTCATTTCCTATAGCTAATCCATCTATGTTACACATCTTGGGACACTACGGAATAATTTAGCATGGCCAATCCACCTAACCTGCACATCTTTCGACTATGGGAGGAAACCGGAGCACCCAGAGGAAACCTATACAGACACGGGGAGAACGTGCAAACTCCACACAGACAGTCACCCAAGGCCAGAATTGAACCCAGGTCCCTGAAGCTATGAGGCAGCAGTGCTAACCCCTGTGCCACCATGCCGTCCTCTCTTGGAACAGAAAACATCAACAGGATTACCAGTTGTGCTGTATGGTGCACATGTGCAGCTCCCAAGTGTTGGTAAAAATGATCTTGGCTTCGATACCCCTCACCCTCTCCCAAAAAGATGTTTACATTGACAAAAAGAAATGCATGGTATCATACATGAAGATGAGGTAATGGAGGATCCATGTGAAAAGGTTTACCATCATAAGTTGCTGCCAAAAAAAGAAGATAAAACTAGGGGGAAATTATGTAATGTTAACACTTGGGGTCATGGTAATGTTGCTAGGCTAGTAAGTCTGGTGCCGAAGCTAATGCTTTGGGGGCATTGGTTCAAATCCCATCATGTCAACAGGGAGATTTGATTCATTAATAAACTCAAATCATAATAAAAAGCTGAAATTGAAAGCTAGTCCATGGGGTGACCAAGAAACCATTATTTACTATTATAAAACCTATCTAGTTCATTTTAGGGAAGGAAATCTGTCATCCTTACCTGGTCTGGCCAATACATGAGATAGCAACACTGCACTCCTCCTAATGCCACAAAGGAAATTACCTCATGTGGCTGACTCTTAGCTGTTGCCTTCTGAAATGGCCTTACAACCACTCAGTTGCATCCAACTATTGCAGAAAGGTTGCAGTGCTTTACAAAGGTGGTTCCCTACCACTTGTTATAAGAGAAACAGTGCTTATCATATACAAGATGTCACTATAACAACTCTCCCAGCCTCCTTCAACAGCAGCTTCCAAACATGCAACCTACACTACCTAGAAGGACAAGTCAGCAGACATATGGGAACATCATCACCAACAACTTCTCCTCCTAGACATATAGGAACACCAGCACCTGGGAAGCAACATTTGCAAGTCACACATCATCCTGACTTGGAAAGATATTGCTGTTCCTTCACTGCAATTGGGTCAAAACTGGAACTCTCTCTCCCTCCTTGGAACTCCCAGAACATTAATTTCCCACCCACCGGGCATCAATTAAATGTCTTCATTCCTCTTGCCACTCATTTTAAATGCGAAAAGGACACACGGTTCTAGGCAGGGTTTATCAGGGGTCACCAGTTAACTGCAGACATCCAACTAACTAGGGAGGGTTTTTGAGAAGGTTTCATGGGAATACAGGGAAACAGATTCGTTAGTGGAGGCTGTGGGTGCTTCTATGGGGCCCAAAGCAAGACTCCTGCACTTGCTAATGCCACAGAGGAATTTATCTCATTTACTTGGTGGACCCCTTCACCCTTCCCATGAGCTGCTTACTTGTTTCAGTGTGGTGAGGTAGCCTTAGCTCAAGCTTCAATTGGAATGACATTGGGCTTCTATTGCTATCATCGTATTCTGATTTGCATAGATCCATATGGTTCTCAACTGCTTTGTATATGTGCCTCCTCAATCTGTTTGTTAACTTTAAAGATGATGGGAAATAGCCACGTTCCAAATGGAAGGTAACCAGTATGGTTATAACTGGTTTCCATCTGTCAATTATGATTCATGCCACTGGGCACTGAAAATATGGCCAGTTCTTTACCACCCGGATCCTTCCCGATTTTAAAGGGCGCTATTGAACAGTTAGCTGTGGGAGTGAGGTTGGGGGGGGGGGGGGGGGGAGGTCTCCGAGCTCATTAGCTACTGGCAAAAATCACCATGGCCTGGGAAATCGGGCCAATTCACCAAGTGTTGGGAAAAGAACAGGTTTGGTGCCCATTGCGATGTGCCTGGCCCACCCTGCCAGGCCTATTGAGTTCCCACCCATTGTGACTCGGCCAACGTTGTTTACCTGCAGATATGCTGCATAAAGGATGTCCCGAGGCGTGGTACATTGGGGAGATCATGCAGACACTACGACAATGGATGAACGGACACCGCTCGATAATCACCAGGCAGGAATGTTCCCTTCCAGTTGGGGAACACTTCAGCAGTCATGGGCATTCAGCCTCTGATCTTCGGGTAAGCATTCTCCAAGGCGGCCTTCACGACACACGACAATGCAGAATTGCTGAGCCGAAACGGACAGCCAAGTTCCGCACACATGAGGACGTCCTCAACTGGGATCTTGGGTTCATGTCACACTACCTGTAACCCCCACGACTTGCCTGGGCTTGCAAAATCTTACTAACTGTCCTGGCTTGAGACAATTCACATCTCTTTAACCTGTGCTTAACCCTCTCTCCACTTGCATTGTTTGTACCTGTAAAGACTTGGCTACCTGTCAAGATTCGCATTCCAACCATTATCTTGCAATTGAGTCTGTGTCTATATGTGCCTTGTTTGTGAACCCAATTCTCCAATCATCTGAGGAAGGAGCGGTGCTCCAAAAGCTCGTGCTACCAAATAAACCTGTTGGACTTTAACCTGTTACTGTGCCCACCCCGGTCCAATGCTGGCACCTCCACATCATCATTTATATGAAGTCTCTGAGCCTTCCGAGCAAGCTGAAAACTTTGAAACCCTTTCTATTCTGTTGCAAACTTTTGATCTCTGTCAATTTTACGGTGCAGTGCCTTGAAAGAGGTTTCCATTGATAGCTTAATGGATTTCTACTTAAACTCCAGTCATCTCTGTTTATTTACCTTTCCCTTCATACTTGAATGCATCTCAAGTATTTCTATTGTTCCAAATCGCATTGTTTACATAGACTCTGAGCCTAATTGACAGCTGTGGTTTCTACAAAGGGGTTAAATGGCTTCACTTCCTCTTTCAGATCACTTATTCCCTTTGAAGAATCCACAGCACTGTACTATGAAATTGAAAAAGATCAAATGGAATAGGGAGAATTTCAAAGGTTTCAGCTTTCTAGGAAGGCTCAGTGGCTTCAAATTAAAGCTATGTGAATACATTGGGGCCGAGTGCACAGCTGCGGAGAATGGAACCCCCTACCCCAGTGAAATTGACATCTCCTTTCTATCAGAGGACTTGAAAGCATCTGTGTGCTGCAAAGACTATGGGCCCTGACAACATTTCTGTAATAGTACTGAAAACTTGTGCCCCAGTATTAGCTGCACCCCTAGCCAAGCTATTCCAGTGCAGCAACAACACTGATATCTACCCAACAATGTGGACAGTTGCCCGGAAATGTCCTGTCCATTAAAACAGGACAAATCCAACCCAGCCATTCCTTCACTGTCACTGGATTAAAATTCTGGAATTCCCTTTTGAACAGCACTGTGAGTGTACCTACACCACCTGGACTGCAACAGTTCAACAAGGCAGTTCACCACCACCTTCTCAAGGGGAATTAGGGATGTGCAATGAAAATTCTGACCTAGCTAGTGAGACACACACAAACCATGAAAGAATTTTTTTTAAATCATCCTCTTCCCCGAAAGGGGTCTAAAATGTCATCTTGGTGCCTCAGTCTCCCATTTCATCTAGCCTTTCCTCGAAGAAAAATGAAAGATCTACAATATTCTTCTGTAGTCCTGAGGATGGAGTTTTGTCTATGAAGACTGATTTAAAGCATTCTGAGTCAAGGTGAGATTCTTCTGTAACCAGTGAATAAATATGATGTGAATTTATACAAGCTTCTTTGTTCAACAAAGAGCAATGTTGATTAGGAATGGCAGAGTAGCGGTGAACTTTGTACCATGAAACAAAATGTAGCAATCATCTCTCCACACACCTGGAGTGGAACCCTTCCTGCATCATGAAGTTGAATGATAGATGGCTGGAGAAATTCAGACTTCAGCCACGGTGTGTTATTGGATGTAACGGACACTCCTGCTCTTGTGTCCGGTTTAACATTTATCTCCTAGTCCATTAACCATGATACCTGCAGATGTAGCAGAAAGACTCCTGCAGCTCTGCCTTTGCCTAAGAAGAATACATTTTGTTATTCAGCATCATCTATTTCTGGAACACTTGCAGATTGGAATGATGCTGAAGATGGAAGGTTCCTGTTGCTGTGGCATACTATTTTAAAATACCCCTTCCTGTGGCTTGGCATTAATGGCTGGGCAGGCTTCACGCCATTGAGGGTTTTTCCTGCCACAATGTGGGCATGAAATGATGGCACTGACCATGTCCTCTTCACACTGGCTCTGTTTCCTGGCAGGTGCACTGATAGTCCTATGGTTCACAAATTGGACCGAGTCTTCCCCCAGTAAGGCTTCCTATCATCCCGGAATAGCCTGTTTTGCTTGCGGAGTTCAGCCTGCCTTGCTAACTGTAATACCTTTAGATAAAGTGAGATCTTCCCTGGATGTCTGAAAATTCTTCATCTATCACAGCCACTGATGAGCTTCTCCTTCAATGTCCCATTATCACAGTTATCTGTAAAGCAATACGGGTCGTTAACAAAAGAATCAATATTCTCACTAGGTTCCTGGCTTCACTGAGGTTGAATTTTGCCTGGTCTTTTATAATATTGCTCTGTAGGTTGAAGTAGGAATTGAAGACTTTGGTCACCTCTTCATATTTAGCAGTTTCTTCATCAGGATCCAGCCTTCTTAAAGTGTAGCCCACACAGCTGCCGATTGTATAAAGGAGAAAATTGACCTGATCCTTATTTGGTCCCGGCATGAAACCCAGGCAGTCTGATATCGACTGAATGGGTGACACCAGTTTCTTCAGTGCATGAGATCCAGGGGCTCAGGCAGAGATAAGACTTTCTTCCATTGCTTTTTCTCCATAGTTGTCGTGGGACTCTGGTAGCGACAGGGATTTCCCGAGTGTGCCCTGCTGTGTCGGTGGTCTTCACTTTTCCTGTCTTTATCAGCATCAACTGAGACCCATAGTAAATGCTCACAGATTGCTGCCACCATGTATTATTATCACAACTGTGCTCTGAGTGCCTTGGATGGAAGAGAGCTGGAAACCACACGATTGCAAAATAGTGAACAATTATTTGACTATTCATACTATTTATGGATAGACTTCAGCAGGACTCTATTAGAACCTTCTTCCCTCAGGTTCCAGTTGCATATGATCAAACATCTCTTAGCATGATGCACTCTTGCTGTTAGGTGAATAGCTATTAACCCTCAACACGACACTATCCATTAATTATTTGTCACTATGCCTCCCAAAACTCTCCCTCAAATTCCCTTTCCATAGTTACCTGAGAATCATGGCCTCATGCAGGCAGAAAGATAATGGAAACTTATGGTTTCTCATTGGGAACCTGCTGATAATTAAATATGCTCCTCCATTAGCTGATTTTTAAACAGATACCAACAGACCTGCTGAGCCTTTCTGCGCTTTTAGTTATTCTGCCTCATTATTCACATTGAACATTTTTTTTGCCAAAACAGAATGCAGGCAGCTTTAAGAGTGATATGTTAATACTGAGCTGGATTTAGCCCCACCATCGCGACACCTGCCAGCAGGCCATGAAGTCATTGGAGATTGGCGTGGATCTATGGCACTTGGCTGATTCCGATTATATGGGGGCAAACTCATGAATGCAGGTGAGGCGGGCTTGCTTGTGGATCGTGTGGCTCTGTCGGCAGAAAGCTCGCTTCAGTTGATGGCCATGCAGGAGCTGGCTCCATATTTAAAGGGCAGCTGGCCTGTGTTCAAGTTGAAAATTGCCCTGTGGGTCCTTTCAAGAGATCTGGGCAGCTTCAAGCTCCAGCATCTGAATTCTTGTAACTCCAGGGAGCAGATTCCTACACCGTCACAGAAGATCATTCCATGGTACTAATAGATCCATTTGATGCCTGAGATGTCACAATCCAATCAGTGAATCATAGAATCCCTGCAGTGCAGAAGGAGGCTATTTGGCCCATCGAGCTTGCACCGACCACAATTTCACCCTATCCCTGTAATCCCACGTATTTATCCTTCTCATCCCCCTGATATTAAGGGGCAATTTACCATGGCCAATCAACCTAGCCCTCGCATCTTTCCATCCCCTCCAGCAATCAAAGATGAGAATGGATATTCCTCTGCTGCCACCAACTCTCTCTCTTCATGCATGCAGTCTCATGTGAGCCAGAGAGTGGTGAATCTGTGGAACTCTTTGCCGCAGAAGGCTGTGGAGGCCAGTTCATTGAGTGTCTTTAAGGCAGAGATAGATAGGTTCTTGATTGATCAGGGGATCATTATGGGGAAAAGGCAGGAGAATGGGGATGAGAAAAATATCAGCCATGATTGAATGGTGGAGCAAACTCGATGCGCTGAGTGGCCTAATTCTGCTCCTATGTCTTATGGTCTTATAGTCTTATATGAAATATATGAATTAGACATGTCAAGTGAATGCACAAAAACTCAGCAGGTGGAATATAATGCATGAAAATGTGAAGTTATGCACTTTGGTTGGAAGAGTAAAATAACTGAATATTATTTAAATGGAAAAAGACTGCAGAAAACTGCAGCTCACATGGATTTGGGAACCCTGGTGCATACAACACAGAAAGCTAGCATGAAAGTTTAGCAGGTAACAGGGAAGATAAATGGAAGCAAAATACTGCGGATGCTGGAATCTGACTCAGAAACAGAAAATGCTGGAAAATCTCAGCAGGTCTGACAGCACCTATGGAGAGAGGATAGAGCCAGTGTTTTGAGTCTGGATGACCCTTTCTCAGAGTTAAGAGCAAAGAAAATCAAAAAAGATTTACACTATGTGAGTATAAACCTGGACTTGATAAGTTGGCTCTATTCTCTCTCCACAAATGCAGCAAGGCCTGCTGCGATTTTCCAGCATTTTCTGTTTTTGTTTGAGGCAAATGAAATGTTGGCCTTTACTTCAAAGGGAATGGAGTATGAAAATGGGGAAGTCTTGCTAAAACTACACAAGGCATTAGTTAGTCAGCAAGTACACACATTACCGAGGGTTCATCATCCTTTAAAGGATTAGAACAATGTGAGCCTGTTGTGTAACTATACACTCTCATCTTGAAGTGCATGGGTGAAAATGAAAGAAAAATAAAGAGTACAGGTGTCTTGCTGCAGTTATACAGGGCTTGGTGAGGTCACACCTTGAGTATTGTGTGCAGCTTTGGTCTCCTAGTCTGAGTTGCTATTGAGGGAGCCCAGCGAAGGTTCACCAGACTGATTCTTGGAATGGCAGCACTGACGTATGAAGAGAGACTGGATCGACTGGGCTTGTACTCACTGGAATTGAGAAGAATGAGAGGGGGTTATCATAGAAACATATAGAATCTTGCTGGGACTGGACAGGCTAGACGCGGGAAGAATGTTCCCAATGTTGGGGAAGTTCAGAACTAGGGGAAGTCTAAGAATAAGGGGTAAGCCATTCAGGACTTAGATGAGGAAGAACTTCTTCATTCAGAGAGTCGTAAACCTGTGGATTCTGTACACAGAAAGCTGTTGGGGCCAGTTTGTTGAATATGTTCAAGAGGAAGCTGGACGTGGCCCTTGCGGTTAAAGGGATCACGGGGTATGGAGAGAAAGTGGGAGTGGGATACTGACAGTGCATGATCAGCCATGATCATATTGAATGGTGGTGCAGGCTCAAAGGGCCAAATGGCCTACTCCTGCACCTATTTTCTATGTTTCTAAGTACCAACTTTGGTGTTCCTGTTGGCACATGGTGGAGCGCACTTGTCCAAGAGGGTGCTGACTACAACTCGCCATCATCCTTGTGGAATCTGGTACTTATCGGGGCCTCGTGCACTTGTCTGCTTCATCTGCCCTGTGCAATGACCTCTTCCCCTGCATCCTCAGCATTCTCAAACTCATTACTCTCATCCCTTTCGAGGTCCTTCAAGTTGGAGGAGACGCACAGCTCCTTCATCTCATCATCTGGCAAGTCCTCCCCGTTTTCAGCACCAGCTTGTGCAGCATGTGGCAAGCCTCACTGATCCATGAGATCCTCTGGGGCGTGTACTGGAATGCTCCATCAGACCTGTCCAGGCATCAGGATCATATTGTTGGGATGACTATGGTGTGCTCCACCAATGCTCAGCTGGCGGCATGAGCCTCGTTGTACCTTGTCTCTGTAGGAGTGTGAGGCCACCACAGGGGCATTATCAGCCAGGCCCTTTTGGGTACACTTTGTCACCGAGGAGCCAAGTCTGGATCCTGTGTGGTTCCTTGAAGATGTTCAGGATCTGCGAACTACATGATATACGAATCATAGACATTTAAATCCCAGACTAAATTTTACTATTCTGTTAAGACACACTCTGCACTCACACTCCTACAGAGACAAGGTACAACAAGGCTCATGCTGCCAGCTGAGCATTGGCGGAGCACACCATAGTCATCTCAAAGACTCCAAAGTGTTTTGTGAAGTTTGTATAGACCTGAAGTTTTACATCGAAATTTGGCATTGGTGAGCATAAGATGTTTCACTCCAGGCATGATTCAAATGACTCACGAGGAAACTTTTATCAAACAAAGTTTATTTAAGAACACAGTTAAAGTATAAGAAAAAGAAATACCATAACTTTTACCAATTACAAAACTTATCATGACACAGTATAATTCTTAACAGCTAGCTATCACTGTTGTTCCAAGTTCAACACCATCCCACAGACACACACCTTTCTTCAGTTATAGCACAAAACAAGTATGCTCATGTGTTGCTGGATTTTTAGCTTTGTAACAGCTATGGACAGAAATCCAAGCCAGCTGTTTGCAAAGAAGAATATGTCCTCAAAACAGCTGCAACTTCAGAGGGGTAAACTTAATCTCTGGTGATTTCCAGAGAGGAGAAAAACTGCTGTTTCAACTTCAATCTGCTTCTGAAAATGAAACCAAAAACTGGAATGCTCTGTTGAAAAAAGGTGTCTCCAGGCACACCACCTGACCTGTCAATTATCCCTAAATCAAGCTCTACTCAGCAATCCCCAAATGACCATTAAAGCCACAGCAAACTGCATTAGTTCAGATCAAAATCAACATGATATCAACTATACTGCCTCAGTAACAATAAAGGATAACACGGTCCCGACAAAACATCCTGCAGAGATACATGATTAAAATACATTTCTTAAAGGCACAGTATCATCACAATTCAGCATCTAATAATTTGCTTTCCATGATTCAAAATTTCTCAACAAACTATTATTAATTAGCATCCAATAACTCTTCTCCACATTTAAAATCCTACCAGGGCCCCCATTTTTGTTATGAGCCCAACTGGTATTATAACTGGACAGGAAGATCCCAAAATGGAACACTGGCTCAAAAGAAAGTGGCCAGAATCTTACCACATCCACACAGTTCGAAAATCCTCGGTCTTTATTACAACAGAGATGGAGTATAAAAGTGGGGAAGTCTTCCACACCTGTACAAGGCATTGGCGAGATCATATCTAGAGTACTTTGTACAGTTTTGGTCTTAAGGAAGATATTTGCATTGGAAGCAGTTGAGAGACATTCACTCGACTGATTCCTAGGATGAGGGATTTGTCTTGTGTCTTGTTTTAATGGCTCATAACTTCCTTCTCTCGGTGGAAAGTCATGGGTCGTGGGAAATAGGGGAAAACATTACGAGCTGAGCAGCATTTAAAAACCCAGATCTAATTCCTGATCAGAGCAGCAAGCGTCAGCCTGCAGTGAGACAGTCTCTGCAGGCCCCAGGGCGACGCAGGAGGAATCCAGACACGCTCCCTTATGACTGAGCCAGGTTGAGAACACCCATTGAGGTCAAGCTTTGAAACAGCAGTTTTGCATTGAAGACAGAGGCTGGAATTCTCTGGCTGTTCACGCTCCACCGCCACTGCCAGAGGGAACGGAGAGTATGGCGCTCAGCCAAATCTCCATTCACTGCAGCGGGACTGGAAAATCCCAGCTGCCGGCGAGATTGGAGAATCTGGCTCAGAGAGAGCAAAAGGATTCCCAGATATGATAAAGGTATGTTGAAACTTCTTTTAATTATTTTTTTGTTATTTCTTTTAAGCAGTTAATCCTGTTTGTTATTGGCTCGTTTAAAGTGTAATTTTGAATTTTTTTTGTGTTTGAAGATGATTATCATTTAATATGTATAAGTGAACATAGGTTTTGTTATTTGTTTACAATCTGTGAAGCTACTATTTAAATGTGCATTATATTATTAAATCACTTTATGTGTGGCATGCTTAAAAGTATTTGTATGTTTTAATTTAGAATATGGAAACTGAAAATATCTGGCCGGAATTCTCCGACCTCACACGAGGCTGGGATTCTCCGGTCCCGCTGCAGTGAATGGAGATTTGGCTGAGCGCCAAGTTCTCTGTTCTCACTGGCAGAGGTGGGGCTTATGACATCAGACACAGGAGCTTTGACAAAGGGTCATATGAACTTGAAACGTCAGCTCTTTTCTCTTCTTGCAGATGCTGCCAGACCTGTTGAGATTTTCCAGCATTTTCTCTTCTGGTTTCAGATTCCAGCATCTGCAGTAATTTGCTTTTATTTTCCGACATCGGAGAATTCCGGTTGTAGTTGGGAAGAAGAAAGATCGAAACTTCTCGGACCATGGCTTGGATACCTTATTGCATGGGTTTGAGCAAAGGAGAGTTCATATTTGGGTGTGGAAATCTTAAATCACCACGTAATATTCTGCCTTGTTTGCTTTGATGATGTTGTTCAGTTACAAATATCTCATTTGAATGTTGTGTTTTGATGTGCCAGTAAGACATTTGTACAAGTTTGTAAAGTTTAATGGAAAACATTTATTAACAAAAATAATGTTATAAATACAAAACTTTGAAACCATGTTCAACTTTGGCAGCTGCAGTATGAGATTTTGTTTAATAACTACCTCAACTTTTCCAAATTTCTTGCAGTAAAATATATTTTTTCACTTTAACACAACAGGTCTGTTGTATTTTTGTAAACAGAAAGGGGGAGGCGAGGAGAAGGGAGGGCAGAGAAGGGGAGGGAGAGGGGGGGCGGAGAAGGGAGAGAAGGGAAGGGCAGGGAAAGGAAGGGAGCAGAAGGAAGGGAAGGGAAGAGAGGGAAGGGGAAGTAGAGGAGGGGAGGAGAGGGGATGAGAGGGTTTGGACATAACAGATATACATTTTACAAGCTCAATGTCCAAAAGTAACAGCTGCCAGACTGATACCATGTTGAAAGAACTCAGATGTAAAGAAATTCAGTGCTGTGTTGAGTTTCATCTCCACTGTGGCACAGTGGTGAGAACTGCTGCCTTACAGTGCCAGGGACCTGGGTTCGATTTCTGGTCTTGGGTCACTGTCTGTGCGGAGTCTGCACATTCTCCCCGTGTCTGCTTGCGTTTCCTCCGGGTGCTCCGGTTTCCTCCCACAGTCTGAAAGACGTGCTGGTTAGGTGCATTGACCCGAACAGGTGCTGGACCATGGCGACTAGGGGAATTTCACAGTAACTTCATTGCAGTGTTAATGTAAGCCTTACTTGTAACTAATAAATAAACTTTACTTGTGACAAGTGGCGTTCCTTAGGGATCAGTGCTGGGACCTTTGCTGTTTGTAATATATATAAATGATTTGGAGGAAAATGTAACTGGTTTGATTATTAAGTTTGTGGACGACACAAAAGTTGGTGGATTTGTGGATAGCGATAAGGACCATCAGAGGACCATCAGCAGGATATAGATCAGTTGGAAACTTGGACGGAGAGATGGCAGATGGAGTTTAATCCGGACAAATGTGAGGTAATGCATTTTGCAAGGTCTAATGCAAATATGGAACATACAGTAAATGGCTGAACCCTGAAGAGCATTGATAAGCAAAGGGATCTGGGTTTAAAGGTACACAGGTCACTGAAAGTGGCAATGCAGGTGGAGAAGGTAATCAAGAAGGCATACGGCATGCTTGCCTTCATCGGCCGGGGCATTGAGTTTAAAAATTGGCAAGTCATGTTGCAGCTTTATAGAACCTTAGTTAGGCCGCACTTGGAATATAGTGTTCAATTCTGGTCGCCACACTACCAGAAGGATGTGGAGGCTTTGGAGAGAGTACAGAAAATATTCACCAGGATGTTACCTGGTATGGAGGGCATTAGCTGTGAGGAGAGGTTGGAGAAACTTGGTTTGTTCTCACTGGAACGACGGAGGTTTAGGGGCGACCTGATAGAAGTCCACAAGATTATGAGAGGCATAGGCAGAGTGGATGGTCAGAAGCTTTTTCCCAGGGTGGAAGAGTCAATTACTAGGGGGCACAGGTTTAAGGTATGAGGGGCAAGATTTAAAGGAGATATACGAGGCAGATGTTTTACACAGAGGATGGTGGGTGCCTGGAGCCCGTTGCCGGGGGAGGTAGTGGAAGCTGATACTGTAGTGACTTTTAAGGGGCATCTTGACAAAATACATGAATAGGATGAGAATAGAGGGATATGGTCCCCGGAAGGGTAGTGGGTTTTAGATAAGTCGGGCAGCATGGCCGGTGCAGGCTTGGAGGACCGAAGGGCCTGTTCCTGTGCTGTAATTTTCTTTATTCTTTGTTCTTTGTTCTTTACTTTACACTGTTAAGGCAATGCGACAGTTAGGGTTTGACTTCAGGTCTTTCTATAATATTACACAAAGGCATCATGTTGCTTCCTTGCTGAAGCACAGTCTCTTGGCACACATCTCCTCTGATATCATTTTATATGAAGTCCTTTCCCTGTACACTCTCAGGGGTAGGCACTTGCTTCGCTTCCTCACAAGGTGGATGATGCAGCCTGCCTCTTCTCTCATGATTTCTGCGCCTATTTCAAGGCTTCAAAACAACTTCCATGATTTTAAGAAACCAAACTAAAAATGCGATGTTCCAGCAGTGTTGGAACATGACTCCAGATTTTCCATCTGCACTGCATTCTGCAATACCTGTAAGAGAGATAGTTCAGGGCTGGCAACACACCCATGCACACGGGTTTCCTGCCGGCATGGGGTGACATCAATGGAAATTCCCATTGACAGTGGCAGGACCAAAGAATCCCGCTGCCAGCAAACAATGAGCCATCTCCCACCATCGGGAAACACGTGGCTGGGAGGCCGGAGAACCTCGCCCCAGATCAACTTGCATATTTCAACTACGGCATTAAACTTCACTAAAGCATTCGGAGTGATCACTGAGACATGTAAGGATCAGCATTACATCAGAGATTCTTAAACAACACATACATTGCAAAATCCAAATGTAAAAGCTGAAACTTATTACATACATTCCAAACCCACCAAAGTTTAAAAAAATATATTTCTTTCACTTTATGTGCTTTTTAAACATTATAAAACTACTCCAAAAGATTAGCCCATGTAAAAAACCTTCCCAAATATGTCTCCTGCTTGCTGACTCTGGAGAAAAAGTGCAAATGATCAGGTGTAAATACCTACCTAACACCAGGGAAAGCAGGTCAAATTAGTGCTGTCTCATTTTATTTACATTCAGCTGCTTCAGCACAGCTCTTGCAGGATTATAATTCAAAAATACCTCTTTGCAAGCTTAAACTTGGCACGCTTTTAGCACGCGTGTTAGTGCGTTGGGACTTCCGTATTGTCCCAGCGCACAATTGCAGCATACAATCTCTGCACACCAGCATTTGAAATAGAAAGTATGGCCCATTATGCCTATCAAGAATCTTATTTTGATACTGACCATCCAGAGGAAGGTCTTCAGATTTGCTCCAATCAATTCTGCAACAAATGGTCAAAATCCTCTTGTCAATAAATACTAATAAAGTGAGGTGACCGAGGTGACTAAGAATGAGATCAGCATTTTGATATATTTTATGTTCTTTATCTATTAGAGTGGGAAACATTCGCTTGAAACATTATTTTGAATATTTTCATTGGTATTCTGTGCATTAAAGAATACAGCACGTGACTGCCCATTGCCTCTCCTTCTGGTTTCAAGGATAACAAAACAGTTTCATTTGACAAAAATTATGGTGAGAAGAACTGAATATAAAGATATTTTTTCACCAGCGCATATCAGAAAATTACAGGCCAATTTGCTAGTGTATGATAGATGTGTATGAGGCTTTGCCAGCACCTGAGGGTACTGGATGGATCTGGAGCAAATCCAAATTTTTCAGTAGTCAGTAAGAGAGGATACCAACGATGTCAAACCCAGGAGTTTTTCTGTCTCTGAATCCATCCCCTCCCTAGTCACTGCCTTAGGTGGTAGAATATTGGTGTCCTGTTTGCTACCAAGCTGAGGTTTTGACCTCATGTTTTCCCCGCCTACCTCTACCTCTGTAATATTACCCATCTCTATCCCTTCCTCAACCCCACTCCTGCTGAAACTTTTGTCAATGTATTTTCTTTCATCTTCAGTTTCCAATGTTTCTTTGCTTGGCCCCTGTTTTCTATCTTCCATAAAATTCAGCTCAAACTAATCTGTTCTGTCCCTATTCTATCTGCCAGCAATTCCACGAACCCATCTCCCCTCTGGTTTCTGCCCTATTGGTTTCCGATTCCCCAATATTTTCAATTTAAGATTATTATTCTTATGTTTAACTTTCTTCATGGACTTCCCTCACTTAGCTGTAATCTCTTTTGGCAACCTCCTTACTCTCTGTAGCCTTGCCTGTGGCTTTTTTGTGCACGCTCCCCTCATTTTGCACTAACATTGTTAGTTATACTCTCAACGACCTGGGCCAAACATGCTTGAATTTCCTGTCTGTGCCCTCTGCCTCTTCATCTCCCCATCCCCTTTAAGAAATCCCTCCACGTTGAGGGATTTGCGGTCATCTATCTTCATGTTTCTTTGACTCTGCATCCATGCAATGTTTCTTATATCTCTGTGAAGTGCCTCATGAAGTATTCCAACATTAAAAGCTTTTGTTGCTAGCTAGCCCCATAGTTATATAAATCTTCCCAAATGTGGAGGAGTGCAATTTCTTCCTGGCCGAGGGTACATTTTAAACCAATATCCCTGTATTTCTGCTTCTTGATGTGTTTGGTAGGATAGATATCCCAGTTCTTCCACTCTGCCTTGTAAAAAGATTAACGTTTTCATTCTTTGCTATTCTCTGTAAGACAAAAAAGCAAGTTAAGTGATCCTTCAGTGCAGCAATAAAGGCTTCCCATACACTTACTCCAAAACTTTCTGATTTGACATGGTCGAACTGGATATATGATCTTTCAATTTCCACTTCTATTGAGAAGAACATTGTTCATTCCTCATCTCCAGATTCTTTTAACATCCCCTGTCAGTACTGCAGCCAGAAAGAACATAAAAAATAGGAGCTGGAGTAGGCCATTTAGCCTCTTGAACCTGTTCTTCCATTCAATAAGAGCATGGCTGATCTGACTATGGTCTTAATTCCACTTTTCTACCACCTTCCCACCAAACCCCAGTCTAACCCCTTGACTCACTTGTCAATCAAAGGTCTATCTAACTCAGCCATGAATATATTCAAAGACCCAACCTCCATTGGTCTCTGGGGAGGAGAATTCCAAAGACTTACATCCCTCTGAGAGATAGAGAATCTTGTGAACTGGTGCAGCAAAAATAATCTCTCCCTCAATGTCAACAAAATGAAGGAGATTGTCATCGATTTCAGGAAGTGTAAAGGAGAACATGCTCTTGTCTACATCCAGGGGGTTGAAGTAGAAAGGGTCGAGAGCTTCAGGTTTTTAGGTGTCCAGTTCACCAACAACCTGCCCTGGTCCCCCCCATGCTGACACTATAGCTAAGAAAGCCCACCAATGCCTCCACTTCCTCAGAAGACTAAGGAAATTTGGCATGTCAGCTGTGACTCTCACCAACGTTTGCAGATGCACCATAGAAAGCATTCTTTCTGGTTGTATCACAGCTTGGTATGGCTCCTGCTCTGCCTAAGACAGCAAGGAACTACAAAAGGTCATGAATGTAGCCCAATCCATCAGGCAAACCAGCCTCCCATCCATTGACTCTGTCTACACTTCCCGCTGCCTCGGCAAAGCAGCCAGCATAATTAATGACCCCATGCACCCTGGACATTCTCTCTTCCATCTTCTTCCATCGGGAAAAAGATACAAAAGTCTGAGGTCACGTACCCTGTGGCTGTCAGACTTTTGAATGGACTTACCTTGCATTAAGTTGATCTTTCTCTATACCCTAGCTATGACTGTAACACTACATTCTACACTCTCTTGTTTCCTTCTCTATGAACAGTATGTTTTGTCTGAATAGCGCTCAAGAAACAATACTTTTCACTGCATGTTAATACATGTGACAATAATAAATCAAATCAAATCAAAAGAAGCAATTCCTTCTCATCTTTGTCTTAAATGGGATGCCTCTTATTTTTAAACAGTGACCCCCTAGTTCTGGAATACTCCATGAGGGCAAACAAATGGATGCATTGGCCATGCTAAATTCTCCCTCAGTGCCCGAACAGGTGCCAGAGTGTGCCGACTAGTGGATTTTCACAGTAACTTCATTGTAGTGTTAATGCAAGCTGACTTGTGACACTAATAAATAAACTTAATTATAATCATAGAGTCATAGAGGTATACAGCACAGAAACAGACCCTTCGGCCCAACTCGTCCATGCCAACCGGATTTCCTAAACTGAACTAGTCCCATTTGCCTGCATTTGGCCCATATCCCTCTAAACCTTGCCTATCCATGTATCTCTCCAAATGTCTTTTAAATGTTGTAATTGCACCCACCTTTACCACCTCCTCTGGCAGCTCATTCCATATATACACACCACCCTCTGTGTGCAAAAGTTGCCCCTCAGATACCTTTAAAATCTTTCCCCTCTCACCTTAAATCTATACCCTTTAGTTTTGGACTCCCCTACCCTGAGAAAAAGACCTTGGCTATTCACTTTATCTATTCCCCTCATGATTTTATAAACCTCTATAAGGTCACCCCTCATCCTCCTAAGCTCCAGAGAAAAAGTCCCTCAGCTAGGGATGGACAACAAATGCTGGCATTGCCAGTGACACCCTCATCCCATGAAAGAATAAAAATAAAAATATTCTCCTGAGTTTTCTCTCTGTTATTGTCATACAGGTGGCATGGTGGCACAATGGTTGGCACTGCTGCCTTACAGCGCCAGGGACCCGGGTTCGATTCCCGAATTGGGTCACTGTCTGTGCAGGTAGAAGTCTGTTTCCGTGCCGTATATTTCTATGACTCAATGATTAAGCTTACCCAGCCTCTCCTTATAATTTAAGCCTTCCAGACCCAGTAACATCCTTGTAAATCTTTTTTGTACTCTTTCCAATTTAATAATATCCTTCCTATAGCAGAGCGACCAGGATTGTACGCAGTACTCCAAATGTGGCCTTACCAATGTCTTGCACAGTTTTAACATAACGTCCCAACTCCTGTACTCAAATTTGTGTATTAATCTTACACTGTAAAATGATAAAAAAGCTCAAGATGACAACATGTTATGATGTTATCACATGTTTTTACAATGACTGTAATAAGCTAAAATCGATTCTTTCTTACCCGCTCCCATTTTCAGGCCACAAGTGCATTTACGCACTCTGTCACCTTAACCCATGCTTCCAGGTGTATTTCTAATTACTGAGTATACCTTGTTTCCAAATAAGGCCATACATTGATACAGGCTGTTCAGTCAAAGGACCTCTGACATCTGAATGTTGAATGGAGCCCAAGCGTTTTTCAGTGAAAATCTAAAATGCAGTTGTCAGGGCAGCCAGCTCATCCATTTAAAAGGTGTCAGCACTGAAAATCCCACTCTTTAAAATCTTAGCATGCTCCCCACATCTCAGGAACTACTTGCTTGGACGCTTGGTAGCATACAGTAATGACTTGACCTCATCTTTTCAGACGAGGTCAGCTCACCATTGCTTAGGTGAATGATAGTTCCTGATGAGCAGCAGACCCATCAGTGCTGCATGAGGGTAACATTATTGGTTTCATAGCGTTCTTTGTCATAATTGGTCATCTGTGTCTGCGTTCATCCCAATAACCTTCTCGGTGGAAAAAAAAATGTTTTCCAATCTCTAGCTTTCCTTGAAGCTATCTAGTTTGTGATCTTGTCGGTCAGCAGAAGCTGAATGGATAGCTACACATGGGAGAGCAAGCTCAGACTAGCTTGTCATTGAGAGCGGTTATGGCGTCTGGATCCATAGAGAGCAAAATTGTTCAGAGCATGGCAGCATGTCGACAGAGTTCATCCATAGCAATAACCACATGGTCAAGGATTATCACCCCATAGTTCATTAACTTGGAATGAATAAAGTCCAGGTTAAACAGTAAAATTGCATTGGGTGAATCCTTATATTTACCAACCTCTAAACATGTACCAATTTAAAACAAAACCACACAATTAGGGTGCAGCTTGCATATCTGAAACATTAATCAGCTCCCAAGCTGATTACCTGACAAGACTGCAGACCAAATCATTTAATCACAGCATGA